>NC_135047.1:1231000-1846500 GCF_051020975.1 Osmia lignaria lignaria | reverse complement strand
TAATATTTTATATTTTAGGAAATGAGGAAGACTTGATGGTACAGATCTCTATAAGAGGCAGGGTAATTTGGACATGGCATATCATTTTTATGTTTCTTATACCAGAATGTTTTACTATGATGTATGCAATTTGGTATTATCTCTTTAAGAAAAAAGTAAAGATGCCCAAAAAACAAAATATGGCACTTCTTTTCTTTCTGGAAACAATTCATTCAGGTGGCTTAGCAGTTTTAATTTTTTACTGTCTTCCACAAATTAATTCCATTGATGCTGCTGCAATTTCCAACTGTATTTTCTTCATTCCTGCTTTATTAAGTAAGTGAATTTATTAACAAATTAGATTATAAAAAAAAATATTTTCATTATGTTTCTCTTTTACAGATTTATTTTCTCAAAGTCAGAGGTATCCAAGTACAAGTAAAATGTTTATATTAGTATTAGCATTTAATATTTTAGCATTACTTGCCCAAGGTTGTGGACTATTTTTACAGTCATTTTTAAATTATAAGCTGTATGAACCTTTGATTTGGATTCTTCCTACAGCTCTTGTGTTATCTTCTTGTCGGTGGTGGGGCAATTATATATCTCACTACACTTGTGGTAATAATAAATTTTTGAATAATTATAAATATATAATTACTTTTAAGTTATATAGTATCAATAATCTATTTTATACATAGTTTTCTTATAATATACTCAATATTTTAGGTTTCATTGCGATGTTAGCAACAACAAAAGTGGATTTGAAAAATAATTATCATATATTACAAGGATATATAGCATTCTGGCGGAGCTTAATTTTTATTTTAAGTGCTGCTGTGATTTCAACTTTTAAGAATATTGAAATTCAGGAATTTTTTATATGGGAAAGAGAGTATGGAATTTCACTAATTCCCACTTCAAATACCTTTCATATTAATAACAACACTGAAGCAGCTTATTTAACTGCATATACTTCTGCTCCTTTAAGTGCCTTTTTGTTGCAAACTTTCTGTGGTTTTCTCACATATGAAGCAGGTAAAACAGAAATGTATATATTGCCAAAATGAAAATTACAAATTTCAATTTTAATTCTTATTATATTAAGTATTGTTTATATTATTACAGCAAAATTTGCATACAAAACTCAAATGCATAAGTTTGGCTTTGCTTTCCCAATCAGCTTAGTTACCCCAGGAACTATACTTTTAATAATGGTGCTCTGTATTGTGAGAGAAAGGGATACATGTGTTTTCCATAAGTTTATACCAGATTATCTATTTTTAAAATCGCCTAAATATGATAATATCACGGAATTTCTGTTTAATTGGCGTGTTTGGTGTTGGATATCATGGTGGTTATCACAAATTTGGATCACAATACAACTCTGGCTAGGCGAAAATGAAAAACTTGCTGCTGCAGATAAGATCTTTTATAATCGAACTTATGATTCACTTATGATTGACCAATTTATAGGATTAAATAAGAGGAGACATGAAAGTTATGGTATTATTAAAGAAAAAGTATTATCAAACTCCAATGAAGAATTTGAGGTTTTATATTCTTTTTACCATGAGAATTTTTTTATTTTTGTTTGTTTTTACTAATGTTAATTTTAAAATAAGAATTTTTTCAGATTGGTAGCTCTAAAGACAATACAAATAATAAACAAAATGCTTGTATTACTCAAATTTATGCTTGTGCAACTATGTGGCATGAAGACAAGGACGAAATGAATGAATTGATTGGAAGTATCTTAAGACTGGACAGAGATCAATGTGCTATGAAAGTTACACAAAAATATTATAAAATTGCAATCCGAGATTATTACGAACTTGAAAGTAAATAATATTTACAATTAAGTTTTTTAAACTTATTAATGTAAATAGGTATATAATAAAATTGAATATAAATTGTTGTTTCCAGCACATATATTCTTTGATGATGCATTCTGTTGCATGCATGGCTGTTCAGGATCTTGTAATCACAATGAAAATGAAACACAAATAAATCAATATGTAGCCACGTTTGTGGAAACTATACAAGAAAATATAAAAAATCTTGACATGCCTTCTTTACCACCAATTAAATGTCCAACACCTTATGGTGGTCAGCTAATTTGGAAGTTACCTGGAAAAACAGACTTGACTGTACATCTTAAGGATAAGAACAAAATAAGACATAGAAAACGATGGAGCCAGGTATATTTACTGATATTAGTATTAAAACAATTAACAGTACTTTTTATTTCATGTTAATCACTGAATTACTTTAGGTCATGTATATGTATTATCTTCTTGGTTATCGCTTAATGGGTTCATCAATAGATGTTGATACTAAGGAATTAATAGCAGAAAATACTTATATTTTAACACTGGATGGAGACATTGATTTTCATCCAAAAGCTGTTAAATCATTATTAGACTTAATGAACAAAAATAAGGACTTAGGTGCAGTTTGTGGAAGAATACATCCAGTAGGAAAAGGTAATTCTGTAAATGCTTTGACATGTAAAAGATGTAATGTTATTACTAAAGATAATACATGTTATATACAGGTCCTGTTATTTGGTTTCAAAAATTTGAATATGCAATTGGACACTGGCTTCAAAAATCAACAGAACATGTAACAGGTTCTGTTCTCTGTAGTCCAGGTTGCTTTTCTCTTTTTAGAGCAAAAGCTTTAATGCAAAATAATGTCTTAGCAAAATATGCAACTAAATCAACAGAACCCAAACACTATATTCAGTATGATCAAGGAGAAGATAGATGGCTTTGTACATTGCTTCTACAAGCTGGTAGTAAAGTAAGAAAATTTAAATTGCATAAATACGAAATTTTATTCATGATATTTTTATTAATTTAAATTTATAGAAATATTATTTTTTATTAATAATTAGGTAGAATATTGTGCAGCTGGCGAGGCTTATACACATGCTCCAGAATCATTTAATGAATTTTATGTTCAACGTCGACGATGGATTCCATCAACTATGGCTAATACCTTTGATTTATTAAATACTTCAAAGGAAACCAGAAAAGCAAACGATAACATATCATTATTGTATATAGTTTATCAGTGGATTTTAACAGGTAACTAACTTTCATAACTTTGTTTAAATCATTGTTCTTATATTATGTTCAATGATAAAAAAACTACATGTATATCTTCACTCAAATGTTACGTGTTATTATTTTTGTATAGGTAGCACCATTATAGGACCATCTTTTATTTATTTAATGATATCTGGTGCATTTGTTACTTCTTTCCAAATCGATAACTGGTCAAGTTTCTGGTATAATCTGATTCCAATTGTTGTTTTTGTGTTTGTCTGTTTCTTTTTCGATGTACGCATTCAGGTAATTGTTCAAATTACTACAATTATAAACATTCAAATAGTTATCAATAAATATTTATCTCTTCGTTCATATTTTTACAGCTTATAGTAGCTGAGGCTATCACTCTTATATATGGTTTAGTAATGATTATTGTAATGGTTGGAATAATGATTCAAATAGCAGCAGATGGATATTTTGCACCTAATACTGTTCTGTTTTTTGTTGTAATCAGTCAGTTTATATTGGCAGCTTTTCTCCATCCAAAAGAAATATCATGTCTACCTAATGCAATCTTTTATTATATTACTGTACCATCAATGTATATGTTACTCATCATTTTTGCTATCTTCAACCTTCATAATATTACGTGGGGTACCAGAGAATCTAAAGTGCAACAGGTAATGTTGTCTTATAGTTTTACTTATGCTTGTTAATTATAATAGTTTTTAACATAATCGAAATATTATAAACTTTTTGTTATAGACGGAGCAACAAAATATGACAAATAAATCACAATCTGAACAGAACAATGAAAATACTGACAATGAATCCAAATTTTCTTTAAGTAAATTATTCAAATGTAACTTTAGTACTTACAAAAATTCAGAAAAAGAAGAGAAATGTTTAACAGCTATTTATAACTCTATAAATGAAATTAACATTCGTTTAAAACAGATAGAAAGGTATTAAGTTACTGCAAAAATATTATTACAATGAAAAAAAAAGGCATATACTGTAATCTTTATTTTAATCAAATTTTATGTCTAGCAACTACAAACTTAACAATACAACAGAGGAAATCGTTGAACAAAAAAAAGAGGAAGAAAATAAACCATTTGATGAACAATTAGCAGTTACAGAAAATTCAAATGCAAGCACAGATTCTGAAAGTGAAGTTTTAGAAGAAATACATTTTAATCAGCGTCACGAATATTCAAATTATTTGATAAATCCTCATTGGCTGCAAGATGAACGTTTAAAATATGGGAAAGTAGACTTTCTTCCCACTTTAGAAGAAGAATTTTGGACACTGCTAATTCAGAAGTATTTACATCCTATTGAAAAAGATCCGAAAAAACAAGTATGAGTTTTAAAATATAAATTATTCAAGTTAATAAATTTAACTACCATTTTTTTAAATATTAAATTTTGTTTGTAGAAAGAAATTGCTAAAGGTTTGATACGTATACGTAATCACAGTCTCGTAAAATTTTTTATGATAAATACACTGTTTGTGGTAGCAATTTTTTTATTGCAACTTAATAAAAATACTCTGTATCTTCAATGGCCTTTTGCTATTGAGTACAATATCTCTTATATTGAAAATTACGAAGTAAGTTTTCTCTTATTAATATGAAACATGTTATTAATATTTTTATTTGTTATTTATTATAATAAATTACATGATTTTTTAGGTACATGTAAATAGAAATTATATGCATTTAGAACCAATTGGATGTCTTTTTATTATTGCATTCGTTTTTATATTGTTTGTCCAATTTCTAGCTATGTTGGCACACAGGTTCAATACCTTTTCTCACATACTAGCTAATATGAAGCTATATCTACCATGTTGTAATAAGGTAATGTAACAAACAGAGCTATTATCATTAAGTACTTAATTTACAGTTAACTCTTTTTTTTCTATAAAAATATGTATTATATTAATTTTTAGGAGAAACATTCAAGTGATGATTTAATTATAAATCGACATGCTGATGATATAGTTGAGGGGTTGCAAAGTGCAACAGAAAATGAAATATTTTTTGCAGGTAGAAGAAATACTTTCCAAGGATTAATACACAATGTTCAAAGCCCTCCAAGCATGTCTTCTAATTTTGAAGTACTTTTTCACAAAAAGTTACAAGCAACTGGTATCAAGTTTTATTATTTTATCATATTAAAAACACAAATTATTACACTTTAAACTCAATACGTATTTTATATTGAATATAATATTTCAAGTTTTTCTACAGAACCATCTTCAAACATAACAAAAAGAAGGAAAGTATCTAAGAAGCATAATTCTGAAAAATTAACCGACTATAGTACAAAAAAATCTACAAGGATTACACCTGATAGAAGAAATAATACCATTTCTAACTCTGAGATTGGAAATGAAAACAAGAAAGCTAAAATACATCAATATGATAATGCAGCATTTTTAAATGATGATGATGATAAATAAGTCTAATACACTGATTAATTTTAAGTATTAAACTTAGGTAAATGATGTTGATACTTTAACAATTATTATTTCAATATTAGTTACACTAAGCGAATGAATGGTAAAAATAAATATTTACCTTTGTCAAAGTACAATTATAGTTATATTTATATATATAGTTTTCTTTATTGAAATATGTATGTTTTAAAATATTTTGCAACATATACTGTTTTTAATAAAAAAGATTACTTAAAAAAGAGTATATTAATTGATATACCTTACATAAATTTGGTGCATTTGAAGAGCATCTGTTTCTATTCCTTATTAATAAATACATTGCAAAATTTCTCTAAAGTGGGGGCACCAGACGCCATTGCACGTGGCCCGAGGAGGGGCCGGCGCCGGGTGTGCCCCTGGTATCGACCACATGCTAGACGCTCGAGATGGTCACCAGTATGCCAGGCGTCGAGGGCTCCGAAGTAATATACAGGGTGTTCGACAACAGGTGGGCAATATTTTAAGCGGTGATTCTAGGGATCAAAATAAGACGAAAATCAAGAATAACGAAATAGCGTTTACGGCTTTGTTTCCCAGTTATTAACGTTTAAATATTCGAATAAAAAAGCGCCAGAAACCTGCAATCCGCTCAGCACCGACAATCGAATGTCACGTCGGCAGGGGTCGGTACAGTCATAACCAAGAATCGAAACCGAATACTGCAGTACCGAGAAACAGAATAGCAAGAGGTAAGTATCTATTATTCAACGATTCTTGGTTATGACTGTACCGACCCCTGCTGACGTGACGTTCGGTAGTCTGTGCTGAGCGGATTGCAGGTTTCTGGCGCTTTTTACTCGAATTTTTAAACGTTAATAACTGGAAAACAAAGCCATAAACGCTATTTCGTTATTCTTGATTTTCGTCTTATTTTGATCCCTAGAATCACCCCTTAAAATATTACCCACCTATTGTCGAACACCCTGTATATATGTACATAAGGTCCCGGAGCCAGAAATCTGACACTCCCCCGCCGCCTTGCCCTGGGGGATGCTAGAGGGTCTTATGCAAGATTTCTCCGCGTTAAAAAAAAAGAATATTAGCAGCCACTGATTCGAGTAAAGGTTAATAAACATTGTTACAAAACGTGTAATCCAGATTTCTCGCTTTGCAACATTACTGCGTACCCAGCTGGCTGCGGCACCGTTATCAACCATTCGACCTAGAGCGAAGTGGAATCCCCTCAGTCTTGTAGCGACCGCCGAGGAGTGTGGTTCTACCTGTCAAACATACATAACCTTTATTTTATTTTCTGCGCTCGTTTAGTTTGCTGTATTTGTCTTCCTAACTTATTGAATAAACGCATTAGGAGACTGAACGTGTGGATTTTATTACTCCCTTACATTTCTTTATTCCTTACATCCCAGCATCCCTTAGATTACAGCTCCTTACACATTTCTGCATCTTTTCCATCGCTGTATCCCTTACATCTCTGCATTCCTCACATTTCTGCTCTCTTTACATCCCAACATCCCTTACATCTCTGCATCCCTTACATGCATGTATCCCTTATATCCTTGTATCACTTATATTCCTGCATTCCACATATCCCAGTACCTCTCTGAAATTGAGATGCAATTTATGCGGCTATAAGGCCTGAGATTTTGTATAAATTTAGTTCCTTTCGCAAAATTTTCGAAAAAATAGCGCCCCCTAGCGGTAAAAATTTGAACTAAAATGTCGATGTCGAATCAGCGCCCTCTGGCGACGAAAAAAGGAACTAAAGCTTGCAAAATTTCTGGCCCTCTGGCGGCAAGAATTCGAACTAAAATTTCGATGTCGAATCAGCGCCCTCTAGCGACGAAAAAGGAACTAAAGCCTGCAAAATTTCTGGCCCTCTGGCGGCAAGAATTCGAACTAAAATTTCGATGTCGAATCAGCGCCCCCTGGCGGCGAAAAAGGGAACTAAAGCTTGCAAAATTTCTGGCCCCCTGGCGGCAAGAATTCGAACTAAAATTTCGATGTCGAATCAGCGCCCTCTGGCGACGGAAAAAGGAACTAAATCTTGCACCATTTCTGGCCCTCTAGCGGCAAAAATTTGAACTAAATTTTCAATGTCAAAACAGCGACCTCTGGCGGAAAAAAGGGAAACTAACTTACCTTTACTTACCTTTACTTATCTTTACTCGAACGAGTTTTTATAATATATTATTATATTTATTATAAGGGTTGTAGAAATATAAGGGATAGGGAAATGGATATAATGGATACAGGGATATAAAGGACGCATAGATGTTGGTGATGCAGGGGCGGTAAGGGATGCAGGGATGTAAGGCACAAACTGGTTGGGGATGCAGGAGTGTAAGAGATGCAGAGATGTAAGGGATGAAGAAATATAAAGGATGCAGGGATATAAAAAATTCAGGGATGTAAATCATACGAAGATGTAAGGAGGGCAGTGGTGTGAGGGATGCAGTGCTATAATGATACAAGGATACAAGGGATACGGAGATACAGTGATTTAGTGGTAGTCCCGGCGAGGCTCATAAAAAGAATGAAGAAATAAATATCTGCCAAGGGAGGCCTTAGTCCATAGAGAGGAGTAGGATAATAAATAGTTAGGGAGCGTGGGTCTTGGTCCATACAGAAGGATAAAATCATTAATAACTGAAAGGGATGGGTCTTGGCCTATAAAGAGGGATAAAATTATATAAATAACTAGAAAAAGTGAAATAAAAGGTGTCAATTAAATAAACTCCGGAAAGAAATTAAAAGACGATTATTGTGCTGGTTGTGTCCTCTACGTACGGACCTAATTTCATCCTGCGGTATCAGGGACTCCATTGTGCCGGTTTCTCTCTGCATGCCGATCTGGTATCATCTTGGGGTGTCTGCTGTTGGCAACAGATAAGCGGATACAGAATATGAGTAAAAATGAATAAAGAGAAAATGTATATGAATGGAAAAATAAGAGTATAAAAAGAAGTAAAAAAGAAAAATGAGAATTTAAAAAGGCCACTGATGTTCGTTGGGCAATATAGGAGGGGAACCCTCCTGCAGAACGCCATCTTGGGCTTCGCCCAAGTAAAATCTATATGTAATGTAATGTAATGTAATCTTGGGGTGACATTGTTTAATTAAGGGGGTAGACACGGGTAATGCAGCGAGGTGACATTACCGGTAAAAATGGGCCTATCTAGGAATAATTTATGAACTTTTATGATTGATTCTTGTAGCGACTTTCTAATATAGGTTTTGTAAGAATTTAGTCACTAATTAATTAATTATGAACCCTTATAGGGGCGACGGCTCGAACCTACAAGAATGATCACTCTGAAAATTGCTAATACTTAATTAATTACTTTCAGGAGGCAGATTCTTTAATAATAATGATGGACTTTTTCCTGTACATATAAGCGATGGTCCAAAAATCATCGAAATCGGGGAGGAAGTATTTGTTCTGCAATTTTACAAAAAAAGAATAATAATAACAAAAAAAATAATGATAGTACATCTCGTGACACTCACTCACTAATTTCGCCCCTAAGGGCCGGCGCTTTTGGGGACTTATCTGTCCCCATATTGCCCAATGAACGCTATCGTCCACGTGCATGGGGGATGGGATGGCAGCACCGCCACCTCCAAACCCCGCGCATTGTTTAAATTTCTCCCTCTTTTCCTATCGATACTTTTACTTCTGTATACTTGTCCATACTTTTAGATCCTATACTCAATCCATACTTTTAGTGTCCGCTCATCTTAATCGGTGTGTGTGTATGTGTGCGTGTGTGCGTGCGTGTATGTGTACATGTATGAGTCTGTGTGACCCCTTTTAGTCGCCTCTTACGACAGGCAGGGGATACCGTGGCCGTATTCTAAACCCCCCGAGCCACAGGGGCAATCTCGTGACACGTGGGTTAAAAATCGCTATCCTAGTCGATAGAATGATGCGTGAATCTGTAGTCACTGGATAATTCTTTGACTGTACCGAGAACCCCAAGGAACTGCCGGGTATGTGTTATATCACTGACGAGATACCGAGTACTGACAGTATCTCGTCGGTGGTTATATGCACGTAGTAAGGTGAAGGTAAAAGAAGCACGCCTTTACCGGCAGTGGGAATCGTACCGACCTTCGAAACCTGTATTACCATCAGCCCCACATATTGAAATACCCCGTCCTGTTCCATTGTTATTCGAAGACAGACTGATTTAATTACTGACCACTACCGAATTTTCGTTACTAGGTGCTTCCACAGACGAGGGAATAGAATAGATATATCAACTAATGAGGTTTTGTGTCTCACGTTCTGAAATATCGACATAGTTTCAAATTTAATTTTTACCCGCTGTTTTGATGCGCACTCTACGACCTGAAACAATGATTTTCGGAACTACGTATTTATCATATGATGGTACTTACTTCCTGCGTCATTTTATATGGTCGCTGAAAGATGTCGCTGCATTACAATTTATTGTCTAGCAAAGTAAGAATTTGACGTTATTGTAACATTATTAAACTATTATTACTTGTGCATTATTAGAAAAAGGTAAATAGAAGGTAAAACATTTTTTCTTAGACAAGAGGTAAATGCAATTTAAAACATATTATTCATTTCTTACAATTACTCGCTAATGAAAGTAATATTACTAAGGACATTTACATTAAGAATAGCATTACAAGTGTACGTTTGTGTTGCAGTTACATGTATATCGAAAAAGAAATTTTTTCAACGATCGCCTTTGTTTGAGTCATAAGAACTTGATGAGTGAAAATAGTTACCTAATGACGCACCGTGTCGTTTTATCTCGGAGTCATTTCCGTGGGATGCCACAATATCCTTCAATGTTGCCAGTACTGTGGCGCTTCGCTCGTTTTAAACAAAATTGGCATAAAGAACGAAACAATGATATTTTGTACGGTGTTACTTTTTTCGAATTTGTTGTATACATTGGTTCTTTGCGAACACAAAGACGCGGAGATTCTTTGCGCATCTCAACAGACTTGCGGGAATTGTCTACAGACTCCTCGATGTGTTTGGTGCTCTACAACGGTAATCATTATATTTATTATTAATTATTTCTGAGAGAACACATTAATAGATCAATTAAGAAACTACTGATTTACTGTTTGTTCACCCAGGTGTCCAACCAGGATGCCACTGGTTCCCTGGTGCGCTGTGTCAGCAGAGAAAAATTTTTAAAGGAAGGTAATCTCTGGTGTCGAGAAACCGACGTGATAGATGAGACGAGTTCGATGCTCGTACTTGAAAATCGCCCATTATCGTCGACCAAGGGCAAGGTTCCTCTTCAAATTCAGCCTCAAAAAGTCAAATTAAGGCTCAGACGAGGAAAGTACCATCTCACGATTTTCATAAAATTATCTTGACAATTATCTTGTCAACAATCTATTGAACATTATATTGAATTTATAGGCGAAGAGTATCACTTGAGCCTGAGGTATAGTCAAGCAGAGGATTATCCAGTGGACTTGTATTACCTGATGGACTTATCAGCATCCATGGAGTCCTATAGAGATCGATTATCAGAACTAGGATTTCGACTGGCGGAGGCAATGCGGAAACTCACTTCGAACTTTCGTTTAGGATTCGGTAGTTTTGTCGATAAAGTAGTACTGCCGATGACCAGTACACAGCCAGACAAGTACTTTGAAATTTTGATTTACAATTTCAAATAATTTCATTTATTTTTCTATTTAACTTAATGTTTTTACAGGCTAAAATCACCGTGTGTCTTGAGAACCAAAAAACCATGTACACCGCCTTATGGGTACAAGAATCAGATGCCTTTAACCGAGAACGTTGCTCTATTCAAAGTAATTTATTCTTTAGCAGTGATCAAAATTATTATATTCGCCAATGCTGATGTACATATAATATTAATACCGTTCGACGATTTTTCGAGACAGGACCGGGTACAAGAGGCGCCAGTATCCGGCAATCTTGACGCACCAGAGGGTGGTCTGGACGCAATGATGCAGGTGATGGTTTGTACTAAGGAAATCGGTTGGCGACAGAATGCCCGACATCTTATCGTCTTTTCTACGGATGCCGGCTTTCATATCGCCGGGGACGGCAGAGTGCGTAAAGAACAGTAACTTTACTTTCAAAGAATTTCTCTGAAACGGAAACTATTGTGTTTCAGGTAGCGGGAATCATCGAGCCCAACGACTGTCTTTGTCACCTGGACAAGGATGGATTTTATACGTATTCGCTTCTACAAGATTATCCGTCCGTCGCTCAAGTATACAATTGTTTTTATTATTTCATACAATGAGAATGATGGAAATTTTGCACTCACCATTATTTGTTTACGCTTGAAAACAGATTAACAAGGTAGTACGTGAGCACAATATGAACATATTTTTCGCGGTTCCAAGCAAGATGAACGTGACGTATCAGTTATTGAGTAAACGAATCAAAGGTTCTTCTATTGGAATGCTCGAGCATAATTCTCAAAACGTAGTCGCCTTAGTCAGCGGGGAGTACAAGGTATAACGTAGCCAATTTATGAAATCATTAAAATATTGATCATTTATGATTATCGAAACATGCACGATTGTCGATGATCCTTGCAGAAACTGGTGAACTCTATAACGATGACGGACGATGCTCCGAAAATGATCGATGTTAAATACTTTTCTCGATGTTTGGAAGAAAACGGCGAATTGAAGGAACGAAGGGAATGCGGAGGATTACGAGTGGGTAACATCGTCGAATTCGAAGTGGTGTTGCGGGTAATTTTATATGTATATCGAAGATTCATAATCGCTTAAGTTTGTCGGGACAAACGGGACCCATAAAATTCAACATCACGAGGGGTATTAAATGCTTTTGTCGAACGTAGGCGGTCGAATGTCCAGCGAATTCCAGCGAGTGGCAGCAAACCATGCAGATAAAACCGAGAGGCATAAACGAGAGTCTGACGATCGACCTGAGCATTATATGCGACTGTGCGTGTGATCGGCCAGGACATCCGGTAAGAATAATCGAATAAGCAGCTTCCCGTTACGATTAACACGTTCCTCGTTACATGGGAGACACAGGACCCATGGTTGCAGTCAGATTTTTCTCACACGTATCGAATGATAACGTAGGGGTACGAGGTTGTTTCGGAAGATTGCAAAGGAAATGGCACTCTGATTTGCGGTCTATGCTCTTGCAACGATGGTTTTTACGGGAAGCAGTGCGAATGCGAGGGAGACGAAGCGGGCGGAGTCGAGAGCGCAGCTGCGATGGCTGATTGCAAACCTGACAACGAGACCAATGAAATTTGTACTGGCCACGGAGACTGCAAGTGCGGCGTGTGCGATTGCGCGAAGCGTCCAAATCCGCAGGAACTTTTCTATGGGAAATACTGCGAGTGTGATAATTTCTCTTGCAAACGAAGCGGAGGATTGGTGAGCGAACATTTGTGAAAAGCTTATTCCGTAAAACTGTGGATGAATTATGCGATGCTATTCTCGTATTTAAGGTTTGCGGCGGGCGGGGCAAGTGCGAGTGCGGTTCTTGCAATTGCCTGCCAGGATGGGGTGGTGAGACGTGCGATTGCAAAGAGACGAACACCACGTGTATACCAGATAATAGCGAAACCGTGGACATTTGCAGTGGACGCGGTGATTGCATCTGTGGTGTATGCCACTGTCACGAAAAGGACAATATTCGATATTCCGGACAGTACTGCGAAGAGTGCCCGGTGAGAAATCTCCTATTTCCACCACGAAACTGAAAATCATTTCAATTATTAATTGTTGATATTAATTGATTTTTCAGACGTGTCCTGGACAACGTTGCGAAGAGTTGAAAAAATGCGTGGAATGCATGGCGTATAATTCTGGGTCTTTTGCTGGAAATGGAAAATGCGATCAATGTTTGCATCAGATTGATATCGTAAGAAACATTTTCGATATTTGCTTCTCTTAGCAAAGATACAATTTTTTGGAGAACCTTTTTCAATTGACAAACAGGTGGAAAAGATCACAGAAGATCCTGTAAAAGATCAAGAGACTGGAGCTCATGTTTGTCGAACGCAAGATGATGCAGGCTGCACGTTTGCATTCAAGTATGAATATTATAGAGGTGGTACTGGAGGCGATATAAAAATATTCAATATTCTTGCCGAGAAAGAGAAAACGTGCCCCAAGCCTCTTAATGTTGTTGGTAATTACATCACAGTAAAAGAAACATACATAATTATATAGCGGTAGATATATTTTAATGTTTATAACCTAGGTGTTGCTATTGGCTTAGTGGCCAGTACTGTAATCATTGGTTTCCTGATACTTGTTGCTTGGAAAATACTGACGACAATTCACGACGCACGAGAATTCGCGAAATTCGAGCAAGAACGAGCTCTTGTGAAGTGGGAGACGGTAAATTAATTATCAAATTTTTATTATTTTCTTTAATTTTGATACATTTACAGCTCTTGTCTGGTATTTAGGGGGACAATCCACTTTATAAGAAGGCTACATCCACTTTCAGAAATCCAACGTTCAACGACAGTGGCAAAGATTAGTTTGAAAATTTCTTACTGTTTAAAACAGGCCTGGGCGATTTGCGCCTGGCGAGCCGCATGCCTCTTTTTCCCCCACTTCGACGCCATCTATGCTCATGCGGAGCGTGAGAGAAGAGGGGGACTAGGAGTCTATACATGTAGGACTCACGGTAAGAGGGTATTAGTAGGGGGGAACAGGGTAGTAGAGGGGATTGCGTGACGACAGCGGGAAAGATGTTGCTCAGGCCTGGTTTAAAAGAATTTTCGCGGGCTTGATTTGAACGTAAGGTGCGCTATCCGACAGGTAGCGCCACGATACGGAACTAACGATAAATCAACGACGACGCCATCTTGGATAATTACTTCGCGAGAAGACGTCTACTTGACAAAAAGAAATCTTCGTCCGTCTAAGCTTTTGGAAAAGATACATTCTCCGCATTCTTTCCTGCCTTCCTATCTTGTAAGTGAAACTATTTCCTTTTTTCTTTTTCATTTTTCTCCCCAAATATTTCAAATACACTGGTTATTTTACATCCCGCGTTATCACGTGTAAAAATGGCGCGAATAAAAAGAAGCGTATAGGTATGCTAGTGTTTTCCTGAAAGAATCGTCTACCAGGAAGTAAAATGAACGCGATTAGCAACGAAAAGACGAAGGTCGATACGCGATCTGTCGTAAATCACTTTTTAAATTTGATTGGAGGGATTTCGCGTGGAGATAGGTCCTGGCCTCTCGGTCGATTGTTTCGAATATCCTCTGGCCTCGTACTTTATTGCTTGCTATGCTCGAACAGGGCAGCTTCGTAAGGAGCTCGTAAATTCGTCACCATAGTCGGCTCCTGCTGCAAACCCTGCGGCGATTCGCTATGTTTCCCATCGAAAACCTAAAGCTCTACCCACACTGAATCCGCCCATACGACTTGATTACCGAACCATGGTTACCTCCTCCATTTTGTATTGCAAAGTACATGTAGCATTGTATACAGGGAGTGTTTGGCGAAAAATAAAGAATAATTATTTAATGTATCGATGTATCGATATGTATCGATTCATTTCTAATAACGCGATTAGAACGTTGCTTTAGTCGATTTCGAAACGATATTCTGACAAGGCAATCGTATGCGTTAAGAATAGCTCAGAAAAGCAGTCGGAGGAAGGAGAGAATAGCCGGCGCTCCGCATACTAAATCACTGCCGCACGTCCGTTTCTTTACATTGCACAGATTTTATTGATTATTTTACGGCCGGGAACATTGTAAATCTCTTCATCCTGTATCGGCGTCCCAACTCGTTCTGCCGTCAAACGCTCCCACCGGGTGCCCATAGCGCCAATTACCAGAGTCGGACGGTATTGTTGTTGCTTGCGTTCTGATCTGTCAGCCACGAGTGCCCTCTGTGCAAACTAACGACAACTTTTTACGCGCACCGTACTTTTTGACAAACGGCGTGTTCTCGTGAGTTAGGTTATCCCGCCATAACAGCTGCAAAAGGGACAGACAGGTGAGCAAAAGGAGAGACATTGCTGTTGAATTTTTTTGTTACAAACGTGTAACAAGCAGAGCAAATGATACGTGGAAAGAAACGAAGAAGGATAAGATTAGGTCTTTGCGTAATTTGATATACGTGTCGAACGGCACACGGCAAGCCTTTCGTCTTGCGGAACAATGTTGTTCGTTTTCGCGGTCGCTAATGGCCGCCGCCGGTGCCTTAATTACAGCCAAATACGGTCCAATCAGCCCTCGGGGGCCGACAATGTCCGATCGTTTCGAACTTTTAAACCGTTCGATATATTATCGAATTCGAACCTTTCGACTATCCTTTTCTTTTCAGCGCATTCATTGTTGTGAACATAGGCGCTATTACGGAGCGTTCGAAAACATGGCGATGCTGGAAATTAAAACTGCGCGCCCCTGAAGTGAAGTACTCTATCTACGAAGACGAAGCCATCGATTATAAAGTGGTGCAGGATCTTTATTTGTCACAAAGAATTTCGATCAAGCAGCTATACGAAACAGTAAAGAGACAATAGCATCGCGACAGAAGAGTCTACAAATGATTTTGAAAGATCTATTTAATCGCTGAATAAATTTGAGCGACACCGTTGATGGTGGCGCATCCTGGCCGGAGAATCGGGCTGCTGCACCAGGCTGCACCACCTCTTGGCGTTCGACGCAGACCAAGGCTCGTTAGTGCGTGCCCGTAAATCAAGCCGCAGGGGTGCCAACCCGCTAATATTACCGGGGTTCCTTCAGGATAGGAGGAGCACGTTCACGCCGCCGACGCGCACGGTAAACGTTCGATATATCTCATCGATAATGAGTTTGTTAAATGGATTAATATTCTACTTTCTCTTCTCCTTCCTTCTGCCGTTTAAGGCAATATCCAGGCTGCTCGTATAAAACGCTTTTGGAATTTACGCCGACTCGTTGTTCCCGGGTTCTCCTTTTCTTATATGTGATAATAGCTTTCACGATCGGAGAAGGAAAGATAAAAGAAACCGAAATATATTCACTGAGCGTTAACAAAAATGGATTTTATAAGATGTCTATAATTCTTGTTAAACGGGGTGAATATATTGAAAAATTAAGCGTTTTATAATTAAAAAGAAATTTAACTCTTTGGGAATGGAGCATTTTCAAACTTGCACAGAGAATTATTAATTTAAAGTAAAAGCCTTCAAAGCATATTGTCCTGTTTATAGCTATGTTTTGTATCAAGATTATGGACAGAATTATAAATTACTATTAACAATTATATTTGGGCACACATATGTGTCGATCGTCCGCAAAGAGTTAAAGAGATAAAGTTGAAAGAAAATGGTACATTCGCTTTTGAAACCCCGATTCAAATGGCGGGTTAGTAAAAGAAGATGAAAAAGTTTGAATGTATTATATTTTGTATCGATTATCGGGAATATCGTTCGAATCTCCTGGAATCTAGCGCGCTCCTGGAGGCAGTATAACCCGTATATACAGGCGGATAATTAATGGAGCCGGTAATGAGCTGATTATTATTAATAATATTTAGCCGGGGTTAAGCCGAGGCGACCCCGCCGTGCTGGAGCCCGGCTGCTCGTTAATTGAATCTGCCAATCATCGTAATGAGCGTCAGCGCTGGATCCGCTGTCCGTTCTTCGTTGTTGCTCTTCAGGGCCCACGAGCTTGATGCTCGCCGGTTTCGAAAAACGAAATATGCATCTTGCTCTCTGCAACCCTATCCTAAGAAATGTGAGCAATTTTCTTCGCCGACCGGCTTTCGTGAATTTGATCGATATCGCGAACCCCGTCTAGAACCGGGTCGTAATTGTTGCTATTCGTTTTCATTAATTATACCGTGAACGATTATCAAACCTCGAGTAGCTAACGCGTAGAAAATGATCGAATCGTTCGTACAAGTAGCTGCGAATTGATACCCGTTTATTCTTTTCAACTTTTTCTCTTCTTCTATGGGAACAGTCTGACGTTTCTATGCCGTTTCATTTACCCTTTCAAAACCTTACACTACTCGTTTTAATTGTACTTTCTCATTTTTTTCAGATGGTATTTCTGAAGATGGAATACTTTAGAGTTGAAGTTAAACGAAGGAAGGACGAATATTTGCTCTATCCTAAAGGTAACGACTTCATTAATAGAATTTATTAATTCTCTTAATTATAAAACGGGGTGATTAACTCGCGTGGGAAGTCGTGTGTCATCCAGACGTGGATAACACGGCAGCGAACGTGTTAATCCGTGTCAACAAGAAAACTAAAAGACAAGAAAACACTGCGCGATAGAAGTAGCGACAGAAACTCGTTTCTGTCGACTACAACTCCGCGTATACGAATTAATAGATTAGCGAAGGCCACGTCTCCTCTTAATTCCACCTCATTACAGTGTTCGGTTCGGTTGGCGCAAGGCGGGTCCGCTCGATTATGGAGGATAGCCGAAATCACCGGTGGATCGGAGGATTAGATCAGAATTACCCAGACACGAGATGATCGTCGTACAGAATCATCGGTGGAGCCAGGCGGTAACATCGTCAGGTATGTACCTTTCATCAATTATTTTCATTCGAATAAGTGGCGACGTTTTTGCCGCATCTTTTCTGCGCGAGATTTCGCATAGATTTCAATTACCACGGAATTAGAAGCGAATCGTGTTTCACGAATGTATCGGGCGGCACGATTCGGCTACCGAATGACGGGAGAAATTAATCAAAATAATCATCTCTTGGGCCCGGGGCGGCCAGCGGGGCCTGTCATTTACTCTCCTGGAACTCTTCTCCAACCTACCTTCTTTGCCGATACCCACTCTATACAGGATGTTTCCAAACACGCGAAAAGTAGTTTGCAAGGGTAGAGAATAATAAAATAAGTAGGAAATTTATTTATGTTGATTCTAGGAGTGTAGGAACTTAACTCTTACATTAATAAATATTTTTAAGTTATTCTTCCGTCGCGAATATCTCAAACATCTTGAATATTCCACGTTATTCGGTAGCCAAGCGAAATCTTCTTCAGCCTCTAGTCGGGAATTTAGAAATCCGTTGGAACCGATGCGTTTTTCTCTTGGAGATTGAATTTTAAATTAAACCAAGGATGATAATTCATTTCGAACGATTTTTTAACTGATTACTCATCGCGTAAGCCAATACGATTAAATTAAATTAAAAACTTGGCACATATTGAATAATTCAGCTCAAATAACATACATTTGACCGAAATTGCAAGTGTCATAATATTTATGGACGGTATTACAAATGACTCGAGTCATTTTCATAATTACCGGTTCATACGCATCAAACGACCGAAATAAAGAAACAAACCGAACGAAGACAGATGTGGTTGAGCCACATGCGGTGATAACAGCGAAACGATACCGCGTTTCTATCGTGACCGCTTCGATTTTCGAGGCAAACATTTTGAAGGAGCGCAATTACCAAGGCCGCCCAAGGGAACACGGCCGCGCTCCTGCTGGGTATTTAAAAGCAATTTCGAGCCGTGTTCCGTAACACTTGTTTATGATATTAATCGTACGGTGATTCCATTAATAAACGCAGAGGAATCGAATCGAGCCGCGACTTCCGTCGTCGATTTAATAAGTAATAATCTATTCGATCAAAACGATTTCGGGCCAATACGAGGGGTGAATAAAACTTTTCCAAGCGAGTTCAATCATTTTTTCCTTAATTAATTAGACTGTCATATCTAATAAAACGGTAAAGCGAGTGTGCAAAAATTCGTAGCGTAAGTAGCGTAATGGAAACAGAGGAGGAAAGAATGAAAGAAAGAGAGGTGAAAGATAGGAAGAGAAGGGTGGGATTGGAGGGCACAAAGTAACGCTATAGGACACGCGAATGAGAAACGGGACGGTGTCCGGCGAAGGCAGGAGGTCCGAATGGGCCAATAACTTTGCGAGCTTATGTTTTTGAATATAAAGGGGACGGTGGTAGTTTGCGGGTACGATGTCACTCGAGTATCCCTCGTAGCCACCCTTCCTATTATTCCTCTGTCCCTTTCCGCTGCGGCCTTCCTGATGCACGACTGTCGTTCTTATTCAAATGCACGCCCCTGCAAAGCGAACGCGATGCCTCTTGCAAATTCGTCCAGTGATTCACGATTCGCTGTTTCCTTCACTGCTTGAGACTGGAGCCATTCAAAGATACACGCCTCGTCACACTGAACGTGGCGTTAACGCGGCCACGATTTCCTGTGGCTCGTTTCCAACTCGCGAATTGCGTATTCGGATTTAAGGAAAGATCGTTCAGCTTGAACAGGTATTTTAAGGTGAGAAAGAAAGGGAAAATATAATTTCCATAATCTATCAATTATTTGGTGAAAAATGACTTAGGCGCAACAGTTTGAGCTTCTTCTTGAAACCAATACAAATGCCGTGAAATCGATTAGGATACCAATTACGTTTATTCAAATAAATCATCGATTAAATTCAATTGAGGGACAGGTTTAGTCAGACTCCCAATAGGAGATTATTTCGAAGAACAGTGTGCCGGTACTCGTCCACGGACACACGCGGCACGTTGCCCACGAGCTCCTGTGGCGCTCACCGGGCTTCGACACCCACACGCCGTGTCGCCTCAGCAAACACATAAATAACAACAGTTTCGGAGTATCAGCGTCACCGTTCCCTTAGTATCGGCCATTTTCGACTCTCCGCGAGACATTCCAACGGGTTTAGAACTTTTCCCGAAAAATATCGTTGGGATCGAAGTGAAAATAGAACTACGGTGGATCGTTGAAACGATCCCTTGTTTTTCGACCGGAAACGAGGGCACATCGGTAAATTAGAGGTCGGGAAATGGGAAGAGGAAAGTTTGGCTCGTTAACGAGGGAACGAAGTAAGCGATCAAGCTGGAATTGCTTAAACGCGACGATGATCTTCCTTCGTTTGCCACCTGTTGGCTAACGTGAAATTTCTGAAAGCTTCTGCTCGAATAGAGACGTCACGAATCACACGAACTCCTTCGGGCGACTCCACTGAAATTCACGATTTCCTGATCGCGTTAGCCGAGTGAAAATTCACGTTTGACGTGTTCATTAGGGAACAGCTGGGCGTTCGTGTTAATAATTGCGCTTACCGAGTGAGCGCGAGCGAAACGCGAATTGGTTGTTCAACGATCCGCCCACGCGGATCTCGCGTGGCCGTGAGGCATTCAATTAATCGTGCGTTTCGTTTGTCGAGAATCGCGGTCACAATCGTACACAACAACGGATAGTATGTTGCCGCTGTCACGAAACTGACGTTTCGTATTTGCCGTGTTCAACGAACGACAAGCACCGTAACACGATTGCGATTACGACTCGGTGATCGACCGACGACGAGACACTCTTAAACGCTCTCTCGAGTGCTTAAGAATATCTTTCTCGAACGGTTTTATGTTCCTTTTTATTTATGAGAAAATATCATTGGAATTCCTGTACAACGTCGATGAGACTGATTTGCATTATTAGGAAAATTTGAATTTGTTTTTATAATTAAATAGATTGGATCGTTTCCTTTGTTCTTTCATTCATTTTTCAAATTGGCCATTTTGTAGCATTGCCTTTCTTTATAGCTCGAGCTCCTCTGTGAATGACTTACGATCTTCCCCAATCACGAAGGAATTTTAATCTCCCGGTTGGACGTGGGTCTTAATAACGAGTCTATCTTAATTAAATTAAAATTCTCATCGAGGGGGCCCACCACCGGGGTCCGTTTGTAGGGCGTGTCCGGTCGGTTGGTTCGAGACGAACCGAGTCGAGGAGTTACCGGTAAACTGACCTCCGTGACTAGGGTAAAGGAAAACAGTTGTCGAAAAATCGTTCGAAAATTCTCACAGAGTTCCCTGGTAAATTAATCTATCCTATGCAGGGACTAATCGATGAATTTACTTAGTAGTTTCCACGCCTTTCGCTCGGAAGAGACGGTCGAGGGGCAAACCGTGCAGGACGTCTCGAAACGATGTTCACTGCCCGATGGAGCATCCGCGAGGCATAATATTACCATTCTTTATTCTTTAACGATCGTCAGCCAGTGTGTTTCACGGTCCTGGCTCCGTTCTATCCTCCTTCCTTCTCTCGATGCTGTTTCTCCTTTACGATTCCGTCCCAATTTATTACGAAACCAAGGACTTTTCCCGCAAGTGTAGTCGAACTCGATCGTCCGCCCGTCGTTGCTCTCTCGAACGCGCCCTCATTTCGTATTCATAAAGTGGTAGGTTTCAGAGGGTCTCTTTAATATTCGACGAATACGACGAACGAGGCTTCCACCAGCGCCCTTTCGACGGGGATTCCGAAGAATCCTCCCGCCGGTTAATTACCGTGAAATACGACCGATCGAGAAATTCGGCTAAGCGTGCTGCGTCGTAAATCGAGCAATATAATTCACTTTACCTTAATAACCCGTCTAATAAGAGTTTCATCCTGTCGTTTTTAATGGATACATGTACACGCGTCGGATAATCATTCGGGCCGTGATTAACCCCTGCGAGCCGGTAGACGTTTTATCATTTTTTCCTGGCGCGATAGTAGTATAAAATTCGAATTGTGACACGAGTGCTCGTAGGTTGTATTTTCTTACAGTTATGAAACTTGTATCGCGTAGCTGCTAATCGAAAATCAAACGTCGCGTTAAACGTTTCGCGTGAAGAACGAAAGAGAAGGGTGAGAGAGGCATCAATTACGTTGGAACTCGTTTCGGTCGACTGGTTCGGTTTAAAATTTTCGAAAAATCCTCGTTTCGTAATTGTTTATTGTGATCGAGGGTTCGGGTTGGAACGAACCGCCCCCCCCCTTTCCACCCCCCCCGCGGTGCATCGCGAATAGGATCTAAAAGGACAAGAGGAGTGGAACGTGGGTTCCTACCGTTAATATCCGACTTTACGACGCATCCTGGTCGCGCGAGGCATGCACCTCGCGGGGCACTATACAAGCCCCCGTAATTTGATAATATAGGGTTATGGTGGCGCCAAGCTGGGCTGTTTAAATTCATAACATTGTTTATTCCTATTAGACCGACCTATTCGCTTCGTTCCGCGCGATATTTCATTCGAAACCAACGACCGAGCGCCGCGCGTCGTTGCGACCAGAATCTCGTCGCTGACAAGCTTTCTTCCAAAGACAAGCAAAGACAAGTTTTAAAAAATCGTATTAGAATCATCGTAGTTGATGTGATTGACGCGAAGCACCATAGGGAATTTAAAAAAGAAAAAAAAAGAATAATGTGATTGAGAGGTTAGGCATCGTTTCGAATTCTGTTTACGAGCACTCTGCTCCGTCCCGCCGCGATTCTGTATCCTTGTTGCTCCTGATCGGCTGCCTGTCAGCGAGAACGTGAAATATCGTCCTGCCCAACTGGCATCCAATAATTAGTTTACTCCTCATTACGGTTGGTCCGCATTATTAGGAGGGCCACGGGTTCCCTCCGAGAAGAAGAGCAACGGAGACGGGCACAGTCGAACGGTATAAGGAACGAGGGGAATGGAGAGAGCTCTAATTAACTGAATGTTTAGGGGTTGCTCGACCGGTCGACTCGCGGCCACGCCCGATCGCTTAACCAATTCCGTTCTTACCTGCTTTGTGCACCTTTAAAGATACTTTGTACCAATCTACGTTCGCGTTCGAGCAATGAATTTTCCTTTCTAATTCTTCCTACGTTCAATTTATAAGGAAATTTATTTTTCTTCCGTGCGATCGAATGGTTGGCTAGAGAAAAAGATTGAGAAAGGGGAGAGATCGAAGAGAAAAGAAACGGAGCGAGTAGAGTGAAAGAAGGAAGAGGGTGCTCGCGCGCAAACTTATCTTCGATCTCTGATCCGGGCGAGCGGTTCTGATTGAAGGCCCTCCGAGGGGAGAAGAGAGAGAAGGAAGGTACACGCGTACCAGAGAAAGAGAAGGAGAACGATCCGTAGGAGGTATGATGCGCGGGAGCCATCTCTGTTAATCATCGCGTAATTACCGCTTCAATTATCAGATACCGAGATACCGAGCAGGCTGGATCACGCAGGACCCAAAGAATCTGTTAGCCCCACCTCGCCCGGTTTACACTCGAGCTGCTCATCATTCCGAACGAGCCAACCACGGTTTCGTCGATCTCGATCGTTCCGACCAGTTTGGTAAAATCGTCGCGAGAAAGCGTCGATTACGACTCGATATCAATCGTGAAAGGAATTTTACTCGAGAGTGTTCGTTTATTTTTCCTTTTCGATGGCAATCGCAATGAATTTCTTCTTTCGAAATTCGTTTTCAAGACAAAACGCGGACTACGCGTTTTAGGGTTGAACGGAAGGGCGGGACAATACTTGTCCAGCCGGCTGGTAGGTTGAACAGGGCGTTACCTGGCATTCCTTGGTAAATTAACTTAGCGGGCGGCTGCGGCGCGTCTCCCGCCAAATATTCATTTAAAAAGGTAAATGCAATTTTGCCGTTTTACGTGATTGAGATAATGCCCGTCGATTAACGGGCCATCTTTTCTCCTCTCCCTTCGTGCCGATCTTTCTCCCCTCTATCCCTTTCTGTCTCCCGGTTTCTCGGCGTTCCCCTACGGTGGCAAACGCGTCATTATCAAAATTCAACCGACCGTCCCACGAACCATCATCGTCGAGTAAAAGCATCGCTTCAATTTTCTGCAGGTGTACACCGCCTCGAATCACGTGCTTACCTTACGCTCTTCTGATTCGTCTTAATTCATGGCTCGTAAAAGTGGGTAATACATTGTAAGCTTGTTGAAAATTCTCCAAAAGGATAACCGTATATGTGCTGTTAACTTCTTCCTCGAGTGACCTTGTAATCTTGATCTTGTACGAAGAAACGAGCAAAGAATCGGAACGTAGCAAGGTCGCCGGTTGTTGTTGATCGTCGATCGTTTCGGTGGCTCGACGAGAAGTCGAGATTCCAGAGGGAAAGCTATCCGACGAGTAATTCGCGTAGGTCGTACATCATCCTCGGTGAACGGTTGTCCGCCTATTCGGTCGCTTCGTTTCGGCTTAAATCAAATTTACTAATTAACACCATTTACCAGGATCTATAGCGAAGGCGAGTCGCGGCTGTCCAGCGTCCGTGACTCTCTTTCCAAAGCTTCTTTTTGTTTCCTCTTCAACGTCGGTACGCGTTATTGATGATGCTCGTTAAAGAGCTCTCACGTGCCGGTGGGGCAGTTCTTCTTAGTCCCGATCCCTCACCTTCCCCTCTCTCCTCTCTCCACAATCCTCAGCTGTAACCATTACAGCCAGGGAGACTCGAAGTCAGATTCGAAGTCACGAGGACTCCTGTGTGTATGGCCGTGATCCATCCTCGTGCCACTCTGGGTAGCTGCCGCGAGACATTACTCATCGACAATCAAGATGAATTCACTCTTAAACAATGACGCTTAATTTCAAGAAGCCACCGACGAACAATCACCCGAATTCTCCGGCTGACCTGCCGAACGATGAGTTACATGATTGAACGTACAGCTGAAAACATCTTGGGGAAGAAAAAAGATTGAATTCAAGATAGATAAACGCGATATTTTCAGAAGAAGAGTTCTCCCGGTAGAAAACTCTCGTCATCAGGCTGAAATTCGTGGAAAACTATAACCAATAAGCAAGAAGGAAAAATCTGTCGAATCATCCGCTGGTTACACAGCTGCATTCCTAGCAAGTGGAGAAATCGAGTGTGTCCGGTGGACACGTTCGCCTCTCTCACGTTATTACCCCGTCCATACGTACAGTACGTATACCGCATCGAGGGTAGATTTATGGTGCGTCGCATTATCACGTAAGGTAACGCGACACCGCAATTCCACTTGGCGGCAGTGACGGGCAAACGCGCAAATTACCATCGCGATTGCGGCTAACTCGGCCCTTTACGCTAATAACGACTACACCACGCGGCGAATTGCAAACAAGGACGTGGTACGCGATTTCTGTTCAGCTAGCAATCTTTCCCACCGAGGGCGTAAACCACAACCTGCTGCTGTTCCTCTCGGTGGGTCTCGTCTTTGAATATTTATCTGTTTGCTCGCTCGTTCTTGCTACCGAATTTTCTACAGGTAGCTTAGAAAAATCAGCATCGTTTTGAGAAGCACATAGCTGCAGAGTAGTTTTCTCCCTAGGACGCATCAACGAAACGTGTATTTTCTCATAGAGAATACGTAAACCACAAGCAATATCGTGACCACAAGTTTGCATACGATCCGGCTGTTGTTACTTCCTCGCTGAACGGCTAATAACAACAACCGTGCGCCATTGTATACGTGTATCGGGACTCGGTAGTTTCAGTCGTTTATGAAGGAAAGGAGTCATTGCGGATAATCGTGGGCGTTCATTACTTACCGGGCCGCAACTTTAATCGTGTAGACACACCGTGGGGTTACGTATCCACCGATCCAATGCAAATGCCACGAAACTCTCGGCCCGGAATTATATCGTTACTTCTCGCTGCCAGCGTGTTCGTGGTCGCGTGCTTTTTTTTTTTTTTTTCTCAAATAAGGAAATAAATTAAGAGGTAATGGGCTTAATAAGGCTCCGGTTGGATAGCATTCCGCGACCGTGCCAGTAACTAATGGCAACGTTGGCGCGTTTTATGCCATGCTTCGAAGATTCTGCCTGTAAACCTCCGAAAACTTTGAGCCCCGTCTTCTTTTTTTTTCCCTCTTCTCCTTGCCCGATTTTCAAACTTGGTGCGTCTTTGTTTCTCGAGATTTTAATTCAACTTTCGTCGAGATCGTTCGGTTTCATCGAGATACACGCGTTTGAAAGTTTTTCAGGATTTTTATGAACGCTCATTTTATATTCTGGTAGTTGGCGAACGTGGACAGCCCGTTTAGTATTTCTGTATTTATGGACGGGAAACTAAAATATCGGACGTATCGAAAAAGGCAGGAGACGAAAGAGAGGAGGAAGAGTAGCCGGGGCGAAATACCAGGTGGATCCGTTGCAGAAGACTGATACCGAATACCTGGGATACAGGAGGCCGTGCAGCGGTGTAAATGCAATCAAGAAGGCCTCAATTAGACCGTCACGCCGTACATCCCTCATCTCCGAGTCTCGCCGTTCCTCCCTCTTCACCCACCGTCGATTTCGTCGACGTCCTCGTCGTTGTCTTCTTCATTTTTCTCATCCCTCCTTCTCCCGTAGATCTTCTGTCCTCCTCTCTTCTAAACCCTCCGAGGAGGTACAATCGTTCGAAAGAAGTTTCGATCGATCCGGCAGGAAATTCCAAAAGAAATATCAAGAGAAAGACTATTTATCACTGGTATATTTTAATATCGATCGAAGGTTTAATTTCTCGATTTAAATCTTTCGACACTTAACCGCTAATCTAATTAGAAAATTGAAGAGACGTAATCGTCGGACGATACGGTTATCATCGATTAGTTTAAAATTTCGCGCTGATCTCCGCTGGAAGATGGACGATTTTGTCGTAAACTGTTCGGTTTCCCTATCGTTAGACCCTATTAAAGAAAGTATAAGAGTCCGCGAGGGAGGTCTGCATCGAAGAAGTTTCGAGCGAGCTTGCAGAGAGGCTGAGATTAAGGGGCTGTTTAATCTGCATCCATCGCGATGATAGGTAACGGTGGAGAATCATCGTGGGGGCCTCCACGTTAACCGAGTTAGTTACAGGAAACCCTGCAATTAGGGATTGTTAACTGGATAAAACTTTACGCGTGCTGCGCGTGAGAGGACGCGGTAAAAAAGGAGGATGATTTAAAAGAAGATGAATATAGCGGCTCCCGAGGATTTCTTATTCGACGAACTTGTCCGATAGAAAAATCTGAAACAATTACACCGGTGTCTTCTTTTTCGAAAATTCCCTGTTCCTTTTGCACGACGGTGGTCCTAAAATCCTTCAACAGGTGCAATTTACTTGATTATTTTATTGTTTAGTATCGGCCATTAATTTCCGTGGTGTGTCCATTAGACAAAAACAAATGAAAATTTAATGACCGACACACCGGTCCAGAAAATTATACACACTCTACCGGAGTGAGACTGGATTCATTGACCAATTTCAGTATCTACCGTGCAGGATAAATGGAGCGCGAAATATTAATGTCGGCTTGCAAATTTGTGTCGAACAAATCACTGTTTCGAGAGCAGCATTCTTCACGGAACTCTTCCAGCGGATCTTTTTTTTTTTTTTCACCCCGTAGATGGTAGCCGGTTTGGAAGCCGGTTGCTACCGATCGCTAAATTCGTTCCGATGTAGACAGTTATTAGGTGGCTAGAGCCGGTGTAAAACGTCGTCGTAATGATCGGTTACTAACTAACTCGCTTTCTCCGCTATCCAACCGATCGATGTATTATATAAACATCTACGTATGCACACGTAGAACGGTGCACTTAGCCGAAGGTACCCGCAGGCACCGGGCCGATACTGTTTACACCGTAGTAATTTGCTAATGGCCAAGCGGACACGATGAATTCGGGATCGACTGGCTGCGTGGTCTGCATCTAGATCGTGCCAGATCCACAGATCGACGCGTTCATCACCACCCAGACACGCCTATATTCTTCCTCCTCCTCCTCTCCCTCTCTCCTGCTTTCAACCACTCTCTGGTGAAAATTTTCATCGATTACCGTCGATTTTCCAATTATCGCTTTAGCAAATGCCTACGGTGAAATCTTTCTGTCTAACGCCTTCGACAGATTGCTTTAATCTTCGTCCTTTCAGCGCTACAGAACGGTAACAGGGTTTAAAAGAAAGTAATTAAGGAACTTTTTGTTAAATTATAATTAGAAAGTCGCAAAGTTCATCGCTTCTTGCTCTACAGTTAAAAAAAGAAAAAGTGAAAGAATAGAGGAGAATGTTAGTTCTATGGAAAAGTAGTAAGAAGAGGAGGAAACGATGGTTATAGCTTGCAAGTAGATATCGCAGCAGGTAATATTTTCAGGAAATTAGATCGTAACGAGTCGATCGAACGTTACGGTGTGCAGAGAAGGTGTGATTAAAGCGCGTCCATTACGCGTTTAGTTCCAATCGAGTTCGCGATATTACTTAACCCTTTGCGGTGGTGGTGGCGTGTAAGAAGGAACGGTCGCGGTTCGTGAACACTTTAAGACCGCGTCAGTTTTGATCGGCGGATCGTTTTGTCGGTAATCGTTCGATTTATCAACCTCGAGGATCGTTAACACTCCGATGGGGTTGCAGCAAGCGAGTAAGCGAGCCAACCAGGCGTTCAAGACGCCGCTAATTAGCTGACGCGCATTAATGGCCCCGAGACTCCATTAAACTGTAAAATATTTAAATAACTCGTCGACGGGCGTGCCCGACCGCGAATTACTTGTCATAAGTCAAGTCGAGCAAAGACTTGAAACCTCTTGAAAACTCCGCACCACCAGTGTATAATATATGTGCCAGTTAATGGCACACCTTTTTTTTTATTTTTATTTTTTTTTTCCTTCGATTCTTCTTCTTTTCAGGAAGTTGACGAGCCTGTAAATTAATATTTCTACCGTGTATCTCTCGTAATAATCGAAGATAGAAAGGGTTCGTATGATAATGAAAAAGGCCGTTCGTTTTCTTGTTCTCTTTTTTTCGCCCTCTCTCTTTCACTTTCTTGTCATAGTGATTTATTCGTCGCAAAAAAAAAAAAAATAAAGGGAAAAGGGGATGGAATGAGCGTATAAGTACAATAATGAACGTCGATGGTCGACGAAGTTGCGTTTGCTCCGCTTTTGTTTTCTTCTTTTTTCGAGATCCTTAATTAAAAGTTACAACTTCAACACCTCGACTGTCACTCTTGCGTTATGAGAAACGATGTATCAATAATCTTCGTTAAGTACTGGAAAGAAACGAGTGTCGTTAGAATGATAGATTAGATTTTGATCAGAAATAAAAGTTCCCTAAGGATTGTTGATGAATGACAGTCAAAGCGTTCATTTGCCTCTTACGCTAATCTTCTCGAGATCATAACGTATGCTTCCTTGTAATTGCTGTTGGCGCGATTTCGTGGGAGAAAATTTTCGAAAAACAAAAGGAGAAAAGAAAAATTGCGCCAACGTGTCATGCGGTATGCAACTGACGTAAATGAAACAAATGCAAGACGTTACGCATACGTGGTTAATTATTTACAGGGGTAGCAACTTACGAGCTAAGAACGTGCTTATTACAGTCGTAAAACTTATCGTAATGTCGAACATTCAAGAATTATAATAATTATAAATAGTACTTTCTGTTTTCCTTATCTAAAACGCCTATGATGGCTCGTGTAAAAGTAAAACAAATTACGCGTTGTTTTCGAACGATTATCGAACGGTCTTGACCGCGATGTAAAAAATCCTTTTTTAATTTTATAAAAAACAAATCCTTTTGATTTATCCACACCGAATAACATCGATCGTCGTCGGATAACAATTACTTATGGTCAGAATGCCAAGATTCTCTTCTGGACGGACATCTTTCGATGATGTTTACCTAAAAAATTACTTTAAAATTCGCTATAAACAAATCTTGGTTCCTGAACGCTATCTCGCGAATTATCTCTGAAATCTCGTGAAAATTCAGGAAACGCGTTTCTCACGAATCATAAATTCAGCAAATTCTACGTTTGTAGGAAACGTTTAACGAATCTTCACGTGCACAGTGACTCACATGTTTGGTTCGCATTCTTGTAAATAATTAAAATTCCGCGTCAACAAAGAAGCATCATATTTACTACAACGTTTGTGTAATCACCAATGAAACATAATTATTCTGTACAGGTAAATATCGTTATCGTTCGAACAAATATATGAGTCACTGTAAATTTGAAAAGCATTCCCGCGAATCGTAATCCACCGTGGAGTTCCATCGGTACTGTAAATTATATACAGTATTTTACACGAAAAATAAGCTTCTTATTCTATCTGTTATTTGTCGTTCGAGCGCATGGTCGACGTCGTGTGTATGAGAATAAAGAGGAAGGTTGAAGAAACTCGTTTGTACATGAACAGGTATACGGTTAGGTTCATTTCTAAAACGAACGACGTCGTAAAAGTTGATCCGTTGGCTCGCGATCCACGCTAAAGAGCAATGACAATACCAACGACCATCAGGAAACTCGAACGAACGAAAGTTCTCCGAACGATCGTCCGAATTGTCAACGCAGACGCGAGACGACGAATCCGCCTAGCTCGTTCGTAGGAATCATTTCCGTTGCCTGGATTTTTGTCGAAGGTTATCGGATTGCATGAGAGATAGCAAATCGACGAGACGATGGAAGGTATCTCGAAGTTACGTTCGGTCAACGATTATCGTCTCGAGTATTTAGAGATCGGCCATTATGCAATTCGAAACGATCGACGTTTCTTAAGATTACGATTGAGTAACAAAGGCACGTGCGATCACAGAAACAAGAATACCTATCGTTTCAACCTTCCTTCGCGGTGTACACCTAATTAATGTATACAATATGTCCGCCCACTTGGTAGTAAGTTCTTTGGCTGGTATCTTGCACGATACACGCGAAAGCGCGGACAGGAGAGGTGGCCGGTGTGGGTCTGATCGCGTTCCAAGGAAATGGCGGCAAGAGATGGCGATCGAGGTGAAGAGGTAGACACACACGTAGGGTAGAATCGTAAACAACGATCGGGAGGTTCTAGTTAGGAGGTAATACCCCGATGTCGACGTCGACGTCGACGTCGACGTCGATGCGTGGGCGCGTTGATATCGATAGCCAGGTCGAGAAACGTAGAATCGACGTCGAGGTACGGTCACGTCGGTTTTGTTAAAATCGTAAGCAGCGATCGCGAGGATCTACGTGGGAGGAAATATTTAAGTATTTGTACGCGCGAACCTCTTCAGCTGATCAGATCGCCGTTCTTGCGAAGCATCTCGAGGTGCAGCTCGTATTCCCTGGCCTTGAGTCGGAGGGAAGCGATGCTGTTGGTCCGCCTGTCGATGTCCGGCAGGCCGACGCTGCCGGTTGGCGAACCTTGCGGCGAACTGGCCGTCGGCGGAGGCGGAGGCGGTGGAACCGGTGGATGCGGCAGATTGATCGCAGGCGCTGGCGGTGGCGGGGGCGGAGGTGGCGGCGAGCCACGCACCAATTTTGGCCTCTGCGCGGCTGATATGTTCGCCAAGAGGCTCTGGAAGGATGCGGCCGACGTGTAAGGCAGAGGCATTCCAGGTGGCAACAAAGGTGGCGGTGCCCGATGATAGGGATGAGCGGTGTAACTACCGGGAAGGACCGGTCCGTGACCCAGAGGTGGGTAACGAAACGCGTCGAACGGTTTCCGTAGGGCGAACGTGCCCAGGTGGGCAAAAGGGTTCGGCAAGGTCGGCGCTACGACCGCCGACGGTGGTGGTGCACCTGAGCCCAAGTATGGATTGTACGGATGCGCCTGCGGCCCGACCTTCTCTTGTTTCCGCCACTTGGCCCGTCGATTCTGAAACCAGACCTGTAACCAAACATTTTTACACTTTTTATTCTCTCCATTTCTTCCTGGATTTCTATATTTACGCGCGCCCTTTCAATCGGAACTTTCTGTGAGAGAAAGGGGGTGGTTTTCTGTTTGAAAGTAGAAGCACGAAACGATGATTTTTCTCGCGAAAGGCGAGAATACTATTTTCAGAATACGGTTCGAGGAAGAAAAAACTTGAGCAGCGATTCAGGAATCGATTTCGAGTCCGTTTTCAGGAACCTATCCGTTCGATTCCGGGGTCGGAAGGTAAATAGTATTTCGTTCGTTGGAAGTTGTTGGCCAACCGTGGAAGTGCGAATTCCGGTTAAAGTGACGTATCCTCCCTTTTTCAGGAAACAAACGTGGTGTATTATTATTGGTTACGTTGAAAGGTAACCAAAGATCACTGCCAGCCAGAGGCAGTTCTGTTCTCCCTTTCTTTCTCCTTCATTTTTCTTCGTCCGCCTACCTGTGAACCTTTGCGTTTCTTCTCGAAAATTTATGAAATATTAGCCATCGTAAAATCGTTAGCCGCTATTCTCTCTTGGCCTACATTTCCCTTTCGAACGAAATTGTAAGCTTCGATGAGATTCCAAAGTAGCTTCTGTAACAGGATGGATACAGGCTCGAGGAAGATTGACCTATATTTTACCGTAAGTGCTTCGAAGAATATCACGGGATTGTTTGTAGAAAGGGTTTCGTTTTAAAGAAAAAAGAAAGGCCGATGTTGCAACGAAAGGCTTCGAGTATCATCGTTCAGACAATTGGTAATCGAAACGAAAATCGTTCGTGATGCGTCGATCATTCGAGCACATTCCATCGCGGAGCTTCCTCGAAGACTCCAGCTCTAATCAGTTCAACGGAACTTCTCCTCCCTCTTCTACTTCCTTTTTCCCTTCGTTTCTTTAACCGAGTTTTATTCCACGATCTTGCCGTCGCGGTTGTTAAGTCGATTCCGTGTCGTGATACGAATATAAAACCGCCCTAGTCCAAGATTCAACGTTTACCTAGTCGAAAGTCTTCTGGATGGTTCCTCTCGAACGAATTCTTCTTCGCGTATCTCCTCGTGACAGGAAGCGACTAGAACGACTCGATTCATTCGACAACCGCAAACTTGGACACGCGTTTGATAAAACTTTTTGATAAGCAATTTATTCGCCGGATGTTTGTTTGTCTGTCGTGTGTTACCCTTAACTCGTGCAGCCCAACGTTGGGTCACGGGTATTCAGTAAAGCGTGTTCGCGACTACCCTCTTTGAAGCCCATCAGTGGAATTTGACCAACCCTGCGCCACTAGGGATGTGGATTTATTTTTAGCGCAATTTGCACCCTTTAACACCAAGGTTCACTTGCGACAATAACAATAGCCTACCCTCTTTGAAAGAGCGCAAGGCTAACTCATTCAGGTTACCTTATTCGGCCCAATATCAACGAGTCAAGTGTTGGGTCTTCCGTACCCGAAAACGATGATTGGCAAGCCCATGAATGGGCAGTTTATCCAAGCCCGGCGCCACTTGGAGGGTGGTGGCTGCTGGGGAGTGGATTTATTTCCAGCGCAATTTGCGCCCTTTAACACCGCCGGAATAAGCAAAAGCTTGGGAACTTTTCGACAATACCCTCTTTGAGAATGTTATGCCGTGTATTTCAAGACTCTCGATTACCCTGTTAATTGGACTTTCGTTCCGCGTTACGGGATTCTTGAGTTAGCGGGTAGGAAGTCAAAAGTACCGCCCGGAGATGTAGACACTCCCGACATAATCGAGGATGATGCAGCCCGGTCGTTGCATAGACGAAGGAAGAGGCAAGATTTCGAGATGACTGTGCGGTTCGATGATCGATTCGATCGACTATCCAACAGGAGGAAGGCATTTCGTGACTCGTGAGATCATCGATACGTATACATGCCTGATGAAATCGGTTTTCTTTTGATCGCTTTTCGAATATCTAAGATTTAACCGATAGGTTGATGCACGCAAGTGTAAAGTGATAAAGAAGTTTTCGGTTTGTTTTAACATGGAGAATCTCCATCGGGATACCTTGTATAATTTGTAATATAACCGAGCGTCAAAGCTCCTGTTGCAATTCCGAAATCCCGACGTATGGGAGAGGCGAGAGGATCGAAGGATCGGTCAGACCCACTGCGGAATATGCAAACTCGTTGCTACGCGTACGAGAAGTTAAAGGTGACGGGGTGTGGGGGGTCGGATGGCAGGACCCCCCACGGTGAGCAGGATTGCCCCCAGCAGGGAGCTAAACATCCGACTTGCGGCTTTTAAAACAAAACCCAAACCACGATCCGCCGCCGGAACCTAGTCGTTTCGTGCTTAATCGTGCTGCATTAATTACGCAAACGCCGGGTATCTCTCTTTCTCCGTTTTTCTACATTTCATCAGCACTCACACCGAACGAATCCCTCCCTGTTCAACGATTATATTTCACGATAGGATAGAAATTAATTCGATTTGGTACGTGGATCAAAGTTGTTAGACGAAGTAGTGGCCGTAATCGTGCGTCAAACGATCTCGTATGATTTCTCTGATAATTCGCGTATCTTCTCGAATGCAGGATGATTGAATTGTCACGAAATGGATTTGCGTCTCGTTGAGAAAAGGAACATTTTCTATAAGATTGCGTGAACCTGCGTGTGTTCGTGCGGATTCCAAAAAATGATTAAGTCGGTTGAACGATCGTACCCGTGTCATTCGTTTAAACAGTAATTCTCGTCGCGTGTACGCTCGTATATAACAGCTTTAACGTTCGGATAAATCGTCGATTCGCGATGGATTTGCAAGTATAATGAAAAGTGGCGAGCGAGGTCCTTCGTGGCAAAGAGAAAAAGAGACGGAGACACGCGTAGGATAGAGGCGTTTTACCAACGAGAAAAGAGGAGATGGCGAAGTAAGAGGCGAACGAGTGGCCAAAGGGAAGGGAAAAAGCGAGTAAATACCGGGAATAAATTAAACTAATTGAGCGAATTAGCCAGCTGTTCGTGCAGCCAACTCTCGACGGACGCGTTTCGTTTCCCGAATAGTCTTTCCTCTTAAGGAGGAGGGATAGTTTAACTCTTTTCGTTAAAACGAATCGTTCTCTTATCGCTTCCCGTAAACAGCCATTAGAATATGTAATTTTCTTTTCTGTATACAATAATAATTTCGATATTGTTCGATTGTGCTAACCTGTATACGTGCTTCCGTAAGACCGATCTTCATGGCAAGTTCCTCTCTGTAAAGAAAAAAGATTCAGACGATTAGGTATACTCAGAAATCGAAGTACATGATTATCTTATTTTACCATCATTATATCATTGCGAGTATAGGACAAAAATAATTACATATTATTTATTCCTTCAACTTTTCTATTTAAAACACCAGCTCCAATTTGATTCCGAAGGCAACTATTTTAACTGAGCAATAATATTACTGTCTTATTTAGTTAGTCTGACGAGAACGATTAGATTTGCGATGAAAAAAAAAGGTACGGGAACAAGTTGAGTGTGAACGTAAGCGTTAAGAAATCAAGAATTCCAAGCGACAGAAATAATTGCACGTTCATTAACTTAATTAGAACGTTGGTGAGATGTCAATTAATTGCATTACGTCTTTCGACGTAATCGACTTATCAGTATCATTGCTATGCATGAATATTGACGTGACACAGGTGTGCAACAGCGCCGTAACATTTCCATAATTATTCAATTGCTATACGAGCAGATAGTATCTCGTTCCTTCGTGTTTATTAAAAAGTATACAGGTTAAAACCATGTTTCGCCGAGATATTCGAAATATCGTAGATAATTAATATTAAATTTAACGTCAGCACGAAATTATAAGTTATTCTATTCGAATAACGTCCCGAAGGAAGGAGGAACGAATTCCGGAAGCGTTACGTTTCTCGATTTCTGACGTTTTTGCGGCTCGAAAGAAGGATTGACCGATTATTACACATCGACGTTCGAGGTAAAAAGGGATCTCGTCGCTTGGTAAATGGCCCACGGGCTTTCTGATCTCACACGCAAATTACCCAGATGTTCCTCGAAATCGCAAGAAAATCTTGGTGATTACATCGCGCGAGCACAGAAGCTGTTATGCTACTTGTTTCTGCTTCCTCCAATCATCATCGCTTCAATCATCTCGCGTTTAGCTGCGATTCAGAGACTACAGAGTTACAGCGACTGCTTATCTGAAATTACAGAGATTTTTTCCGATTGCATTCGCTTTCGTATCACTTTTGTTTCGACGGTAATGCAAGCGTTGAACCCTTTACGTTTATTAGTCACTTCTCGACTTTGATTTTACTACAGTAGACTCCCCTAAATATTGTTTTCATATAACGCGATTCCTTGTACGACGAGAAAATAATGCTCAGGTGTTTCCTTATGAATTATGAGATCGTTACTTTTTAAATATTTCCAAGACGAGAATGTTTATTGATAATGCAGCTAAATATTCTCAATATTTTCAATACTTAACAGGAGATCTGGTAATATTGTAGATTTGTAAAAAGTGGCTTCTAATGAATCGGTAAATCACAATCTTTTGTTCGATTTCAAATATCCATCGATACACACGAACATATCGTTGAGGTAATTGTGTTCTGATTGATCGAATTTAAGAAACTTTAAGAGGCAATTGTGATTTTGAAAACACTTAGCTTTTTGCAGGGAATGCAGTCGTTCACTCCGCTTCCGCGAATTACTGAACACCCTGATTTATTGAAAGATTTTCTTTAGAAATATTTAGAAACTTTTCTTTTTCTTTTTTTTCCTTTATATTTTATATTAATTGCAAGAATAATAATTGAATTAAATCGTGCTTTATATATGTCACTTATTTTTTAAAAAACTATTCTGTTTGCTAAAAATTGGCACAGCAATAATCATTCCAAACATGTTACTTTAGATGTTATTCGCGTTGTACGAAAAAAATGACGTTATACGGGAGTCTACTGTATGTAATTTGCATAAAACAAATTTTCATCGAAATCTAAAGAACGTAATCGCGAAGGAAATAATTCATAAAAGTCGTCGAAGATCGGAGATGAAATCGTCGCGTCGTCTCGACGGGATGTCGAGGAATGCTCGAGATCGGAGCGAGCACCTTGGCCTGGCCGAGTAATAATAATTTAGCCTTTCCCTTTTTCTTCGCCACACTCACGAGCGTCCTTCTGGATTTAATAAGATCACGAAATTTCGCGGTTAGACGGCCGTCCCTAATTACACCCGCCGTTCACTGCCGCGACTTGCTTACCCTCGATTCCCGTATCGTTATTATTACCTCTACCTCCTATTCCCCCCTTGTTCGATGTGTCCTTGCCATGGGAAATGTGCTAGTTGCGTACATTCTGTCTATGCACCTAGCTAGATTAGTTTCTACTATTTCATTTGACGAACATGCGAGCCACCGCGATGAATCTTGTGCAATTTCTTTCATCCTCGCTACGATTTATTGCCGCGTCATTTTTTTCACCGACTCGTCCATCATTGAGCCCAACGAGCTCGCGAGTGACGTCAGGGACATTTGTATCGTAAAAACGTTTGCTTCTTCCCGTGAGAAGATCAGAATATAAAGAGGAGTTCTCCAAGAATGTATTCTTCTTGAAGAATGCTTTATCATTTTGCAAATTAGGCATTCGATTTTCTTTTATCCTAGAGAATATCTATTTTTCTACGGTGTACATCTTTTCTGAGAAAGCCTGTATCAGAAGAGGTAACAGTATTTTACTGACATACTTCAACTGCAGGTTATAAATAGATATGACAGTATATATACAGGTTATTAGTGGATATAGTATTACTCGTTGCAAACGTGTTATTTATTAAATGAAGTTATTCGAAAACGGACAGTGCAACTCGAAAGGGATTTGAATTTAGATGAAGGAATAAGTCGAAATTGTTCGGAGATAAAGTTGTTCCACGGGTCTCGGTTATTCGCTTTCAAGGAAACTGTCTTTAAAGATTTATCTGGATACCATGTGATTTTCTTCTCGACTCTTGTCCTGTTACTTCCTATTGCTTCTACTCGTCAGAGATCGAATCCGCCGATCGTTTTAAAACATCGATTCCATCGTGACGCTTACGCGTCGTTCCTCCTCGTTAATGCCAAGGATCGTGCTTTTCTTGTACAGGTTTTTTTATTTTTCTTTTTTTTTTTCTTTATCAGCTTGCTTGCCAGTACTCGTTACTGGATTTCTTGTTTCGCCTCATTAAGGTTTCATGTTGTTTTTTCTAACGCGTATAACGAATCAATGTTACGAAAAGAAATAAAGTATTAGAAGTAACGATTGCTCGACACGAGGAATATGTATAATCCATATTTTCTCGTTCAATTAAACCGCGCGTACGTAGAACGGTGATCTGTTCGATTGTTTGCGTAAATCCTCTGCGATCGAACGGAGAACAGAATAATAGCGTGTGCGATCAAGGTAAATCGAGAAACAAAGAAGGATAGACAGGGATTATTGTGTGTATACGGTACAATACAGTGTTATGTGACGGTGTAGTAGGAAAGAGAGGCTTGGCGCGCGAGTAATTCGAGTAATTGCCGGACAATTACATTATCTAATTAACCTCGGAGGTCGAACCGAGCCAGTCACCGCGCACCGGCGAGTTCGTGATTGTCCCTTGTGGCGCAACGTTAATTATTATTGTTTACCAAGCTCGGAATCGTCGTCGTGCCGGCTCGAGCAGCTCCTCCGATTCGTGGAAATTTCGAATTGAATTGAATCGATGGAAAATCAACGTTAGGTGGGTCGATTCGAAAGGTTTTTCATTGAATCGCGAAGCGTATCCTTTCGTTTGGTTCGCGACGACGACGCGACGTGCCAGATCCGGGCGAGAGAAGTAAGACGATAGAAAAGCTGGTAGCTACGAGGTAATATCCGTGCATAATGCGTTGCAATCCATCTTGGCACTAACGATCGGGTTGGTCAACGGAACAACCCTTGGAATTTGCCATTAATCTCGGTATAAATCATACGTCTCGCGACTGTGTGTTGGCTAGAACGCGTTGCGTTCGAAACGGCAATTACCGCTGGAATGACACGGCATTACGAACCATTTCGACGATATCGTCGAGAGATGATGCTTTCCCTAGAAGAGACCCCGAGCGGAAATTAATTTGCCGGTGATCGTGATAGCGGAAACCATGAGATCTTAGGAAAATCGAAACGTGTCGTGTGAACTAGAAGTTAAGGGAAAATAATCAAGATTTATTATGTATTCGTAATTAATTATTTCGCTCGAAGGATATTGTGTTTATTCGAACAGGACTGTGCCTAGTAAGAATTAGTAGCCGATGGCTATAGCCTATGTTAGCAGCGAAAGGGTTAATCGGTTGGATGTTGATGGAATGAGAGAGAAGAGAGCAAAGTCGGTAGCTGATCGTGTAATGTGTGCGAAATGCGTGTTTAACACGCGTACTCCGTGAAGAGGCGATTACCGATTCGCTATACTGTCGTCGATCGAATCTTTATCGTTCCCTCTTCTTCTGCTCTCCTTTTCGCTGAACCTTTCGCACGTTCGAGGTACACACCACCGGCCAAATACACCGATTTTGATTTAACACGGTCCAGGAAAAAGTTTCATTCTCTTTTTGCACGATTTGTTTTGATCTAAACAGGAATCGGTTTATCTATGGAGTATATTTTTCTCGAGTGTTGTATGAAAAAATCAAGGTCCAATTTCTGTGATTGTTAATAAGAGAAAAAGAAAAAAAATGAAATTGCATCCGATTGGGGAATCACGGAGGATACGGGCGTGTAACGAGATTAACGAGAAGAGAAAGAGCGAAAATTAGGGGACGTCCGGATGCGTGCTGTGATTTTCGAGAGCGCTAATCTCATTTGCTAAGAGGCGAGTATAACGGATCGAAGAAAGCCTGGCGGCGTTTCTAATCGAGAGCATGACTCGTCGTCGGTCGATTAATGACAGGAGAAGTTACAAGACCGGGATAGAGAGGATAGGATCAGGTAAGGACGGGGGAGATGCCGTTTCGACGATGCGAAGAAGGACAGGATCGAGAGAGCAGCGAGTAGAAGAGGTCCGTGGAACTGGTTCCGTTCCACGGATCACTGGAAACAATCATCCTTATTAAACTCACCACCGACCCACCCCACGGATATAAAGGTATTCTTCGGAATGATTTACCGGGAACCGTGTTCTGCCCTTTCAAACAGGTGGATCTTTCGAAGTGGTTACCTCTCGAACGAGCGATAAATTTTATACGTAAAACCTGCGTAGCATTTCTTTCTCTTTTATCGTCTCCCCTGGTTAGAATCTATCCATCGGCATGTAAAAACAAAAGGGGAACGCGAGAGGAGGAATAAAAAAGAGAAAAATGAAGGGGAAAAAAGATGATAAGTAACAGGGAGGAGTATTCTTGGTGGGTAAGAGTTTGGTCGGATGATTAGTCGAGGCCCGGTAGCTCGAGCCACACGATTTTAATCTAAATTAGATCTTAAGAGCTCGTAAAAGTAAGTGGATACGTTCGAAAGCTTACCAACATCCACGCGTATCTCGATGTTCCATCGTACGAATCTCTTCGGTTCGTTCGATCGAGGAAATTAGATGGTCGACCGATCGCTATTTAACCCTTTCTTTTAGATATAAAGATCCGCGCGAGTAACATTGCTCGTTGAATGAAATCCAAGTTGAAACTGTGACTCGAATTCGCAATTTCGAGTGTCGGTAGGAAATAAATTTCGATAGAACCGATCGTGTGTACGCACTCTTCCGTAAAAGCAGCTAATGAATATGCATCGAGATCGGGCAACGCTTACTTTCTCTCTCTCTCTCTCTCTCTCTCTCTTTCTCTCTCGGTCAGCTAGTCAATAAACCTAAGCGACCATAAAATCCAATTAGTGTGAAATTAATACAGCAACACGAGAGAACGAAGCGGCAAGAAAGACGGGGGATCAGGAGAAGGGATTAATTTGTATGAAAACAGCAAGTGGACGGGGAAAGGAAATGATCCGTACTAAGGAAACGGTAGATTACTATGAAATTGCTGGCAAAAGTCAGGCTGCTGTTTGGAAATTGCAAAAATTAAAACAAGAACCTAAGGAACGGATGGAAGTTGGTCAGGTCGAGGCAGCTACGGATTTCAGGTGGATGGGATACCATGGACATTAGGCTTTATCTCGAAACGCGAGTCCGGACTTTGAATTTTTCGATAAGACGGGGACCACTCGTCCGTCTGGCACGACCATAATGAGATAGCCCTTAAAGTTTTTGCTCCAAGTATCCCTATGCTGCCTCTGCCGAATATTTTCTGCTCCCGAAGGATTTTCATTTTCGTTGCATAGTTTACCAAAGAATTGTTAATGAATTTTCATTCTATCAATGGTGCACCATACGGTGTACCTGTTTTTGTCCTCCGTCCACCCCCTCCAAGGTTCGTTAATTACGAGAACCCATACACCGTGGCTGTAGGACCGGACCTATTACGAACGATTACACCGCTATTAGTTACCTACCGCGTGTTCCGTGGCACGAAGGAAGGAACGGGAAAAGAAAGAAATAAAAAATGTCTAGCCTTATAGATTACGCTACACCCTGTTGGCGGCATGTTACTCTCAACTGGATCCGACAGCCGGGAACTTAATAACGCGAAATCATCGTTTTGACGCGGCAAAAAGGGAATTTGCGTACCAACCATCAGACTCTCACAAAAGATTCTCTGTGAGAAAGGGAACAGAAGCTCGGTCACGAAATATTTCGGCCAGATAGAAACTAATAGCCGGCTCGGTTGAGTTTCTGCTGTATCTTGATTCCGTTACACGGGAAGCTTGGAACCTGACAAACGCGACTAGACACCTCCTCTATCGTCTAGACTCACGGGAGGTGCACGAGCTTCCTATCACTCGTAACTCTCGACGAAGAAGGATGATCCTGATAACGCGTCCGACGATCGATGATCGTTCCGTGTTTGAAACTTTAATCACGCTAGTGTTTTCGAACGCGTAAGTACACATATAAATACGTAACGAGAGTAACGAGAATTGCTTAGGACTTACCTGGTGAACACGTCGGGATAATGAGTTCTCGAGAAAGCTTTCTCGAGTTCCTCTAGTTGGAAGCTTGTAAAGGTAGTTCTATATCTCCGTTGCTTCCTTTTCGGGGCAAAGTCGTCGACCTCGGCTTCGCTTTCAGGACTGGTCGGCGCAGCTCTAGGGTGGTTGCTCTCCTCCTCGGCTGCCCTCACCTCTTCCGTAGAGATTCCCATTTGAGTGGATTGAGGTGTCGTCGTTGTAGGTGGCGGCACCGATTGTTGCCGAGCTTGCTGGCTCACCTGTTGTACGCTCACCTGATTCACCTGGCTCGAGCTACTCGTGCTGCTCGCAGGACTCGTCTGCGGGACAGCCTGCTCACCACCACCACCTCCTCCTCCTCCGCCTCCTCCTCGTGTTGAATGATCTGCGACCAGAATGACGATTTTATTTGTAGATCATCTGTCGATTAACTGGGTTAGCAGTAACGTAATTGAAATCGATGTAATGGCACTTTTCGACAGGAAATGAGTGCGGCGCGATTGCATCAAGCTCGTCTAATTACTAGGGAAATTAATGTTACGACCTGTTAGCCTCAGCGCAGACGCGAAAAATAGCATGGCCGTGTAGAAATCAGCGATGAAAATTGCAAACGTCCTGACCCGTTCACTTTACATCAACGACAGCCACTCTGCCTTCATAGAACTAGAATCAGACATTCGCACGCACTGACGTAATATACAGGTCGTGTTAAAAAGGATGCGTGAAAGCTCCTTAACTTAATTCTGAAGGAAAAGGATTTTCCGCTTTCGGATAAGTTTCCGAATGGCACCACCAAAATTGAGAACTCAGGTTCGATATATAACCTTAATTCACTACCAGAAACCGATTAAAATTGGTTTCAGAGCAGGATGTCTCACCGTTTTTGAGATATCGTGGTAAGAAATTTTTGTACAATGTTGGGACTACGTATGCGCTGTTCGATACTGCGCATGCGCTATTCGATACTGCGCATGCGCTATTCGATAGTGCGCATACACAGAACCTAACCTATCCTAACGTAACCTTACCACGCTATCTCGAAAACGAAAAGACATCCAGCTCTGAAACCAACTTTAATCGGTTTCTTATAGTCAATTTAGATTATATACCGAACCTGAGTTTTGAATTTTGATGGGGCGATTCGGAAACATAGCCGCGCTTTCTTCTAGCGTTGTACATCTTTCTTGAAACAGCCTGTGCAAATTATTTGAAGCGTGTGACGGGAAACATTGCAGACAGGTCATGGTTGTGTGGAATAATAAACAAACGTTGAAAGTTCCTATAAAGAATCGTGTACCTGACACATCTATAGATTCTTAGACATACTTATTAGCAAAATTTTTGTTTCATTTATTAATATCTTTTATGAATACTGGTTACGTATCGAGATCGTTCAGTCAGTTTCGATCGTATGCACCAGCGTCCAGGTACAGAGACACGGAACAGGGATACAGAAGAGGACAGAGCTATCATTCCTTTCACCGACCTTGCTGCATTAATGATCCCTACAAGCCCACACTTCGGCACGTTCGATGCTGTGAGTGATCGTGTAACAGCACTCGATTTGCTTGTAACGACCAGAATCATTTTCACGCGCGATCGATACCTCGGCATACCGAACGAACCGATTCTACCTTGTGCTTACAAGTTGCTACTGATAATTTCTCTCCGCAATTTGCAAAGGTATTTTACACGCGCGAACCGATCCCTTCCTGACATCTCTAATCGCTTCCCTCCAATTCCTACGGTTTACTAACCCTTTCGGTTCCTTTCAAATTTCTATTACACTTCTATCGAATTTCTCTTGTGATAATTGAAAATCCTCGACGGTTTAATTCTTCGATTAAAAAAGTCCTTCATTGTTTCTCTAAAATTCCATTCAAACGAGAGTTTATAATGAATTTAATCTCGTTACGAACGAATAACTAGAGAGTGGAATGAAAAAAAGGTAGAGGAAAGGGTAGAGCGGTTCGCAGCAGGGTTTATTAGCAGCTGTTTTTAACGGAGAGCCGATTTATCGGAAATGAGTTTATAATGTTGGTAGCCTGGGACGTAATGCGAACGATAAGGGAGATCTAAGCCCGACGGAAAGTTTGTTCTTTCTTTTCATTTTTCTTGCCTTTTGCCGTGGAATACGGTATACGTACGCATAGTATCGTGCACGCAGCTCGGTTCTTCGTGTTACGTAGGTAGCCTTTTACATTATAATAGCATTAATGGGTTCGAAGCCGCACTTAATGCTCGTTCGTTTCGTTGGCCGGTTTCGCTTCGTTATTAACTGAAAATTACCGAAACCGAAATCTAATTTCGCGTAAACACTGTAATTTCACGGCGGGAGGAAGCGACTGTTCGTTCCTGGCCAGTCGAGAAAAGGCTAAGCGTATGGCTGTTCTTTTTCCTCGGGACCGAAACGCGTTTCACCTTTTCGACGACTTTTATTCTGTCGCGATGCCGAGGGTGTGTTTTATTCGCTGGAATAATCTTGCGTGAGAAATAACGCGATGATTGACGGTCGCGTTAATTGACTCGTCGGGTATTGAAAATCTACAACGTTAATTTATTTCATCTTCGAGTATACGTTTCGTGGTGTTACACTGTATCGTGAATACTCGATTAGATGCGTCACGCTCGATTAGATGCCTCGAATGGAACGACTTCCGAGAGAGCGGCTTCAATATCTGCTAGTCATTTCTGTCATATTTGCACAGTACCGTGTCTATGTTATAGTCATTGTGTACATTACCTCTCAAAAGTCATTGGACGCTTGTCGCGATCTCGAGAACTACAGTGACTCAGAAAAGTATTCGGACACTTCAAAACAGAATACCTGATTTAAAATTGGACCAAATGACTTGAGGTTTTTTGAGAAGTTATACAAATTAATTTACTAAGATATGTGCTTTTGTCGTTTTAAAAAATTAAAATTTGTTGAAATTGCTCACATAAAAAAGTTGAAAAATTACCCTTCACTATTTTCTTTCACGATTTCAACAAATTGTAATTTTTTAAAACGACAAAAGCACATACCTTAGTAAATTAATTTGTATAGCTTCTCGAGAAACCTCAAGTCACTTGGTCCAATTTTAAATGAGGTATTCTGTTTTAAAGAGTGTTCGAATACTTTTCCGAGCCACTGTACCCGAGTTAAAATAAGAATTTTCACAGCTTCCATTGCTCCACTGTTAAATACTTCATCATCTTTCACATACGATTTCTGTGTTTAACAACTGCCCTTAGACTTTTGAACGATAATGTACGTGCACGCATATTGGTCAAGCACATTACGCGTTTCATGTATTATACGATCGCGATTTATGGGCATACAAATTAGCTCGACGTAATAAACTAATTAGCCGACTCATTGAGGCCGCTTGCATTTCTCGCGGACGTGTTATAATGGCCAAGTCGACGTACAGTGCTGCAAACTACTGTGTATTGGAACGATGATCTTGCGTTACCTAGGTCTCGAGAATTTTCCACGATTTTACATGCCGAGATAAGTAAGTCCCGCGATCGTTTCTCACGCGAATCGATTAACAGAGCTGCTTACGTGGTAGGGTGAAAAGCATTGCGCCAGAGTTTCGACATTTCCAAGTACGATCCTTAATATTTCGGAAGCCCTTTGGTACCCGCAAGTCTTTCCTCGCGATGATAAATTAATTCAAGGCTCGATCGGAGTTTAAGTATTTATAATACAGTGGTACCTCGACTTCTTTTAAATAATTATCTCAGAGGAAAAATTAAATTAATAATCAATTATTATTAGGAGGATCATATAAACAAAACAGGAGGCAATAAAATTTATTCCATTTAGTTTATTAATTAAGAATCTATTAATAGAATACATTTATATTTTACAATAAACTAGTGAATATTTTTTATAAACTTCTAGGAAATCGTTTAAATACTGTTCATGACATAAACAGTGTTTAAATTATGTATTTTACAACCTCATTAATGTAGGTATAATATCAATAGGAGTTTTTTTTACATGGATTACTCATTTTTACATTACTTCTTATGGGAAAGGTCCTATTTTCTTATGGGTAAGTCCAAACATCAGAAACGGATTAAGGTTGTATACCGAAGGTACCACTGTACACGTAAGTTTCTGTCCTCTGCACGTATGATATTACAATGAAGCGTATGGGAAGAGGTGGTTGTTCCGGATGGAGAGATGGGTTGATACTGTAAGAATCGTGGAATCGAGACATCAACGTGAGCCAGGAGTTCGTTACATCGAGGAAGGTGTTTCTGCATCGAATCATACTTGCAAATTCTCGTTAATAGACGCGTCAATGCATCCTGCGACAAGGATCCAGCGACGGATGGACGTGTTCGATTTCTCGGCACGATAATAACAAGCAATTACGAATTATCGGCGATCCTTTGTGGCCGCAAGCTGCTCACGCGATACCTCCGGCTCCTCCTTCGCTTCTTCCTCGACCCTCACTCGTGATATTTACCTTCCGGATGCAGGTTACGCCCGCACACGTGTTTAACTTTTCCCAGCTGAATTAATTAGCCCGTATAAACGTCTCGATAATGACTGAAACAATGAGCCGGCTCGCGTGGAGGGATTTTGAAAGATCGCGTAAGCGAGATGAGAAGCGAGCCGAGGCGAGTAAAAGGATAGAGAGAACCGCTTGCCTGACTCGCTAATACTCGCTTTCGTATTAACTCGGTATTAGTTACGTGCCTTACCTACTGTGGGAATTATCTTCAACCCGATCGTAACACGTGTAATTAAGTCGGCAGGAACGAATCTTTTTCTTATTTCGAACGCGCGCGAACGACAGCTTTCGAATTAGCGGGTCAAACGCGCTTCGAATTCGAGCATCGAAATCTTGTACGTGACGATTGCTCTTGCTTAATTACACGAGCTTACTGTCAACGACCGTTCAATTATAACGTTCAATTAAGGTGCTAATGGATGAAATTTCTCACCAGCTGAATCAGCTGTATCAGCGTAACGATTAATCCTCTTACCGAAATGTGATTTCTCAACTTAATTGATAATATTTATAGAAGGCTGTAAGCATAAATCTTTTTAGCAGATAATTATGTAGTAGTTTAACAACTAATACGGCGTAATATGTTTGAAAAAGATCTTTTCTGCAATTAAATCCTAGCTCGTTTTTTGAATTGTGCAATTGATTTAAAGTTGATTAATCAAATTGTTCCTACATACGTTCGATCGTCACTCGAATGCATTATTTATGAAGCGTTTAAAACGTTAGTGAGTTAATTATCTTGAAGTTAGTTTTTAAATAGCGTTTCCTCGAAGTCGACTGATAAAAAGCGATATTTACATGCTAATACACTTTAATACATTCAGTATTACTTTAAAGATAATTAAGTTTCTTAGTTACTATCTAAAGTGTATTACGTCGTAACATTAATGCCGGTATTTTTTTACCTTTAAACACGATAAAATAACAGCTCGAAGCGATTGCAATTTGCAGATTACTTTATTTGTTGCAGAACGTTGATTAACGATTTAATGGGCGCAGAATCAATCAAGCGTAGAAAATTGATCGATCATCGATCATTTAAAAACCCAGAGGTACCTCTTAATCCGCGTAGAAAAATTCACGTTGGGTTTATCCAATTTTAATACTCGCTTGCAATTTTGTAAGTCGTTCCATTATAAAACAATACCCATATTAACACGTTGACTGCCAGATAAATGCTATTGAAAATTTCCTTAGATAATATTGTTATTTTTTACAAATTTTATTTATTATTTTCCGAATATTTTGTTATTTCCATTATCCATTATTTCAAATACCTAATAAAAATATTTCTAATTAAATAAGTAACCAAATTCCTAATAATATAGATAACGGCTTCCTTTGACAAGATATGGGTGACATGGTATTCGACGTGTTAAATAAATTCACGAGATAAGGGTCCTAATTTTAATAGTTAACCAAATAGTGTCTCCCTTTATTCGAAGCTTAACAATAGGTACGAGTGTCTCTATTGGTTTATCCTTTGAGCTAATCGAAAGTCCGTAGTCTAGGTCGATTCGACGAACCGAACAGCGTTCTGTCGGTCGATCGTCGATAGTGATCAGCAAACGATCATTAAGCAGATCCTGAAAGCCGTGTGGTACACACGATAAATCACGTTGGCCACCGATGTGCAATTTACCAGCGCACTAACGTAATTGCACGCATCCTAATCTACATCTAAATACGCAGAGCCACGGGAACACGTACTTGCCTCGTCATAAATTGCCGATATGCTTTCCTGTTTTCGTTTTGCGATCGGTTAGGTTCATTGAACCTTCTATGATTACAAAATAAATTGATAGTATTTTTTTTTTTTTTTTCGTCGGCTGTTATTGTTAGAACAGACACATGCTTGCTCGAAAAAACAAAAAAACGAGGGCAGTGCTGTGGACGATGACGACCAGGATGACAGAGGATGCATTCGACAATGGGCAACCTCTGTTCTCTCTTTTTTTTTCTCCCTCTTTCTCTGCTAGTACAGTTGCAGCCGACAGGACTTAAGTACAATTACAATTATCTACGGCAGTTAATTATCCGCAATGTTAGCATTAATTACTAAATTGCATCGTTGCTGTGCCTCCACACTCGGCGTATCACGGCCGTCGCGCGTGGAAAATTGTTCTTGTACGAGGCGTTGAAAAAGTTTAATGGAAACATAATTATTCGTAATTCTTAAGATAAATTTCAGATTGCCAGATGTTTATTATTTAACCGATCATGGTTAATTGGTACCAGACTCTCTGAAGAATGATTTAAATTAATAACACTGAGTTATTCATTTAAAATATTCCTCGATTAAACGTGATCATTTTTCCTTCGCGATCGTTTTCTTGTGCGATTGCATAATTTCTGTCTCGGTTTTTACTGACTTGCATCTAATGTAGCCGATATCAATAAATTTGTACATTCCTCTTTAAAAGAAACAGAATTGCTAGATTGTATTTGAGGCTAGGCTCATTTACGTCATTCTGATTTAATTTACTATTCGTTGATTAATTTGTATTTCATCAAGAAAGATTTATTCCGTCCCCACTTAAACGATAAACGTAATTATGATCTAAAAAACTATACCTCGACTTTTGCATGACCATAAATTAAAGCGATATCTTTCCACTTTTTATCGTTCCTTTTCCTGCGGCGATAAATAACGATATATTCAATGTTTTCTAATTTTTGAGTTAAACTACTTTTATAATTACAGATGTACAAATAACCACTATTTTTCAGCATTATCTTCGTCCTTGTCCGCTATGTTTTCCTTGGTTATTTTCCACAATGTAAACATTTCGCGGTATTCGCGAATTATAAGGTAATCGTCGTGAACGGTTAGTGGGAAGATAGGTTTGAAAAAGAACAAAGAACAAAGACAAAAACACAGAACGAAAACAGGTGTATGTATAAATATATATATATAAAGAGGTTCGCGAAGAAGCGACCACAGTATTGTTGATTAATGGCGGGTAATTACGTTTTTTCTTGCCGTCCGTGTAATTGTTAATAATTGAACGTAATCGTAATGCCTTTTTAATCGCATTAGCTGCCGCAACAGATTGCATAACGATATAAAATCCATGAACATTCTAACATTTTCTTAGCCGGAAACGCGTCGCCAGCGTGGTAGTACGCTGTTTCGACGTCTACAATGTGATGTAAGTAGATACAGTGAGTGTAAAAAGAACATAACTAGTCACGTTCTTAGAAAAATCGCGATTTTCGGAAATTTTAATTACTTGTAGCTTCGATGAAATTTTCAGTATACACATAAATTATTTGAATCTACGAAAGGCAAAATATTTTAAATTTTCATTATAGGTTCACATACCAAAAATTAAAAATTACCCTTCACTATTTCTTTCTTTCACGATTTCAACAAATTGTAATTTTTAAAACTACAAAAGCACATATCGTAGTAAATTAATTTCTATAATTTCTTGAAAAACCTCAAGTCACACGAAAGACAAAATATTTTAAATTTTCGTTATAGACTCACATAAAGAAGATGAAAAATTACCCTTCACTATTTTTTTCTTTCATGGTTTCAACAAATTGTAATTTTTTAAAACTACAAAAACACTTAAGTTAATTTGTATAATTTCTCGAAAAACCTCAAGTCACACAAAAGACAAAATATTTTAAATTTTCATTATAGACTCACATAAAGAAGATGAAAAATTACCCTTCACTAATTTTTTCTTTCACGGTTTCAACAAATTGTAATTTTTTAAAACTACAAAAACACATGTCTTACGATTAGTAAATTAATTTGTATAACTTCTCGAAAAACCTCAAGTCATTTGGTCCAATTTTAAATGAGTTATTCTGTTTCAAACGGTGTCCAAACACTTTTTACAATATACCGTTTTGTGACACGGAAAATTCGCTGCGAATTTCATTTTCTCTATTCGTTAGATCAATTCAGCGATAGGCCTTTCTTTTCATTCCATCGCTGTACGGGTTTTTTTCGAAGGAAGATAGATTTTATTGCGTTAACCGGAGGTAGATATAAAGGTGGCCGCTTAAAAGCATGATGTGGCTATTCCAGGATGGCAGTCTCGTTTGTTGCCGCGCGCGTTGAAACCGGGCGTCACGAGGAATTATTATAGTTCCGTGGCGGAAGTACGTTATTCGTCGCTGGGTTTTTTGTTCTCCCCGAGAGAGAATAATAACAGCGTTGCAACGGGACGGTGCAGCGGGGCGCGAATAAAAGGACGGCTGTTTTGCATAATTGTCGAACGCGTATACCCGACGGTGTAATCAAGAAATGAGGCAGCTTTTTGGAAGCGGCAAGCGGCCAGGCAAATTTCAGCTTGTACGTTGCCGATGAACGCCGGCATCCCTGTTCGCGTACCGACCTCTCTTTCCTCCCATTAACTCGATCTCTTCTCTGGCCAACAAAAGAAATTGAAAACTTTATAACCAACCGGCTAGCAAAATGCGTCGATGCAACTTCTCAGCTGCTCCATTCAGATTTTAACGAGTTTTTGCGTACATCGATGGCTACCTAAATCAGTCACGCCACGAAGCGTGATGCGTTTTTCAAAAAGTATCCCCGCATCTTTTATATTTACCAATATTATGATACCCGATCGATCGTTCCTGGTAAAATCAATCGACTTTCGCAGTTGATATTTCCGTAATTAATACGAGCTCGTAAATTATCGAACGAGCAGAGAGCCACTTCATTAAAGAGTCCACGCGGTGTTGCGAGAGTGGAAAAGAAAAAAAGGGTGGAAGGGGAAAGTGGTAATCTGGTTTTCTACCGGTTTTCCAAATCCACTTACGCATCGTTATGTCGTATACATCGTCAGCCTCGTTTCTTTTCCATCGTGAATCAACTTGTTTGATTTATGCGCGACGGTTAAGGACCGATTTACTCTACCACCGTCGATACTTTATCTAGTCATCGATCATACGCGCAGCGAGTAACCGTGTATTGTGCACAGAACACTCGCAACAGCATCAAGATCGTTTCAGGGATATCTGGTTACTTTAACAACCGTGAATTCTGAAATTCATGCCATGGATCATTGCCCTTGTCCCTTCAGGAGGAGGAAGTTTACGAAGTAATCATCAACGTCGTTTCTAAATCGAGTGTTTAAACCTCTGTTTCGCGACTTATCGTAGCTTGGCTCGCCATTGTTTTCGCCTTTCCAACGGAATTCTAATTAAGGAGATCGTAGGATAGGCCAGAAGAGCGTCGCTTGGCGTCTAGCGAGGCGAGCAGGGTTATTAGACTTTTTTCTTTTTTTTTTTTTTTTCGTTCCCTTGAACTGGTCGCGACGAACGGTAGGGAAAGAGAAGGGAGAAGGGTGACCGAGGCCTGCAATTATTATTCAATTTCCGTAATTGCACTTATCTTAAGCCGATGTCACAATCGCTCAACCGAGTTTCGCGTTCGTGTGTGCATCTCGTGCGCGTACACCTCTTCTCTCTCTCGCGTGTATCGCGCGCTGGCAAAGCGTTCGACAGAGGAGGAGGGGTTGCAGAGGGTCACGATTAAAGCGCATTAGTGCGCGGGGGTGGTACTTTTTCCATTCCATTTCTCTTCTCATCGAGCCGAGTGTTTTGTTCGTTTGACATATTTTTCTGTTAATTATAATTGATTAATTATGGGATACGATTGCAATGTTTTTGTTGATCGTTTCGTCAGGTTTGCAACTATTATAGATTCATCAGGTGGCTGAACGTCTATTGTTCAGCAGCCAGTGTCGAGATCCTCGTGTAGATTCAGGAAGAGTACCACTAGCGCAATTGCCGGCTCGATAAGGATCGCCTTCGTCGTCGTAGTCGTCTTCGTTGTCATCGTTTGCGACGACATGCGTCCTTTTAATCGCGTTCCGAAAGCCTGCCAAGCGCATCGAGGCGACAACCTGCCGCGACCCCTTACATTCTACGCGAGGTCCCGCGACACCAGAATAATTAGTCGAGGTAGCCGTGAATCGTCGTTAACCGTACAATGCAGGATATCCGCTATAGCCCTCCATAAAGTTTAACAATAAGAAGATATCCGCGATTAGTATTGCGGCAATTATGCCACCGAGATTTTCTTCTTTTCTCTACGCTTTCCCACGATGTTCCTTTTCATTTCCATCATTTGGAGATCGGTAACCCATCACCTTGGTGTCTGACAAGGGAATGGTCAAAAGTGGAAAAGAGGAGTTTATGGCGCAATATTTGGGTGCCATTGGCAACGGGTTCAAAAGTTATGGGACTTTGAAATTTTCATATTTTTAGGTGAAAATCGAAATATAAAATTAAGATGAGTTTCAGGAAAAATTGCATGTGTGATGCAATTAGCACTAAAAAATATGAAAATTTCAAAGTCCCATAACTTTTGAACCCGTTGCCAATGGCACCTAAAAATTGCACCATAAACTCCTCGTTTCATGCTCTTTCGAATAAACAATCTGGACGAGCAACTCTACCATTCACTTTCAACCATTCCCTTGTGAACAATCTCCGAATCATCCCTCCGATCGTCGCAGCAATTAACCGGCTGAAATTCCAAGCCGACGTTCTTGACGATTCGTTTATCGAAAATGTGTCCTTAGGCAAGAAAGCAACGTTGTTTCGTCGGTCCGTCGGTGAGAGATCGTGATCCGTAGAAATGGTCCGTTGGTCGCAAAAATTCCCAACGGTAGAAGTTTCCGATTCCAATTCCATCTCTGTGGGCCGCAGTTCCTTTTCTTTAATCTTCTCCCGCGGGCAACTTCTTCTCTCCTGGTTCGTGGAAGCCGGGAGGATTAACCCGTCACAGATTCGGTGTAGTCCCTGGGACCAATTTACTACCTATCTCATTCTATCCGTCCGTTGTTCTCTTCCTCTTGCCAAGAAGCCGAAGGCCCGCTCTACCACGGGCTTTCAACGAAGCCGGGTGTCGGGTTCTCGGAGTTTCACGGTGGTTTTCGTGGCGCTATCCTACTGCTATCTGGAGGCGCGCGGTAATGTGCTTGCCTTGTCCCCGATTAATCCGAGTCCTCAGGACCACTCTCGACTACAGATACCCGCGTGTCCTTCGACAGTGGCGGTCAAAACGCCGCTTCGAATCTTTTTTCCCCCGTACCGACCACCGTTGCGGAGGAATTCAACTCGATCAGTCTCCTGTACTTCGAATTTGTCCACTTCCTCGCGCGGAATGGTCACTTTGACCATTTCTAGGACGATCCTTTCCTGCCCCATCGAATTCCTCCCTACGAGGGGAGGTCCTTGGAGGTAGCAGATACTTTACTTCTTTGAAATATTTCAGTGTCATCGTTGAACGATTACAATTGAAACGTCCGAGTTATTAATTTATTTGAAGCGAATAGCAAAAGGTACACCGACAAGTTTACAGGTGTTGCGCCCTGCGGCGTGTGTCGCGTCGATTATGTGCCACCCTATAGGATAATCGGATGTTATCTCTGACGCGGAATGTCGGCTCGGGTACGAAATACAAATAAGGTCTCGTGGAAGTCTCGGCTTCGAATTAGGATCGAGAACCTTTTAGATGTTATCTGAGATTGGCGCACGCTGCGGAGCCACGCGCCCGCTCGTAAGAAGACATTTTTCACCGGTTGCACCCTGGAAACTTGCAACCGTCTAATTGACCGGCCTGTCGACAACTTGTCCGACAATAAAAATCCATCGGTGTGAGAATACACGCGTTCACCTTGCAAATTGTCAGACTCTTTATTTGATTACTTTTTCGAAGTTAGTCATGCGGCACGCAATCATTCCGGCACAAAGCAATCTGGCCCGACGTTGCGTTATTTTATTTTCTAATTAACGCGATCGACGTCGCGTTTCGAGCGAGCAGCCTCGCGGGCAATTAAATCCAAGAGAAGTTTATAATCCAGGTCGTGAAGCACGGTTCTCCGTATCTTGACATTCCTGCTTGACGTTCTCGGAACGTGATCGTTTAGCGGCCATACGGGAGCAATTCATCGAGACAACGCATTCCGCTGTCTAATCCGTTTAACATAAAGCCGCCGGTCTCTTCTTATACGCTTGTTTCTTCTCTCTCCTGCCTCTTTTTTCTTTTCACGAAAGAATCCACACGCGACGAGTCAATTCTCTGGATCCCCGGGGGAACAACGTTCCGATCGCGACAGCGGAAACCACCATAGCCGATGGGTGGTCAACGAATTCTCCGGCTGATGCCGACCAAACGACCGTCTAACCAGTGGATGGGCATCGAAATAGAAAGTTGCTGTTTTCTATGGCTGCTTGAAACGTGCCACGAATGTTTCTTCCTTTTTCCTTCCTTTCTTTTCGTTAACAATTTCATGGCCTTTCGCGTCTTCCTTTTGACACCGAGGTAATGTAGAGATTATTTAAAAGAAACGTCAACTTTTGGAAAAAATATACAAAGAATCTGTGTCGCGGACGATGTCACTGATAATGAAGTCATTTTCCGAATCACGCACCTGAAGAATCTATCTTTCGTAACGCAGTCGTGTACGGAGCACGATTTTACGACTTATCGCTGTTTCACACTAAGTAAGGGCACTTTGTCCCCGACATTATTTTTCCATTCCGCGTTTGAACGCATCGCTGCACACCGGTGCAGCTCGTCTCGAGTGAAGAATACTGTTCGAAGAAGCAGTCTCTTTGTTTTAAAATTATTCTTGTTTATTAATATATGATTGTGAAATATCCAGAATAAACGGAAGAATTTTTCTATGAAAATGCATTTCGGTTCGATCGTTGGATCGCGGTTTTTACGATTCTCTCTGGTGAGCGACGAAAGCACTTAATGCATCATTTCTAGCGACACTCGGCTCACGAACGATTTCTTTTTCCTATCGTTTGCCAGGGTGGGAAGGCCTCCATAAAAGTCCGCACAGGTGTTCGACCTAACCGTGGCAAGCTTCGAGGAATCGGCTAAAGTTTCTTCTTCCTCCGTGTCGGAACCTTATAGGAGATCGTAGGCCGCTGCGATTCCCCAACTACGCTCGTCGAAGGGGGCAAGAAAAGCTGGAAGATCATCGAGGTTGCCGATCAACCGTCGAGATCTCTTGCCTTTCGATCCTGGTGTCTATCGACTTTTGCTCTCGCTTCATGAATTAAAGAGGGAGGCGAGCACCATCGGCGATGACAAGCTGACGTAGCCTAAGATTTCTTGCTACTCTTTCGTACGCTTCGATTTCCACTCGAACGAGCCGTATGATCGGCCTTCGCCGTAGCGTCGCGTCGCGTCGCGTCCGATCGTTTTGCGGTAATTGTTCCCTGTCCGATGCTACGCCGTTCCTTCGATCCTCGTCTTGCCACCGGTGCCATTAAGAGCTTTCCAGCCACGTCTTCCTCTTTACAACATTTCTCTCTTGCCCTTTCTTACTCATTCTTTTCAATCCCTAGCTACCCTTGTCGTTGGTTTGCCCCTTTCTTTAGATGGATCGTCCGGTTTTTGTCCACGGCAACACATCCTGATTGGTAGTTCCTTGATGAAGACGTCCAGCGGAACGTTCGCTCGACAAAACTTGCGATACCTTTAATCGCGTTATCCAACTCGAGCAAGGAGCATTTTAAATTCCCTGTTTTCTTTTTTTTAAGACTCCACATGTTTGGTCATTGGGGAATTTTGAAGGACTGCTTTTCAATTTGCGTTAAGTTTATTATCCGTCTGTTGCAAGTAGAGGTGTGCGAGTACTCGGAATTTTCGAGCCGAGTCGAGCGCTTGAATTTGCCGAGCTACTCGTAAAACTTCAATTTACTTGATATTTATAGATGTTAACCAGATGTCTATCAAAAATCGAGGTGATCTGCGTGGGTAACTCGAGGGTATAAGCGGTAGCTTCGTATTTTACCTCGATTATTTCGAGTAGCTCGACAAATTCAAACGCTCGACTTGGGTCGACCAACCGATCATTGCTTGACTCGAAATTCGAGCTACTCGAATAAATCGAGTACCCGCACACCTCTAAGTAGGAAGACGCTAGACTGCCTTTTCTTTTTCAAGTAGGTAAAAAGACCTCGATAGTTGGCCGTTTTCATCCTTTTCTTCCGCGAATCGATCCATTTTCTCGCATGAATGTACGCGGAAGCGATAAGAAAGTCGGTTCGGCCGGTACACGTAGGCGATATCGGCGATATCGCGTCTCATTCGATGGCAATTACGTCGGCTGATTATCCGCGGGGAGATGCAACCGATGGTATTTTTCGCGCGCTTCTTCGCTCGGTTAATTAGAAATTATCCATCTCGGTGTTGGTAAGGTCCGTCTATCGGCGCCTCGTACAATTAAATATACGGTAGGTGTAACCCGCGGGAAACTGGCACGTGTGAATTAGCTCTCGGCCTCGGTTAAACACACCGGCAGCTTGTTTTCATCGAGTCGCTTAACGATCGATGGATATTTACATATTCAACATTGGAAAACGATAATCTCGCTCGCTCCAATGGTACGGCAGGCATTCGCGAACACACGTTTTTTACAGTCTCCACCATTTGCATGCACGGATTTCTGTGTCGTTCAATAGACTGTTGCGGACATAATAAGAAAATTAGCATACGTTACCAAAGATAATTGCAAATAATGACGCGGTTGAAACGGGTAAAGCAGTCGTGTGTTTTTATACCAACGTTGGGCGTAAACGGGTATGGAAAGCGAGGCGTTAGAAAATGATTTCTTCGTTACTAAGGTGTTGAGCGAGCCCGTGAATTGGAACCGCTATCGAGAACGTGAATTGAATTAACGATGATTCATTTAAGGATACATAATTGTCAACTTGACGTACAACTTCATTTGAGTTAATCGGCTAATTCTGAATAATGCTTGTAAGGACGATCGTTAACTTGTTGCGGATAAAATGACCGATTTATGTGTTGACTGCCAGGATAGAAAGAAATTAGATCGGTCAATCATTTTTAAAGATTATTAAATATTTTTGTCATCGTCGGCTAATATGTTATACCTACCGATGGCCCGAGGGTTCGACGAATATTCACAATGTAGAAGAAGGAAAAGAAGAGGAAGGAAGAGAAAAGGGAAAGGGCGCGTATCGGTCTCGCGAGGGTTATATACGATATGCAACGGTATGCGTGCACGATTCGATGCCTGAGGGCATACTTTTAATTTCGCGGGCCCCATTATGAAAAGTGATATGCACCATTCGGAAATAAATAGCCAGCAGCGAGCTCACGTGCTTTTTGTAATGTGCCGGAGCAAGTTGCGAGCGGCCAACAACGCTGAATACAGAGGGGGGGGTAGCGAGGAAAATGAGCGCCGGTATGGTGGCAGGTAGTGGTTATCTCTCGGCTGAGCTCCCAGTTAATGACAACCCCTGGTCCAAGCCTTTGCCCTGCCTATCCCCTGTATATCAGCTGTCTCTACCGTTTCGCATCTTCTTACGACCAACTTTCGTGATTTCGTTTAGCGATTTCGCCTCGTTCCCTCTTCTCCTTCTTCCATCGTTTCGCTCCTAGCGTTGTTCGCGAACTTATCTAAATTTCCTTAATGCCTCTTGATACCCTCGCTGGCTCTTGAAATCGCTCGTACAAAGAGGAAACTCGTTATGCTCGCAATTTACTCGGGGCTAATTATCAACGTCGTTTAGCGTGTTTGATTTAATTTAATTGACGAAAGAATGTTGAAATATAAATTTAATTGGCGCTTTTAATTAACACGATTATCGCGCGATCGATCATAGGACTCGATATTTTTCCCCTCCTTTTCTCCTTTCTTAAACGAGACCCAAACTCGCGAGCCTGTTCGAACGGCTAAAAATTAACACGACTTTACGAGACGGCGATGTATGAAGTGACGGCGGATTCGAGCGTTGTCATAAAGCAATTTGTCGAGTAACCGCGAGCCTGGCTCCCATCATTTTCCACGGTTCGACTCGGTACACGATCGACACCGCTCGGTTGCCACCAACTGACGTTACGTTCTAACGATGTGGACGTGAAACGGTGTCTCTTCGATGTCGGGTTTCGCAGCAATTTATGCAAAGTAATCGATAAAAGACAAACGTGTCGTAACGAACCCCGGGATTATGGTTATCGTCTAACGACATTACCAGTTTTCAATAATACCCGTCCGAATAGCTCAGGCTACCACACGATTGACACGCAGGCACACACAGACACGCGTTGTTCAAGATAATTTATTTAATAACCGGTAATCTGCAACTAGGCGGCCTGTGGCAGCTGAAAGCAGGCATTTTTCAGCGACTCGCGCTATTAATTACCTCGAATAGGGGTACGGACGCGAACGCGCGTCTAATTGAGTATTCCATCAAGCTGCCGGTAACGCTTACCGACACGTACGTACCTCAATCTATAGAGTGTTTCAGAAACAATCTAACAAATTTTCTCAGATTCTTAAGAATACTTCATTTTCTACAAAAACCTTCTCGACATTGAAGTAATTACACTAATTTATCGTCATTAAAAATATTCATACTACAAAGAAATATCTGCTCTTCAAAAATATCGTTTAAAAACTACGTTGCTTTCGAATCACCCGGTACGTAGGTTTACGTGTACAGTTGTAGGAAGAAGCAAGATAGCGCCCGCATGTCCCCGTCGCTTTTTCCGCAGCTGGAAGCGACGGACGGTTAACAAAACGGAACCTGCATCGTTTTCGGTCGCCTCGAAGACGCTGTCAACGAATGCAGCCTGTTCGTTTGCGACGAGAAATCGTAACAACCCGTGCTCTCACCTGTACGTCGCTTTGTTCTTCCTCCGTATAGTTCTCAGCAGATGCTTGGTCGGAACTATAATAGTAAGAAATTTGCGGCCGATTAACCGAGACGCAGAGTCGCTTCGTCACGGTATTCTAAGATGACGGAGAAATTAGAGTGGTTAGAATCGAAGGCAATTTTGCAGAAATTATTCGAGGCGACAGGAAGAAACGAATTGGGGCAGGTGTTGCGATACTATCTGTGGGATCGCGAAAATTGTACACCGTGTAATTGGATTTTATTTATTCTCTGTAGTGGATCTTATTTGAAACATTGTAACAAACACGACGGCAGGAGAGAGTTAGAACGGGAATTAACGTGGCGAATGTTTTCAGATCTTCTGTTTGTTAGAAAGACTTTCCAGTTTCTTAGATATCGTGGAGATACTGTAGATATTTAACAGATATTCAGGGTAATAGCACTTAATTGGGATAGTGGATTAATTAGACCGCAAAGAGTTAGTCATTCACGGCGGTGATTGGTCGTTTCGATACAGGTACGCGATCGAAAATCCGATCGATCGACTTATTCTGTTTAGAGATCAGTTAATCGACAATTAATCAGCTGAATCGTTGCTTAAGGTAAACACGATATCCGTTTTCTCGGTTGCTCGAAACGCAAATCAAGAGACCGTTCTCCAGTTTTTTTTCCTTAGACAATATTCTCCGATTAGTTTCGCACGAAATTCGTTCACGGTTGGAAGAAAATCTTTTCTTTTTTTTTCACTTCATTCTTCGATTCGACGATTGACGATAACGAGCAATTCCTTTCGCCGAACAATTATAAACGTATACGTGATTCGTGCACGCTCAGGCCCCGTAAGTTTAATAAGTTTATGCTCCAATTAACCGTGCCCCGTTGGCTCGTTCGCAAAACTTATCGACGATTTTATGCGTTGCGCTCACAGCGTATAATAATTCGGTAGAAAAACAGCGAGAGTAAATAATTCACGCCACTATAAAGCTGTTCGTCATGCTCCAACGATCACTGTTCTTTTTTTATCTTTTTTTTTTCTTCACCTTATACCGCGTAGTACTTCGTTCATCGACCGCAACAATTACGAGTTTGTGTCGTGGCCAAAACGTCGATAAGGTTAACAGGGACTCGTTCTCACGTGCATCTTCAAAAATCTAACTTGTCGTCGTTGCGAAACCGATGCTTTAACACGTTGAATGCCACGGTGAAAATGAATAGAAAGAGAAGAACGAAAGAGAATAGAAAAAGTTAATTTTTAAATTTCAAATTTCAAGCTTTCTATTTGCTATTTTACATTATTTGTACAATAGCAATATTATTTAAACTAATTGTTTTTCTTTTAATTATTCAAGCGGTGCCGGTCGCTAGCGATTCAACGGGTTAATAGCAAAAGGTGCAATTGTAATAATGTCGCAATTCGATATTATTGCAATATCGAAAAAAATTACAATAGCAGGTTGCAACACCGTCGTAATTTTCTCAAACCTCGAATTATTGCAGTATTGAAATTATTACAATATCGCGTTGCAATAGTATCGCAACTATCGAATAATCATTGTAATACAATTTTATTTAATTTTCAGGTCTAAACGGTGGATCGACTCGTAGGAGCGGAGTTTGTCGGCGTGCACGGTCGACAAAGAAGGGCCCGGGACAGGATTGCTGGACTGTAAACTCGTAAAACGGTAGTGGTCGATCCGAGGGAACCGGAAGTGACGCAGCCTGGTAAGTGGCAGTTATCGATAGCCTGTTGTTAAGTTCAATGCGCGCGTTTCGTCGCTACGCGAACGATAGAGATGGAACGTCGAGAAAGCTCGAACGAAAGGAAGAAAGACCCTTCGGAGGTGAACAGAGAACGAACGAATCATCCCTCTAAATAATAGGGCGGTCACCGTCGCTGTAAACTTTTTACAACCCCCGTTAATCTTTTTTTCTCTCGCTCCGTTCACGTTTCTATTCCGCTCCAGTTGCTTTATTTTCCGTCTATCTCTCGGAATACCGTATCGCAAGCGTTGCCTTATTTCCTTTTTTTTCCCTTTCTGTGGTCTCTTTCTCAATATCGAGAAACCACATTTTCCAGCGGAAATCTAATATTCAGGCCGGTCGTAAATTGAATCGTTAAGCCACTACCGTGTAACTCTCTGTAATCTGTCGCTGAAATTTCATATTGCTATGTTATACTTTTATTTAAATTCATTTGAAACTATTAAAATGAAGGGTTGTCTCGAAAATTATTAAATTAAATCGTTAAATTATTAGGATTCTTAATAAAAATTTCTTTTCCATCGTGGATAAAATTAATTCGACGAATAGCTGTTATATGTTATACCGTTTGAAAATAATAATAGGTTCTCCAAGACGTATATATACGCGGTTCGTAGCGAAATTATCGTTCGTTTCGCGGATTCGCACAATATCCGCTTCGCGAGATACAATTATAATCGTATCTGTGATAGTGGTACGTTATCGTCACCGGTAATTATCCTGAGTAAGCCTTAATGATTATTATCGTTGCTGGATTAATACGATCGATTTTTTGGAGGTGTTTATCGGGAACCATAATTTGCAATTATACATTGAGAATATTGTCGTTTCCTGATTAATAAGCGAACGCGAATTATCTGCTGGAGCGAAATGAAAAAAATCTAATCTAGCTTTCCCTGACATTATTCGAGTCATAGCCAATCGAAGCAATTATTAAATGAGAAAAATTTATCCAATTCGATCGGGTTAATGGCGAGTTTGAAAGTGAAACAGTTTTAGAAGGTTTGACGTTTCTTTCGTACCTGGTGCAGGTGGAAGGGAGAGGATGCGAAAATTGGTATCGCGGTAAACGCAGAAGGACAAGGGGGCGATAAGCAGAGTTCTCCGGTGTGGAGGTGGCCACCAGGAGGATCGGTAGGATGCTTTTAGCCAGCAGAGGGACAAGTTATTTATTGTTGCTATCTACTCGTCCCGCGACAGTGAAAGAGCCCACCGGTTCGTGGTAGTGCAGGTACGAGGAGCTCTCAATCCTTCTCTTATTAAAACCTGCCCTCGGTATCGGGAACTTATACTTTAGTACACTGAAAACTGTGTACAGTCACTCGTGGAAGTTATTGTTTTCGCGATAATCGACCAAAGAATATCTTCGAATCGTGTTTCCTATTGTTTATCTTCAACTTTGACCATCGACAACCTTGTCGAAGATATCCAGACGGATGTCCAGACAAGTAGATAAGGATCCTTGAATCGAGAGGAAAATTTATGCCGACGAACGGTGTAGATTCGAGAAATGAAAAAATAAGAGGGCGGTGGATCGAGAGTTTTACGCGACGGTTAAAATATATGCAAAGTTAAGGGGAAGAGGAGGAATTAGAAAGGAATTATGCCTCGGTGAAAAGATGAACGAGAATTCGGCGGGTTAAATGCGAAGACTATACAGCAAGAGCCATTACGCTAATGGGACGAGCCGAGAAAGCTGGTCTCTATCAGCTTCCCGAAAGGACAGGGGGTGGAAGGGGGGCAGAGACACGCAGGAGAAAAGAGGGAAAGAAGAAGCATCCTCGGAGAACGTGCCAAAGAACGCGTTACTCATCAACTAGCGAGGCTAAAGACTCGTGCCAAAAAATTGCAACTTTATTTCACTTGATTATCGTCAATTAATCTATTGTCCTTGAAATTTGACAGAAGAAAAAGAAGATTAATTTATTTTTTATTTGATTTCTGATTATCTTACATCAGAAAAATGTATACAGTGAAATCTGTCAAAATAATGGATTTAAGATTCCTTGTTTGAAATTACAGAGTTTATTAAGCATTCTGTAAAGCATCAGATCCGACGGCTAGGGAATAAGCCTTTCTCTTTGCTCATTCTTTGCGGCAATATAATTAATTACATTTATAATGCTTGTCTCCAATCATAGAACATGACATCGATTGCGTTAACTGTTTATGCATCGTTTCAATCATCGCAGAGTAAAATTTGCTCACTTTTTTATGTCGTTCAGCTGTGTCAGTCTGGAAGGTAGAAAAGGTGGAGTAGTTAGGCACGTATTGGTCGCGTCAAATAGTTTCTGGATCAAGGAGGGCTGGCAGTTTGCAACACAGAGTTATTGAGCTATAAAAGCAAGAGGTATGTTAACGACAGACGTGTCGCAATAAACCTCGGACGTGTAAAATTGCGTTAATCGCATTTCACGCGGTTTACGTTCAGCAACATTGTACAATCCGCGATACCAATAAAAAAAGCGTAAATTCTGAACTGATCAGAATGAAGTATAATAAAACTATAATTGGGACATTTGGATAATTAGAGACTTACTGATTCTCCCCTACTAATGATTCTTACAAATTTTAAATTGCATCAATTACAAGCAATTACAATTCCTCTGATCGTACATCGTCTCGATATTGCAACAGTAGTAAACTTGGACCATAATTAATCACAATTTGCGCCGAAGTTAAACGCAAAATTTACATAATGCTTTTTCAACTTCTCTGAAATGCTTTAACATCGAAGCAGTGGCAAACTTGGATAATAAATCATAGTTGACTACAATTTGCTTAGTCGTTAAAGACAAAATATGCGTAATGTATAATCATTAAGGCAAAATATGCATAATGTTCCCAGCTTTTTCTACTTGCTCGAACCCTTTATGGCTATCCGTTCAAATCACCACATCACAATTAATCATGATACGCTCAATGGTGAAATGTAAGATATGCACAATGTAATCGCTAGGAACACCATAAAAACGTCACTGTACGTGACGGTGAAATATAGAAACAAAGAATAGATGAATTTCCACGTTCTACCAACCTTGATTCGTCGACAGGATTGTTCCGGACGAGGCTGACCACCTCGCTTACTCTCCTCGATCACAGATCTCAAACTATGGGGACACTGATATTTCTGAACAGTTTCTTGAGGATCACGCACCTCGCATTCGTTCACCAGAGTCGACGGAAAACATGGACGGACGCGGTCGTACGGAAAAATCGAGCCCGAACGAAAGAGCACATTAGACTCGTTGCGACTCGGGAGCAAATAGAAAAAAAAAAAGCGTAAAAATGATAAAGGATCGACGCGCACCAGAGAAAACTTTGGTCTAGAGAGAGGCGTACGCTGCGGCTGCGCGAACCGGTGTGTGGGGCCGTTTCCTCGCTCGGTTAGCCTGGATGGAAGAGACGGCAAGGTGACTACCCCCACTGTTTCCCCAGCACTTTCGAATGGTTCGTGCTGGTTACCCGTCCACCTTGCCGTGGATCGTTGGGTGAACCGGTCGTTTTGAAACGGCCGCCTTCGATTCGCGACCCGCCTCGACTGTTCCCGCTCGACCAACCAGGGACGAGCGTAGCGGCGCCAATCGACGCTCTACCATGGCTACGCCTTCCCCTTGTCTCTTCCTCCGTTTCTTCATCCTGGTACACCTAGACTCTTCTCTCACCTGCTTCTCCAGCCCTGAGAGTCTTGAGCTTGTTCGGGTACCATTTCAGATGGATAGAGAGGGGAGAGACACGATGTTTGAGACCAAGTTAAAATGGCAACCGGACACTTTCCTTCTGATCCTGATCGTGGTTAATAGATGGACGTTCGATGATAAAAAAATGATAAGAAAAGGAGATCAGTTTAGTACTGTCTGGAGAAAGGTTTATATAAGGGGATAGATCGAATCGGATGGATTATTACGACAGGGAAATTAGCAAAATGATCGTGTCGAAGATTACGTTTAGATCTCGATTCTAGGGTCTCGGTTAAAACGCACGACATCCGGAATCTTACAATTAGTGGCGCGATATCGATGACGGGGCGAAACGAGTTGCTTCGGAAAGATCATTGACCGTTCTTGTCTCGATAATTACGAGTACCCCATGCGGCGAGCTTATCTTCAGTTTCACGTAGCTCCTCCTCCTCGATCGAGACCAGGGTCCGCTATCCTTTCGTGGCTCCGTGTATCTGATCTCGATGATCGATTGCTGCTACCGACTCTCGAAATTACATACGGTTTAACCACGGCTACAAATAATTATCCCCCGAGCTACTTTCGTTCCTCCTGGCGGTTCACGTGATCCGTCCAACGTTTGAACGTTATTGAACGCGTTATCGCTCAATCTTACCGGTTACAAACGATAAATTATCGCAGTTGTTTGGTAAAGCAAAGGCGGAAATTAAGATTCGGATCAGCTGGACCTTAAGAGTAAGGATCTCTCTCGAGTTCGATGATATTTTAATTAAGCGATTCGCTATAGCCAATCTCATCGATTCTTTTCTGAAGCAAAGTTACAAGGTAACGGGTCAACCCTTTCTCTAAGTCTATAATAGACTCGATTAAACGATTAAGAGTGGCAAAGTTTCGTATTATGCGAAGAGGGAGAATGTTTGTATGGATCAGAAAGAGTGTCAGTTCGGACGAGGAGAAGAAGAAGAAACAGAGTCTCACGGGTATCGTGTCGGCGTCCACGGCCACGATCCATCGACCATTGTGATCTTGTTTTCACGGTGTTGTTTCTTGCCGTGTCTGGGTACACAATGACTGAAAGGAAACGATTGCGTCACGATGATGTCATTAGCAAGGACCACGCCCCCTACGGCGCTACCCCATTACGCCGAATCATCGGCCGGATGAGTTCTCCAGGTTGCCACAGCCGGAGCTTCATCGTCATCGTTTCTTTCCTCTTCCACTCGTATACGCCCGACGATCCTCTCCGGAGGTGTAAGAAAGTCCGAAGTTAATTCGAACTCGAAGACCTCCGAGCAAGTACGCGTGGGTGCCCAGGGTATCGTGACTGGTTAATTAAATATAAGAGTTTTTTGCGAAGCAAGCAGGCGGGTTGTTTTAATGACTCGACTTTACTCGAACTTTTTCCTACGGAATACTTTCCTCGAGTTACCGCGGAAAAACGCGTGTTTTCGAGTTTCATGCTTTGCACAATTAGCGACGCTTTTTCTTATTTATCACCGAGTTGCAATCACCGTGTCGAATAAACAGTAGGCTTAGGGACTTGGAAATTTTTCCTACCGTCGACCGGCTCCCCTTTTGAACACCGAAGTCTGTCGCATAATTTCAAATTAACGCTTAATGATATTGTTGCCACTGCATTATTCACAACCCTCTATAAACAGATTTCACCGCGGCGCATTGCACTGTCATTGTCCGGAGGGGGATCGAATTCTGATATAGATATCGTGAAGCTACCAATGGAGAAAGCTACGGTACCCGTAAGAGGAATAATAAAGAAAAAAAAAAAGAAAAGAAAGGAAAGAAGTTAGTAGCGAAAGAAGAAGCCGAGAATGACGTAGAAAATGAAAGAAAAAGCGGATCATTGATCAGATCGGACGATCGATAAAGGATCCGACTAACAGTCATTAAGTCGACCATTGTGAGGTAGCAACACCCGTTTGATTGGTTAATCTACACCTTGGTCGTTCTTGAAAGGCCGTCGACAAACTACAAAAGCCTTTGAATCTCGATGTTAGTTGTTCCAGAGCGCAACCAATGACTTGCTGCAACGACCTGCTATCGAAAATAACCGGATCCTTTGAATTTACCCTGCCCCCTCTCCCCCGAAATTCCGTCGCTTATTTACTATCGAATCATCCCGTATCTTTGCCGACTAGAAAATCCACTCTTCCGTGTTTTGTCTCAGCGAAAGTGCAGTTTTTACTCGGTACGCTTGCCAGAACGAAAGGGAAATGGTTTTAACTTGTACCTTCCCGTCGACAGATACCATCTACCCTAACGTTTTTCACTTGTTCGTAATTGTTTCTTAATCTTAAAAGATGGGCCACATAGATTTACGACTTCGGGAAAGTATTTGTTTAAACAGCATTGGAAGGAAACAGTACTCATAAAGGCATCGCGTCTCTCCTCTCACTGAATTATCGAATAATTTTCTTTTCTTCGTCTTCTCGAACGCGATCTCGTTTTATTCCCGTCCGAGAATAGCTGGCTGATTTATTTCGAATCGACGAGCCAGCGAAGAAGTTGCGGTCGTGTTTCGGCGAAAAAATCGACGAGGAATCGGTGCGAACTAGCACGATCGATGCAGAGCCGAGGATCTCGTTAAGCGATCGAAGGAAGTGCTCTGCGGTTTGCCAAAGAACGCGGCTCGAGCCTGTTTGTTTAACAGGAAGAAGAATCGCGCACAGCTGCGCCTCTTCTCGAGCTTTTCTTTTTTTTTAAATTTCGTATTGGTATTTCAGCAAGAATAGCCCCGAGACAAATCAACTATACAGGGTGTTAAAAAATACTCTAAAAATCTCTACATCACTGGATAGATCACGAAAAATCGAAGCGAAAAGTTCTGTAGCATTTTTCGATAGGATCAGTAGTTTAGCCACATTTCGTTGTTGAAAATTGAAAAATTCGACCAATCAGCGCGCAGCTTGAGTGGCAAGACTCTCGGCGCATGCGTAAGCGCGACGCGCAGCCGCAGAGGAGGCTAGTCTCCTACTCCGCGGGTCTTGCCACTAAAGCTGCGCGTTGATTGGTCAATTTTTCAATTTTCAACAACGAATTATGGCTAAACTACTGGTCCCATCGAAAAATGCTACAGAACTTTTCACTTCGATTTTTCGTGATCTATCCAGCGGTGTAGAGATGTTCAGGGTATTTTTAACACCCTGTATATCGCGTTAATCGCGTTACTCTTGTTTTCGTCTCGAGTTGAACGTTGCAATATTCCTTGATATTTCTAAAAATAATTGCGCCGTGATGCAAATATTTACATTGGACGAGACTGGTGTCCCATCCTGTGTAACAGCAAATTAGACTCGTTAAAGATAAAAAGTGACGACGTGGAGGGAAGGTAGCAGGGCATTGGAAGTGTCGATAGCGGTCAAAGTGGTGGTCGATTGTCAAATTATCGATAATATCGCTAAACCAACAACAAGTCGTTGTCCGCGTGAAGGAAGAAAACGATCGGGCGAGCAAAACCGCAAGGCAGAGATTACGTAGAACGATGGCGCGGGTTCGCGGCAAGAAAACAGAATTGAACGCGCTCCTTTGAACTTTCATTGGCCTAACAGCCCTCTGTAGTACCTACCTGTATGATTCCGTTTGCATGCACAACCAATCCACCGTTTAAGAGTATCGTTGCACGGTTCAAAGCCGCGAGATAATGCCACGGCCAGAAGATAGAACTGTCGGCCTGTGGTCAAACCGTTTCTACAGGCGCGAGATGCGATTACGATCTTTCGATTCCCGATGATCGTTGCCATCTTACCATTGGCTACGATAACGTAGCGAATTGTCGAATGGAAATGCAAATTGATGGGCGTGTATCGTATCCCGTGGATAATAAGGATACCTTGCCAGACTAACAGGGCAGACCACACGAGGTGTTATAAAACTTTTCATATTTTCATTTCTTTTTCACCTAACGTAATTCATTCTTTAGTAATGAGACTTGACAAGTCCTTTCCCTCTTTGTTCCCTCTCATCCCATTTAACAAGCTATCAGCTTGCAAACCGAATTAATTTCAACGTTCGATTCTACGAATCAACCGAGCTGGTAACAGGTGACTGGCTAGCACGCATATACCTCGATCAATGTTTTCCAGTAAAGAGAAACCCTTTTCCACTCTATCCAATCGTACCTTATAGACTTTGAAAATAATTCAAAGAACCATAATATTATGGAATCCCACAGAAAATTTCAATTCGTGGTCCTCCGTGTTTTAAAGAAACGATTGTGATTGCTAAGGGTCTAAGGTTCTTGTCCTGTGGTTCTCGTATTGCTGTGAAATCATAGGAACGTGTTAAATCGCGTGTTCGTATTTTTATGATTTTCAAAGTTAAAACGTATCAGAGTTACCCGGAAGGGGTTGGAAACAATTTTCTTTTTCTGAAACGAAGCGACGGATCGATGAGTGGAATTGAAACGGTGAAGAACTAGGATGGCCGCGAAAAAAATGCCAGATCGTTCGAAGGATAATTTAGTTGAAAAGAATCTTGATTGCGATCTAATTTAACAGAGGGGAAGGGAGAGGTGTAGGGGGCGGAGAAAAGGTAGAGTATCGGTATGGTTCTTAAACAAACACGGAGGTTCTATACGTCGGATCCTTTGGGGTTTGAACGTGTATCGTGTACGTGTACCGGTTCGAAGACGAGCCGATAGTGACTATGCGAATTCGCTTGGCGTCAGTCCGACTCCTAGCAATTTCACGGCAGGTTAACCGCCACCACGATGGGACAGTGTTTTATTCGTCTGATAGAAGCCAGATTGCTCTCGATGCGTGTCTCATTGTCGATCGATCAGTGGCTATGCTTATCCCGACTTTTTAATAAGTTTATCTTCCCGTCTGTTTTCAAATATTCTCGACAAACCCTTCTGCGGTCAGGGAAATTGTAAGAAACGTATGTCCTCTCAGTGATCCTTGATCTTAATTTTCCATCAAATTGATCGCTGATAAAACGAAGCGCGATTGGATTTCACCGCGGGTAAGGAACGAGGATAAGAGGGCGCTAAACCTGGTGCGCTTGCTCGTTTCGCGTCGCGAAACAGCCCGAGCGTTATCTGCGCCATACCGACGTTATACCTATTCCCGGACGATAACGCTAATTATATTTTACGGCGCGATAATCATGCAAAGGCATTTTGTGCGCTCGAAACGCTTTCGGCAACGGAAAATATTCTCGTTTCGGTTACGTCGTTCCCGTTTCGTAAGCTGATAAATAATCGCTATTACAATTCAACCATATAATCTTTAGTTAACGTTACGCTATTTGTAATGTTAAGTTTGCTGAAGGATAACGTGATAAACGAGCACGCGGTTACGATAAGGAATTGCTGACTACGAAAAGAGAAATCAAAATGAGAGGAAAAGGAAAGGGATATCGAGATGACGGGTTGATTTTGTTCCTCGAACCGCGTCTAATTCCCCAATTTGAATTTGCACGCGCATGCGCTCGAAATCAGTCAGATTCCCCTGCAATCAAACGGAAATCGAGGGCCGGAACGTTCGATCGCGTTCCGTCCGTGATCCCTCGCTCGTTCGCTCCTAACCGAGGGACGATCATTTACCGAAGACGCATATATAAGTCGTACAACTCTGTAGACAAAAATAATCAAGTGTGATTGCTCGTAATGACGGGGCTAAGCTGTCCAGCTTAACAAATGATAGTCCTACGAGCTGAGGGAACGAGAAAAGTAGGAATAAAAGGGTGGACAGAGAAGATGGGGAGTTAAGGTCTGCCGGGGTATAACCAACCCGGGGCCAGATCGGTAATCGATCCGATCCCGCATGGAAAACGCCGCGGCCGTTTCTTATTAATAGGCAGACTCGCTTCCTTCTCTCGTCCTTTATTCGCTCGTCGAAAATTTACGGATCTGTTTCGTATCCGATCGGGTTAGATCCCTCGTCTACACGTTAAATCTGTTAAAGCTGTTGCGCCAATTGTCTTCGAAATTCAAAATCGATAAGCATCCTCTCGCCCGTTATTCTATTCGGACAAATTAGTTTCTTTCTTCGCGGTAATCAGCGATTACCGGATGAACAGCGTTCGGATAATCGTCGTTTCCGTTAGAATGCCGCCCGGGTAATCGGTTTCGCTCGCCGGTTTTTCTTTCCAGAGGAATTATGGAATAGGTTGATCGAAAATGTTCTAAACGCGTGGAAAGAGGCGAGTTCCTCTGACAGACGAATCGTTCGTTGGTGGCGTTAAAAAGCAAAGAGAGAAGGAACTGGGAAGGAAGGAAAGAGACGAGAGGATAAAACTGGAGGAGTAACAGGCGGCTACCGTCCTCGGCAGTCTTAATGAAGGAGAACAGAGGGCGTGCTCGGGTGCACCGGCCAGTAAGCAATGTATCCAAACCTGTAATTATGTAGCTTGCTATACATCTCATCCATAACGGTTATTAACAGGAACCTGACGTCTCTTGTTGCTTCCTCCGCCCCCTCACCCCATTTCTTTACTCTATCACTCTCTTCTCACGTTCGAGACCGGGTCGAACATTTTTTTAACCGTTCTACTTCGTTAACTATGCGACACATTGATATCGATTCGTGTTAAAAATTGTTATTTATCTTCCTGTCGATCGTGTTCGTCTTTCGAATGGAAATTTACTGGTTTCGATGCTCGCGATGATGGATGAGGAACTTATCTGTTACTCGTTTTGCTCGAAGATACAACCCGTTCTTTTTTTAAATTTTCCTGTAATGCTCGCGTGGATGATATCAGGGACGATAAAATCAAGAATAAACGTTCAGGATGATTTATACGATATTTCACATCCGAACGCGTAAAATATGAACGAGCAAGGTTAAATAAATTTCCAAACATTAACGACATCCCTCTCGCACCTACTCGCAAAAGTAACAAAGGATGTTGCGTTATCGAGCAGCCGGTGGTCACAAAGAGCACGCCGTAACCTTCTCCTTCGGTAATGATCGTTTATAGCCAATCAGGGTAGCGTGTAAGTTCAGTTACGAGCAGACCGTGTCAATCTGTAACATGGAGGCAGGAAGATTGCTGGATTGGAAGGTTGTATCTATCTGTAAAATACGATCCATCGGGTCTGGAAGCAATTAATTCGCGCGCCTTTCTTCCGCGAGAAGAAACCTTGCTTTTCGATGCCCAGGGAATATTACACGTTGCATGATCTATGGTGCAGGATTCAGTACAACTTTTTCCTGCTACTATTATACTTTGAAAAAATGAGATTAGCTGTAGCGAAACTAAATATCCTCGCTATTATGCCTACGTGCCAGTGATTATGTTTGATAATACGGCGAGAAAATGGATAGATAGTAAGCATAGAAAAGGGGATTTTATCTTCGGCTTTAGCTAATTTTTCGCGTTTCCTAGCGACCACACAGCCATCCATTCGCGTACAGAAAGACGTCGAGGTTGGATCGTTAGTGAGAAGACAGGTCGGCGGTTCTTTGTCTACCTTCGAACACTACGTCTGCTCCGGCCCTCTTTTTATATGGTGAAATTAGTTGGCCGCGGTTTCCGGTCTCTGATTCCTGTTCCCTGTGTTTTCCTCTTCTTCGTCGTTCGTCCTCGTCGTTAACCGTGGGGCCAAAGGACGATTTGCGACTTTCAGGGAGGTCAGCGAAACCCTTGGTAAATCGGTCTCGCATCATGAAAATCTCTAGCCAACTATGTTTTGTAAATTAACGTTGAAAGAACAGCGTTAGCAGGTCTGACACGTTCGGTATTGCAAGAAATTTTTTTAAGTAAACTTTGTCATCGTCTTCGGTGAAATTTTTTAATGCTGAAGGGTCGACGAGGAGACCGAGTATGGTTATCACATTTTTTTATTTTTATAGTTTAATATAAATTAGGTACTGCTATGTTTATAAAAGAAATTAGTTTTATGAATATTATCAATAAGATTGTAAATTAATTGGGTTGGTTGTCACATATATAAATAGCCAAATTTATTAAGAAAAATTCAATTCAATTGAAAAAGTAACAATTTTATTATTAATGTTATCACATACGTTACAAAAATCTCTTGTATTTAAAGTTTCGTTCTGAAATTCGAACACAAAATAATAATCAAACTAAGAAACTATACAGTCTTGAAATTAAACTTACAATTGGAAATATTAAAAAAGAAAAATTAAAAATGTATCTCTTTGTATTGATTATGAATGCTAAATAATATTAAATATAAAATTAAATTTTATAATATTTATAATAAAATTAAGAATTCTAAATCATTAAAAATAAATTATCAATTATTGAAAATCATTAAGTCAGCAGTCTTATCGTTAATCAAAATCATCTGATTGTGAATCGCAGTGACGGCAAATATATTATACATCGGTAATCCTGGCTAATACATGTGACAAATAACCCCAAATGTTCTGTGACAATTTAACCCACACCGTTAAATCATTTAAACTATCCACTCATTTATTAGGAAATTCGAAAAATGCAAAAGGATTATCAGAATAAGTTAGATGAAACTCTAAACTATCGGATTTTAAAGCCGTTCTGGTCTTGTAAGAAACCAATATGCTTACCTAATAGAAAAGATATTGCAAAAATTTGCTTCAAATGTATCAAAACTAACAATGCTCCGTCGTGTCTTGATACTAATCTACAGCGAACTGAACGATCACGAAGGGGAGGCAACAATATGTCCACGCGTTGTCATGGGTTATCAGTACATTTCTATTGTTTAATTTGATTTTTATAACAATTGCGACAACCAACCATACCCGGTCTCCCCTGCAGCGAGGGGGTAGTGGTTCGTTATTACGGAACAAACTATAGAGGGACGACAAAGGTCAGCGGGAAAGAGGATAAATGCATTTTTTCTTTTCTTGGAGCTTTATTGCTGGCCGTAGTCGCAGTCGGCGCAAAAAACAGGCAGTTACCTAATGAGCGGCAATTGAGTGGCGACCAATTACAGGAGGGGCCGGTCCAGCGCATAAAATGCAACCGTCCAATGAGCACTGTTCAGCATCTCTGCCCTTTCCTTCTCCTTTCGTTCCGTCTGCTCGCTTTGCCTGCCTTTTATTTGCTCTTTCATTTTCTGCACTGCTCGCGATCGTTCCCTTGCGCTTCGTTCGATCGCGAAGACTGTAAAGTAACCTTCCGACGTTATTTTCAAAAAAGAAAATTGCACCTACATTTTTTCCCCGTCTTCGAAGCAAAAGCATCGGAAAAATGCGTACGAGCTAGAAAGGTTCATGACTCGTTCGGTCGAGCACCGAAGCAGAGAGAAAGCGATACCGGAAATTGGCGTACGTCACGAAATCGAAGGCTCGTGTTGTAACATGGTCGAACGAATCGACGAGGTGGTGGCACGACGACTACGGAAATAACAAGCACACGCCTCTCTCGGTTTCGTGAATTTTACCTGTCCGCCCGATCACCGCGAACGATAAAGTCAACGTTGATTTACCCCGCCTCGACGTTAATCGAATCGTTTTTCGGCACGAAAAAAGGCTATCAACCGTTCCGTTGCGTTATTGGATTACAATTATAATATTCGTCACCGAATTATCGATCAAGGACAGACTTTTCAACGTTAACATCGCCATTCGAACAGCAATTTTCGTCGAGTCTCATTAAAAGAGCCTCCTGATCCCCCATCGAGGCGACGAAGCGATAAATCTTGTTCGATGTTTAATCGATCTTCCCTAAAAAGGTGCCGATGGGTTTGAAAAAGGTAAAGAAAAGACCGGGTTGGATAATAGCGTGAATTTTTGGTGCGAGTTACCAGAGCTTGATGGCTGTTTCCTCAGAGATAGGTGTCCCTTGATCTCGTGTAGACGAAGCCGATCATTGTTGAAAGAAGACCGGGGTCTTTCATGGACGAGGAGGAACAAAAGTGAAGACATTAACGCGACCAGTGACGTTGATTCGACACGCCGACAAAACACTTCGGTATATAGAATGTGTTGAGAAGAAAGCGTGACGCCCAGGCCTATTTATTTTTCTCTCTTCTTTATTCTTCGCTGCAGGAATGTTTCGATCTCGCGGGCCAACGTATCGAGAAGATTATTACGAGTCTTAAAATTCGTGCAGAAGTTCAATTTTCTTGAAAAGTTAACAAATTTCTCCAATTAACCGACCGACGACAGCTCGCAACATCCACTTTCCTTTCATCTTCTTTGCACCCTCGCCGTTCGTTTGAAATCGAAGAAAATTGTGAACAGGAATATTTGCGAATAAAGGCGAAGCAGAATGAAATCGTGTAACAAACTATTTAACGACGGCTTCTTTAGAAAATCGTTGATCGAAACGAGGCATCCGATTCGCGTTGATGCGCAGGTTAACGGATTGTTAATGACAGACAGTATATTCGTCGATACGTTCGAGAAAACATATGGCTCGCGTTCACGGCGCTGGCGACCATTAGAGGAAAGGTAATAATATTTAATTGCATTTTACGACATCCCTGTTTTGCTGTTAATTGTAATTGCCATCGAAGATGGCCGCGCGGGTTAGCATACAGTGTTGCCACGATAAGCTGATCTTCGTTGCACTGTCACGCGAAATGGCGATGCCTTATCCGTCTTTTACTCCTTCCCTTTTTTCCCTCGTTCGTTCATATTTTTTTTCGCGAGCAACAACGTTAAACACGTACGCCCGTAAACGTCAACCGGCATGATTTTACACCGTACACGTGAAATCTCCTCTTTGTACCGCAACGTTGCGCTAATCAAGTCACCCCGCTATAAATTAGCCACACGTCCACGCGATTTTACAGCGCGCGCAGATCTTAACCGCGACTTTTTCAACGTTCGATGCTATTGCATCTTCCAAACCCGCTTATATCCGTGCTTGTGCTTCATCGCGCAAGCAATATCGCATAAACTCGCTGAATTATCCGCGTTTGGATAGTTAAGTGCACGAGCGCTAGCGAGAAAGTTGGTACTGCGGATCCCTCTGTCGGCGAGTGGGAGAAGTACCACTCGGTTTCGACCGATAGGTTTTTAGTTGCGATCCAGATTGAATATCTAGCTAGTCAAGAGAGTGAACACGGTGACTCAGTCGAGTGGCTTTCACTTCACGAGGAAAGGCCGCATTTGTGGAAACATAGTGACTCACGTGAAAACGCGTAGTCATTCGTCGAGAGGTTCGGTTTTCGCGTGAGTAACATTAGTCCCGTGAAACGATCGATGGTTACGCCAATGGTTGCTCGCGTGCGTTCGCCCTCTCTGCTCGAGCCACGCCAATGTGATATATGCTAATTGCAATTACACCGCGTGTACGCTATCGCCGACTGCTCGGTGCTCGTTGCTCGGTGTTCGGTGCTTGGTGCACCGCGTGACGGGCCACGGAGTTCCGCCAACTTTACGCTAACTTACTAAACTCAAATTTAACGGGATCTCATTTGCCTCCACTTGTTCGACCGCCCTCTGCACCCGGTTTATACCCCGAACCAACCGACCAGCCACGAATTGAATTATACCGCCTTTCCGAGACACGTTATCTTCGCGTGGTCGCCACGATTCTTCCGTGATTCTACTTTTACTCCATTCGAGGCTAACTCGAAAGGATCGAGAACGCTTTTTCGAACGATTGAAATCGATTTATCACGCGAGAATTCGATTCGGATGAAACGCGAAAAACGAACGAGAATCCAACCTTTTAGATTTTACCACTCGCCGACGGTTTATCTCTGATCTTAGACGAGCCGACGATCGACCACGATGAAGATGTTAAGATGATCACGCGAAATCTTCGACGACACGGGCTTTTGTATAAAACAATTCGTAATTGCTGTAACCGGGACGATTAAATTTATTCGCTCGCTGCCAGTCATTACCGGGTCCCGGTATCGTGCGCAACCATCGACATTTTTACGCGAGACTTTCGTGACACGGTCGCATTAGAAAAACACACAATGGGATCGTACCAAGCGGCATTATATTCGCGTTAAATGAAATGAAATAAAGCACGCGACCCGATTAGCCCAGATACGGAAGCTGCTTTGATTTACCTTCGCCGATAGCGTTTAGCGAATTGACTTCCGTGAAAAGCTTCGCTTTCTGTCCAAAGTCAACTTGACTAACGATATTACAGGAACTGATAATTATCGTGCACGATATTTCCTCGTATCGGCGCATTTACTTCGGTAATTCATAAATGGCGGTGCAATTAGAAAAAAGGTACCGGTAAATTAACTTTCAGTGTTTCTTCCTTTGTATTAAGAAATCTGAATGTCGTCGAGCTAAGATCGAACCGTTCCACGCAATTAGCTAAGATGTTCGCAAGGAAGGTATCGAATGCGATAGATTGGATTAACGTAACGAGCAAAGTCGCTGATCGCGCCTTGATAATAGCCACTAGGAGGTTATTATAAACCCGCCTTAAGGAAATAGGCCACCTTGAATGACCGCAATTCATATGTAAGTTTGTGATTTTTTTCCTAAAAAATGGTAAACGCAATGGAAATTCTGTTTGAAATAGTTTGTTTTACACCTTTTTTATCCGATCTGTAATCGGCGTTGCGCGGATCTCAATAACTATCGGTCCAATTTACTGAAAATTTTGAGAAAATCTTCTTTATGTATTAATCTATAGAAGTACATACGGATTTTCCAATAAGTTGAATAGTTTTTTTCTTATAGCCATTTTCCTTCAAAATTTCTCGGTTGAAAATTAAACTTTCTTTCAAATGCTCGCCATTTTTACAAAAATGCGTATTTTGAAATTTCTATATGTACTTCTGCAGTTTTTAGTATGCAGATAATGACAGTCTATAGTTTATTGTTCTAGGTCAAATAATATTCGAGATCCCCGCAACGCCTAAGTCCAACATGTAATAAAAATATAAAAAAAGAAATTGCTTTTTACTCTTGAACACGTATAAAACAAATCAAACAGAATTTCCATTGCGTTTACCATTTTTTAGAAAAAAAAATCACAAACTTACGTATGAATTTCGGCCGTTCAAGGTGGCCTACTCTCTTAATACGTGGATTTTAGCAAATTTCATAAGACTTTTGAATAGTGATCCACTCAATATTCATACGGTTACAAATCAAACCGTTAAGTTCGAGAACGTCACCGCGGGACATGTTTATTCGATTTTAACGATGCATTAACAACTCTATGCACATTGGAAATTTCAATTTCCAGACTTTTTAAACAACGCGGCTCAATTCAGCGGAATTGATAAACACGCGCGCTTAATAAATTCCGACAAATTTGACACGGTTTATCGTGTCAAGGCGTGCGCCCTTCTTTTTCATTCCATAGAAACAGAGTTAATCGAGTGGACGAGTTTTCAACCGGTCACAGTATACGATCGATCCATTTTTCATCGATTTTAGGCACCGCTGTCGCTCCTTTTATGCCTCTACGAAGCTCGTTGCCTCGTGTCCCGAGCAGTTTAATTAACTCGTTCTCCCGGAGAAAATAGATACGAAAGCGTTCGACTTATATTGGCCGCTGAAGCGATCCCGTGTAATAAACTTAACTGAAAAAGAAGCGATTAACGAGTCTGGATCATAAATACATTAGTATTTACGCGATGATTCGGGAAATATGGTCGAGTCCCGCTGGAAAAGAGAACAAATACGACCGCTTGAAAAAGGGACAGAAAGAAAATCACCGCTCATTCCGTCGTACAATATGTGAATTATATATGCACTCGTAAAACTTGTAATATTTTTCCTAATTGCTCGTCGTTCCTCCCTTGGATCGCGCGTTTCGTAATTATCAGCCGGGCTGCGGTAATTAGGCGACACTTTGATTTTCCTGGGTACGTTTCTATTTACACTCCCTCGTACGTGCATTTACAAGATGTTTCAAGATAAGTGTCTCATGAAACAACACTTAAACTGTTGATTTGATACAAAAAAATATTTTTTAAAATAGCAAACAATTTTCTGCTTTCGATAAAGAATCTAACGGTGCACAAATTTCACTTTTACATTATTTTTTAACCCCTTGATATACAATGTCGTTTGGGAGACGTCATTTATTTCATGTGCCACTGTAGACTTTGACGTCTTGCAAATGTTTCATACTTTACAGAACTACTAATTTATTATTTTCTAATGTTACTTAATTATTGTCCATAAACACGTTAACTGCCGCAGTGAAAATGGGCACTTCTTACGAGACGTATTAAAGCTCTAATTATTAAGAATAGGGATAATTAATTTTCAAATTTCAGATGTCAAGCTTTTAATTTGGTAGCTTACATTATTAGTATAATAACAATACTATTGAAAATAATATTTTTCTATCGTTTTCTTTTAATTATTGGAGTGCGTGTAATTTACGATGCCGGTCACCGGTGACCCCCATAGCATTCAACTATTATATATCAACCTGATTAAATGTTATATAGCAATGCAAATTTTAAAATCAAATCTTCTGTTTCTAAGCTCGCACATAACTGTTCAATTGAGCCAAATTAAATAGTATTTTTCGGATGCATCAAATTCCGTTTTATTCGAATGTCAAGGGGTTAATTGTCTCGTTTCGAATAACAAAGAGATCTCGTATCGTGAAGCACCATGTATACCCACACACGCATGACTCGTACGCATCGTGCTCCACCCATTCACTGAGTTACCACATTTTATCTACGCCTTTCGTTAATCGAAACGCCGGGTACTTTATGGCCTTTTACTTTATCTGTAGCTTCGGGGAAACACGTGTAACCGTGGCTGCAGCTCGCTTTTACGATACCATGCCACTGTTCACGGTTAAACTCGTATAACGCGTCGTCGTCTCTTTAATCATAACGAAAATACTGCTCTATTCCGTGATTATTAGACCGTTAGAATAAGCAAATGAATAAGCTGCTTACATCGTAGAATCTTTATTGCCAGTCGTTACGTATATCAAATGAATTTTCCAAGAGGAATGCTTACTCGTTCCACTCATTGTTTCAACTTTTTACTTGGTCTAAAACGTTCGTGTTTTTCCATTTCCTTTTCATCTCCTTTTCTACTCGTTTCCAATCGTGGCCTGTTTTTCATTGCGCAGTCAGAAAGAGAGAATCTGACCCGAATACGAGAAAATTCGCGTGGCAAGTATGGAGCGGTGGCAATCGCGATAATTATCGTGCCGATCGGAAAGAAAAAGTAGCGAGTTCGGTCCGCGACGCGGCGTCTGCGGTCCGGGATCGAACGGTATGCGAGCTCGTAACGCGTAAGAATGGAATTCTGAAATATTTATTCGATCCCCGACCGATCGGTCGTGTAATTGCTCGTAATTGATCGGTTCGATCGGTTTCTCGTTGCTTCTCGGTCGTATCGTTCGTTAAACCCGAAATTGTGAACAGCGTGTCACGTATCCGGGGCCGAGAAAAAAGCAGGCGTTTCGCGTTGCTACCGAATAAAGTTCTCATTTTTACCGAACCGTGTGGCCGAACCGATTTATCGACGCTGAAGTCGAATGAAATTCGAACGATCCTCGAGCAATTATCGAGCAAATATTATCCTTTCCCTTTAATACTTTGTAATAATTCAAATTTATCATATATCCACGTGAATTTTCGATCGATCATTTTTCAATGACCACCCAAACACTCGTTAACAGCATGATTGGTCTCGAAACGCATAAAACGAGCTGTAAAAATTGTCTAGCCTTTCTTTCGTTAAATGCATGAAATACGCGCGAGGAACTAATGAAACGTTCCGAAGCCCGGACGATAATTAAGCGTTTTAATGGAGGATACGGAGTTACTCGAGTATTCGGGTAATAACATAGACTAATCAACGAGAGATGCATCTCTCTGGCTGTTCCCAGTTATTGATAATTAGTTTGCGTTTGTCTTGTTTGCGTGTACCCTTGTATCTATCCTGGTACAGGTAACGCTTATTCGTAGGATTTTTCAGAACCTACCATTTTCCTGTAACAAGAATCTTTCCAAATTGAAAAGTCTTTACCATTTTGCGCTCCGCGTCTTCCGGGATACTTTAGCGAAACCATAGGTGAACGAACTGAAACAACGCGGAGAATGTCGAGTTGAAAACAACGGCAAATGTTGTTTCACCATTTCTTCCCGGTCCATCGATGCAAAATTAATCATGCAAGCTAAGTTCTGAGAATCCATTAAGCACCGTGGCAGGGACACAACCGTATTAACCGGCTTCCACGATATCGTCATTAGGAATCTTAATATACGGGCCAAAGAACCGGGGTGATCCATGATTCTCGTCAACCGCGATTGTCCGCTAAAATAAGTATAAATCAAACCTTTCGTCCAGCGGCCAAAGTGCCGTAATGGCCTGGCGAGCGATTCGCGCAGGTAAACGACCCCGTCGTTTGTTTTACAATGCGTTCGCTTCTCGCATTTGATTAACATCTCAGAGATATCGTCGGCTACTCTTCGACAGTCAATCAGGATGATTACTTAATCCTGAATTTCACTTCGCTGTATAACTTTGTTAGGTATTCAAAAATGTTCATCGTTCCCTATTGGTTATCTATTAATTTAGTATCTCGACGAATAACGCGCCGAGCTGACCGAGAGAATCGGGCTCGAATTTAAGCGAACCGTGTTTCGCTTAATCCGATACACAGGATTCCGTAGTCGCGAAGAGAAATCGAAGCTCGTTTTATCTGGTAGGCTGTCGGTGAGTCGTCTAGACAGTCGACAGAAAAATTCTTCAAGGAAATGCTCGCGTTCGGGTCGATTTACGAGCAGCGCCAACTTTTAGTGGACCATCGCGTAAGTGGACCTTCGAAAGGTCTAATCGTAAGTGCCTCTTCATTGCTGGTGCGTGCACCCGTCCAGCAGATAGCGGAATACCTTGGTAGAAGAAAAAAGAAAAAAGAAAAAAAAAACAGGAAAGGGAAAGGGAAAGAAAGGAAAGGGTGGCTGCTCTTAACCGATCAGGACCGTACTAGCTAATGGCTTCGCCAGGCCACGTGACTTTTCAACGTTTTAACGCGGGTATATCGGTGATCGCGAGCTGACAAACATACTTTTGTTCGATGATCCATCGAATTTTAAGCATCCCTTTGATAGGAGAAAGGACTCGTAGCTGGTGATAAGTAGATTGAATTGCTTGGCGATTCGTCAGCAGAGGGATCCGTGTTATCGGGGCTCGAATAGCGGGACAGCTTCGTGGTGGGCCAGCTATCTTAACCGAATTTATGGAAAACACTTTGCTCGCTGGCCACTGTCGCCAGGAATGCTTGTCCTGTGCCACCGACGAACGATCGGCATTCCAAGTATCCTCTCCGACCCTTAGCCCCCTACGCGTCCGAATCGACGATCGTGTTAAACTCGTGTTTCTTAATGGATTCTAAATCCCAGACTCTGCAGATGAATCTGGAGACGGAGAGAACGATTTCCAAGTCACCCGTGCGTCGCCGACCTTCCGGACGAATTCTTGGTATTAACAGGGGTGCATGCCACGAATAGTATCTCGAAACAGAGAGAATAATTTCTAAATCACGGAAAGTTGTCAAGGAAAAGTCGTTCACCGGAAAACACCTGGTTACCGGCGCCTCGCGTCTCCTTCCTCCCCATCGAAATAATTTCATTCTTGAGCGATCGTTCGTCCAAGGCGAACCCTTTTCTGGCCCATTGTTTGTCGCGTTGGCTGACGGGGAAACGGCCGGTCGTGGAAGGACGCCGCGATGAATGCTTCGTTCGTGGCGCGGAACTAATGACGAGCACGACGGTGACGAGCAACGGCAAAGAACTGTTAGCCGAGAACACAGATTGGCAGAGCGACCAAGAGAACCGGAGATCGTATAAAACGAGTGGCAACGTCTTGCTACGCTGCCTTCCGACCGGACAACAACACCTGCAACGTTTCTCTATTCTATGCGATTAACCATTTAGCTACGTGTGCCGTATACAGGCTGTCTCAAAACAAATGCACACCGTGCAAGTTTTCTTCTCTTATTGTGTGGAGAAATTGAGAGGGGATAAGTTTCCGAATGGCCTCACCAAAATTGAGAACTCAGGTTCGGTATATAATCTAAATTGACGACAAGAAACCGATTAAAGTTGGTTTCAGAGCTGGATGTCTTATCGTTTTTGAGATATCGTGGTAAGAAATTTTTGTACAATATTGGGTCTACGCATGCGCTATTCAATACTGCGCATGCGCCATTCGATACTGCGCATACACGGAATCTAATCTAACCTAACCTACGATATCTCGAAAACGGTAAGACATCCAGCTCTGGAACTAACTTTAATTGGTTTCTTGTAATTAATCTAAGTTATATACCGAACCTGAGTTCTCAATTTTGAAGGGACTATTCGAAAACACAACCATTGAAAAGTCCTTTATACCACTTTGCGATCCAGGGCTTCATTTTCAAAGTAGTCTCAACCACCTCGAAGGTTATACATTCACGCCCTCCGTTAAGTATACTGTTACTTCCCGAAGACGTAGCTGAAGGGTTAATTTTTGATTAAAATCACCGAAGCTCGTTCGAAATGATCGCGTCAAGAGTCTGAGCGTTTCATGCGCAATCAGATACCGGATGAATTAACCAAGCACTCGGACAACATGTGTCAGCAACATTGTTCGTACGTTATCGTGATCGCGGTAACGACCACTTTGCCTTCTTAAGACCATAAATTAGTCCATTTCTTTAGCTCAATTTATCTACGCGGTAAAGCGAGTCTAATGGGTTGACGAGTCGAAGAAGTTGTCGCCCAGGCACTGAGTACGCTTCGAGCAAGATCCTCCTAGAACTTTTTCACTTTAACAAAGGAGAAAAGAAAATTTCGTTGTAAAAGCTGTCGAAAAAAATGCAAACATTGCCGTTCGACCGGATGAGAGGAGATTGAATCGAAGGAAAGAAACGATTCAAAGGAGCCACGAGCGCATCCGATATTTCAGTGGCAAAACAGGTGAAAGAAGCGTAATCTCTTCGGGTTGCCGAAGCGTGTCGGCGTACAGCAAAAAGATCTTGCCAGAAAATCGATCGGCACACGCTTTCCGCGGGCTTCTTTATCGCGATGACTGTGACAGTAAAAATAGGCCTCCCTTGAAAAGACGGCATTGATCCTCTAATCCGATGCTTTAATTTGCTCTTCGAATTACTAAGTTAAACAAGCGGCTTGGTTAAGGACATCAGGGATTAATTTTTCAATGTAATGCTGTAACACGGATGGTCTTACAAGAAACATTAATTCTCATAGCCATGATAAAAACAGGTAATGTTTAATTAGAAACGCGCGACGCATAATCGACGGTTGCAGTATCGTGAAAGGTAATATCATATTTCGAAAACGACACTTTTCGTGGTATCTTTACAGAGGATCGCGTCGTTCTACGGATATTTTTAGACCGTCTGTAATTACGGGTGTAATTTCACCGGTCATTAAGGCACGCACCTGCCGATAATCTAAGCAATCTCGTCCCACAACGAGATCTGATAAGAATATTGCTGTAACTTGTATTATATGCTTTCATTGTAGCAACTTGGTGCGGGCAATGTCGACTCGCAGCTAGGTATCAAGAGTAAGCTGTTTAATTCCTTGTCGTATTTCATTAAGGCAGATATCGTAATTTATTATTTCCGCGCGTGACGCTAAGTTATGCAAAATACATAGAAAAATAAACTAACTAGTATCTCGAGCAATTTTACGGAGCCTTCGAGAATCATTTATCGTATATCTAAAAATATTCTGTTAATTGAAGCAATAACAAGTAACGTTGTTTTCTATTCCTGACCTATTCTTTCACGAGACTTTAACATTAATGTGACAGAACTGATAATGCAATAGGAAGACTTTTCATTTAAAGGAAAATTAGGATTTGCCTTCTTTTTAATTTTCTTCCTTTTTCTTCTGTGCCGATGCATTCTGCGAGCCGGAGAACAAGCTAACGAGGTGAACACTACGTTTGATATTTTCTCGGGAACCGCCTTGGGTCTCGTTTTATTGAGTCGTATATCAAAACTGGGGTGGTTGAAAAAGCGAGGAGATGGAAAGCGCGGGCGTTTCTGAGTCTCGGTTGACGAGATTCCTTCGTCTCGATCGAATTTAACGTGATCGCTCGTTGCATTTCGAATTTGCCGAAAGAGCGCGAGAGAAATTGGAGCGATTCGCAAGAGGATCCTATTGTTTAATTGGCGTTAGCCCGGGGACACGTTATCCCTCGAATGCAAGCGATAGATTGAAACGTTTAGAAGGCCGGGTTGAAGGAGAAACGAGTACGGTTCCTGTACACGTTCGCCTCTGCGTGTGGGTTTTCTATAGCCGTGGCCCACATTCCAATAAATAACGAAACAAAGGAGCTGGATATCTAACCCTGGGCCCATCTGGTTTCGACCTGCCGCCATATTTACATCCGATAACGAGCCGCCGGCAGATATTTACATTTTTAATAGCATAAACCCACAGAGCTGACGGGGCCCTTTCGAATAATATTTTCCCTTCGCTCTCAGCCGACCGTCGCCATCGTGAACCGACCCCGCCGTGGACGCCATTTATTAGCCCTAATTGATCGAAAAGGGGTTGCATACACCGTACCACCTTTCCTCGTCTTTCTTTTCTCTTCTCCCATACGCATACATGCGTAAACACATTGAGAAGAATCGTTTTCATTGGAGAAAAGAAGAAGAGGATAATCGGTCGGATCGAGGGGTGAAATCGTACCCTCTCGTTTACCGCACGACACATGACGCCGGTGTTCGGGGAACAATTAACCCCGTCGGGTTAACAGGTGATCCTTATAAATCGAAAAAAAATTGTGTACAGTAACGAAGCAAGCGGCTAAGAGAATCCTCGTGGGATCGGGGACGTTGCAAATGGCACCGTCCTAGGTTCGTCGATAATAACGGCAACGCATCGCGAAGCAAAACGGTTACCGCGTATTCTTGCGTGACGCGTTATTAGCCGATTGGCTCATTAATCGCTCCGTCGGTTCGAGACAGCCCTCTTCCGAATCCTCTCACCCCTCCCGAACCGACCGCCACTCTTTGAGCATCCATTTCGATAGCGGGTAATTGCTAATCGCTAATTGCAAGCTCAAACACTCCATCCAATTAACCCTCCCGCCAACTACGACTCCGACGCCCTTGTTTCGCTAGCTACGTTTCACTCGCAACCGGTCCCTTCATCCCCCCTGTTTCACTCTCGATTTCAGCCAGCGTTCGACCTAAACTTGCCCTCCTTCCTCGTAAATTACCGACTTTTCCATTACGTACCTCGTCCTTCTGTTCGTTTCGATTCTTCTTTTTAAATAGTATAAAATCGATCGGACTGTTATTATGCCATATTGGGTATCGAAGATACGAGATTATTTAATTCATGGTAAATTAAAAAATTTTTCAAATACCGCGGACCAGTTATGGTTCGCGCGGCGCGTTACGTCCTAAGCGGGCGTCGAAGTCTCCGCAGCCTCGGAATTGGCTCGCTCAAAGGAAAAACTCTCTTCGTTCAAATGAAACGACGCCATTAATTCCGAGCACAGGCGGATGCTGCGCTCACGAAGGGATTAATTGAACGAGTTGGTCTGTGAACGCGAACCTGAACGCTATGTTCATCCATTCTCCGAACGTGGCCCATTAAAGCGCATTACTCGGCTAATACTCGATTGTAAAATAGAACGAACAGAAAAAGAATACACGGAGGAGGGAGGAGCTTATCCATCTTACTCGATAGTAAAACGGTACGAGCAAAAAGAAATAGGAATTTACAGTCTGTAATGCAAGAACGTGTATGCCGCATGTCGAAAGAAAATTACACGATGGTAATAATTTTTGCATACGTATAACTTTGCAAAAATGCCGTTTGATAAAAATCGTATAATTTACTCTTAAAGAAGTCACAAGGATATACCTGTTTTTACCCATTCCCCGTTAATCAACATAAACGAAATCGACTGTTGAAAATTAGCTGAAAATGGTGGCCGGCCACGCGTCGAAAAATCACGACGATCAAACTGGAGAGTCGGAGAGGAGGCACGAATTTCTCGGAAAACGATAGGGTAAAACTGGCCCTGGGTGAAATATGCTCGAGGCTCGCGAGCGAGATAAAGCTCTGCTAATTGGTGGTCGAGGACGAGTGGCGAGCGCCTACACTAGCATCGGTTCGCGAGTCGCGTAATTCCGGCTAATTTATTTGATTGCACCAGCATGCCCGACTCTGCTTCGCCGTAATAAGACTTGCCCTCGCCCCTTTTACGCTCCTTCTCCTCCTCTTCATTCTCCTTCTCCTCTTCTGCTCGGCCTCCTGCCAGCGGCACTACGAAAAAGAAATCGACGAATTCGTCTCCGCCCCCTTCGACTTTTCTTCCCCTTTCGTCAATCGTACGATTTCTAATCGTTCTCAGTTTCATTATTATTATTATTATTATTTTCGTCAAAGAGTATCATGGCCTCGTTAATTCTACGAAAGTTTGGTATATTTACTGGTTCACGGTGGTCGATGGAAGCGGAGATTCTCGAGGCGTAGCGTGGTAACAGCCCTTAACGAGGCGCAACGGAGAAAGGTTAGGGAGCACCGTGTCTACGCACGCGAACGTCTGTGTAGGTCTGTTAGGTACAGTGTAAGGACTCTTAATAACAATGTCGTTTAGGAGGTTAGTTAGTTAGCGAGGATCGCGGATGCTCGTCGGCTAATAAAACACAATTAGCAGGGGTTCTACCGAGCCGACCAATCACCGGGTTCCACGCTCCTCTATCGTGTACGCACGCGTAAAACTGCACCACCGGTTATTTATGGCTTTGGCGGCGCGCGAGTTATTCAGAGAAGGGCATTCCTTGCTTTTCGCAATCAACTCGCCCGTTGTTAACACTCGCCACCGTAGTTGTCGTACCCGACACCGGAAGCTTTCCATCTCCCTATCCTCCGCGACATTTTAAACCTCGGCAAATAGGGAAGTGGTTGGAAATTAACGGCTGCTTTGTCAAGACTTTCAGGGTAATCTATGAACGAGCATCCATCGCCATTTCTTTTTGGAGGGTGGTCGAATTAGACGATAGAAACCACCCTCCATCTGACGACCCTTCTTCGTTCAAGCCAATAGACATACTATTTACTCCCTTTCGTGCCGCGATGCGTCTCATTGGAGAGAATTTACCCTTCGATTCGACTGCTCTGGAGTAAACATGACGAATTCTTCAAGATGTAAATACATTAGTGGAATTAATTCAAATTATTTAATATATATTCATTTATATTTTATGTTCTAATCATTGTTTTCTAATTTTAAAGCGACGCTTATATAAAAAATCAGGAAAAAGACTATTTACAGTCATACTTTTAATATACAATAAAAATTACAATTTTAACACGTCAAAGGAGGTAGAAAAAATTAATTTCATCCTGTGATTGGCTATTTCACATCATGCGACGTTTCGTGCTGCCAGGCGCGAAAACGAAAATAACAGCACAGTTTAGATTTTTTTAAATTAAAATTTTCAAACATTTACAAACCAAATCATGTGAAAATATTAAGTATGAACATTATAGATCACAATAAAAATATTACGGTATCAATTTAGCTTAGCAGAAATATGAAATAAAGAATATTTTTATTCAAAGTGTCCAGAATTAATTTCACCAGTGTACACAGGTACTTATGAGGAATGTTCACTTATTGTTAATAATAAGATATACTTGGAGTTTAAACACTGGTAATTTTATTTTTCGAACATGCTCGCAACTAAGTACGTAAAAAGTAAAGAACGAAAACAAAACAAAGAGCAGATAAGGCAAGGCAGTATGTTACAGATAACGAGCTCGTAATTCCCGAACGATTAGCTAGTACTTTGTTAGTAAAATTATTTTACCATCGCTTTGGTAATTGCGTGTCTTCCTTGAGGTTTCCGATTATTTATGCGGTTCCGTTCGGTTCGGTCGAATCGAACAGAATCGAGCCGAGTGAGATTAGTACGTAGTGGATTAGCACCGATCGGTCAGATAGAACCGAAGGTGATCACGCGTATCAATATGCAGAAGGGACGAGCCCGCGTACGTAATTTGTTAATCACCGTGCTATTTTGTTAATTACCCGATAACGAGGTGATACGCTATGCCCGCAGAATGAGATTCCGTTATCGTTCTAGCTCGTTTCGGTTTATCGCCGCCGGCTAAATGGTAATTTGCTATTTATTTTCCGAGAGGAAAGTTTAGTAACGCGAGTTATCGTCGACGGTTGCTCGCCTATTTTGCATATCGACCAACTAATATACAATAGAAACTCGGCCGGGTCGCGTTCCAGGTTTCTGCGATCGTCGCGAAATGCAGAATACTAGAGCTTGTAGCGAAGTTAGGGATGATTATAGCTTTTGAATTTAGTATGGAGAGGATCGAGGACCGCGAACCCGTTGCGAGGATCGCGCAAAGAAAGGCTGCTCGTTTCGCGTTACGTTTAATTGGCAGGATCGGGAACGGGTATTAATTTAGCTTCGATACGTGTCGGCAATAACGACATTGATACACTTTTTGCCGGATCCACGGAGGGGGGCCAGGGAACTAATTTCAACTTAATCGTCGTCTTATCGCAATTTACCGAGCATAAGTGAGCCTTAATTGACTCGATTGCTCTACAAGGACTGGTTGTTCCTTGCCGAAGCAGCCGTGCACAAAAGGCACACGATCGCAAAAAAGTTTGCTCGAACTGGCGTTTCTCGATCGTGGAATGTCGGAACAGGGGCTCGATCTGTTCGTGGAAATCGCGATCGCACGGATCGATTTTTGATGATCTTTCTGATCCGGATCGTCCCGAAAGAGAATCGTTCGGTAACGTTTTATTGTCGTTGATGATAGTGGGACCGATTCAATGATACACTTATTAACACGTTCATTACTATCCTCCTCTAATTGATAATGCAAAAAAATATTGATCCCATTCCGATAAAGGTTAACTCGTTTTAAGAGATCTAGCTAATTAATTACGCTATTCACGATTCTACATAATGATTACTTGTCTCTTTGCAAATGTACTTAATCGTTATCACGTTGATCGATACGATTAATTATATTTGATGAATTATATCCAATTGTTGGCTGCTATCAGTACATATCTTATTTTTGATAAATTACGCGATGTAATTAAATGTTCCCTGCGATTAATACATGTGTCACGTGTTTTGATACGCCTGAAATCATTTAGAAATATATATTTAAACGAGTCGATATAAAAGTATTAGTTCGAAAGCGTGTATGATAGCGAACAGGTATCATCGATGGTATCAAGCAGGATCATTGAACCGCGATAAGAAACTTTGGGAATTTTTACTGTCAATGATTACTTTCAATAAATTCGGGTAACTGTATACAATTTAAAATTCCAAATTGAAACTCTTCGCGGAAATAAAGTAGATTGATGAATGATTACTGATGAATGATAAACTCACTTTGAGTTCTGTCAGTATCCTCGACCCCGGTCACCGGAAGTTCCGCCTCCTCGACGTCAACCAGGCTCCTGATGCTGAAGACACTCTTGGCAACCCTGGTTTTTTGAAGATCACCCACTCCGTCCGTCGCTCTTCTCGGCGTCGTACTAAGATCCATAGTTTAATCGAGCCAGAAACGGATCGAAACGAAAGTAGACGAAGAAACCAGAGTAGGAAAAACGCGCGTTTTCTCACAGTACCCACTCGAATCGCACCATCCTCTTCATCTTTCGCATCGCGTAGCGCGTAATCAACCAATTGTCCACGAATAATTTGTACCGTTTCTTCATCAACGGTTTAATTTTCAAGCCAAGTCCAACGCGACACGGAATATCGCTCGTTTTCGTGTTCGAAAACGCGTCGTCGAGTTTCTCTGAGGGAACCAAAGTTCGAGTAGCATTTGCCGCACGATCGATACAGTTTCTCGATCTATACCACCACCTGCGACCGATATCTCGGCACGATATTCCCTTATCTGCCGGTCTTTTCAATGAAACTGGCTGTTGTTGTCTCGTTGCCGCGTCACACCGGAAACCCGATGTTTATCCGCGAAATTTTCTCAAGTAACTTTTAATTAAGTCGCGGATCGACTGGTATCGATCGATCAACGCGATTCGTTCGATCGATTCGCTTGTCCGACTGGCTAGTCGATGTCCTTTCACGGATCTACCGGACGATGCTCGCGCGTTATCGTTATCAGCGGCACGTATCATCGCAAACTGAACGAATGCGAGGTTTATACTCGTCTGATCGACTAACACCGATCGATACACTCGTCTACGTATCGACCTGTGTCGCGTTACTTGGAAATATCAATGAACTTGTGTTCGAGCCGCGGATAATCCTTCGATGACGGTTTTTCTATTGTTTACTTGCCGAGGTTACTTCACCAGGAATTTACCGGCGTAACGTTGATTCCGTGTCATTGATCAGTCGTTTCTTGCTCTTAGGATCGTTGCAGTGTCTTTGATAAGAGTAATTCGATCGAGTTTCTATCTTAATTCAGGGTTAACGGACTGGCAAAGGTCAGTTATTCAAGATTCTTCACTCGATCGCAGCATCTTCGATTCCTACGATTGATACATAGTTTCTTAGAAAATCAACAGTGGTTACCTGCCACATTTTAATTTATCATCCTTGTTCACTCAATTATTGCAATCTTCCATTCCAATTGCTGACAGTTCACTTAAACGTCACTTTTCATGGTTTACCGATCGGTACGGTTGTTCGAGTGATACGGCACTGTTCACACGATTGCGATTAATCTGCCGACGATTGAGTGGAACAGGTGAGAAAAGCGGTACGCGACGACAAGTAGAGAGACGAGAAGCGGACAGCAGCGAGCACACGCGTATCGCGAACTCCTGTTCGGCAATGTTCGCGTTCGAGTTCCCTCCACCTGGAGGAGATCGTGTGGCAAGGTGGGTAACACCTGGTAGAGGGGAAGGTGAAACATCGAGAGACCGCCTTCCTCGAACAAAATGGAGTTTTCTCGAGCTTACAACTCCGCCTATCGCGGTCCACCCACGTCGTTTCCACCGCTTCTATCCGCGCCGTGGAGAGCGTGGATTCCGCGCGATCGGCAGGCTTGTTCGAACGAGAATCCTCGGACCTGCAGCTGAGATCGCTGCGTTTGATAGTCCGCTTATGGAAATTGAGCAACGGAACGTTTGAACGATCCTCTCCGTTTAGTTTTAATTTTCGAGTAAAATTAAAGAATATTAAGTTTTTATTACTTTACGAAATCGAAATCAAAATTTTGTATCGGGGGAACATGATATACGAAGAAGTATTACGAGTGCCACTTTCTGGATTTGGCAAAATATGGAATCTTTGGGAGGGTTTAGATATTTCAGGAAAGATAAACTCAGATATACGATGATCTTCTCGATTTATTTTATACACTGTATCCGTTAATCTTTAAATGTATTACGTGCGGTGTATTTTAGGTATCGATCGAGCGATCAAAGCGTTTGAAACGAGTCGATCTGATTTCGATAAACATAAATTTTCGGTATGTTAACCCTCTGCCCTTGTAATAAACTCATTAGCGGATTTCTCGGAAGTATCCTTATTGATTTGCGCTAATTATACCAGTGCAAAGAATTAAGGACAATTTTTAAAAGATTCTTTTTCTCATCGGTGGGATAGTTTACTTAATACTGCGAAAAGAAATGTCGATCGAGACGTTCCAAGCGATGGCCAGTCGTTCTAATAGCGAATTTCCTTTCGAAAATGCACGAACGCAATGTTTTGAGCGAACGTTACAAAATTTCGCCTATACCTATAAACAAGAAGTGCTGATCGAATAAAATAAATGTGACAGAAGATAAATAAATGATACCCTACTCGGTCCAGACTGTCCCCTCGTGTAGATTGTAGTCTGGATCGGCTACAATCTGCATAAAGGAAATGGATGGTCATTTTTAAAAAAAGAATTTCCAAAATGCTGTTGCTTATCTAGAGAGATAGAGAAAAAATAATGCATACAATCTTTGGCACCATAAATATGAACATACGGTATGATCCTCCAGGATCGGTGTCTCATCGACCTCCTCAGAATTAACCATTTAGTTAATTAACCTTTTTTTTTTTCTAAAACAATTTTTCAAGAAAAGAAAATTGTGATCAACGAGACACCGAAAACATAAAACGCTCGATTCCTCACCGATCACCACGCATGAGATCCTTCGTCTTCCTTTTTACATGATCACTTTCATAACCCTTTCACTGCAACATTCCCTTCGTTATAGTTTTATAGTCTTAAAATCTACCGCTGAGACTCGATACATAATTGACTTGCTGCTTACTTGAATGTTCTTACAAAAGATTTCTTTCTATTGTGGATCGATATCAATTCGTTTGGCATCTCGATGGATGGCCGTTTATAATATGCCCTTTATAATTAACAATTAATTCTCGAGCACGTATATATATGTCGTTCGCAGCGAAAGGGTTAACACATTGACTGCCACACACAATCCGTGTATTTCACGAGGAACTTTCTTACTTACCCGATCGTACGTAATCTAGCTAAGTACTTGAAAGTATAACCAACGGAAAGAATGAAATATCTGTTAAAAATAAATCAAAGCGGACACGGCAGTCAAAGTGTTAAAGGGGGATTGGGGGTGGGAGAATGAAAACCGAAATTCGCGACGATACAGAAAATTACAATTAACGATATTGCGCTTAGCACCTAACTATTCGGGGTTATCGTTTCGGGAATTATTACTAAATCTTGGCAGTACACTTGGAATCGATCATTCGACGGTAAAGACAGCTCGATATCCGAATACGCGTCGTTCGAAAGTGAAAGATGAAGAAAAATTGTTAAAATATCTAACTTATTGATCATTTCGAGTAGAAATCTATCTTGCCCGCTGCGGATAGCGCGCGTCGTTTCGAGACTAAAAGCGGGAATTTATCTTCTTCCCTTCGAGAGGAGAAATAAAATTATTAGAATTATCTTGGAACGAACGAACAACAGATTTTGATTCTCGATGGCACATGCATGCTCGATGTTACGATAATCAATACACGGGAATATAATAGATTAATTGCAGGATATTTGAACGTCGAAAGAATTTCGACAGCTTCGTTCCAATCGAACGCAGAAATTTTTTGATTTTAGTCGATCAATTATTGTTTCGCGTTACGATATCGTAGCACCCCGTGACTTAATCCGTTCAACGAGACGAGTCGTATAAATGTTTACAAATTCATACGCTCGACGCAGGGCCGGAGGCACAGTTGTTTTCAGTTCTTCGAGGTTTATACTGTGAGTCAGGCTTGTTTCGAACACATTTGTATACGTTTATTCACTCGTCTCGTTGGACAGAGAGTTGTAATGCACAGATATACGGCTGTTAATAGATACGGGAGACATTTCGTAAGGATTGAACCTAGATGACAGAACAACGAAAAAAGTTCGAGAATCCTATAAGTGTGAACACATCGTGTCGGGTCATTTCATAAATCTTAATATCATCGAACGCGGTATCAATACAGTCATTTTAATAAATCAGCTAATTTAAAATTTATTAAAACAAAAACTAATTTCATTAGTCATTTATTGATATTTCTAAACAATAGACAAGTGGAATTTATTAAAAACAAGCCTAAAGATTTATGAAGTGACCTAATAATAAAAGTTTGACGTTGCTTTAACCTCTCGATCGTTAAAAACAATTATCTTGACGGAGATAATGCTTTTGAACGATTGCAAAGAGGAAATAACTAGTCTGAATCGCCCGATTTACAGGCGTTTTGATTCTTACATCGTACGTCTAAGTATACCTTACATCTAAGAAATAAAAAACCACAGCAGTTACACGCGAGTAGGAACTTTTTTCGTTGCCACGAGAAAGTCTCCCCGATATTTATTAACTGTTTATAACCGTCGTGTTCGCGCTACGTAGCCACTCTTCTTCAATTCGAACTCAGCTATGATTTTAACCTAATTACATTACGCTACTCTTTCTTTCCGTACAAAGATACGTTGTCTTTCCGATACAAAAGTTTTGGTACATATAATCGAGTCGCATGATCTAAGACTTGACCGTCACGAAATACCTGAACTCGTATAGTAAATAGAAAATTGTATCGTGTCTTCGATTAACTCTTGCACGAGGCTTCTATCGTGCTTCGGATCGTTTCTTCTTGCAAGGTAAATTAATCGAAGATGTACACGAAACAGAGTCACATCAAAACGCTTGAAGCTACTAGTACAGTCGCGTGCATAGATGGGTTCCCTCGGATGAAGCGAAGCGTAGACCTCCCACTACTCGTCTCGACGCGCTCGGTCGGGTTCGGCACAATTCGGCCCGTCCCGTCGCTTTCCCTAACCGAGCGCTGACCCCCACTATTCGTCTCGACGCGCTCGGTCGGGTTCGGCACAATTCGGCCCGTCCCGTCGCTTTCTCTAACCGAGCGCAGACCCCCACTATTCGTCTCGACGCGCTCGGTCGAGTTCGCCACAATTCGGCTCGACTCGTCGCTTCCCCTACCGAGCGAAGGCATCTTTGCACGCCAGTATACTCGCGACCTCCGACAGAGGAAAGCTGCTCGCGGATCCATTCTTCCTCAATTTGTTTTTTACTACTATCACTGAGGAAAACGTGGCAGCGTTCGTTTGTTTCTTTCTTAATCGAAGTGTATCGTGGTAATTATATTGTCTGGCGCTAAGCTGGCACGTGATTCGGCACGTTCGAAGAGGACGAGGTCTGCAACGGGGAGCGTGACTGATGGAACCTCAGCAGTTCTGATACCGTGACCGCTACTCGAACAACTCCTCGACCTCCTTCCAGGACGTCGCTAGCACAGCACACGAGATTCTGAAAATGATAGGTACACGTGCATGCTTCGTTAATTTGATTGTTATTAACGCAGCGGTATTGAGCATTCGATGTTCTCTCTCAATTAAAGTTCTACGGTAATTAGTATCATTGGGAATCCCTCGTCATCGTATAGTGCCATGATTTTTACCAAAAGAATATTTTATTATCAGTGGAAATAGTATTACAATCGCTAGATTAGTCGTACAGTCGATGTTACAAAGTACGATGTTTAAAGCAATCGATAATAGCAGCAGTATCGTTCAAATGGCGTAGAAAATGAAAATTTTAATTTTCAAAATGATTGACTTTCGACACCTGATGAACGAAACGCGTTTCTCTCTTTCTAAGCTTAGAAAACAACAAGATACGATAAAAATGAAGCACCGAGTTTCGAAAAAAGCTATCGATTTAAAGCTCTTAATTTAGCGATAAGTTAGCTTACGTACAATTTTCAAAACAAAAATATAAAACAAAGAAAACTACCAAAGAGAAATTGTAGCTTCAACGTATTATATATCTGTGTTCATACAATACAGTATGATATAATACAATATAATAATATATATAATATAATATAATCTATCTATATATATATATACGCTTTTTCTCTTTCTTTTCATGTTAGTTAAAAAAATTATACAATTATATAAGCTAAACAAAACGGAATGATCTGATGTTCGGTTTCTTCATACCTGCGTCTTTTAACACATTGATTGCCATGAATTAGAATTTCAATGTGTCTGACTACACATGTTCCTTTTCACTTTGACAATCAAGGTGTTAATAAACGCAGTTTATTATAGAAGAGATAACCGATAAAATAATAAGAAAAAACGCTGCGGCAGAGCACAAGAAGACATTAGAATAAGAAGATAAATTAATAAAACAAAAGTACAGTCTTTACGGTTGCGACGAACCCGTTGCCTTATAACATCGTGTCTCAGATTATCGCCCCAAATCAAACTGAACCTATGGAATAGCCAAGTTTTCATTAAGATTCCAATTAGACGTATTGAAAATCGTAAGGCAAGGGGTTAATTAGACCAGACGTCTTGCACGATCGTAATAGAAAATAATACTGACGCGATCGTCGCGACGTTTCAGTGTCTTTCAGACTTGTCAGAGAAACTTACGGTACGATGTTGATAGGACAAACGAATTATCGTCGTCAAGACGGAAGAGTAATTACAGAGAAGCGAAAAATTAAGTCACTGTCGTACACGAAATGCGTTGTAATAAATTAATGGGGAGAATAAGGGTAGAGAAAACAATTCCAGTTGACTAGAAGATCTTAAACCTTACGAGGACTAGAAATTGATCAACCTTTCGCCGCGGATCGATGCAACAATGAAATCTAATGAACTGAAGTTCTTGGAAGTGAGAAAATTCACCTTGCATTCTTTTCAATCTTTGCGCGTTATTGTACTCGTGAATATAGCCATTTCTGTTCGTTGGTTGTGTTACGAGTGAAAGTAACTTTTTTATAAAAAGAATCAACATTGTGTTATATTGTATATAGAAGAAAAATTTCTATGCAACTATTGTAAACCGATAGCGATAGAATCCCGTGAAAATTCCTTTGTGCGTTTTCAATCAATTCTGAAAATTGTATATTTTGACCACGTTCGCTACATCTTTTCGTTCTAAACGATTGTTCCTAGAAGAACGATCCGATGTGCGACGTGTTTGGCACCGTCCGAACTATCATGGAGAAAATATTAGACGGTCCCATAAATTCGTGCACGCTTTCGGAGAAGAGAAGAGAAAAATACCACGAATTTATGGAAGAATCTTAAAGTTTGTCGTGTTTAAATGTGGAGCGAAATTTGGAAGCGAAAATCGGTTCCTCCTCGAATCCTTATCATGTAGGCAATGATCCTTAAATCGTACGAATATACATGCGTAGAATAAGTTAAGTTCTAAACGATACAACGCGGGTATAGTACACGCGTTTCCTTCTCGAATCGCGATTATACGAAAATATGTAGATTATCTTAGGCTACGACCGAATTGCTTGGTCGGTGAAGTATCAGTGCTCTCGTTTTATGTGTTCGTTCCCTCCTAACGAAAACTATTATTTATCTTGTACAAGAAATAGAGAGATATAGAAAGTGAGATAGAAATAAAAGGAAAAAGAAAATTCGTTTGATCGTCTGCCGCAGTTTCGTCAGGAAGGGACACGCAATACTGTTGGTGAGAACAGGAAAAACAAATTTCATATAGGTACTTGTATACGAATCGAGGTTCTCTTTGATGTTCGAATGTGCGTGTTCGATAGCTACGTACCAAAATAGGAAATCTTTGAAACGAAAGAGATTTCTAGCACCTTGTTTGCGAATCCTGTAAGTACTCGAAGGCTACCTATCACAGACCCATCAATCCTGAAAGAGCCGTAGGCGATTTTCATTGGTCGAACGTTAAAAAAATACTACCCATCCGAGGTATTACACGATGATTCATTTTCTCCTTTTGTTTTTATCTCGTTTTGAACTCCGCCATCTACGACACTAGATGATGCCTCAATACTAGTCGAGAAAATTCGAAACAACAAAATTGAATTAACAGAAAAAGAATATCCTATACTCTGTCGAATTAGTATCCCTGTTAAGAAATTTTCGTTGAACTTAAAAACAGTAGTCGACGATAATGGCAGTGTACTTTCTCGAACGAATATTGGACACCAACTCTCTCGACTTCAACCACCATCCATTTGCGGTAGTAAAATACTATTTCTTCGACAGATTCGCTCCGATCATAACTATTTAGCGATTCGAACGAACGATTCAAAGTACGTACAATACGAAGGCGATTCGATTTTTGATATGCGAGCGTGCTTTGATTACGCCTATTTGATTTCGCGTTCTCTTGCGTCGCGCGAGAACAATCGGAAACTCGAGGCGAGCTAAGTTTCCTCGAGTTCTCGGATAAATACGATAGAAAAACAGGGAAAAAGAACGGAAAACGCTCGATTAACTTACATGACAAACTACGTAGCGATTCCTACGGACTAAGCGGACTAAAATGTACGACCAAGCTGCCTTCTGATACTTCTTAAACACTATACGAATACTTTTGTTCGCTGGCTTTCAAGCGTTTCTTTCGGGCTACCGCGCGAAAAGAGAAACCTAGAAGCGCTATAAATATAGAGCCAGAGAAACGAACAACCCTGTTATAAAGCTACAGCCGTGTTCTAGTCAAATCATTGAACGTGCATAGATGATTTTTCTCTGAGGAACCATTTTCTTCCCCTGTAATTTTTTTAATTAAACGCAACCATCTATGCACGCGAGTGTATAAGCAAAGCTCCTCTGTAGCTTACGAAGAAACGCTTATCCAAAGGGTTAAATAAATTCCAAAGTATCTTCATTTTTCCAACGAAGGAATAAAAATGAAAAGGAACTATTCAGATGCTTTTGATAACGGTTAACTCGATGCGAACGATCATCGAGGGTACGAAACGATATATTTTACTGGAAAGAAAAACGTCTAAACAAAACTGCGTTAGCTCAAAGAAGCCTCGTCTGAATGACTTGCTGAATTACTTAAATAAAAATGAAATCGTGTCTTTTAAGATTTACTCAAAAACGACACGATGATTCTCAGCACGAATGGCACGACGCTGCGCGACACTCGACAAAGCAGAATGCGATCAGAAAGGAAAAAACAAAAGGAACTTTGTAAAAAATATCGTGCCGCTCTAGAAGTACTAAATGGCGTACGAGAGCGCGAGAAGAGCGTCGCGCAGTTTTCTATTTTTCAATCGAACGACTCGACGACTCGGCCAGCATCACCGATCAGTGATCGAACGCTAATCGGCAAAGGTGAGAGAATACGTGCTCTTCGAGTAGGAGGATCGATCAAATAATTTTCAAGAAATGGAATTTCTACGCCCTCGTTAAATCGCCGATTAAATGGTAAAATGCATAGATGTTAATGGACACTACGGGTAGTAATAAATGTATCTGAATTCATATTTGATCGATCCTCGTGTATCGTGGTTATCTGATCTTCGATGGTGTTTTTTCTGTTGCGAGCGTCGTTCGTCCCCATCGTATCGCACTCTGGTGCGTTCTCGTCTTGGTCGCTCATTTCAATCGGGAACGGGGAATAGATAGAGTAGAACGAGGGACGTTAGGAATGTGGCGAAAAGCATCGCGGACAAAACGCGATCCTGAATCGTATTGGATGAACCTGGGGCCGATTCTTCGTTATCTTTCTCTCCTTCGTCACGGAGAAGGAGGAGAGCGGAGACGAGACGCGCCAGAGCCTCCAGCCCGTACGCGTCCATGTAACCCACGTCCATGATTGCGTCCGCGTCCATTAACACCTCCTGCAACACCAACAACGATACTACTCAGTCCCAAGTCTCTACCACCGTCGTTGCTTGTTCTGAACACGTTTTGTGCCGCCCGCTTTCCCCTTTAAAGCACACCATCGCCACACCTTCCTCGACGATAAGCTACGTGTGATCTTCGACGCGAACGTTTAACCCGACTAAACGTGGGATCTTGGGATCGTGGAAATGAGCTGAAACGTTATGTAGTATTTGATTTTTTCGGGTAGCAAACGGGGAGAAGTTCGTGAAAAGCTTAGAACTGGTGGCGAAAAATTTGAAAAGAGCAGAGCACGATCAGGATATTATTGGAGGGGAGAAAAGGGACGAACACGTTCAGACGAAGCAACGAGCGACACAAAAGCAGACACGAATCTAGGCGCATGCAACTAAAGCTCCTCTTCGCTCCATTCCTACGGTTCGCAAGAAGAATGTAAAAAAGGACGATCACCCTCGCGACTGAATCGAAATCGGGGACTGACTAGTAGTTGTTGGAAACGTCATGGACAAACGTACCGGCTGCCGACGAAGCGTTAGTCACAATTCTGTCGTTTTGTCGTCGATCGTACACAGATTTATCATTTCCCATTTTTCATCTCGAATCATTTCGAGTTCAACGACGAACGAGCACGAACGTTCGCAAAAGTCTATACCGAGTACGGTTCAAAAACAGAAGAGGAAAACGTAATGTTCTTTCACGTCGAAGCGTTCACGCTCGATTGAGAGACAAAGCACGAAGGCTCTCTAAAAAGAAATAATAACAGGATGTAATAGTGCATATCTTCTTACCTCATCGACGCCAATCTTTCGACACGCCTCGAGAAAGTTGTCCACGTTACGCCTGCATCTTGCCATCGTCAACTTGGGCTATTAATTAAGAGCATCAAACTTTATTTCTAGATTCATTTGAAAGGAATCAAATGAGATATAAAAAATAAAAGACACTCACAACAGCTGGCGAAGGAACGTGGATACTTGCTACCGATCGAGGTCTCACATGATTCGCCAGATGGCACAAAACGACTCCGTCAGTTAACGCGGGGGCGAGGTCCTCCGGAAGAGCCATCTTCAACCTTGTTTCTATATGCTGAAATGATACTCCGAGTTTAGCAGCGACTTCGTGTTACAACTCAAACACCGGATACTCACGTTTCGAAGCTGTTCAATTAAATCAGCTTCCTCCTTGGCGCGTTCGAATTCTCTTCTCATGGTGAACGAGTACTTCTCTGGCACGTTGCTGTTCCAAGTAACCGACCTGGGTGACTTTGGACTCCCACCATTTTTACTAGGGCTCTTGTTACCTAACGAAAACAGCGTATTTAAAAAATACCAAATATAGTAGAATCACTGGCAATTCAATGAATGTTTACCATCCACGTAACCGACGGCAGTCTTGACTAGTCTAGGCGCGTGCCCGGGACTGGTACTCGACGACAGAATGCTGGTGGAAGTTTTGATCGGCGAGCTGGGCTTCTTGTACGGCTGCTCCAAGTACTTGCCGTTCTTGTTGTTGTACTCGTTATTACTACCATTGATGATGGGCGTGTTTTGATAATTGATACGCGAGGGAGTTACTTTCTGTACCGGTCTCTTGTTCGCGTTCTCTTCGTTGAAGATTTGCTTGCCGGTCAGACCGACGGCGTCCTTGTTGATCTGCGGATCGGTCTCGTTGTTCTGCGATTCGTTGCCTGGCGGTGTAACCTGTTCTCGAGGCCTGTACACGCTGGGCCCTTCGTTGGCCCTCTGTTGTCTCAACGCCTCTTTGTACTCTCTGAAAGTAAGGAAACGATGAAACATCGAATTCACGGATACCGCAATCTATAGAGAATAATATACCTGTACGTCTGAATGTGATTCAGCGGCCTCTTTTCATCCCCGTTCAACAAGGAAGTAGAATTCGCCGCGGACGTTTGTATGGGTTGTACCGATTGCGTGTTCGTCGATATCGATGACGTTTGATTCAGGTGAGCGGATTCTAAAGGACTGTGAAAGAGAACGGAACAATTAACAGAGGGGGATATAATGAATGTATTTGTAAGCACGCAAAGAAGGCAAGTGCACGGTGGATTCTATCATCGGTTTATTAACAGCTCGCTTACCCGGGTGGCGTAATTGACGCGTGATAGAGGCCAGAGGTCATCGGTCTTCTGACGTCGGCGCCGTTCTCCGAGGTGCTCCTCTCCAGTCTCCTCTTTTCCAACTGATCGTGCAGTATCATCGCCTGCGGCAATAACGATAACAACAGAGTTGCGTAAGGAAAGAGAAGAAAAAAAAATGGAGACAGATTTTCGAGGGAAAGGTGAACGCGTCGGGTCGCGTCGGATGCTTCGCGCGTTAATCGCGAGAGCCGTTGCCAGCGAGTTCTTTCAATGGGTTAAGGTCATTCAACGAGGCTTGAACGACGGCCAAGCTCGTCGCTGTCTCGCGACAACACGGATATCGCTGTCGAGGGTCTTCTATTCACTCGCTAAATATAGAAATTGTATCACACGCGAGTCTGGAGATGATCGTTTCGTTACACTTCGGTTAGAATCCCAAGCGGGAAAGACGATTTATCGAAAGTTTTCTTCGCGAAAAGCTTACCTTTCCAAGCTCGTCCTCGAGAGACGCGTGTTCTCCAGGTGAGATGGTGCTAGGCGTCGACGTTCCGCTGCAGGATCCGTTCACGCTGTTCTCGTGTGGCAGGGTAATCGAAAGGGGCGAGCATTCTTGTCGCCAGAGTCCCCGAATCTCACCGTCGTGCACCTGCGCGCAAAAACGTGTCCACCAGGAGGTACTACGAGAAATCGTCGACCGGTGTGGTTTGGGTGCTTGCTCGGATGCGTGCGTTTCAAAAACGTTTATTTATTTTGCACTGATTTACAACTGTTCGGACCAGCCCCGAGATTGGAAGAAAATAAGAATGGAAATTCTCGTGGATAGGGAATGGTTTCTACTCGAGATGAAAACTTATCTACAGGTAAGGATCCGCGAAGTCTTCATCATAGCCGAAAACCTTGCCGTAGAGCCAGGAAGAAAAGTAGAAGTAAACGAAGCGAAGTGAAAAGGATAAGGCTAGAAGAAGGAGGAGGAAACTAACCGCGCTGTGAATTTCTTGGGACCAACGTTTGTCGAGACCGTCGCTGGTGCTGTAACCGCTGTCCACGTTGTGCCGTCTATGGGCCCTCGTGTCCAATGTCGCGTGACCTCTCACATCCAGAGGCGTTTTCCTCGCCCGTCCCCCCCTCGCCCTCTCGTGTTTCGCCGCCTGTCTCTCCAAGTATTTGAAGATGTGCGTTCGCCCGCGAATGCATAACTGCGAACAATTCGAACAACATCTACCTGTGTAATCGAACGTTTCGTTAGAACCCCGAAGGTGGAGCAGCTTCAGCTCACCGAGGCAGGTGGCGAGGTCAGAGGATTGTCGGACAGCCGAAAGTCGACCAGACTCTTCATCTTCCTCATCTCGTTCGGAAGCACGGATATACGGTTGCCGCTGATATCCAGCTTCACGAGTCTCAGGTACGTCAGTTCTATCGGGGGAACAGTTTTAATTAGTCGCGGAAGGATTAAAGAATCGTTCGGTCGATTCTCGTGGATGACTTATACGGAGAACTACCCAAGTGTTACACTCACTTATTAATGAAACTTTGCCAGCTTGTAGAGCTCGTCGAGCTGAACACGCCTATACCCCGTTTTGTGGGCAGACGGTTAATTGTTTAAAAGATATTAATAATTAAAGTTAGTCAAAATAGAATATAGAATTTTAGTTTAGAATTATATAGAATTTTAGTTATTTAAAAAGAGACAAATTATCGTTTAAAAAAAAAAAAAGAAAAAAAAAATTTTTGGGAACTAAGGATTTGAACCGAGGACCTTCAGATTGCGAGTCATGTGTTTAACCACGGAGCGGATCCATGACTCGCAATCTGAAGGTCCTCGGTTCAAATCCTTAGTTCCCAAAAATTTTTTTTTTCTTTTTTGATAATTTTTATGTAATAGTTATTCAAAAAGAGACAAATTATCATTAAAAAAAAAAAAAAAAAAAATGTTGGGAACCAAGGATTTGAACCGTGGATCTCTAGATTACGAGTTGTATGTGTGAGTTTGTCATACTTCGGAATGTAAGGAGTAACTAACTGTAATTGTTAATATTTTTTAAACAATTAGCCGTCTGCCCCCAAAAGGGGGTATAGGCGTGTTCAGCTCGACGAGCTCTACAAGCTGGCAAAGTTTCATTAATAAGTGAGTGTAACACTTAGGTAGTTCTCTTGTTAGCAAGAAAGGAACCCACCTATAGGCAGGTGCACGAGCATGTTGCTCCTCAAGTCCAGGGACCTAAGCCTGGCGAGGTCGCCCATCCGTGGTGGCAGATTCGTGATTTCGTTGCAGCCTGCGTCCAGCTCGGCCAGCGCCGACATTCTGCCCAATTCATCCGGCAACGACGCTAACCTATTGTGAGCGACGAGTAACGTTTGCAACGGTAGCCTGCATATCTCCCGAGGTAGAGACGTCAATTGGTTCCGACTACGAAGAAAACATAGTAGGAAGCTCGTTAATTTCGATGACCCGCATCAACGATCTGAACGAGTTTAACGTTCTTCCATTCGTTACCGACCTAAGATCGAGGTAGTTGAGTGACTGAAGCATCGCCACGGTTTCCGGTATTATTCTTATCGCATTGTGGTAGAGGTGTAGCTTCTCGAGGAAGGGAAATTCCGTCACCTCTTCCGGTAATTCGGCGAAACGATTCTTCGAGAGATCTACAATAAGAAAGAAAGTTTTCGATAAATTCGAGAGGGTAGCCAAGATTCTCGTAGCTGAACTCCGCTTGTTTTAGGGTGCTGTTCGAATTCGTCGGGGGGTTCTTATGAATGGGGTGCGCGACGGTCACGTGCGTGTACAGACTCGGAACCGAGGAGAAGGATAAGGGCGGCTTAGCTGCTATCCCTGTTGCCTTCGAACCTTCTTTCTGATCAATAACTACACTACGTGTGTTTTCGATTCCTCCGGGAGCTGGTTAACCAACACTTCACCCTCGTTCAAACTTTCCCAACTCTCATTGTCAGTGTATCGATCGAAATACTCATTTGTTCGAATATTATTTGTTACACTGTACGAGGCAATTCACCTGCAAATACAAGAACTTTCCCAACTGTCCCAGAAACGGTATCTGTATATAGAGCGAAGCGTTAATTCCTGATTTCCGGTTCGTCGGAAATTCAATTTCCAAGGTCGAGTTTACAGGATCGAAACGGAAATTGCCAATCGATCGTGAACAAGGTTAGCCGGTACTGTTCCCGAAACGAACCGTGGCTCGTTATCTTTCTATCCGGATAATTTGCAAGTGTTATTGCTCGAAAGCCGGCTATTTATCGAGGAACGGTCCCGTTTCCCTCGTGCACGCCCACGCTGGTAATGGGAACGAGTCCATGGGGGTGGAAGGCAAAACGTGGAACCATTGGTACACGGTCGATCGCATAATCGTCGAGCAAGGGCGTCGGCCCGTTCGTATTCCTACGATGCAGACGAAAATAGCAACCCCTGTGTTCGTGCTTTGTGTCATCGTTTCCCGGATCGCGTCCGATGAAATTATAAAATATTTTCTAAAGAACTGGTGCAATCGAATGCGCCTGATGTCGAAAGGGATTGACTTCGAGAATAAAAAGTTTTCCTAAGGTGCTTTACACCTGAAAATCATACAACGAGGATTCGAACTCTATCTCGCAAATAGATATTTCTATTTCAAATGATACTCGAAGCGGTTATTAACCCATGGCGATGGGTTAGGTTAGGTATAGGGTGTTTCAGGAAGGGTCGACACCAGTTCCAAGGACCAAGGTCGAGGTCCAAGCAACACGAGGGATCGATACCATACGCGATATGCTATGGATTCGCGGTGACGTTCAACAAACTTCTCGGTGACATTCGCCGGAGTTTGGGCGTGGTCTTATTGTCTGCGTTTTCCCCGTTGTCAGTATTGTTCGCGTCTCGCGTTTTCACCATAAATACAATTATGCAGACGGATAGGCGCCACGGATCGACCGGTCCGCGTTGAATCCTTCTTCCGAGCTAATAACAAGACACACGAGGAATATTAAATCCCGTCGATCGAGGCAAGAGTTTGCATTTTTATCGCGCGCCCGTTCGCTTATGCATATTAGCAAGACAATAACTCCGGAAAGACGGTCCGTACAATTATAAAGAGCTGAACGTATATGCGGTGCTACGAGCGGAAAATGTCCGCCTCGTAATCTCCATGTTAATTTGCCTGCCAAGTCGGCTCCGGGGAAAACTGTCTGAACGAATAATGTTGAAACGCAACAAAACATTCTATATAGAATTACTCTCTGTATCTAATCGCAAGAGTAGCTCTTTCGTAGAGGGATGAACTAATGATCGTTTGAAATCGCAAGAAACGGCTATGTGAATCTGGCACTCGACTTTGAGAAAACTAATTTTTTTTACGGAAAATGATAGTATTTTGTTTGCAGTTGATTGTAGTAACAATAGTTTCGTTTGTAGCGTTATCAATTAATAAATTTTAATGAATTGAAAAAATGACTCCCACCTGACATTGAGATATCTCAAATTCGCTTGGACCGTGTTTTTTAATTACAGATGTAATTAAATTTGTACAAATTTTATAACAAAAAAGCATCGCTCTTATAGTTTGCAACTACAAACTATTATATAAACGATGCTAAAAAACATGGCCCAAGCGAATTTGAGGTATCTCAATGTCAGGTGTGAGTAATTTTTTTTATTTATCAATTAATAAAGCTACAAACGAAATTATTGTTACTACTATCAACTACAAACAAAATACTATTATTTTCCGTAAAAAAAAATTACGTTTTTCAAAGTCGAATGCCAGGTTCGCATAGCCGTATGAAATATTAGCCGAAATTCGAAATTCCTGAATTTCAAGAATCTTCGAGGATCGCTATCGTCTGAATCAAAACGCCCGCGGTCATTTCGCGGCCTTTTACATAAATTCACGTCGACGAAACGTGTACCGGTGTTGTTTGGGCGTGTCTCGTCACGAAACGCGTCGGCTACTATCGCCGATACAAAGCGTGGACGGTCAACGACCAGGCGTGCAAAATGGAAAAGCAGCGAAAGCGAGGTCCGTTTCCTAATTGGAACATTGACCGTAATTTTGATCGAGAACGAAGAACGTTCGTACGGCTGAAACAGGATACGGTACGAATCGCGGAGAGAAAATACTGTAACTACGTTAAGTTATCGTTGCCGGGATATATGGGGTTGTAAGAGGTCGCATAAGGGCTGCCGTGAAACCGTGGAAACAGAGGGTTTGCCCGATCGATAACGTCCCCATAGCAGATATCGTTTCAGGGGGGTTGGCCGTGCCGAGAGCGCAAGGTGTCCCATGAACGGCGCACACCCTCGCTTTCTCGGTGAGCTTTCCTGCTGGAAAATAAAATCATCCAGCTGCCAACGAACGCCCTTAATGATCGGTAAATAGGTATTAGGAATTCTCCTAACGAGCTACGCGATCAGCAAACCGATTTAATTCCACTCTAGATACGTTATTAAACGCCAACACGATTAACGATCGACTGGAAGAATGTGTTACCATTGCTCGGATACGCTTGTATTATTTTTCTCTTGTCCACCGTGAAACGATGTCGCAACTACCGTGACACTTGGCACGCCTACTTCGAATTTATTTTTTTTCCAAATACGTCGAACAAGTCATTGCGAAAAGAGAAAATAAGAAGGGAAAGATGGTAAAAAGAAGAATCGTGCATCGACTGGATACGCATCTTCGTCGCTGTTCGTCCTTCAACCCATGGCTACCATCGTCAGTGTCATTCGAGGGACGATCCCGTCAAAGGCGAAAAGGAGAAAAACGAAAAGCAGAAGGAACGCGAGCCAAAGGAGGAAGAAAGAACCTCGTACGACTCCGGTACTTTTGTAAGAGACCGCTACCACTTCCGGCGACGAGGACGCGATTGCGAACACGACTCGCATACTCGATCGAACTCGATGAACGGCATCGAAGAGCCATGAACCTTGATTGCCATTAAGGGTTATCGATGACCGACGCCATGGATTTAATATAATCGAACGATTAAAAATGTTTCCAGGCGATTTTATGGAAGAAAGAAACACGAATCGATATACGAGTTGCATTATTGTGCAAGAAACTGCATCGAATTCAATCGCACCGAGGTCTACGCAGAAAAATATATACTCGGGTTCGAATGTTAGGTGGGTTAGGTGGCTGTAACGCGATCTTTCGTCTCGTTATCGAGCATGCTCTCGTTGCTAGACGCTCTCGTTACACCCTGTGCACCTTTCGACGAGTTCGCCTCGACGTCGCCCAGGTCGCTCGCTTTTTTCCACCTCGGATATTAGTTTTTGGGTCAAGGATGCTGCCTGGAGCCGTGGCGGTCTGGAAACTGGTGGTTCGAGTTCGCCAGAGAAAGAGCAGGAGAATCTGGTAGTCGATGAGAAAAGGAAGGAGGCTGTGCTTTTCCTAGCCAATGCGAGAGAGGAAACGGATTTGCTCTTCCGTGATGCTGCGATAATTGAAAGACCAGTCGCTGGGGAAGAAAAAGAGGCTCTCTCATTTTTTCTCAACCAGCTGAACAAGTTTGCACGGCTTCGTGGAAGAAAAATCGATCGTTCTCGTTTCACCCTCAACCCCTTTAACCCGTTCGCTGCAATTTGTAATATTCCTTCTAATTGCCGACTAAGGTCCGATCTGAAAAGCTAAGCTTCCAGGGGGACGACAGGAGGAAAGCAATGGTGACGCAAACATCGAAATGTCATGGAAAAAGCGTAGCTTGTACGCGAAGCGTGATTGCACGCAGACGAAGGGCGTGCACGCGTACTGGCACGCTTGAACACGCGGCACGCACAATACCACGCACTGTTCGTACGCACTGGCTGGCAGCTTGTCATGGTCGGACGGCAGGACTAGGGAAACCGGCTGCACGATACTACCTTCTTTATCCCACCTTCTGTCCCTACTACGTTTCCTCGCGAGTTTAATTCATGCAAACATGTCGAATGCACCAGGCTCGCGATGATCGATGTTGGATGACTAACCCTATCCTGCTGGGTTTAGTCTCTCTAGTAACCCTTTCGTTACGTTTCAACTATTCGAATCTTGAGGGCAGTGGGAGTTTCTTTGGGTTGACAAATCTTTTTATTCGGAATCAGAATTTATAATTGAAACAATTTTTAGGGTATCATAAGTGGGGGAAAAATACTCGCAAAGTTGGGTTCGACGTATGAATTTAAAATCACGTCTTTCGGTACCTTTTCTTTCAGTAACTATTCGACTGATCGAATTGAAATTTCGTGTGCTCTTACTACTAAGGGTAGTACGTGTTTAGGTAAAAAAATTTTGTTCAAAAGCAGCATTTTCTAGTTGAAAATACGAGTACAAAAAGTTCACACATTGATAGGTTTGTATAATTTCTTTTATTCGGTATTTTTAATTTCTCGTTAGCTAAAGCACGCATCTAGTAGGATACTCTAAAAATTTGAAGTCTAAACGTTCTGTGTGCACGAAATAAGAATTAAGTCAAAATAACACATCATTTTTCTTTTTTTATTTCTCTATATTTCTCAATTTATTTTCCCATTGTTTTATCAGATGATTATAATCTGATAATATATGGTGTATAATTAATAAAATACATTGATAACTTTGATTATGATTAAGATATACAAGAAACAAATTATGGACTTCAAACAACATTTTCGCAAATGAAAATGTTGTTCAGTATCACTCCAGCTCCACCCCCTTAAAGGACTAACACTCTTCCTGGGACACCCCATATGTGCGTCCATAGCAGTCAAAGGGTTAAGAATTTCAGTGAATTCTTTTTATCCAAATCGGAACAATAAGATAGACGTAAAGTAGTCTCAAAAATCTATGGTATTTCAAGGTGGCTGAAAAAGGGCCAGGCTCGATCGCACCGTGGACTCCCTTTGTCCGTAACCATGCTGCGTAACCACGAAACAAAAGTCCTGAATATGTCCCTAGTTAGTTCCCCGAGACATTAGACCGAAGGACATGCTCCTGTCTTCGTGTCTTTTCATCAAAGTATCTGTTTTTTAAATATCGCGACTGTAAGCTTGAATGCTATGGGACAATGACATTAATTTGATTAAATATTTCGAAAAAGGAAACGAATGTCACACTTCTATTTCGGTCGCTCTACCCACAACTGTTTCCGCTTCAACATCGTGGGTAAAACGCGTAAAGTTTCCTCGCTGGCATTCAATGACTCGGCTAACGAGAATGACTAACGAGAACGATGTTAAACGCGTCGGTCGTGGATTTGTTTTCACGCGAATTATTCGACCGGGGTCCGGACCCTGTGTCTTCGAATTGAAGCCACGCAGATACAGATTCGGTTAACCTTAATCGCCTGACGGCCTACTAATTATCCGCGCTCGCAATTCCCGCTCATGAGCGAAGTTTACGAGAAAGGTACGCGTGCAATCGTCTGCGTGCATTCCGAGGAAAGTTATTCGCGGTTGAATCGATAGAAAAACTGGCTTTGATCAGATGTAACCAGCCGTTTAGCAGCGACCGTCTGTGATTTTCTGCAGGTAAAGAAAAAACCGGTGCATTAGCGGAATCAAAGAGATTAAACGAGTACGGTAAAACGTTAGACAAGTTGGTGGTTACCGGGAAAGATTCGGAAGAAAAGAGAAGAAGGAATGGATTAGGGTTGCTGCGGGGGAGTCGAGCAGCCGCGACAGGTATAAAAGCACCCGATCGTTTGGAGACGGTTCAAAGGTTCGAATGGTAAAGGAGTGAGAGCGTTCGCGAGTAGAAAAGCAGTAGAGCCAAAGCGTGACACGCAAACAAAGCCGAGCACGAGGATTTAGCCGATCCGTCTGGGAGAAGAAAAACCGTTTCGCGGAAAAAGCAGGGAAAATTAGAAAAAAAAAAAGGCTCGTCTACTGTCTAGAAGATATGAAGTACCGCGGAAAAAATCATGAAAATACCGTCTTTCAGAGAGATGAAGAGGAAAAAAATATTTCTTTTTATATTTTTACCATTCGTCACTAGTAACGTAAAAAAGCAGCCAAGAAATACGTAGAAGTAAGCGTGTCATTTTCATTAAATCATACGACTGGAGGTGGATCTGGTCATTAATTTGACCATGGCCATATTTCGTCATCGTTCTCTTTAAAAGTTCGTGTTGCATCGAGGAATTTACTATGCAAACCTCGCTAAATTATCTTATACAACTAGCGCGGACAGCTTATCGTACGACGACCCATGAACAACTTAATTACGTTCATTAGCCATCTATAACGGTAGCTCCAGTAAGACAGCTGCGACGGGCATTCGGTACTTGGCTGTTGAAAATTTTCAAAACAATTCATCACAGAGTTTTCAATTAAAAGTTGTTGAAACTATTGATGAATTCAATTGTTTCATAGCAATGAAAGTCGTACCGGAATCGTAACACGTTGCTAATAACTGTATCTGTCGACGGGTAATTTCAACTCGTGCCACGTAAGACGCGTGCACGAACTGACAAATCAGATTACCTGGAACGATAATTAGCGACCGTCCCTTTCTTCTACCTGTCTCGAATGCTGATACGCATCGGTTAGTCGCTTTCTAACGAAAAATCTTTCTTCCTGTCCGAGCGTTATCGATCGGGTTTACTTTTACAGCTCGCTAAGAAAATTACGTCCGTTCGTTTAAGTATTCACGAAAGAAGTTGAATACACGTTGAAAGTAGACGCGTTTCATATCCGCAATGCGGCTAGAATTTATCGACGGATAAAACGCGACGGGAGACCACTGTGCCAAGTTAAGACGGTCGATCGACAATTCTGTCCTTTTTAATTCTTTATTCAAAAATTTCTTGTAACACGAATCAATTAAGGAATGCGAGAGTTCAAGAAAGTAGGAAAGAAAAAGACAATTGACCCATTTCTCCAGGCAGTTCAACGTTGAAGTCAACGTTGGCAGAAACAGGCAAACACGAGCGAAGCTTCTTTCGCTGTCGAGTTGCCGTGTAACGGGGTGTACACTCCGCTCCGCTTCGGCATGCCGTTTTCTAATATCGCGCGCCACCCTCGACGCGATAACGTTTGCAGAGCACTCGACGCCGGTGTTCATCTCGGATTATCTTGCAACGAACGTTTCACGGCTCGAGCTTGCGTCTTGCGGGAATCGGCAAACCGATGCTGGTCGTTTTCGGTCTGACCCAGTTCGCGAACTCGTGGAACGCGAGCCGGGGACACCGGGGAACCCGATCGTTCGCCACGCTCGACAAAGGTCGCGACCGTGAAAGCCCTCTCGAATTTCAGCGGTTACCGAACAGGATACGTCAGGGTGTCGTAACGGTGAACCGTGGGGCAGTCGATTAACACGTCGACTGTCGGCGCGGGTCACCGCTGACCACGAATACGATCGAATAATTAAAAGAAAATTGTATCGGTAATGGTACCCTCGAGGCGGAGCTCGAGCTAGTCTGCTCCAATTTCAACGTGAAATAATTTAGATCAAAGTTGACCCGACTAGTGGACTGTTAAAAATGTAGAGTGGGCTCGGTTGGTCTGCTTAGGACGGCCCTGTGATACTGCTAATTATAACTCGCCAACGAAACCAGCACTAACACGTTCCCTTGCACGCGCGACACTCCTCGCCGTTGCATTTTCAAAACGGTGCATTTTCAAAGAAGCTATCTTCTTCCATCTTCCACGCGACTACTTTCGCCTGCCTCGTACGCGGATGCTTTTCCGTCGCTAATTAGCGCCTCAGGTTCTAAACCGTGGCGCTACAAGTTTAATTAATGTCTCCTTTTACTGGCAATCTCGTACTCGACGAACATTCGTATTAGGTGTCGATTAACTGATTAACACGTCGACTTATCTTAACTTGATTTATAGATATTCGTGTAGATAACATGGGAATTAAAGTATTGGAAGTTTTATCTAGAAGAGGTTTCGCTGGAAAAGTCGGCGAAGAATCAGGAAGAAGAAGAAGCCCTCGTCGTTTATCACGAACGTTGATGCATAAGCTAAAGACAGGGGGTAACTCGAGGACACGGGTGATGCAAAGATACTAGCTATCGTGAACGTTCATCGAGTACTCTCGAAGCGTATGCGATATGATCTGTAGCCAGAGACACGAGAATGCAAAGATGCATCAAGCGCCGCAAATCGCGTTGGGTTTACCACATTTGTCGAACGACAGATTGCTCGAATAACATCTGTTATTCTGCAGAAGAATTTTCATAAAACAAGATACATCGGTTCAACTTTGCCCGGAGAAGTTTCCACGTCGTAGCGCTCGGTTTTCCCTCGCTCGAGAAGACTTCATCTAGAAAGAGCGCTCCTTTGGCGGAGATAAGCGAACAGCAGCTAGGAGGAGGCAAGGCGAACGATATAACGCGTTATGGAGTATCGACCTGTTGGCACCCCTGCCTCTGGCAGCTGCTGTATCTCTATCTTTAGCTCAGACCCAGTCCCATTGCATGGGACTCTCCCATAACCATGCCGGCTACTCTTCCCTCGACGTTTTCTTTTCCTCGCGTAGATCCGTGCTTTATCCACCCTTGGAAACGGCACTTTGCACCCTTACGAGCAGCGACCGATCGAGAAACTGCGAGTAACGAGAAGAAGCAAGGAATTCACTGTGGAAGGCTTTCTTTTTCTCTCGCTCGTTCCGTTCCACGTGCTTTCTTACCTCCACGCGATCACGACCGAGTTCGCGACAGGTGTCTTACGAGGAGAACCGGTCGGGAGAAGAAGAAAGGCGTACTCTTCCCGAATCGCTCCAGGTCGATCCGGTCTCGTCCAGTCGAATCGTCAACGGACTAACGTTAACCCTTCGCGTTTCCTGAGAAACGCTATGAAAAGAGTCTCGCTGACTCATCGTCCGAGGGTTAACAAACGCATCTGGAATATGTATGTTCCTCTTGCGCAACACGTGCCGTTAGAGACATTATAACTAAGGTCCGTAATGTCATAACCAGCGAAGATGTTTCGCGTGAAACGGAGCCAACGTCTCGAAAGAACCACGGGTCCCGTTACCTAAGGATACTAATTTGAATGTACAGCGAAAATATTCCGTTTCTGAGAAGCGGAGCCGAGTTAATGCATCGGAAACGGCGAACAAAGACGAGGGTTAGAAAGAAGAATAAAAGGATCTCACCCTTTTCTTCTTCTCTCTCTTCCCTTGCTCGAAGAAAGCGCGCAGTGCACCGTGACATAATCGATAAGAAGCTTTTTTCCCCGTTGCTAGAAATGGTATACCCTGCTTTCCCTTGCTATTTAACGCGATTCGACTCCCGTCCTAACGAGCTCGAATCTTAAGGGATGCTGACGTTACAGCAATTATGAAAGCAATAGTAATCAACGATACACACTCGTTAGCGGTCTGCATTGAATCGACTGTGAGGAAACAATTTGTCTACGACTAGTAATCGTTTAGCTAGCCTGTCTACGCCGGTATCCAACCTATTTCCTTGCACCGTTTTGTTTCCTCATCGATCGACTCGAGGTTGCGTATATGCATTCGGAGACAATAGGCAGACCTTTTTCTCGATGTCTACTCGACACATATCAAAGTCGTGAGTTTCGCCGGTGAACGGAGCCAACGGAAAACTAGGAAACCGGTTGAATGAAAAGAGTTCAATGCAATTATTTATTCCGTAAATATAAATAAATGAGAATTTAGATAGCGAACTGGCAGGGTCGCGTAATTTTCATTCTTGACGTTCTCCTCGTTGTCCTCTATGCGTCGTGCTGCTCTATTTGCGTGTCATAGATTCGTCGCTCTATTCGTCCCTCGTGGCATGAACTGACCTGGGGTTCCTTAATGAAGTTACGTCCCCTTCTGTCGTCCTCGTACAAGCTCTTCGTAAGAAAACACGACGAGCATCGCCTCGATAATACTCGAGGGCGAAATTGTAACAAAAGTTCCCTTTCGCTGGCTCATCCCTCGGCAATCGAACGATGTCGAGGCCGAAATTGCTTCGTTCCCTTTCGTTCGGCAAAAGAATCGCCATCGAAAATCGATAAGCCAACGGTGCACCAACGAAACGTCAGGATAATTGTTTGTTCCTTTGGCACGGGCCGAGTAATCATGATGGAGTCGTGATTAAAATACACCTGAGCGACGACGAATAATTCCTTTGCGCCGAGGTACGTGCACCGAGTCTCGACGATGTTTCATGATTATTCTAAGCTCTCGGTTACTCGTCTTGGCTTATACCTCTGTATCGTGTTTGCAAACGATATCGTGTAATCGATGCACCGCGAGAGATAACTCGCTCTCGAAGGGTGCAGTCCTGACACAGATAGCTCGATACTATCTGGATTGAATCATAAATGATAAGGATTTTCGCTGCGATATTCTTTCAATGGTTATCGTCGATAACGAACGATGATCGCAGTTATTATTTCCTGTCGCGTGGTACTTCCTCGCGTACAGTTTTAAAAACATAGCGGGGATGGCGCCCGCTACAAAACGCCAGGCTCTTATCGCGACAGTGTAGAAGAAATGACACAAAGTGAAAACGTTGAAAAGTTTCTAGCGAATAGTCTGCTGATTAACAGACGGTTCACGCTTATCTGAACTTGACAAGATTATTGACAGTCTTCAAAGTTGGAGCCTCCTTACGCTTCTGCGCACGTAACAGTTGACGGTGGTTTCAAGCGCTGTCGAATGCACGGTTATCGCGGTAACAGGAAACACCGGGTGTGTCGTGATAACATCTCGCAAACATCTACGGACAGTACGATACTTTATGCGCTGCATTCTTTTGGCTAGATGCCTCTGTAAATAATGCCGATGAATTGATTTAGAATTGGTAAACTATTAATACCACGGTGATTTGAGAATTGAAAATAATACTCGACGTTAGGTGGAAACTGCATTCCACGGTATATAGCCGTGCAGCTGTCACTGTGTATTTAGACTTTTTATTACTTCACCTCTTCGCCATCCTGTTTCCTGTCCATACGTCGCACCTTTACTGCTTCGAGAAATCATGAGCCTGGTGCGTTGCACCGTAAATGCAGATGCGCTTCTATTATGTAACACTTTGATGCATGTAAACCGCGAAAGAAGCGTGATTTGTCTTATTCGAAAACCATACGGTACCTTGGAGTAGCTATTATTTTTCTTTTTTTCTTTCGAACGCAAAATGTCGCGATTAATGAATGAAACCGATGCATAGGTACAATCGAGAAGTATAACGTGCGGTGTGTACATTCGCAGGATAACATTCGGCGCGACACACACGCGTGAATATGACATAAACACGAGTGTTCGAGGTTAACTCCGAAAGAATTTCAATCTGGTATCGCGTGAAACGTCGTGGCGAGATTAGAACGCTGTGACGTTTCTTTTGTCTTTTATGGAGTAGCAATGAAAGAATTAAGATATAAATTAGAATCGGAATGTCAAGGAAAGGAATATCTTATGAGAAAGACTCACCGGCAAAGACCGTGTCCTGAAGATTGTATTTGCTGGATCCCGGTTTTCCGACTTTTGGAAAATCCTTAAGTTTTCGACCGCTAAGCTTCAGTTCACCGCTCAAGTGTGCTTCCTCCAGGATTCGCTCAAGACTTCTGGTGAGCTGCTTCTGTATGTGGCCGCTCATGTTCGACGCGACCATCGCCATATTACATTTTTTGGGCACGTATACGCGGAAGCACGACACAAATATCCTCTTTGGCGTTACCAGCCACTCGTCTTTTAAGACGACGAGGCGAGATGTTAAGAGAAACTCGACACTCACCAACTCCACCCTATACTTGCTCCTGCGCTACTGCGCTACTGATCGAGGAACTTCGGCAAAGCGCGCATGGATGCACATGCGACTGCAGCGCTACCCATCGAGGCAACGCCATTTTAAAAAACAACTTCGAGACGCACGCGTTCGATTTAAGGTTCGAGAATCGCAATCGCAATCGTAGTCGAAATTTGGAATTTGTAGTAGTTGCTTCATAAGTAAGTAAGTTATTTATTATTACTTCTCGCATGTTACTTTTAATTGATTTTTCGATTTAAGGTTCGAGAATCGCAATCGCAATCGTAGTCGAAATTTGGAATTTGTAGTAGTTGCTTCATAAGTAAATAAGTATACCGCAGTTCACCAGAGTCCATAACTGCGAAAAGACCAGTTTTCGTTCTTCACGCATCTCTAGTGCGCATCTTCGCCCTGATTGGCGATATTTCCAAACGAAGTGGAAAGCGATTAGCAGAGAGCTCGCTGCGTTCCCCCACCATCTTCCAACCTGCGCGTCATAGTTATGGACTCTGGTGAACTGCGGTATACTTATTATTACTTCTCGCATGTTACTTTTAATTAATTTTTCGATTTAACACTGACGAGGCAAAAAGCAACTTCGAGACACGCAATCGATTTAAAGTTCCTGTATCGCATTCGTAGTCGAAATTTCGAATCTGTTGCTTATTGTTAGTTTTTGCATGTTATTTTTAATTAGTTTTTCGATTTAATACTAACGAGGCTTAGGAATTTTTCAATTTTAACATTATTCGCATATCGTATAAATTACTTTTTATTATATCTTACTTTTTACATTCGATCGTTTCACGTTCATCATCACATTCATTTCATACATCACATAACGAGTCAAAATAATTCCTAAATTAGTAGTTGTAAAGTCATTAATTTTTCGACTTTTGCGCTACAGTCTCCAGATTATTCGCTATTCGGTATTCCCTTACTATTTGTTCTTCTACATCTGGTATACAAGGCGTGTAACGCGCATATTCCATGGTGAATTCTCCTTTTCCTTGAGTAGTAGATCTCAATTCACCTATGTAACCGAACATATTATTTAATGGAACTTCTGCCTTTAAAACAGCCCATCCTTCATTGACGTCTGTATCGTTTACAAGACCATGTCGTTTAGTTAATTGAGCTACAACTATTCCCTGTATCAAAAACGAAATTTAGATTAATGCAAGATACTATTTGCAGCACTATCGTGTATCCAGAATGTATTTTTACCTGATATTCTATTGGGACAGTTACTTCAACTAACATAACTGGTTCTAATAGATACCAAGGTGCATTATTGAACGCTTCCTTCATTACACCTTGCGCGGCTAAACAGAACGCAAGTTCCGAAGAATCGACACAATGATGCATACCATCAATTAGTCTAAACTTAACACCTGCCAATTTATGACCACTGTAGTACCCTTTTTCGCACATAGCTCTAAAGCCTCTTTCTACACCAGGAATATACTGTTTTGGAATATTTGTTCCCACCGTTTCGTCTTTGAATATAATTTCAGTATTCTGTTCAGGTGGCAAAGGCTGAAATATAATATATTTTCATATATATTAAGATATATTTAATAGAAGTTATTATATATCTTCGTTGAAGTAAATTTTTACCTCTAATACTCCAACAATTCGAGCATATTGCCCAGCTCCTCCTGTTTGCTTTTTATGAAGATAATCAAATTCATAAGGCGAGTGTAATGTTTCGCGGAAAGAAACTTTTGGTTTTCCAAGAATCACAGGACAATTATATTCGCGTTCAAGCCTCTGAGCATAAATTTCCAAGTGCAGCTCTCCCATTCCAGAAACTAGAGATTCCTAAAGCGTGTTACATCAAATTTTTTTCACATTATTTTCAAACATAACGTATATGTACATTGCATCTATATTTTGTAATTTATCAAATTTACCTTGTTATCTGTATCATAATAATGTCTGAATGTAGGATCTTCTTTGGTAAATCGCCCGATACCTTTCGCGAAACTGTCTCTCATTTTTGTATCCTTTACTTGAATGGACATTGATACTACAGGCTCGGGAACATAGATAGATTCCATTGACAACTCTACACTAGCATTGCTAACAAATGTATCACCCGATGCGCAATCGATACCAAACAAAGCGAAAATATCGCCGGCATAAACTTCTGTTACATCTTCCATTTGATTTGAGTGAAGTCTTACTAACTTCTGAACTCGAACCTGTAAAATAATACATTCGTACACACGTTTCACAACTTAAGTATACGTTTTCAACAATTAGACATACCTTCTTCCGTGTTCTCACGTTGTATAAATGTTCTCCTTTCTTCAACATTCCTTGATAACAACGGAAGTAGGTGAGCTGACCAAATCGGCCAGCTTCTAATTTAAATGCCAATCCAACAAATGGATATTGATTGCTTCTTTCAGAATTTAATAGGACATTAACAGTTTCATCTCTATAAATAACAAATTGATTATTTTCATCATTCAATCAGCAATAAATAATTGGATTCAGAAACATAGAAATGTAATTAAAATTTACTCATTCTGTTTAAGAGCATAGTTTTCTACTTCTCCAGGATTTGGTAAATAGTCCACAACTCCGTCTAATAGCGGTTGGACACCTCTATTCTTTAAAGCAGTTCCAACGAATACTGGTGTAAAATTTCTACTCATGCACGTTCTTCTAATAGCATCTTTTATGTCTGTTTCAAGTACTTTTGCCTCGTTTAAATACATATCTCCAAGTTTCTCATCAACATTACTCAATTTCTCAATTAATTCTTGCCTTTTATCTTGTGCTTCTATATATGAAAATATAAATTTATGAATCAACCAAAATGATGCAATATTTATAATGATAAATAAAGCATTTGCATTTATTAAGTCATACCACTTCTCATATTTGCCGGAATTTCATCTTCTCTTACAATTTCACCAAAATTTCCTTCAAAATACAAAGCCTTTTGATAAATTAAATCTATTATTCCTTTATTATTACTTTCTAAGCCAATAGGCAACTGTACAAATGCAGCATTGTGTCTTAATTTTCCTTGCAATTGTTCCAAAGTTCTGCGATGATTAGCTCCCAACCTATCTAGTTTATTAATAAATGCTAAGCAGGGTACTTTATACCTTTTCATTTGCCGATCTACAGTGATTGATTGTGATTGAACACCACCAACTGCACATAATACTAGTACAGCTCCATCTAAAACACGTAAAGCTCTTTCTACTTCTACAGTAAAGTCAACATGACCAGGAGTGTCAATGATATTGATATTATGATCTTTCCACATGGTATAAGTTGCAGCAGATTGAATCGTAATGCCTCTTTGTCTTTCTAATTCCATACTATCCATTGTTGCTCCAACATTATCTTTACCTTTCACCTATTATGTGTTACAACAATAAAGCAGAAAAGCAACTATGTATTTAAATATTTTAAATAGTAGCACATTATATGTTCAGATCATATTTTACATACTTCGTGCATTTTCTCTATTCTTCCAGTATAATATAATATACGTTCTGTCAAGGTGGTTTTCCCAGAATCAATGTGAGCTGATATACCAATGTTTCGAATTTTTTCCAACCGTTTGTGTTCTGCATATTTCGAATGTGACGATGACTGTCGTAAATTCTATTTGTTTTAATAAATAACAAAGTATATTAATTACATACATGTGTTTTTAATAGGGTAATAATTTAGATGAGGTTAAAATTAATAAGGCCAAAATTTTTACCTTCCAAATGTATGAACTTTGAGTCAACAGTGGATTTAACTTAATATTATGTTTTAAAGATATTATCATTGACATAATGACTATTTTTTTAACACACAGTTATTAAATAAATATCATTTAATGGTTTAATGCGCGATTCACAAATTCAGTATACCGCAGTTCACCAGAGTCCATAACTGCAACGCGCAGGTTGGAAGATGGTGGGGGAACGCAGAGAGCTCTCTGCTAATCGCTTTTCACTTCGTTTAGGAGTATCGCCAATCAGGGCGAAGATGCGTACTGGAGAAGCGCGAAGAACGAAAACTGGTCTTTTCGCAGTTATGGACTCTGGTGAACTGCGGTATACATGCAGCATGCAGTACCATGGATATGATGAATGATGATGAACTATAACCATAACCACAATTTTTAATACTTATTTATTATATAGGATATAAAAATGAAACAACAAATGATTTTAGAGAAAATGTTTATTATATATCACGTAATTGTACAAGATGGGCCACTGATTATTAACACCATAATCATTTCCGAAAATTTGTACAAAAAAACGAATAACTACAAATTTTATTGGTAGATTCTTTTGCTAAAAATTTGTAAATTAAATGTTTATAAAAATTCATCTTTTTAATCTTGTGTTATTCTTTAAATAATCTCTTATTTAGACCTCATCTTTGAAACAGTTGTTGCAAGCAAATTTTACTTAAAAATTTGTGTTGTACTTTATATGTAATTTCAGAAAAAATTAAGTGATAATAATTGGTTCACTTTGTATATTTCATTATTTTCTTCATATTATGTTTATGATAATATTTATCTTAATATAAATAGAGCATATTATGAATATAAGAGTATTATAATTTTGATAAAACATAACAAGCTGATTTACTTCACACATTAAAATGTTTGTATGCTACAAATATTTACATTGAGCTTATGGGGCTGGAAAGTACAAGTATTATGTAACTTATAACAAGTATGTTTAAGTTACTTTAATATTAATTATTGTATCCAATGCACACTTCTACATATCAATTAGAGTATACTTTGCCTTCCTATAAAACTTATTACATGTTCAAATATATTTAATTAGAACTTTGAATCAATCATGAAACCACCTATTGTTTTAATAATTCTATAATTCCTTTCCCTATGCTCTAAAGCATGTAACTCAATTTTAATGGTATCTTTATTTAACTTATAGCAATAGAAACAAATTCTAATTACTAAAAACAAGTTTTCATGTTAAGAATAGATTTTTCAAATCTATGCTTTAATAAATGAATCAACATTGATTGTTTTTAAACAATTGCACATAATTCATCAAACCAGCAAAATTTAATTTAAATATTTGTAGATAATGTAAATCGCCGTGTACTATTAGATTTATCAAAATACATGTCTAATAAATTTTTGTTACTAGCTTGAATGTATGAAACATTGACGCCAACACTGATATAACATTTACGAGTATTATTCTATTTCATTATAATTTTTCGATACTTTAAGGTCCGAAGATTTTTTAAACACAAAATGTGTTAACAAAGATGAAACAATTAATACCAATTATTGAACACCCCGTTTTATATCTTAATAATATTGAGTATATTTTATTTTTCTATTTTTCAATGTTATTTCTCTTAATAATTGCATTTCTATAATGAATTTCTGTTAAGAGTATAAAATCTGTCTTTGTATATTTCTTCTGTACATACGTATATATTGAAGCTGAAGTTATACTACAGCCATGTTTGTGCTTATTTCTAAAAAGTTTTACAAATATATTAATATTAGATTCGATTAAAAGCAAGTAACGTTTTTGGTACTAAATTTATCTGATGAATGTTTGTCATCGCTGTCTCCAAGATCCATACCAAGGGGTACTGAATTCCAAATAGTTTTATCATTTCTGTCATCTTCCTCACTTAAAATATTGCACATCATCCGATCATCGTAGAGGGAGAATCTAGCAGTTGATTGTCCACGGCCACGAACTTTTCTTACAGAAGGTGGCAAATCTCCTGGTGTCTTTATTCTCATGTGAGGATCTTTCAATATATTCACATTAGACCCAACATTAAAAACCTCGTTGAACTTGTCAATACTTTCCTGTCTACTGATATTCTTACTTTTCTCATTTTTTAAATTTACAAGAGGCAAGGTGGATGGTCTAGAATTTGCATTACTTTCATTATCAAAGTTCTGTTTTCCAATTTGTATAGCATTCTTATCGTTCTTATCCAACGAAGGGGGAAAAGTGGGTGTCTTATTGATAATACCGTTTACATACTTTCCTCCTGGAGATATCGTTACGTTTGTTTCTACAGTTTTGATCTGCACGTTCTGTTTTGTTAGTAAATTAGATTTAGAATCTTCTCGATCTATTTGATACTTATTGTATGGATACATTTTTTTATTAACCAAAAGTTTCTTAAAGTTAGACCATCCAAACAACTTTTTCCTAGGACTTTCTTGGGGACAGATTTCATGCATATTCGTTTGCTTTCGTTTACCATACGATGATGTACCATCGTCCGAAATAACATTTTGAACATACGGTATGGGTGTTGCCGGTCTTAATTGCGTTAATTGCGTTGTATGCTGACTCAAATAATCATGAGAAACGAGTCCTTGCGCTTCTGATACAATTCTGTATTGATCGTTACATGCATGTTTCATAGACTTGTCAACAAGTACATTACCATTACATCCTAGATCTTCAAACGAATCTGACTGTAACATTAGATTTCTTTCCATACAGGGATTTCGACCTTGATAAGGTTGAAGTGTTTGAGTATGGTTATATATTGCTACTTCGTTTGAATTTTTAACTAAAATATAAAGGTACATTATATGTTAATTGAAACTTAATTGATATCCGAATCAATAACGCAACGACAATAATAAAGTACTTACAACTATGCTCGTGGACAATACTTTCAGAAGGTGATAGTGTTACCAAATTTTCAACAAAACCACCTTCGTTGCTTGAAGTGTCCTGCACCGTGTGCGATGTTTGTTGAACGACGTGAACATTATCATGATGGGAAGATTCACTGTAAAGGCTGTTTGTAGTTGAAGGCACTAAAGTGCAATGGGAATTTACCATTGGACTTCCATCGGCAAAGTGCACAGTCACTAAAAATTTATAAATTATTTTCCTTCGAGATTGTAAAAGTAGGTCGTCGTGTTATAATTATACCAAGATATTTACCACGATGGGACTGTAACTCTGAAAGACGTTCTTCTATACATAAAGCAGTTAATCGAGCCTCTGCATCCGCGTCCCAACAGTCTTCCATAGTTTCTTTAATCAACCGTACCCCAGGTTTGTCTACTAAATTACCCTCTAATAACGGCCTTGCTTTATTACGAGAAACTAACACTTGCATCTGTTCAAAAGTGGGATGAAGACCGATTTCTTTCTCATATGGTTGTCTATATGGAGGTACTTCCGATCCTGGCATATAAATATCTGAACATCTTGAAACCAGTTCCCATAATACTAAACCCATCGCATAAACATCTATTTGTTTTAAAGAACTTTCACAATCTCGTAAATTCACAGCACCCTCTAATATTTCCGGTGCCATGTATCTTAAAGTGCCGACCTAAATTAATTAGTAAAATAATGCTGTAAATTATTTTGAAAATTAAACAATTTATACGATTGAATTATTGCCTTACATCATTAATTGATTTTAATTCAGCATGTTGCTCTTCGCCATTCGAGTAGTATTTAGAACCGGAAATTTGAACTGCCAATCCTAAATCACATATGCAGCAAGTACCATCAGCTTTGATTAATATATTTCTGGAATTGATATCTCTGTGTGCAATGCATGGCTTGAATTTATCTGGAAAATCCACGTATTCATTACAAAACTTTTTCAAAATATTCTATATTTTAAAATTTATTTTACTTACCACCTTTGTGTATGTCAGTATGTAAGTAAGCAAGTCCTTTTACCATAGACAGACCCATCTTGCAAAACGTACTCCAATCAATTATATGAGTTCTTAAGAAATCTGTTAAAGTACCACCTGGTGCAAAGCTAAGTACCAACAGGTATTCAACACTGCCTTCCATACTAACCCTCTCGTCTACACCTAAAGAATTATGATTGTCATTTAGTATTATATTTTAATAAATCATAAAACTAATTAGCATATTAATTATTATTAATATTAACCATAGTAACTTAATAGGGATGGGTGTTCCATAAAAGGAAGACAATAAGTATCTCGTTCATTTTGAAAATAATTACGATAATGAGAAGGAAATATTTTTACAGCAACATCTTGATCTCCCATACTACCTTGCCATACAGATCCATAACGTCCTTGTCCTGAAATATACAGGTATGGTAAAGAATTAAAAGTATTTACTTCTATTGTACATCCACAATGCAATCACTGAAGAACATACCTACAATTGCTGTAAGTTTCAAATGATCTACTGTATAAGTACCAGTTCTCAGGGCTGTACTATCGATAAACTGATCAGAATAGGGAAGTGGTTTCCCTAATCTTGCTAACATATTTGTATGGTATACACGATACACCATCAATACTACAATAGATATTACTAAAAACATGCATAGCAGAACACTTGTTATAATGAGGATCCATCTTCCAGAATCTGGTTGTTCCAAATATTCAGTTGCTGTAAAATTTTACATGCAAAATGTTATGAAACATTTGTATAATTAATATGAAATGTTTTTATATAACATTTATTGACTTTACTTGGTTGATTGTTTTCTGTAGAGGCAGAGCTCTGTAATTTGTTATCAGAATACAAAATATTGGTGCTATTAATATTAAGATTACAATAGTCTCCATGGCAACAACAGAACTTTGTGTTGTTTAATGCTTTAGTAGAGCGTTGGAAAGCAATACATTCTGAAGTTTCACATTTTTGTTCACCAGACTGTTTCCAACAACCTGTTAGACATTAAATATCGTAGCAATAAATACATAATAATTTATTAAGTAAAAAACAACATTAACATACCTTGAGATAAAATGATAATTTCTGTTCCATTTGCAGTCTTATCTTCTTGCCATAATGCATGACAGAAATTGGTACATGCTTCAAATTTAATATCATTATCCTTCTGTAAAAATATGATTATTTAATTCTTTCAATGATCAATTTATTTATAAATGGAAATTGTTTAATATACCATATGTTGAAAACTTACTATGGTATGAACCACATTACTGTTGTTGGGTATATTTTCAGGTACACTAAGTGCATTTTGTTTTAAAGGAAGATTTTCAATATTCTTCTTTCTGCTAGCACATATTCTAACAGCATTAATGGGTATTGAGTTTATCCCATATAGTAGTAAGATGAATGTAATTGATACAATGGCTTTCATTGTGCCCTAGCAGGCCTCTTGAACTCAAACACTTCAACAGAAGCGTTGGTCCTTAAGAAGTGGCATCTTTAGATATACTAACATATATTACTGCCATATGTGGGCTTTGTTCATCTGTTTATTATGCATAACACATATATATTTATAAAACATACATAATGATTTCTTATAAAACTGCTTAAATATTATCAAAATACGCAATTAATACATATACATGATATAAGTACCAGTAAATACAGAGAAATAAATACAGGATAAAATTTACTAATATACTAACAGCCACCAATTATACTTTGTTAAACAAAATATGTTTTAAATAATGTAAATAACAATAAATTCAATAACTAGCTATATTCTTTATTGTCTATATATTTTTTGTACAAGATAAAAAACGATCTGAATTTAGACAGTACACAACAGCAATGACAACAAGATAGTTCCATATAATTACTGGAAAAAGCTGAGATCCTTTAAGTTATTATATACTGGAAATACGTATAAAGTACTTTAAACCATACTGCAAATAATGAAAAATCGTAAAATGAAAAGTTTCATAGAATATATTGTAAGCAAATTAAGAGAAACATACTCACACCTTGAGTAGTAAATTTGTCGAGTTTTGTGCTTGAAAATCTTGAAATAATAAATGTGACATCAATAGTAACATCGTACGTATTCGCAAAATAATATTAAGTTTCTTTAAAACAAATACCGTATCAACATTAAAATATCTGACAGACAAAACGATTCCACTCAATTGTAATTCCTTTACGTGTTCACAAAGCTATATAAAATAACAAACATTATCATGATCGGTATTGCCAACGTTATATGTTACGCAAATCACCTCGGAATCAACTTTTATTATATGTAAAAGGAATTCCTTTTTTCTGATTGCTAATTTAAAGATACAACGAAATTAATATTTATAGCGTACAAAATAATTTACGCGTGGGTGTTCATTACAATGAAAAGTAACTGTACGTTTTATTTTAGTATCAAAAGTTTTCAATCTGTATAATTTTAAGTTCATGAGCGTTCGTAACCAAAGACTCGTGAATTGGCGCGCAGCGTCTTATTCTGCGTGTTTTCGATATTGTATCGTGCAAATGGTGGCTTTGATGATGTTTTGTTCGATGTTTCTTAAAGATTAATCGGTCATACTATCAGTTGCGCATAGTAAGTAGGAAGATAGCGTTTGTCGCTTGATCCTGTACTTGTAAAAACTTGCCGCCGACATGGTAAAGCTTCAGAAGAAGTTTTTCGCGGGTGACAAAGTATTTGCTAAAGTTCGAGGTTATCCACCGTGGCCAGCCAAAGTAAGCACAGTTGGAAATTTGATAAATATTTTTATCAGTTCTGCAAGATTCGCAGTAACGATCGTTCATAATAACAACAATAATTTTTTACTTTCTTAAAATAAAAAATTGCATTGTAAGATGTTCTTCATTAATACCATTTTAGGTTGAAAAAGTGATTGATCCGAATTCGAAGAATTCAAAATACAGTGTTTATTTCTATGGCACAGGAGAAACGTGAGTAATATTAATCGATAAATTATAATTAAGTGAAAGGTTAATTTTAAATTTATCATAAATTTAAACATTTTATTGCAGTGCTGTATGTAAAGTGGAAGAACTGTATACGTACACAGAGAATAAAGCAAAATTTGGTAAACCCCTCAGAAGAAAGTATTTTCATGAAGGTTTGATACAATTAGAACAAGAGCTTAAAAATGATAGAAACAAAGCAGCAAATCTCAGTGATCTTAAAGGTAAACATAACGATCATTTACATGGTATTTGATACAAGTATATAAGCACACTAATTTTTAATGTTTATTATATTAATGAAGAAGCTGGTATTGTGGATGGAACAAGAGGAGGTGATACTGGGACGAATATACCAACAGTTAGTGCTGCAGACAGTGATCTCGAATCTGGATCCCTAGTTATCGATGAAGAAGAGAAAAAGAAATCTATGAAAAGGAAAACTCTTTCTTCTGCCAATAACCCTGTAATATACTTATGTTTCGATATATATGTACATGCATAAGATATACGTGTGTTTCTCTATGCAGATGTATAAGGTTTTATTAGGAGTTTTTGCTCACCGCAACAATATTGTTGAAGGAGGCAATTATTGATTCGAGCACTCCGATAGTAATTTAGGAATTGCCGACAGACATTTTTAGAGGCTAAATAGTTTGTGCGATTATTCCTTACAACTGCATAAGCATATCATTGTAAAACCGTAATTCATTGTACATACATAAAATTAAAAGATTCCAAATAATTAGGATACACCTGAGGTAAAGAAACGGCGTGGAAAAGCAAAATCTTTATCCGCATCTACGAGCGACACTTCGAAACAGGACACTGGTGCTGACTCTCAAGGAGAGGATTCGCCGAAAGAAGTTGTTAGCCGTAGCGGACGGAAAATTAAACCTAAACGATTCGCTGATTTTTCAAGTTCAGAGGAAACAGATAACATTACAGAAAAGAATGGTATTACAAGTAATATTACTCGAACGAAGGGTTGTATTCAATTTCTACTGATTATGTATTTCATCCGTGTTGCAGAACATGGAAGGGGTCGCCCTAAAGTTAAGATCGAAGATACCAGTGACCAAGCAACTCCTAGTGCGGTGCATAAAAAGAGAGCTGCTTTGGAAAGTGAGTATCGAGGGGTAATTTATGTATAGCTCGATCGCTTAGTATCGAACTGTTTTAGGTGCCTACTTTTTCCCGCTGCCAGAATCCGTAATTAAGCGATCAAGCTGTAGTTACAATTATATTGTTAGGATTTAAGTATGATTTATTTCACAGAAAAAAATAATTTAGGTGAAGGACCCATATTGGAAGGTACCGTAGTATCCAGTACCACGTCTTCAGACACGGGGGGACGATTCCTATTGGCATTAACATTCGCTGGTGAATATGTTGGAATTAAGTTGGATATGGATAAGCCAAAGTCTTTCGAGAGTGATAAAGCTCGAGAACAGTGGGAATGGTCTACAGCTAGAAATGCTATGAAACTGAAAGCACAATTGGAAAGTGGTGAAATTTTACCAGAACAAGTAAAAGATTGTTTAGATTTCAATATACACGTTCCAGACGAGGAAAAGCGATTGTTAGCGAAAGATGGAGCTCTTCATCGCAAGACAAATAAATTAAGGTAATAGGAAAAGAATTCATTCGATAAGATTGTACATTTTTCATTATGAATATTAATTCCAGATGGCTTCGTATAGAATCGCAACTTTTACAGTTGGATGCTCAAATTAAGTCCAATCTTGGATTGGATCGAGCAAATCCGGATAAGTGTTTGCAAGCAATGGATGACATGTTATCGCTACCAATCGATCCTTTGATGTTGAAAAAACATCCACATATCGTGGAAACCGTCAAAAGGGTAGGAAGCATGGATTGAGTTATTACTATTTATTATTTATTGATCATGATATATTTTCTCTGTTAATATTTCCAGTTGCGACGATATATTGGTAATTTAGCTGATTGGAAATTAAACGAGGAGGAGGAGGTATTATTTTTTATTGTCATTGGCGTGTACATGTATGTAGCCTGCAATTACGTTTTTATATCTGTTTTTTAAAATTATGTTTGCAGACTATTTTCAAACAAAAAGCAGAACAAATTAGACAAAAGGCTGAGCATATATACAACAAATTCAAGGTAATTACATTTGATGAAGTAGGTGTGTGATGTAAATATAATTTGGTACATATACAGAAATCCATTTGTATAAAACTGTATCTTTTATATATTTTTCTTTTCACTGAACAAAACACAGGCTATGTTTACCATACCCGAAGGTCAATCGTTTTGGCAATCATTTTCGGACCAAGTGGTTCATTTCAAAGAATTGACGAAGGATATGCCCGAAGAAAAAGTATATTCTCTAATATCGGACCCTGCATGTCCAGGTAAATGGTGATTCATCACTGTAGCAGTCCGAGGTTTCGAATGCTATTTTTAATCGCAATAAATTCAGAAAACAAAGTTACAGATGCAGCCATATCAGAGGGTTCGCCTGCGGATGATAGCGGTAGTCAACCAGATACCGATGCAACTATCGAAGCTAAATCAGAAGTGCCTACAAGGAGCGAGACTCCAAAAGAGTCAGAGGCCAAGTAACATAGTGATCTTTTGTATCTGACAATGTGAAAATCTTTATTTTCTTCTGTACTAATGTGGTACATTACACGATACGAGTGTCTTGAAGCTGAAGAAAACAAGAAAGAAAAACAACAATTCGCTTTTTCACACTTGGACAAATTCTGATGCTATATTTCTTTCAATGGGACTTCTAATACATTTTCCTTGCAATACTTGTAACTAAGAAGCCCGTGATATAAACGATAAGTCTTCACTCTGTTGTCAGACATGTTAAGAAAGGAAAAAAAAATCAGTTAATTATAGAGCACTTAGAATTTAAACTAGATACCATAATTATTTCCTTTATTCTGTGTCACGTTTCTTTTACGGTCACCATTCCTTCCGCGTCGTTAGGCACCACCAAAACAGAAAGATAATTACGAACACCATATAAATGTCTTTGTTGTTTAACACAAAATTTGTCTACTTCATTAGTAACAGATACCAACTGTATATATTTATATATGTAAGTAAAAAAAAAAGGAAAACTGCAATACTCTATATACAAAGATCAAAGTTGCGATGTTGGGGTAGATACAATGAACGGCAAACTTTATTGTTTTGAAGCGGCGATTTCAAAACACTATTGGAATTTAATGGGCCGTTGTTTTGATTATAAATGTTTTCATCGCACTTTAAAGGCATAATTAGATTGAATTGATTCGAAAAGGAATTGTACAAATTAGAAATGTAACAAACTTGGAATGAATTTCGGCTAAAAAATATTATTAGATTTGTCGATAGATTTTTATATAATTTGAAGAGAGTATTGAGATTGGAAAACATGTCTTATATAAATCTGTTAGGAGGAAAAGTCTTGAAGGTGAAGAATTGTCGCAGCGTAACTTATAAATTACACTTTTATACGGGCAAAAAGAGTTAAAAACTAAACTGCATATTTATTTAGATTCCATATCTCTTCATGGTGTAAGGCACAATAATCGTCTACTTCTGTTAACCGATGCTTTTTTAAAGTCGGTCTACGCTTAAGTTAAGCACGACATGTACGACATAAACGATATAAATGTACTTTTGTAAACACTTGTCGCAGAAATAACACTGTAAAAGGTGATGTTGTTAATAAAAACAAATTGCAAATACTTTCTTTGTCCACTGACAAAGAAGCCCACTTGTGTTCTTTGTTTTCGTTTTGTTTCGTTTCGTTTCAACATGCCTTTGAAGTGCATTGAAAACAGTAAAATATATATAAATATTTTCTATTTTCTTTCTTTACTTCCTATAGATTTTTAGTTGATCAATGTCTTTTTAAGTAGTTACGATAAGACCTATCGTGCATCTTTCGAAGAAGAAGAAGAAGAAGAAAAGTATATGGTTAAATAACGATTTATGTTAACTATAAGGTTACTTTTAAGTGTCAAGAAGTATAAATATTTTCAATAAAAAATTTACTACAGATTATTACAGAATCTTCAAAGCTTCCATCGCTTTATTTTAATATCAGGAATTTTTATTCTATTAGCATTGAACGTTCACACAGTGTTGCGTGCAAAGTCAACAGCGTTTCTGATACAAATTAATATTTAATGATGTTTTCCATAAGCGATACAAAAGGAAGATTCCAATTGAAATTGTTGCATTCACTTTTTGTATCGCTAAGGGTAGAGTTGGTATATAGTTTGTTAGAATGTCATTAGCTTAAAAGCTTCATAGTCTTTCAACTTGGTTGTCTCTTCATTTAGTATCTACATAGAACTATGTGTCGTGCAATTGTATTCGCCTTATTTTTCTTCAAATTCATCGGTCTGGCGACATTCTCCGTGATCACTATTAATCGAAAGAAAAAGCATCAAAAGAGAACTGTACACTTCGTTTCGACCAAATTAGGAACATGTTACAATGTATCAATCACCTGTTTTATCATCGCATCGAATTACTTCACAATACCGGTCGTTTATTATGAAGAATATCTGAACAAAACGATTGTAACTACAGCTATTGAAATTGCTGAAGGAGTATTAGGCAGTATAATTACATTCATAATTGTATTATGGTACTGCGTGAATCAATCGATCTTCGTAAAGTTTGGAAACAGTTTAGTCGAAATCTTGGAGGAATTATATCGGCTACGAGAACCGGTGAATCGGAAACAAATCGTTTTTATTTTAATATCTATCTATTTATTCGAATTAGTATTATTTCTTGCTATTGTAATTAGCGATTATGTAGCATTTCATAGCCACCCAATCTCGTGGATGGCGACTATTGTTCCAATGAGCGTTGTGAGCTGGGTCTTCATTCAATATTACTCCGTGCTGATCGTGTTGCACGTAATGTACGCGAATTTAAACAAAATTATCCAAAATATTTATGTGTATAGAACCGGGGACGCGAATTGTTTGTATCGGTGCCGTCGTGTGTTTATTAACAGTACCGGGATTCAGTCTCTTCTGAACCTTCGATGTATTCACGCTCTCCTCTGCGATATTTCCGCTCAAGTTTCGCAGTTTTACTCATTGCCCATTCTTCTGGGGACATTCCTCTTGTTCATCTCTTTATTATACAATGTGTATTACTTTATCGAACCGTTCATGGTCGATAATGTAATCATGGAAACGTCGATTGTACTAAATACCGTGGTTTGGATAATCTTTCTTCTGTATCCGCTCGGATTGTTGACCACCAGAGTGACGAAACTGGGGAATGAGGTAAGAAGAATCGAAAAATTGCCAGGAAATTGTTTTCACGTTAGCTTATCTTTGAATTTATTTATTCGGTCAAACAGAAAAGCACGTTAAATACCGAATAAAGTAAATCTGATTTTAGGTAAATTTTGTTTCAGATCGAACGAACCGGGAGTATCGTGCACGCATTGCTGAATTATGCGATCGATAAAGAAGTGAGAACCGAGGTAAACGCCTTTGATTATTTATGTTTATATTAATTGATAATTTCGTAAAATTTCTTGTAGCTCAAACTGTTTTCGCTTCAGTTGCTGCATCGGCAGATCAAGTTCACGGCCATTGGATACTTCGTTCTAGACAACACGCTTTTTCAATCGGTGAGCTAATCAATGATCGTTGTTCTTGTTATTTTATTTCTTCTTTTTTTTGTTAGGTGCTCAGTACGACGACGACGTATTTGGTGATTCTAATTCAGTTTGAAATGGGTGGACCGGAACCGATCGACTGTAACTGCAACCACACGTGCAATTGTAATGAACATTAACATTTTAGCGAAGGAAGAATTTAACCGTGTGTTAAAAGAAAAAGGAATGAAAATTCGTCTATGTTAGAAACTGGTAAAGTGTACATACAGGGTGGTCGACAAAAGGTGGGAGATCCTTTTAGGAGCGATTCTAGGGATCAAAATAAGATGAAAATCAAGAATGACGAAATAGCGTTTGCGACTTTGTTTTCTAGTAATTATCGTTTAACAATTCGAGCAAAAAGCGCCTAAAACCGGCAACCTGCCTTGCGCCGACGACTGAACGTCAGGTCAGCAGGGGTCTGTACAGTCATAACCAAGAATCGAAGCCAAATGCCGCAGTACCGAGAAACAAAATAGCACGACGTAAATTTCTACTGTTCAATGATTCTTGGTTATGACTGTATCGACCCCTGCTGACCTGACATTCAGACGTCGGTGCCAGGCGGGTCACAGGTTTTAGGCGCTTTTTCCTCGAATTTTTAAACGGTAATTATTGCAAAACAAAGCCACAAACGCCATTTCGTCATTCTTGATTTTCGTCTTATTATGATCCCTAGAATCACCCCTAAAAAAATCTCCCACCTGTTGTCGAACACCCTGTATAAATATCCTATTTTCTTTCTTTACTTCCTATACGTTTTTACTTGATCAATGTCTCTTTAAGTAGTTATAATGTGATTACTTTTTAAGTGTTAAAAAGTATAAATATTTTGAAAAAAAAATTTACTACAGATTATTACAGAATCTTCAAAGCTTCCATCGCTTTATTTCAATACCAGGATTATTTTTCCATTAGCATTGAACGTTCACGCAGTGTTGCATGCAAAGTTAACAGCACGCGATATGATGCTTTCCATACGTGATGCAAAAGGAAGAAAAGAAATTATGGCATTCACTTTTTGTATCGTTAACAGTAGAGTTGGTATATAATTTGTTACACCAATGGCAACAAAATTAGTATGTCATCAGCATAAAAGTTTCATAATCTCTCAACTTGTTTCTCTCTTCATGTAGTATCTACCTAAAAATATGTGTCGTGCAATTGTATTCGCCTTACTTTTCTTCAAATTCATCGGTCTAGCGACATTCTCCGTGATCACTATCAGTAGAAAGAAAAAGCTTCAAAAGAGAACTCTATTCGTTTCGAGCAAATTAGGAACATGTTACAACGTATCAATCGCCTGTTTCATCGTCGCATCGAATTACTTCATAATATCAATCTTATATTACGAACATTACGTGAACGAAACGATTGTAGGTGCAGTTTTTGGAATTGTTCACGGAATATTAGGCACTGTAATTACATTCATAATTTTATTATGGTATTGCGTGAATCAATCGAGTTTCGTAAAGTTTGGAAACAGTTTGGTCGAAATCCTGGAGGAATTGAATCGGCTTCGAAAACCGGTGAATCGGAAACGAATCGTTTTTATTTTACTATCTATCTATTTATTCGAATTACTATTACTTCTTGCTCTTGTAATTACCGATTATGTAGCATATCATAGCCACCCAATCTGGTGGATGGCGACTATTGTTCCAATGGGTCTTGTGAGCTGGGTCTTCATTCAATATTACTCCGTGCTGATCGTGTTGCACGTAATGTACGCAAATTTAAACAAACTTATCCAAAATATTTACCTGTATAGAACCGGAGCCTCGAATTGTTTGCACCGGTACCGTCGTGTGTTTATTAACAGTACCGGGATTCAGTCTCTTCTGAACCTCCGATGCATTCACGCTCACCTCTGCGATATCTCCGTTCAAGTTTCGCAGCTTTACTCATTGCCCATTCTTCTGGGGACATTCCTCTTGTTCCTCTCTTTGTTATACAGTGTGTATTTCATTTTCGAACAGTTAATGGTCGATAATGTAATTACGGAAACGTCGATTGTACTAAATAACGTGATTTGGACAATCTTTCTTCTGTATCCGCTCGGATTGTTGACCACCAGAGTGACTAAACTGGAGACCGAGGTAAGAAGAATCGGGAAATTGCCAGGAAATTGTCTTCCAATGGGCTTATCTTTGAATTAGTTTATTCGATTACACAGAAAAGCTCGTTAAATACTGAATAAAGTAAATCTGACTTTATGTAAATTTTGTTTCAGATCGAACGAACCGGGGATATCGTGCACACATTGCTGAATTATGCGATCGATAGAGAAGCGAGAACCGAGGTAAACGTCTTTGATTATTTATCGTTATACTAATTGGTAATTTCGTAAAATTTCTTCCAGCTCAAACTGTTTTCGCTTCAGTTGCTGCATATGCAAATCAAGTTCACGGCCATTGGATATTTCGTTCTAGACAACACGCTTTTTCAATCGGTGAGCAAATCGTTGATTATCGTTCTTGTTATTTTATTTCTTCTTCTTTTTTTTCTTAGGTGCTCAGTACCACGACGACGTATCTGGTGATTCTAATTCAGTTTGAAATGGGTGGACCGGAACCGATCGACTGTAATTGCAATTACACGTGCAATTGTAATAAACTTTAACATTTTAGCGAAGGAAAAATTTAACCGTCTGTTAAAAGGAAAAAGAATGAAAATTCGTCTATTTCAGAAAGTGGTAAAGTGTTGGTACATACATAGTGCGTGTTAGACAACAGGTGGGAGATTTTTTAAGGGTGATTCTCAAAATAAGAACAAAATCAAGAATGACGAAAAAACGTTTACGGCTTTGTTTTCTAGTAATTAACATTTGAAGGTTCGAGAAAAAAGCGCCTAACAACTGCAACCTACCTGGCACCAACGTCCGAACGTTAGTTCAGCAGGGGTTGATACAGTCAAAACTAAGAATCAAAGCCGAATGCTGTAGCACCCAGGAACTGAATAGTACGAGGTAAATTTCTACTATTCAATGATTCTTGATTATGACTGCATTCACCCCTGCTGACCTGACGTTTAGTCGTCGGTGCTGGGCGGATTGCAGGTTTTAGGCGCTTTTAACTCGAATTGAAAAATGCTAATTACTGGAAAATAAAGTCACAAAACGCTATTTCGCCTTATTTTGATCACTAGAATCACCCATAGAAAGATCTCCCACCTGTTGTAGAACACCCTGTATAAATATTTTCTATTTTCTCTCTTTACTTTCTATACATTTTTAGTTGGTCAATGTCTTTTTAAGCAGTTACGATAAGATTTATCGTGCATCTTTCGAAGAAGAAGAAGAGAGGTGTCCAGTTGCATAACGATTTATGTTAACTATAAGGTTATTTTTTCAGTGTCAAGAAGTATAAATATTTTGAATAAAAAATTTACTACAAATTATTACAGAATCCTCAAAGCTTCCATCGCTTTATTTTAATATCAGGATTTTTTAATCGTTTAGCATTGAACGATCACGCAGTGCTGCGTGCAAAGTCAACAGCACGCGATGTGATGCTTTCCATATGTGATACAAAAGGAAGGATTGAAATTATTGCATTCATTTTTTGTATCGTTAACCGTAGAGTTGGCACATACTTTGTTACACGAATGGCAACGAAATTAGAATGTCATTAGCTTAAAAGCTTCATAGTCTTTCAACGTGGTTGTCTCTTCATTTAGTATCTACCTAGAAATATGTGTCGTGCAATTGTATTCGTTTTATTTTTCTTCAAATTCATCGGTCTGGCAACATTCTCTGTGATCAATATCAGTCAAAAGAAAATGCATCAAAAGAGAACTCTATACTTCGTTTCTACCAAATTAGGAACATGTTACAACGTTTCAATCGCCTGTTTGATCATCGCATCGAATTACTTCACAATACCGGTTTTATATTACGAAGATTACGTGAGCGGAACGATTGGAGCTACAGTTATTGGTATTGCTGTAGGAATATTAGGCAGTGTAATTACATTCATAATATTATTATGGTATTGTATGTATCAATCGATTTTCGTAAAGTTTGGAAACAGTTTGGTCGAAATCCTCGAGGAATTGTATCGGCTGCGAGAACCGGTGAATCGGAAACAAATCGTTTTCATTTTACTATCTATCTATTTATTCGAATTAGTAATAATTCTTGCTCTTGTAATTACCGATTATGTAGCATATCATAGCCACCCAATCTCGTGGATGGCGACTATTGTTCCAATGGGTTTTGTGAGCTGGGTCTTCATTCAATATTACTCCGTGCTGAGCGTGTTGCACGTAATGTACGCGAGCTTAAACAAAATTATCCAAAATATTCACGTGTATAGAACCGAAAATGCGAATTGTTTGCATCGGTGCCGTCGTGTGTTTATTAACAGTACACGGATTCAGAGGCACATTCTGAACCTTCGATGCATCCAAGCTCACCTCTGCGATATTTCCGTTCAAGTTTCGCAATTTTACTCATTGCCCATTCTTCTGGGGACTTTTCTCCTGTTCTTCAGTTTATTATACGCTGCGTATCTCTTTTTCGTGCCGTTCATGGTCGATAATGTAATCATCGAAACGTGGATTGTATTAAATAACGTGGTTTATACAATCTTTCTTCTGTATCCGCTCGGATTGTTGACCACCAGAGTGACGAAACTGGAGAACGAGGTAAGTAGACTCGATAAATTGCCAGGAAATTGCTTTCACGTTAGCTTATCTTTGAATTCATTTATTCGGTCAAACAGAAAAGGACGTTAAATACTGATTAAATAAATCTGAATTTATGTAAATTTTGTTTCAGATTGAACGAACAGGAGATATTGTGCACGCATTGCTGAATTATGCGATCGGTAGAGAAGCGAGAACCGAGGTATACGTCTTTGATTATTTATCGTTATACTAACTGGTAATTTCGTAAAATTTCTTCTAGCTCAAACTGTTTTCGCTTCAGTTGCTGCATCGACAGATCAAGTTCACGGCCATTGGATACTTTGTTCTAGACAACACGCTTTTTCAATCGGTGAGCTAATCAGTGATCATTGTTCTTGTTATTTTATTTCTTCTTTTTTTTCTTAGGTGCTCAGTACGACGACTGCGTATCTGGTGATTCTAATTCAGTTTCAAGTGGGTGGACCGGAACCGATCGACTGTAATTGCAATCACACGTGCAATTGTAATAAACTTTAACATTTTAGCGAAGGAAAAATTTAACCGTCTGTTAAACGAAAAAAGAATGAAAATTCGTCTATGTTAGAAAGTGGTAAAGTGTAGGTCCATACATAGAGGGTGTTCACCAACTGGTGGGAGATTTTTTAAGAGTTGATTCTGGGGATCAAAATAAGACGAAAATCAAGAATGACGAAATAATGTTTACGGCTTTGTTTTCTAGTAATTAACGTTTAAAGATTCGAGAAAAAGCGCCTAACACCGGCAACCTACCTGGCACCGACGTCCGAACGTTAAGTCAGCAGGGGTTGGTACAGTCAAATCCAAGAATCGAGTCCGAATGCTGCAGCACCCAGAAACAGAATAGTACGAGGTAAGTTTCTACTATTCAATGATTCTTGGTTATGACTGCATTCACCCCTGCTGACCTGACGTTTAGTCGTCGGTGCTGGGCAGATTGCTGGTTTTAGGCGCTTTTAATTTGAATTGTTAAATGCTCATTACTGGAAAATAAAGTCACAAAACACTATTTCGCCTTATTTTGATCACTAGAATCACCCATAGAAAAATCTCCCACCTGTTGTCGAACACCCTGTATAAATATTTTCTATTTTCTTTCTTTACTTCCTATACATTGTTAGTTGGTCAATGTCTTTTTAAGCAGTTACAATAAGATATACCGTGCATCTTTCGAAGAAGAAGAAGAGAAGTGTACAGTTGCATAACGATTTATGTTAACTATAAGGTCATTTTTTAAGTGTCACAAATTATAAATATTTTGAACAAAAAATTTACTACAAATTATTACAGAATCCTCAAAGCTTCCATTGCTTTATTTCAATACCGGGATTTTTTAATCGATTAGCATTGAACGATCACGCAGTGCTGCGTGCAAAGTCAACAGCACGCGATGTGATGCTTTCCATACGTGATACAAAAGGAAGGATTGAAATTGTTGCATTCACTTTTTGTATCGTTAACGGTAGAGTTGGTACATACTTTGTTACACGAATGGCAACGAAATTCGAATGTCATCAGCTTAAAAGTTTGATAATCTCTTAACTTGCCTCTTTCGATTTAGTATCTACCTAGAAATATGTGTCGTGCAATTGTATTCGTTTTATTTTTCTTCAAATTCATCGGTCTGGCGACATTCTCTGTGATCAATATCAGTCAAAAGAAGAAGCATCAAAAGAGAACTCTATATTTCGTTTCGACGAAATTAGGAACATGTTACAACGTATTAATCGCCTGTTTGATCATCGCATCGAATTACTTCACAATACCGGTTTTATATTACGAAGATTACGTGAGCGGAACGATTGGAGCTACAGTTATTGGTATTGCTGTAGGAATATTAGGCAGTGTAATTACATTCATAATATTATTATGGTATTGTATGTATCAATCAATTTTCGTAAAGTTTGGAAACAGTTTGGTCGAAATCCTCGAGGAATTGTATCGGCTGCGAGAACCGGTGAATCGGAAACGAATCGTTTTTATTTTACTATGTATCTATTTATTCGAATTAGTAATAATTCTTGCTCTTCTAATTAGCGATTACATAGCATATCATAGCCACCCAATCTCGTGGATGGCGACTATTGTTCCAATGATTCTTGTGAGCTGGGTCTTCATTCAATATTACTCCGTGCTGATCGTGTTGCACGTAATGTACGCGAACTTAAATAAAATTATCCAAAATATTTACGTGTATAGAACCGAAAATGCGAATTGTTTGCATCGGTGCCGTCGTGTGTTTATTAACAGTACCGGGATTCAGTCTCTTCTGAACCTCCGATGCATTCACGCTCTCCTCTGCGATATTTCCGCTCAAGTTTCGCAGTTTTACTCATTGCCCATTCTTCTTGGGACTTCCCTCTTGTTCTTCAATTTATTATACGATCTGTATGTCTTGTTTGCACCGTTCATGGTCGATAATGTAATCATGGATACGCCGATTGTACTAAATAACGTGGTTTGGGTAATCTTTACTCTGTATCCGCTCGGATTGTTGACCACCAGAGTGACGAAACTGGAGAACGAGGTAAGAAGAATCGGAAAATCGCCAAGAACTTGTTTTCACGTTAGCTTATCTTTGAATTCATTTATTCGGTCAAACAGAAAAGGACGTTAAATACTGATTAAATAAATCTGATTTTAGGTAAATTTTGTTTCAGATTGGACGAACCGGGAGTATCGTGCATGCATTGCTGAATTATGCGATCGATAGAGAAGCGAGAACCGAGGTAAACGTCTTTGATTATTTATCGTTATAGTAAATGGTAATTTCATATAATTTCTTGTAGCTCAAATTGTTTTCGCTTCAGTTGCTGCATCGGCAGATCAAGTTCACGGCCATTGGATACTTTGTTCTAGACAACACGCTTTTTCAATCGGTGAGCTAATCAGTGATCATTGTTCTTGTTATTTTATTTCTTCTTTTTTTTTCTTAGGTGCTAAATACGACGACGACGTATTTGGTGATTCTAATTCAGTTTCAAATGGGTAGACCGGAACCGATCGACTGTAATTGCAATTACACGTGCAATTGTAATGAACATTAACATTTTAGCAAAGAAAAAATTTAATCGTGTGTTAAAAGAAAAAAGAATGAAAATTTGTCTATGTTAGAAAGTGTACGTACAGGGTGTCCCAGCCCAACTGTTATAAATCTCTTATTCTATAACTATGAAATTGCATGGTCAAATGGGGCCTATATTTGGCTGAAGTGAAAAATCTTTAGCATTATTAGTTTAGGAGTTATGATGGTCGAGTTCTGTTTTTTAAATGGAGCCATATACTTTTTTTCAGATCATGTGATAGTGCTTCTGAAGACGAATTCCTCGATTTTAATTAGTCTTCAAGATACTACGGTTACAAATTTTCCGGTTTTCAGTAGATATGTCTCGGTTTGAGTGGCAAGTCATAAAAGCGATCCTTTTGTTGCGGTAAGTGCCACAGCGGTTACTCTTTGGGTCTGCCGTTCCTAGCGTAGACCCACGCTGTGGCACTTACCGCAACAATAGGGCCGCTTTTATACAGGGTATTCGACAACAGGTGGGAAAAATTTTATGGGATGATGCTAGGGATCAAAATAAGACGAAAATCAAGAGTAACGAAATAGCGTTTGCGGCTTTGTTTTCCAGTGATAAAGGTTTAAAAATTCAGGTAATAAAAAGCGCCTGAAACCTGCAATCCGCCCAGCACCGCTGACAGAACATCAGGTCAGCAGGGGAAGGTACAGTCATAACCAAGAATCGTTGAATGGTAGAAACTTCCCTCGTGCTGTTCTGGTTCTCGGTACTGCTGCATTCGGCTTCGATTCTTGGTTATGACTATACTTACCCTTGTTGACCTGACGTTCAGTCGTCGGTGTTGGGCGGATTGCAGGTTTCAGGCGCTTTTTACTCGAATTTTTAAACGTTAATTACTGGAAAACAAAGCCGCAAACGCTATTCCGTTATTCTTGATTTTCGTCTTATTTTGATCCCTAGAATCACCCCTTAAAACTTTTCCCACCTGTTGTCGAACACTCTGTATATTAAAGTATATTGGAAGTAAGTTGACAAGGATGAAATGTAGCGGTATGATGATCAGTATCGTACTTCTTTTTTTCTTCTATCTTTTTAATCAGAATTTATCAGCAATTCCGTCAAAGAGGAATAATAATACATCGATTGCATGCATGGCAGCGAATTATATGATCGTGGCTGATTAACATTGTTGAGTTTCTTCGTTTCTTCGCACGTGTACGCGTACTATTTGTGATCACGGATGTTAAAGCGTCTAAAATACGAGTATTTTCTATTATCCTATAAAACATTACGTGGTCACTTTCTTATTTACGTGGATCGTCATGAAACTTATTCGTAACGCACACTTATTTTATGTCGCAATGAAAATCAAACGAATATGTTTAAAAAGTAAATTAATCCTCGAACGGCGTGTCTTTGCTCAGAGTTTCGATTCTTCATCAATCTTTCCGATACGTAAAATTTCCACCATTCGAGGGTTATCGTTCTACGTTTATGCATCTTCGCTAACAACCTCGTTCTTGTCGACGGTATTCCGGTTTGAAGAATTGATCAAACGCGAAGCTAGATCTGCTAAAATGATGAATTCCGATGTACTGTTTGGTAAAAAATCGCAATGAACGTGTCAGCGATTCTCGAAAAATATGCAGATCGAAAATATATACACTCTACCGGAATACCGTTCGCTTGCTGGCTTATCAACCCCCAATGGGTATTCCATCCCCCAAGGGTTTATTCACCACGTTCTTTTCTTTATCATTAATATACAATTCTACGACACGTTGACATTACACAATGACTCGTTTACTTGTTCATCGACGAACAAAACTCTGAACAATTGTTTCAACAGCTAATAACACGATAACGCGTCGTCTGAAAAATATCGTATCAAATATCCTCTGCTAATCTCCTCCTACCGATCTTTCTCCGTTAGTCTGCCTCGGTGAGGAAATCGGTGGAGAAGAAAAATAACAATTAGTTTGCGCAACGATCCTCAACTATCCAAATCGTTGCATTCTCTACCTGAAAGACTTGCAGTACGATAAAAATTCTGATCGTTCGTTTACTTTCAACGAACGAAAAAAGGACATCCTTCAAGGGACCGCGTTAAATATTTTTCTCTCGGTAAAAATGAAAAAGTCTTGACTAACCATCACGTTCAAATTTTCCCCCGTAAATTTCATTTTGATAAATTATCTTCTCTGTCGTTCTTACGTAAAAAAGATGCTGTATACAGGGTGATCGGCATTCTGTATACTTTATAATAAATATTGTCACTGCTGGCCGGTATTTGACGTATCAAAAGCTGTTTTCAACCCTTCTAAAGAAAGGAATAGAAAGCAATCGAGCTGACAAAGAAATGTCTACCTAATACGAGTATTCGTGAAAATATCAAACAACCCTCTCGATGCATTTCTCTATCCGTTTCAAAGTTCCTCGACAAAAAACATCCCTCGAAGGAAACGTCGAAAATATCGAAGGGGGTTTCATTGGCGTATCTATCATGGTCACAGACTCTATATTAGCTAAATTTAATAAATACACGTTAATATTGCACACTGACAACGGTAGACTTAAGGGTTCGACAATTCGACGACGATCGAACCTTAAATCAATACAATCGTTCTCTATCTTAATTTCAACGGTGTGCGTTATTTTTATCGAATGAAAGGTTGTGTGTCGGTTTCACCTTGATATTCGTTCGTAGTAGCACTCGTTAATTACACCGAACCGATTTCATTTACCGTGAAATAAAAAGTTAATTGTCCCTCGTGTATCTCCAGTTACAATCCGCACGCATCCCTTATCATTTATATCTTTAGAGATACTCTGTATTGATTAGTCGCAATGGAAAAAAAAATGGAAATTCTTGGAATTGTTTCACGACTCGAGGATTCGTTTCCTTTGAACCGTGTTGCTTTCGTTAGACGGAAGTCTCGGCCGAGGTAGTGCCGTTAATCGTTAACGGGCTGATGCTTTCCTTCGATCGTATCAAGTCTACCTGAAACGATCAAATCAAATATTTTATATACAGCGCAGGACGAATCCGCACCTCCGTGCCTCCGGGCAATAGAAAAATTTCATTTTTATTAAATACAGAAGTTATACAACGTCAGTAGAGATGTACTTGCTTGATTAACAATCGCTTCGAAGAATCGTTTCAACGGAATACAAACGTTTGAAACATTCTGACAGAATACGAGACTCGTGGCATAGCTTTGTGGAAAGATAAGATACAAACGCGATGGCAAATGTTTGTTCCAATTGAACTTAGTTACGGTGTACGAAACTATATCATACGTGAATTACCTTATCAAGATAGATAATATTGACTAGTGAGCGGAGAGGCACGCTCGAAAATGGAATACACATGCACATCGAGAAAATTAGAAAAGTGCAAACTAACATTTAGATGTTCAGGTTTTGGCGACGATCCATGCAAAAATGATCATTTCCTTCGTGTTGGAGATATACAGGGTGTTCGACAATAGGTGGGAGATTTTTTTAAGGAGTGATTCTAGGGATCGAAATAAGTAAAAAAGTAGAAAGCGCCTGAAACCCGCAACCTGCCCAGCACCGACGACTGAACGCCAGATCAGCAGGGGTCGGTACAGTCATAACCAAGAATCAATGAATAGTAGAAATTTATTTCAGTAAGGGGGCGATCCCCCCCTATATTGCCCAACGAAAATCAGCGGCCTTTATTCTCGGTACTGTGCCATTCGGCTTCGATTCTTGGTTATAACTGTACCGACCCCTGCTGACCTGACGTCAAGACGTCGGTGCTGGGCGGGTTGCAGATTTCAGGCGCTTTTGCTCGAATCTTTAAACGTTAATTACTTGAAAACAAAGCCGCAAATGCTATTTCGTCATTCTTGATTTTCGTCTTATTTTGATCCCTAGAATCACCCCTTAAAAAATCTCCCACCTGTTGTCGAACATTTCTTTTATATATAGATTACAACCGGGAGTTTGAGATAGCGTTAAATAAACTGGAGTCGTTGTTGCGAGGACGACCGTATTGTAAGGGTTCCGTGCAGCCCCCTTTTATAATCTTACTCACAGTAGCGTACAGGGTTTATGTTGCATGCCCGTGTATTGGTGCTCTTGCTGTGTGACTTGGTTTGGTGATGGTGATGGTGGTTAGAATTTAGAGTCATTTACGTTTGTCACCTTAATAGAGATCCCACTGTCATCCTCGTCCTCTTCGGTCATCGTAGTTAGCCTCGTAGTCTCGTCAGCCATCAACGAGTTTTCCTTCTTCGAATGTTTCTTTTGTTTCCCAGTGCTGAATGAAAAATAATCAAATTTTGTTCATTCGATTCTAACGAGAAGAAAAGTGTATTCTAACACTTACCTGATCAATTTGGTCTGTTTCGGTTTCTCGTTGCCTTCGTTCACCTGCTGCCAAATGCCCGTCTTGTTCACCTCCTCGCTGATGTTGATACTCGTCATCGGAATCTTCATGATATTCCCGTTCGCCAAGGAAATCTGGATGTTCCCAGCTGGTCCGTACCCCATAGACTCGTTCTGTTCCTAAGGGACAAACCATATACGCTCAGTTTCACCGTCCACTGTATCAAGATTTTCAGAAAGACGAATCAAGCCATGCATCAAGTTTAGCAGATACTCTCACCACTACCGATTTGGATACTTAAGCTTTTCGATCGATTAAGGGAACGAAAAAAATAGAACAAGCAATTCCCTTTTTCCTTTAAATGGATCAGTCATGCGGATTATTCTATTTTTTTCGTGATTATGGAATTAAAGTGTCAGTGATACTGTTAGTAATCCATGCGATTATGGCTCGAAATCGCAACGAGTTCATCGCAGTGCACCAGAGATCGAAAGTTCAGCGTTTAATGATATGTGTATCTTTATTAGCGGGGGTTATAGAGACGCATAATTTGAGAAACTTTGATTCTTGAGAAACTATATGGACGTGCACTTGTGGCCACGTACCGATGTGAGCCGCAGCATTCGACGATCACTGGTAATCGTTTTCTCATCTGGCATCCTCATCAATTTTTCTGATCGTCCTCTACTTTCTAGGAATTTTTTTCTTTTTTTACGTTCTTTGTCTCTCTCAAAAACGGTACAGTCTGAGTTCTTTTTGGATCGGTTAACAGGTTAATAAGAATTTGATTCGATTTTTATTTCGTTCTTTATGCGAATAAAATTGTGTTCGGCTCGTGTACTGTGTCGATCGAGAGCTGCACAAGGAAGAGTTGGGATTACAGAGAGATTTGTGTGTGTTCTTAAATAACAATGTATTTTTCATACGTCGATGGTAGGCAATAAATTTAGTATTCGACGGTACATCGAAACGGTACATACATGTGTGTGTCGCGGGATTATAGACAAATTAATTGCCACTGTCATAATTTAGCACGGGCTGTGTTAATTGGAAAAGAAAATAATAATAATCTCTTTCTCTTAGGCCGAAGAAATTAACGACGTTGCGCTATTACGTTCTCGAAATTTATAATTGTATAAATGTACTCGATAGTTATGGTGTTTTGCTTTCCACCTATTGTCGATTTAATTGCGGTACAACAAACAAGCTTATCTATGAAAGTGTTTGAGATAATTTCGTATCCAAAACGCTATTATTCGACGACTATGTACAAGGTGATTCATAAATGACACACCATGGAAGAAGCAAAAAATGTTATTTAAAGATTACAAAATGAATTTATTTTCCAGTAATTAATGATTTATAATATTTTTCACCTCCTTCAGTGGCCACTTATGTCACCCTGTGTAACTTTTACATGTAATACTGGTCGGACCGAATGCCTACGGTTGGATTCGGGTCATTTGGCACTAAAAGACGAGAAAATCGTTTTCCGTGGCCGCGTAGGGAACATATTTATTGTACAACAAGATTCGATCAACTAAACAGGCTCTTTATTATTGCTAACATTTAACGGGCCACTTGCGTCATTGCACGAAAGAGATTCGAACAATGACGACGACGAGGATCATTTTCTAGGATACTCGTAGCAAAGGTGGAAAATGACTAAATTTTACTGTTGTCCTGGCATCTGAAATTTTACTGGGACACGTTTCTATTACAAATTTTCACTCTGGTATTAGGACGGTTGTCGTTCTTCGTATACAGAAAATTTTCTATATTTAGACTTAGCCAAAGAGAAGCGACGAATATAATATTGTCAAGTTATGTTTTACATGGTGTATCGTATTTCGAATCACAGTCAATCCAAGCCATGGTCAGCACTCGCATCGAATATCCATCCCCCTGAAGCAGATGCGTTCTCCTCCATCATTCTTTACTAATATTCAGTGTAAATTTTTATCTAGAAAATAGCGTTTCAATTTTTCTATTCTAAGAACTGACAGTTCACAACCATCGATTTGTTAAGCCGCGCTTCGTTGAATATCATCTATATTTACTTCAAGAATTTTCATTTGAACGATGATTTATTTATGATTCTTCAATGTCTTAGTAAAATTTCAGATGTCGAAAGAACCATAAACATCTGATCCGTGATATCCGAGACCGCGTTCACGCGTTGTCCGCGTTTCCGGTCATCCTGTCGCATCCGGTCACCGTGACCACGGGGCAGATGTTCGCCACGCGATCACTCGCCGTGTGTTATTTACGGCAAACGATGGCATTTAGTATTCGTCTGACGGTGCTAACCTCGCCGCTCTCCAATTGGCGAAGATCGTCGGCGTGCTTCTTGCTCGGCTCCGGCATCACGTCGTCCAGGATCTTCAGTTCTCGTTGAGTGAACAACAGGTCCAGGGACTTGCGTATCCCGATCATAACTACGAGCTAAGGAGAACAAATTAATTTAAAGATACTTCATCTAAAAAGTGTTCGACCACCCTGGTAGACTTACCATCAATGGGAACAAAATGGAGGTGCTGCTGAAAGACTTGATGATCCACAAAACAGCCAAACAGGTCAGTTGTATCGCGGTGAATACATGCACGCGTTTCAAGGGTACCTGCCGTAGGAACATGTAGTCCGGTTGATACTTGACGGGCATCAGCATGATAAGTATCCTGTCGAAGAACTGTAGACCCTTCAAAGAAGCGACACCCATGTAGAGAAAGACGCCAAAGAGCACAGGCATCGGTATGTGTTTCAACATCGGCGTCAACAGCACCGAACAACCGATCATCAAGAAGATCAATATATGCGTGACGCGTTGTTCCCGTACGCCAAGAAACTGCGGTTTCTCTCCCGGTGCAGCGCATTCGGATTCAAGCTTCAAAGAGTTCACGTGGTTTATAGAAAGCACCGTAGCTGCGACGAACCATGGCAGTCCCATTACAGAGCAAATTTCTATCAGTATCGCGAGAATGAACAGATCCAAGTGATAACCGCATCCTTTCTGAAAATCATATACCAGGTATTTTCTATAGGAAAGATTATCTTGAAGAGAATGGTAAGGTTACCTTCAGTTTGTTCTCTTTCCTGTTCACTATCACCGCTGTAATTTGCTGATCCATGAATATTAATATAGTGCCTAAGAGGGCGGGTAGACAGGCGACTATGGCGCTCCACCATGGATTGCTTTGGAACGGCCAGATCATCCATCCTCGATCGGCCAATGTTGGTTTAAATTCTACAGGTACCTCCAACTTCGGCGTCGGGATGTTGACGAAGTGATCGAGCGCGCTCATCGAGAAGATCGCGATTATTACCGCGAAATCGCTGACCACCTGTCTGACCTGTTCGAAATATAATTAATTAGTCGATCGGTAATCTTGGAAGAAAAGAAAAGCGAAATAAGTACCTTTGATGGGAAGAAGAGAGCGTTTTTGAAATCTTTCAGCTCGACGGATAGTAAGAATGTGCCCATAAAGAGTATAATTGACATGAGGAACACATCGGGTATGTAGTGCGGTTGGTTGCAACCATCTCCTATAAGCGTGCCGTTGTAGCTCTGAAAGGGTTCACGATATAATTAACCCTTTATCGAAAAGTTTTCAAAGTTTTAACGTAATCAAATCAACCTGGCATGTTTTCGGATCCAATGCCGTCCAATTGACGTTGTCGTAGCTAGACGGTAGACTGCCGTTCGGTGGCCTGCACCAGCATTCGAAACTGAACGGGTCGTTGGCATGAGTATTAATCGGGTATTTTTTACCTATCGATAATACGTTCTCGATAGCCTGAAACAAACGAGTTCGAAATTCTAAAAAGGATTCGTGAAAATGTTAACAGAAACTATGCAAAGTTTCTATATAAAGTCACGTTCAAATGTTTCAGTTAAGAATTAATAAATCCAAGTATATTCGATTGGTGGCATTTTTTCTTGTCAAGATCGAGGTCAATCGAAGTTTCCAAGTTTCTTCCCGCCCTCGAAGCCCGATGGGTTCGATCGGACACAGGTATATCGTGATTCGTGACCCAAATACCGTCGATTCCGCTGATGGAGCAATTCGCGAAGCACACACGGTTCTGTCCCATCCAATTAACTCGGTTTCGTACGAGAAGGACACGATTGCGTAATTAAACTGGCCGAAGTTGACTGAAACGGTGCTGCTTATCCAGAGGAATTTCTTTCGAAAGTTCGAGGAGGAACGTTACCTTATAAATGAAGATAAACGCGATGAGGGTGGCAAAGTTTTCTTCCGTGAATCGGGTTATGTAGCACACCAGGGCGCTGGCGTCGACGGCAACCAGAATTATCAGGATCAGGGTTATCCACGAGCCGATCCAGAAACGGAAGGACATGTAATTCCAGTCGGATTTTCTACCAAAACCATGATAATGATATTTCTTATCTCCGGAAGGTCGTACATTGCGATAGAATACCCACTTGCAAAATTCGTAGACGATCGTTTCGAAGACCAAAACAGGTCCGGTGGAACCGAGAATGGTCAGAGGTTGTCCCGAGAAAAATCCATAACCGATACCGCATACGAAACCGGAAACCAGCGACTCCATGGCGGCCATGTTCTTGCCGGTAGCTTCGCCTAGCAAGCCACCGAAGGTGATGATAGGCGATAGACAGGCAAAGTAGAGGAAAATGAAAGAGGCCACGCATTGAATCGCCAAGGCGTCTTTAAAATCGGAGAAGTAAAACGGTGCCTTCCTCTTCACGTCGTTGACCAAACCACCGAACAGTCTTCCTGTTCTCGACAGTCCTGATTCTTCCCTCAGTTTCTGTTCGTCCGCTTCTTCGTCGTATTCCTCTTTTGGTTTCTCCTCTTTCGGCCGTTTTCTTACGTCCTAGAGAAACCAAATAGTAAATAGGATAGTAGTGGCGGCTTGTAGCTAAAATTAGTGGGAGTGCTGCTCTAAAAAATGTGTAGCCTTTGTTTTAAATAACGGGCACTGTGGGTGCGACAGTTCTCTCTCTCCTGCGCAGCTTAGTACGCAGCTTCCTTTACGCGCATGCGCATACGGTCAACCACCACGCCGCCATAGTGGGCCGGATTGGAGAAGTATGGGACATTTGTATATAACTCTTGGACTACAAAAGATATCGGAATGAAATTTGATTTAAAAAATATTAAAAAATAATCCGTATTAAATAAAATACAATGTAAATGGTACATTTTATGTTTACTACATTTTTATAGTAAAACATACTATTTTTAAAAAATCCAGTTTCAAGTGTTAGGATTTGTCTGCAATCTTTATTAAATTTCATTAATTTTTTCATTTTCGAGGTCCACAGACATTTAGAAAACAATATAAATTCAATAAATGTATTTTCGCAAAATGTCCCATACTTTTCCAATCCGGCCCACTGTGCGCCGCTGGAACTGTGAAGCGCACAGTCCCATACAAAGATTTTTCTATCTTTTTCATAAACTGGGGGATGGCTACTGACATTAAGCTTAAGGATTATATATTGTACAAGTATAAAGATTAAATGTATCAAATGTTATCGATAATATCAAGTGGAAATAGGGGGTGCTGTAGTTCCACAGTGCCTATACGCGTGCCGCGATTGGAGGATAGTTTACCTGCGAAGGAATCGCTGCGGGTGGTTCTATCCTGATGGCAGGGTCCCATTCCCCGGGAGGTAGAACCGTGACTGCGTCCAGGAACTCGTCGATTCCAGCAAGCAAGTGATTTCTATTCTTCGCTTTGTAAGCCACGTCGTGGAAAACTTCGTCGGACATCAACGTGGCCATTGCACGACCGATTTCGTGAAAACCCGAGATTCCTCCCTGTTCCGAAACAATTTTCGCGTAAAAGAAGATTGCTAGAACCGATGATCTAATTATCTGAAAATCTCTGAACGGTTTATTGCCTATAAATCGGCTAATTCGCAACGTTGAATAAACGAGAAACGGAAACGGAAAGTTGAGAAATTGGTAGAATCTCGCTGACGATAACGAAGCTTCTATTAGTTTCCAGTAGAAATTGCCACGAGTATCGGGCTCTCGAGAACAGTCAAAGCAATCAATGGACAATTGGTTCGTTAAAGCATTAATTACCAGAAAGAAGGATCGGCATTTTGATTCGAAGTGCTTGAAATTTATCGATGCTCTGCTTTAACACGAATACTACTTCGCGAAAGGAACTGAAGTCAAAGCTGGATAAATCTTACCGTAGGTCCCAACAGGACGAATATAAATCTCGTTGGCACTGGAACTTCCGTCAGATCTCCCATTATTCCCGCTTGGCTTAGCCGAATAAACGCTGACAGGGTTTTATCTAAAAAATCCACCTCTCCAACGAGAATATTGCTCGCTTCAGCCCCTGCCGGTATTTTCCTCATAAAGTGTATGTTAGCCTAACGAAGAAAATGCATCGAGATATACTTAAGAGGAATTTCGATTGGGTGTAAGTTTCATCAATACAAAAATCGAAGTTACCAACCCTGTGATTCGCGTCTCCGTTCTCCAAAGCTGACGAACTGTGGTTTCTGCTAATTGACACGCTGCTTGGACTTCGATCCATCCCATTGGTGCCTGGTTCTTGGCCTGAAAGAGATCTAGCTTACCGCCTACTGCGTCTTTCCAAGGTAAATTTGCGGATTGATATCGCGTGGGCATCGTAATCGAGAGGAACACACGTTTTTCCTCTCGATTACCGCGCTGCTATCCGAGATCGTTAAAAGTTGGATAGCACCGACCCACGTTCGTTCACGTGTCGAAAGCGTTTCCGAGTTGCTGGAATCCGATAACAGGAATCTCGCGGGACTGTTAGAGAAGTCTTACAACTTGATCCGTTTAACCCTTTCGCCGGATAACGTGGAGCATAGTCATTTTTTTTCAGGAAAAAAATCTGTAGGACGTTTATTAATTTACGTTCGGAAAAGTTTATGGAGTTATTTCTCGATTGATATAATTGTATCGAAAGGGTACGTTTATCTCGTTTATCATTAAATTATTAAATGTCAAGAGTTGATCGGTCCTTCGGAAGAGCGGATTAGACTTTTCCGATTGATCGACCAGCACCAATGGACGACAGAAGCGATTTTGTTTTCCGTGTTTCTACTCGCTCCGGATAATCGTTGGTCGATACACGTTGTTATTTTCAGCGACCTCGTGTCAGGCTTCTGGAACGCGTTCGAAGCGTTTCAAGATTCGAGCAACTCGCGACACTCTCGTCGTTGAGATTTTCACGTTCGAGGAAACGTTACTTTCAACAGATTCGCTCGAGGATGAATTTTGAAGAAAAGCGAACGCGCGTTAAGACTTGGAAACTTATCTCCTTTTCACTCCCTCGAACGTTCCGAGTATTAGCGGATACGGGATAGTGCAAGCGTATCGCTGTTACAGGAAATCTATGTCGACGAGAGGATTTCTGGCGTGTTATACGTGTTAAGAGAAGAGAAGATAAGAGAAGCAAGCAGATAATAGCAGTTTACCGGGATTACCGGGTATGGCAAGGAAACGGCTACCGGCGTTCAGCACTGCCCCGCTGCCGTGGCTTGTTGCACCGGCGATCGCCGGAGCGGAATTCGATTCCTCCACTAAAAATGAGCATGAAACATACACCAGGAGGAGCCATTTATTTACACAGGATGGAGACCAAGTGGAGGGTAATCGCCCTAGCTCGAAAGTATACCAGTTTTCGTTCACTCCACCTGTGAGCGCAACGAGTTGCAATTCACAGAGTGGCGTACGAAATCGACCCAGTACCTTCGTTCGACGTTCTAACAAATTAGATCAAAGTGAGGAGAAAAGGGAAATTTGGATGCTGAAAAGACAGATGTTAGTCGATTATAAAAGTGTGCGACAGTCAGCGGTACAAGGTACGGTACGGTATCAAGTAATCAAAGTACACATTGAGTCACGTGCATATTATACAATTACAGCGTAAGATCATGCCTCGTGATTAGTACCGTAAAAAGGTTCTCCTACGCGTTCTCACGATCGTGCACTCGAATATTATTATTTAACGGGGTCATTTATTGACCTTCCAGATATTAGTCGTCATCGTTATTCCGAGAAAATGAAAATTTCATCCTATTAAAAATAATAAAATAGAATAAAATGTGATTCTTATATCGAATGCTGCTTTGAGCTCTCAGTAGTGATGGTCGATTATTGGTCGAACGCATCGATCTGGTAAGATTATATTTATTGAATAAAATGAATCGTTATTTCGTGCAATATTCAATTTTTAAACATCGAGACGTTTATAAAAGAATGAAAATAAATGAGGAGACGATTGAATTCGATAACACTTGAGATACGAGTCTGACTCGATAGTATTATATATACAAGACAGTGATAAAGATAAGAAGAGAATAAAAACAGAGGAAAATGTAAGATTTGTGCTTATTATTCAGTAAGATTTCGAGGAACAATAACCACCTGACGATCTAACCTTTTAGCTGAAACATCGCGAACCACGTTGTGAATCCTACCACGTGGGGTATGCCAAATTCGTCTGACAGAGAAACAAGAAACACGTGTCAATTTAATCATCTGTACTCTTATTATCACGCGAACTATTCAATTTTGAGTGCACGTCGATATAAATTTGTTATCTTAGAATTAGAATTAATTGATAAGGATTGTGTTAATGGCACTTGACGACTACGAGGAAAAACTTTACTGTATGTACAATATATAGAATTATGTTTTATCCACAATATTTCAACAGATGATACTAATCTGTTTGAAATACCCGTCTTATCTATTATCACGACTATTAAGCTTCTTCGAGAATTCCAGAGTCGTTACAAAAGTTTTTAATTGGTTATCATTTTGTAATCAGTTCGAGAAACACATGTTCTTTGGGCTTAAAATGTGATTCTTTTAATATCTGACAGTTTACAGAAACGTATCTTAAACTCTTACGATACATTTAACCCTAGAATACTACAGGGAGATACTGCGTTTCAAGATTTATTTTTCATTTGCAATTTAAAAATTTATGTAATTCAGAAAATTTATAAAGAAAATTAATTTTTATTCGCTTTTGTATCAGCTATTTATTTGCAATTTCCGTAAAGTGTGTCAATAGACTATGATATAGAAAAAAAGTTATTTACTATTTAATTAACACGTTGAACGTCACAGTGAAAATCGAAGGTATCGAAGCTGTAATTATTAAGAAGAGTAGTTAATTTTCAAATTTCAAATTTTAAGCTTTCCATTTGCCATTTTAAATTACAAGTAGCAATATTACTTAAAATAATGTTTTTCTATTGTTTTCTTTTAATTATTCAAGGATGTGTAATTTGCGGTGGTAATCACCGGTAACCCCGGTGGAGGGCCGGCCCTGAGATTTCGGGGGTCCAAGGCGAGCTTCACATATACGACATAAAAAAAGATACCTCAAAATAAATTTATAAAATTAACATTAAAGCTTGTATAACTAATTTAGATTTGCATTTACATTCAAATAAACATTACTCTTCTTGCATTCTCAGACGCAAAATCGTCTTATGGGGGCCTAGGGCCCTGCCCCCGTGGTGTTCAACGCGTTAATAATGATTTCATTTGAATAAAACTACATTCAACCACGTAAACTTTAAACCCTACTTTTACTTAATGCTACTTGGAGTACATATACCGTTCCCCAGTATAGTGTTAATAGGATTATATACATACAGGTATAGTATTCTAGGATTAATTGACTGTCGGTGGTGGGGGTGTTATTACTGGGACAGAGATTTTTAGTGGGGCAAATGTTAGAAAGCTGCGGAAGCACCATAACCCAAAGATGATTTAGGCTGCTTAGCCGACTGGCCTAAAATTATACCTGGAACCAGTAGATAAGGCCCTTTTAGATCTTTCGCCTCTTTCGATAAAAGGGCGGTGTTCGAGTTTGGACAGCTACTGCTGCGCGCGACCGCGGGCGCGTACGCGTCAACGGCTTCGCGACGCTCCTGTAAATCTGACGTCAACAAGGCATGCAAACCACATGAACAGTCTTCATCTGAAAATGTCGAGCATTTCGCACGTGTTTAGTGTGATCGTGGTGACTGTGGGTCGCGGTGTGCCATCTTCCACCCTTTCAGTGCCTTCCGTTGAACTTTTGGCAAGTGGTAAGATAAATAAATAAAAAGAACTTAATAAAACATGGGGCAGTTGATAAAAATTAAATGGTACAATTTAAATGGAAAATTAAAAAACTAATAGGAGAAATAGAAGAAAAATAGAATAAGGAAAAGTGTGCTGGACAATTGAGGGGTTGTATTTTGCTCGATACGACCATGTTCCTGACTCAGCTTCGAGTTGAGTTCGTGACCAAATATTTATATATAATATAATTTGATTATGTTTGGTAGACTTACTCTTTGAAGAGGAATGATTCCGCCCTATCTCAGCCAGCGATCTGATGATTGGTAGCCTGGACATGTTGTTGTCTTTGCGCCTCTCGTGTTGGTGTCGATGCCTCACTAGAAGAGCCTCCTTAACCTGCACCCAAGGAAACAATCCCCTTAAAATTCACTTAAGATTTTTCTTTAACGAATGCACTGGTTTATCGATTGAATCGATTGTTCAGGATGAGATTTGTGATAATTTCTAAACTACCTTCTCCCGTGATTCAATGGCTAACGAGCCCTTGTTGATCATATTGTCGAGAACCAAATCGGCAATTTGTTCGAGGCTGCTCGCCTCCATGTCTAGCATCACGGTGCCATTTAACAGCAGGCTCCTAAGTTCGAACAATGAGTGCAACGACAGAGTCGCTACGTGGGGTTTGCTCCATCTGTTTCCACCCTCCTCCACGTCTTCCTCGAATTTGATCCATCTAGAAAAGGTGTTGGGGGAAGGAAATACAATGATAAGTGAGAAATCGATATTGATCTCTAAGTGGTGCTATCAAGTTGTTTGCAAGCTAAGTGGATGGTAAAATTACCTGGCCGTTTCCTTCCATTCCATCTCGTCGCCATCCTTGACGAGCTCCTCCATCTCGGAGAAGAGAGGATGGGACTCGTGGGCATCGTCGCCGACTTCCTCGCCCAGGATGAACTGAACCCTTTGGGCTGGCGGTGTAACTGAAATCGCAGACGTTGATTTGTGAAAAGACGGACTCTTCGCTCTGTACTCCATCGCGAACAGGGTGAAACCTTAACGCGTTGAACCCCGCATAATGAAAATCCATTTTCCATCTTTCCTTCAGAATTCAACGAGTCAAGGATTCACGCGAGATGTCGATACGAAAGAACACAGAAAGAGAGGATTTGTGTGGTGAAACACCGAGATAAAAAACACTCGATCTCCTTCCTGGCCGCTTGTAAACCCTGTGTGTTTAGAAATCACAATTCAAAATTCGACTCCATTACGTGCTCGTGCATTTTCTAAATGTGTTTAGCGTGATTGGGATTATCTATCGCCAGCTGTTGAAGCATCAAAGAATGGCGGAGCATACACATATATCGTTAGATGCTTGGATACGAGAGAGTTCGAGAAACAAAAGGGGGATGAAACGTCGAGCCGTGAGGAGAGCTGTTCTCAGGAACGGCCAGATGGAATGAACATTGTGCGAATCTTGCGATGATCGATGACGCATGCACACGCCTAATGAAAAATATCGAGACAGATAAGGTATAGAGACGAGTTGCGTATCTGTTTGAAAAATTGCATCTGGAAATATACTCGTTCGAGACCATTCGTATGGTTAAACAAGAAGAATTAATCGTTCGCGATTTCTGTGAATCGAACGTTTCACGAGGAATTTTCAGGGAATAAATCCCGCGATCGATTGATGCATCGCGCTGCGTGAGATGCAACGATGCATTTTATGTAACGACGATAAACGATGTAATCAAACGTAGTCGTGTATTCAAGATTCTATAAATATTAAACTTGCTGAAACACGATCGTAGCAGAACGTTAAACAGAGATTGTCTCGAATTATATGTCCGCCGAACAAACTGCTATTAAGTAATTAAAAGTGTTACTTCAATTAACACATTTTATTTTTCATTTTTTGCATATTCCGCGAAGCGTTTAAATGATTTGGCAAACATGTGAACATTAATAGGATCCGAAATAGTTTGTCCGACCTGTCTGTTGGAAAAAATAGTAATTACATCGGTTTCACGTTGAATTTCCCTAATTAGTATCACGTACGAATGGTCTCCGGTGTGTTTGGTTAAAAGTATAGAGAAAATTTCTGGTACGTAGATGGACTGGCTTACGTATCATCTCGCCGTCGGGATCGCAGATGCTAGATAGTCGACTCCTTCGAGTCACCAGCAATTGTCCTGAAACGGCAACGAGACAACAAACACCTCCTAAAGTGATCAATTTGTGTCAAAATACCCTAATTACTATAGCGAATTAGGAGAATAGCATCGATCGATGCATTTATAGAATTACAAGGATCGTTGAAATTTAAACAAACGTTCAATCGATAAAGTATCAATCATGCAGCCCGAGGCGATTCGGTTGATATTCTTAGAACTAAGGTAGAAATAAACACAATGACTGGCGTTAACATATATTAACGATACAAAAGCTTTCCATTCGCTACCTTGCGGTTTGAAATTCTCTTCTTTTTAGGGTCGCCGATCATTCCCATAGAACGTTTATCTCTACAGACGAAAGTAAAGAGGATATTTAAGGGAAACGAAGGGTGGGAAAGGCGGAAAACCCTTGGTGGAGCTCGATATCGGTCACCCTTCTGTACCCGGTGTTCTAGAAGTAGGGTGAACAGCCGGAGAAGTTGTGACAAGTGGTTGGCTGGCTGCCATGTATCGTTCGATAACGCTTCAAAGTACAAAACACCATAAAACGTTTCTATACTCTTGCGAAGAAATGAATATAACGAAAAGAATCAGCCAAGAAATGGATAATCGAATGATGATTTGTAGCGATCGTTCTGTTTGCAGATCGATAAGATAGAAGATCTGTCTCCAGTTGATTAATCGACAAAATTCACGAAACAAAGATAAACAATAGTCAAAATCACACTTTGAACGAGTGCTTCTTATTCAGAAAGGTCGTTCTTTATTTACTGACAATAGAGAACCTTTCCGTTTGATCAGCTGATCAATTAAAAGGAAAAAGATTGCTGTTTGCGACTTTCGAACTCGCTACCTTCTAATGAACGGAACATCAAGATGGGATCCACGCCCATCGTTTCGACAGGAAAACGAACTATTCGAGCAACAATTCGAGGAACGATCGATCGATTTCGCCGACAGAAGCAATCTCATCTCTCGTTGCCGACGAGATGGGTCGCTGGCCGGACGTTTCAACTTCTCCTTGTTTCCCTTTTCCTCGCTCGTCCCATGATCGATAAACGCCGCGAATAGAAACGAGAAAAATGTCGCTGTTGTAGGTCACGAGGCTCGAGTGGAGTTGCTGCTCCTCTGTACGAAAAATCTCAGTTAATCGGTCTCGCGTCGCCTCGAAGAGATCCGCTTAAACCGGCGCGGCGCGGCTGCAAGAAGGTACTCGAAACTCGAGGATTCCAACGAGCCACGCAATTCTCGGCTCGACGATCATCCGCCGTTTTTCTTCTCCATGGAAACTAGGAAATTTCTCTTTCGCGATTAAACGACGAACAACGATTCGGTTGACAGATTAAACGTCTGGACGATTCAGGGATTTTCGATCCCCGAAAAGATCGAATAAAGAAGAGAAATCGTATTTGGTTCAAACTCACTCGGTCTATCGTTGTCGACATTTTCCTTGGCGGTGGTGTACGTTTGACGCTGGGAATGATGGTGCTTGTGGTGACGACGATGTCTCCTTTCTCCTGGCAGATGCACGCCCACGTACACCGTGTGCGCTCTGTGACCTGGAAGCAGATGAAAGAGGGTTAGCGTCACTGTCTCCGTCCATTCGATATTCCACTACTTCTCTATGATTATCGATAATAAAAATCCTCTCTCGCAGAGGTGTAACAGAGAGAGAAAAGAGAAGAAACCACGATCTTTTCCCAATATCATTTTATTAGCTTCCGAACTAAATTTATATCATTGGCTCGGAAGTAAAGTAAAGCGAAGTAAAGTACGATTCGATTCGCTGGAAGAGTTCAAGATCAAGTCGGGACAGGTGACCTAGCGACACGGCTGAACGAAATAATGATTTTCGAAGCACCGTGCGTTCTGTTGAGCAAACAACGAAGCCAGATTCAGGAGTGTATACGGCTGACCTAGGCGAGGACAGCTATTATAGGGTAATCTCTGTCATCGAAGAAAGAAAGAAAGAAAAAGAAATGTCGATACCTTCGTAGTCTTTCTCGGTGTAAGACTGATGAGTGATCCGAACACCGGGATCTTTTGGAGCCTCGTCGTCACCTGTCCCACCTGTGTGGGCCACGCCACCTCCGCGTCCAACACCCGGCTGCATCCACGGTCTAGAAAAAAAAAAATTGAACGCACAGGTGAAACCACGAGTTATACAAGTATTTCAAGAAATCAGTATCTTGATATCACCGATATCTTCGGAAACCTGGACTGCTCTCAGTCACGTGTTTTCTTTATGAAATATATCTTAAGTCTCACTTTAGACGTTTATCGAGAAGCGGTTCCATGATTTCGTCGAATAATACGGCTGCGCTTTTCTCATCGACTTTAACGAAGCATCGACGGTGACTAAGTACGCTCGAGCGTAAAGTGTCCAATAAATGTAAATCGTTCCCCCAAAATTCCTTGCTGAAACGGAGACGTTTGGGAGGAAAAACGCCGCGTGGGATCGTGAAATAACTCGGTTCGTCCGTTCGCGATTACCGCGCGACGCGCACGCGATTTTATAATAATTAAACTTCCTCGCCGAAAGGAAGTGTGTACTTTGTTCGTGCCGCGGCGCGTGCACCAGTCTCCTTCTTTATTAAGCTTCTTTCTTTTACTTTCTATCACCGGGAATAATTAGAACAATTTAGTTGGTCTCTGTGTCTAATTGATCGTTTCCACGAAACAATAGGTCCAGGTGAAAATTCGCGACATCCGTTCGCGCAAAGAAGCGCTCATTGTTCGCGATTCAACTACGCTAACCAGATCCACGGGAAAAACTGAAACGTTCGCTTCGTTCAATTCTAAGGCAGGTGATAATTCGTTTGAATAAAGATCGCGAAGCGGCACGCGATGCGTGCAATTCGCTCGACGTGTATAATCACACGAACGATTATTACGGCAAACCAGATTCGCTCTGCGCCGAACGCAGATGTGTCTCTAGCGATAAAGCAAAAGCGGTACAGAGCTAATGAAGATCACAGACGCCGCGTTCGGAATAATAATAATAATTCACCGGGATAGATAAATTTATAGGTGAATCGTGTTCGCGGTAGGAAAAGTCAATTGCTCGAGTGTTGGTCGTTTTTGTAGGGTGAGCAGAATGGCAGAGGGCTTTATTTCGAATGGTTCTTCTGTTCCAGGAGATCGTAGAGATACTCTAGCTTCGTAAGAAATCAGGAGTAATGCGAGGGCAAGACGTGCCCAAAGGGAATCTACGTGATGTCATTTTGAAACGACACGACGATTGACGAAAGAGAATAACAAGGAAGAATCGAGCGATTCTTATTGTTTTCATTTAATTCAAAACGATTCAGAAACTCTTCGGTTATCTCATCGTTAACGACAATATAAAAATATAACGGAGGTATAGAGAGAATTTTTGCGATGAAAATAATGAGTTAACCACGGAAACGAGAAGCTCGTTAGTTATCGGAACAGCTGTGCAAGCTTCCTCGTTATTCCGTGTTTACCGTACATATTTTATGGCTGCTTTAAGCATCCCTCCTTCCGATGCTGGAATGTTTCTCCAATGGAATACAGCTCTTCCCGCAATGTATAATAGTTGATAATTTCATGACGAGATTGTGAAACGTCGACGTTCCACGGTCGCGAACATTCGTAACGTATTTCGCGCTCTCGGTGAATGCAAGACTTCGCTTAAACGCATGTCACGTATTGATTGTAAAATGGAAATACATACAGAGTGGTTCGTGAGGATCTTCGAACTGTAATGTGAGTAAGGTATCGATTTGAAAATTAACCCCTTGCCCTACAATAACTTACAGTTCAAATGTGTTAAATATGAACTGAATTTTCAGTTTGATCCTAATTATAATTTGCTCAGTCTATATTTCATTTTTCTTTATTTGTTTGAAAATTGAGCCAATAAATAATTAGCTCTGTTGATACAACTAATCGAAAAAATCATAGGCAAAGGGGTTAATTAGTGCTTTTAACGTGTCTTACTGCACATGGCCACTTTCACTGTCAGTCAATGCGTTCGTGCTGGTCAGAGGCAGTAGATACAGACATGTCTACTATAACACGAATTATTAACGATTCTAAAGCTTCAATTAGCTGATTCAAATTACCAGAGTGCTTTTAGTATTATTAAAAATTCTCCTTCTTTTTTTATGTCTGACTGAATTCAATTTGTAACGTTGCTTAATAATTACTATCGCGTAACATTATTATTCACTTAACTTTACAAATGATTATCATTGATACACATTTTAGTTCCTATTATCTGGTTATCTATTATCTCAGAATGATAAAGATTCAGAAAACGATTAAAACGAAACGAAACGTGCTACGGCTATACGATCTTTATCGCATTAATGAATTAATTGGTTGCAGAAGAAGTTTGCTTTGATAATTACGCGTTTAATGAACACCGAGCTTTGCCACGGACTAAACCGATAGATTAGACTCGAATTACAAAAAATGCCGCATTACAAGGACTTTTTCATTCGAAGTTGTTGTGGCTCGTTAATGTTCTCATCCGTTCGACCTCCCAGGCCTAACGATCACCAGAAATTTCGTGTGCTGGTGCAAAATACTGCGAGCAAATGCATATCGGGTATAACCGCATAAGCAACGAAACGGTACTACGTTTTGAAAAGCTTCCAATAGCCATTGAAGTTTTTATCAGAACATTCATTTGCAATTTTCATTTCAAAGTACTAAATTTGCACCGGTAAATTTATGAGTAACCTTTCATGTTCTTTCATGTTTCGACGATTTAACAAGGAATACCTCTGACGGTCACCGAGTGACCTCCGACAATTAAACAATTATCGTGTCTTCCCCTCGTTTATTATGCCACTCTCCCTTCATAGACACTGCGACAGGGCCCTCTATTATGTAAAAGCATGCGTATAGGTAGAGCGCAGATAATCATAACGGGGTAATTATCCACTTGACGACTGGTAATCCCGATGGTCAGACCGAACCATTCGACGTTCGTCGCGATCTTGACATTCCGACGATCCACCTTCGTTACAGCCTTCTTTAAATTAAAATTAACGCTATCAAAAATTTCTCTTCTTCACCATCTGTCACGGATAGCGCGTAATCACGCGACCGACATTGTCCAGGAAAATCAACGGCCACCGTTTAGCATTGAAATTATTCTAACGTTGGCGAGAAGCGAGGAAAATTTCGCAATGCGACGCGTTACGCAAATCATTTTCAAGAGTATTGTAACGCGTGAGATAGAGTCACGATTTGAAAACTGGGAAAACTATGATAGAAGTTATGCAGGTTTTGAGCGACACGTGCACAACACATTAATTGTTCTTAATGGTACCTAATTACCGTCATGTTTATGTTAATGTTAAATAGTATTTTCTGCTGCAACTATTTTTCTTTTATGTTATTTATGCGATTTCATTTGCATTCGAAAGGATACATTAGCGTTCGTTGCTACAAGTATAAATGAATTTATTGAATCGATTGAAAATCAATATTTTTGTTAGAAAAATATCAAGAAATATCCTATGAAATCAGACTGTTTTCAGCATTTTTGAATTATTAATTACTTGACTCTTCTTTTTTTTTTTATTTTAGCACTCGCCTGTTATCTCTACTCGTTGTTTGCTTTACACTCTGCTTTTAATTACTACAACCTTTTCACATGGTATTATATAAAAACGGCGGACGAATTTTTAAGTTTTCAATTTTAGTTTATTTCGACATGTTAACGCTTGTCGAGATTGAAAGCAACAACCGAACAGACGTTAAGGAGGCCAAGATAACAGCGATAAAAGATAAACGACGATTTGTAAGTCAGTGGCACGTTCATCATCTGTGCAAAAAGAAAGAAATAAGCAGAGATCATATGGAACACCATGTTCCTATGTTAGTGAAAACAGAGAAAATGGTCGAACACTACGAACAAACGCTATTGATAACTATTGCATATGAAATCACTTCAGATAATAAGTTCATTTTTTAATTTATATTGCATTACGTCGCAAGGTTAAAGTACAACATCGTTTAATCTTCTACTTTTATCAACAGTTTGCACGTGATGTTACCGAAAAGAATGTCTTATTTCATGATTGTTCCTGAATTCCTGCTTCAACAACAAACATCGTGTAATAAGATGATCACACGTCCGGGTCATTTTCGTGGCACGTCAGCGATAAATCAATAAAAAATACATGAAACGTCATCGAATTATTGGTTAGCGAAAAAGTCTATTGGTGGTTCGTGTCGAAGATAAAACTTCTGCCATTTTGGATTCGTTCTAATATCATTACAAGGTAAATGCTGATTAAAAAAATTTTCATTGCTTTTTCTTCTATACCTCGTGTAGCATATTAGATAATAAAAATGAATTATTAAAAAGTTTCAAGTACACCCGTAATCTCTGGATAAATGAAAGCTGTCTGAACGAGTTGACTCCTTATGTTGACCCTCGCAGAAAATCTTTATCGCGTTCATTTTATTCACACTTTCTGAATTAATTTTCTTCATTTTCGAGGTCGTGTATGCACGTCTAATGCAGTGGAAAGATTAATCGAATACCACCCACGATTTTCTTTTCCCGATGCTGCCAAGAGGATTTAAAATCCAGAGGGTAATAATGAAGAAAATCCGAGGGGACAGAATGATAATTTATCTTAATGGAGAAATTTCATTTCAAAGCGCAAAAAGAAAAAAATAAATTCCAGAATCGAGGTTTTATCGAAATCTTTAGAGGCATACTTGCTATTTCGATTCATCCTCGATCGAAATCGAGGGTTGTTCCTGTGCTTTGATCGATGGATCAAACAACGATGGTCTTCATGGTCGCGAAGACGATCGAACGAGCAAATTGTACGGTAGGCGTGAATACACACGTTGAACACTCTTTGGCAAACGAACAGGGCTGATCCCACTATCGCGTCACTGTCCCACTCGTCACTCGATAACACGCACGCACGTTTTACGCACGTCTAAGCACCGCGATGATCGCCGATCGACTGTTTACCAGCTGACTGACAGTGGTCTTTGCCTTTCGAAGGTCGTCCATCCTGGAATCGGCTGACAGTCGGGCACGGCAAGCCGTCCAGTCATCGCGCGATCCGCTCGCTGGACTCTCCTATCGTCCACGGTTGCTCGTGATTCTCTCGGTAAATACACGCAACCTACACGTTCACGGTGATAACGAAACTCCACCCAGATAATATTAGGATGCCCTGTGCTGTCCGGACGACGCGACACACGCCTGATAACGCTTCAAACGAACTTTCATTTCACCTTCTGTCCGCTTGATTTTTCCTCCTCTCCTCGTTTCGGCCACCGGGTTGACGATAAAACTTGTAGCTTTTTCTTCTTTTTCATTATTCTAGTTTACGTATCATTGAAACGCCTCCAAAAGAAGATACGAATGCTGTGGGAGGAAATATTGAATCGAATGAAGATTCAATTATTTCTTCCTTTTTTTTAAATTATTCCACTTTATAAATCTTTGAAGCGTTTCAAATGTTTGTTCGTTTGTGTGTTTCTTGAATTGTATTTGCTTAGATACGTCGGAATGACGTACTGTGTCAACACCGGTTTGTGTCTGATAGTGAAAATGACGTGTACTCTGTGCCGCATAAAATCATTATCGTTGCTTTTCATTTACATATATCAAGAAATATTACTGAATCACTTCTGGTGATACTTTTAGATTTCTTTTTGTTAATTTAGTAATTGCAGGGAGATGGTTTAATGACTTCCAAAAATACAAATCACACTCTTTCTTTAAACTGATTAATGTAACAAAGGCGACTACAATTGATCATCAACGGTTCGATGTCGAAGAATGTTTAGATTATCAGCGTTCGGGAGAGATTTCTACGTCTTATCGCCTACAATTAATAAACGTTTGAAGCAATTTTGGTGTTTCATTTTATTTCAGTGTCCAAAAATTGTACTAAAGGTCTAAATCTTCTTGCAATATCCTTCTATCATCCCTTTATTCGGCACAGCCGATCGGCGGATCAGAGCGGGAAGAAAATCGAGGCCGGTAAGCATCGCCACGCGTGTTAAGCAAATAGGCGTAATCAATTCTCGCGTAATCCGCAAACGTTTGCCCAGAGAAATTGATATCTTGGCTGCTTGTTTGCCTGCTCTTTGCAACCGGTTGCTAACTTTCCTTCAAACAGTTCGTTTCCGAGGGCTAGCGTTTCTCATTCACGACGAACACCTCTCGCGTGTCGCGTAGTCGGCGAATCAGCCCGAGTCGACCGCGTGTGTCGTAACTATGTCGTTTTTATACCTGCAAAAATTTATCTGAGAGGCCTCGATCAAGAAATACCGTGTAACCGACGGAAACCACTCGAAACCAGAGGCAACCGGTAAACAGCGAATCAGCACGCGCGCGAAACCAGGTGTTTATTTGCATCGTTCCTTCTCACGGTTGATAATTGCCAGGGAAAAGTGGGAAATTGCGATTCAATCACGAGCTACCTTACCTGTTCGCTCGTTTGCGATTGCTCGATGATCATCGGTAAAAATAACGCGAATCGCGAGACGAATTTTAATCGACGATGAATCGCTGCTCCTTCTGTTTCAAAGAGTACTTTAATGCAAGCATGGATAGAAGAGCAATCACTTGGGAAATCCATTACATTGTAAGGGTGGGATGCTCGAGCAGGCGATCAACCATTTTTCTGTCATCCTCCAAGTAGACAATGTTTCCTTGTCTCTCTTTTTCTTCGTTGCTATTCAAACGACGACCCAACACGGATAAACAGACAACAAAGATCGGTTACTCACCTTCTGATTTACAGGAAGTCTCGAACCTCCTTCGATCGCGAAGTTTCTTCCCCGACAAACGATCACGTTCTATCAGGCAGCCTGCATCACCGCGCGAATGCCCGCACGCGATCGAAATAACCGCGAGATCTCGCTATCGGAAACACCGATTTCCCTTTACTACCACCTCATTTCATATTCTCCACGGACACTGCTTTCTACGCTACAAACAGAAACGAAAAAGGACGAATTGAATTTGTGAGAGAATTCAGGGGGACAAGTGAATACCGGAGGAGGTGAGAGATTAAGAAGAATTTGAAGAATTTTCGTAAATATATGCCCCTCCCTTGTCTTTTCTATATCTCCATCTTGCCGCTATTAATCGGAATACCAAACGATCGACCGCTTCGCCCTCCGCAACAACAATGCCGATACCCTCCCTTATCAGCACAGAAAATAAAGCGAGTTCTTTTATCGCTCTATCTCAATACGTCGTTATCTTAATATTGGCAAGATTTTTCGTGAGAAAATGACTCGATCTAACGAAATGTCCATCGTAACCGATATCAGATAAGGGAAACATTAAAGTCCGGCCAAATTCTTCTTATCTTTTAGATTGTTTTCATGACCAACCACGCAAACAACATTCCACCCTTTCGTGTGAATTATACACGGGTTCAAACTCGAAGTGCCAAATTTGTACCATCGAGAAAAGGAAACGAAAGGAAAAGTAGAAGTTTTGATTTCACGAAAGTGGTCCTGACAGGTGTCAGACGGTGGAAAATATAGTCAAAGGGTCAAACACCGAGAAAGTTGAACGCGCGAGACCTCGAACTTTCCCTCGGGATCGTGGCCGAGTGTCATCTTTTCTCGCGGCCAGGTGGATAAGGTTGATCGGTTTAATCCTCGAACGAACGGTTGTTGATATTGGAGGGAAACGTCGAAGATCGGCTCGAGTTCGCGGAACGTTGTCGTTCGAAGGCTCGCTGTTGAACTGGAAAGAGTGGAGAAAGCTCGAGCGTGCGACGCGTATCCGCGGCGCGAGCATACTGCTACTCGCGGATGGTGGCGGTGGCAGCTTCACCCTCTTTGGTATTGATCCACGTGGCCGCCTCCTCGACTCTCGCAACCAGACCAACCCCGCCTCCGCCGACCGATGGCTACCGATCCATCTACAACAAACTGTTCACCGCTTCTCACATCTTTCCCTTTTTTTCCCTTTTATCTCGATTCACTGTAGGCCAGTTTTTTTCCAACAGATAATCGATCTGAACCTTTCGTTCTACTCAGAAACTGGTGATTTTATGATAATTATAAGTTCCAAGTTCATAGGACGAGAAGTAAGAATCGAATCTCCTAATTACCGATCTCATCTATTACAAATTGTAATATATTATGATAAAGGTAGTCGCTGAATTGCTTTTCGAAACATAGAAACTTAATATACTTCGTCAATTACCATTTGGATATCCAGAAGAAGGGTAAGCACAGGATTACAAAGTTTTCTCGTTGATGTAATGCTTTTTTCTTTATTTGCTCCATGAGGATCCTATGGGCGTGTAACGAAACGGGGCGAAGAAAGATTCGGCCTAGCAGTTTCGTGATATTCGTGCCGGTTCAAGAAGGGGGTTGTAAAACTACGATCATTCTCCGGAGGAAGGGTCGGAAGCTGAAGGCGGAGAGATTGTTCTGCTTGGATATAGGTCGTTGCCCTACCTCGCCGCGTGGAAAATGCTTCCATCGCAGAATTCTCCACACGTTTTATTGTCCAAGGGATGAATAAAAGAACAGTAAAATCGTAGTATTAATGTACAGTCCCTTCGATATACATCAGATATGCGAAAGCACAATATTTGTTAATCATTTCACTTTTATTATACACACTTACAATTATTAAAATTATAATTTTGAAAATAATGCAAAAGAAGAATGCTATTTCAAATGATCTATACACAATCGGTAAAATCAATGGGACTATCTTGTGATGGTATATCATTACCTTCAATCGGTAATGTAGTGGGGATCCTGCTTTATCGAATGTGCTCGGGATAATCTACAGTCGGTACAAACATAACGTTATTTTAACAACTGTCGGTAAAGTAAATTCGTTTCTACAACTTGTACTCTTTCAGAACTCCTCATAGATGTCTAGTCCTATCCGTTTGCGCTTTTATTTTTTGCGCATGGGCCTAAGGAGGGCCGAAGCGAATGAAATAGGAGGGCCGAAATATGAATGAAACTCGAAGAGGGTTCGAAGGAACATTCTTCCTAGTCTTTTTGGAATTTTAAAGAAAATCTTTGCTCTCGAAAGATGAGATAGGTAAAAACGAGGTGGCAGGGTCGAAAGAATAACACGGAAGCAAATCTGGGTGTGGGCAAGACGTGACAAGAGGATCAGATAAGGAATCGTGCCTTCTTCTTTCGACGTTTCCTTTGTTTAGGAATTAAGATAAAGAAGCGAGAAAGAGGTGTAAGGACCGCGGAAGCCTGTCTGTTTGAACTCGAACAGGAACAAACCAGACGCGCCTCCTTTTCTTTCGTTCAAGTCAAATATTATCGGATACGTACGCGTACCTGTTCGTATACTTTACTTTCAGGGCACCTGCGTGGAGCAGGCTCGTTACAAATGTAGCTTTTTTGTTTTTCCTACGCTTTTATTTGACATACCACGCGATTTCAAAACGTCCCGCGATTCCGTCTACCGATAACGGACAAGAAACATTAAATTATAGATCTCGGTAAATCTTTTAGGTAATAATTTAGAATTTAGATTCTAAATAATAATCTTGGGAAATACCGAAATACATTATATTTTGGTGGATAAAAATAAGGTAAAGTATAATGACATAGAAGGCGCCAACAGCAATAAAAAGAAGGACATGGTTAAATCCCTGTAATCTCGAGACAATGATTTTTAAAGGGGTTTTGAATTTGTGCCTTGAGGACGAACGCCATCTGCTCTATCATTGTATAAAAATGCGAAATACTTGGCACTGCAACAGTCTAACGCACGTTGATGGTAATAGCAGATTACTTCAATATCAAAGCCTATATCCCGTCATTCAGTCTAGGGCTGATCCTTGCCATAGTACAGCAATAAGAGGAGTACCAAGGGGAGTTGAAAACCCTTTTCAACACTAATTATGACGGCTTCACCACCAAACCCGGTGGTGCCGTCAGGGCCGATGGCGTCGGGAGTGAGGGCTCCAGACGCCTTTGCATACAGCCCGAGGAGAGGCCAGCACCGGGTGTGACCCCCGGTGCCGGCTACGTGGTAGGCACCCTAGATGGGCACCTGTATGCCAGGCGTGCAGGGCTCCGGAGTAATACACATAAAGTACCGGAGCCCCTGTTTAGCGCCAGTGTTGGTCGCCGTGGGGTTTTAGTCAGTAGGAATCTGACACTCCCCCGCTGCCCGCCCCTAATGGACAGTGGGGGGTCTTATGCAAGATTTCCCCACGTAAAAAAAAAAAAAAAAAAAAAATATTTACAGCCATTGATTTGTGTAAAGGTATTTGGCTGCGGCGCGGTTATCAGACGTTCGATCTAGAGCGAAGTGAAACAGTATCAGTCTTATAGCGACCGCCGAGGGGTGCAGATCTACCTAGTAAGCGTACATATATCTATATTATATTTTCTACGTTCATTTAATTTGGTGTATTTATCTTCTTAGATTAATGAATAAACTCATTAGGAGGACGAACGTGTTGATTTTATTACTCCCATGTGCATCCTTTACATCCCTGCATTCCTTACATCCCTGCATCTCTTACATCTCTACATGCCTTACATCCCTATATTCCTTACATCACTGCATCCTTTAAATGCCTGTTTACTTTATATCCTTGTATCCTTTGCACCTCTGTCATCCTTTCATCCCTGCGTCCCTCACATCATTGTATGCCTTACATCCCTCTATCCTTTACACCTTTCTATCCCTTATACCCTTCAATCCTTTACATCTCCATATCCGTTAAATGTCTGTTCCTCTTACAACCCTGCTTCACTTATAGCCATGCACCCCCAAAACACTCTATTTCTTACAATCTGCGGTGCCTTACATCCCTTTATCAATTTTATCCTTGAAATGACGTTTTCGGCGTTCGTAACAGCGCCCCCTAGTAGCGAGAAAAGGAACTAAAGTACAAATAAATTTAGCGCCCTCTGGCGGACAAAATTTGAACTAAAATTTCCCCGAAAAATCAGCGCCATCTGGCGGCGAGAAAAGGAACTAGAACACGAATAAATTTAGCACCCCCTGACGGGCAAAATTTGTACTAAAATTTTCCCGGAAAAGCAGCGCCATCTAGCGGCGAGAAAAGGAACTAAAGCACAACTAAATTTAGCACCCCCTGGCGGGCAAAATTTGAACTAAAATTTTCTCGAAGAAGCAGCGCCATCTAGCGGCGAGAAAAGGAACTAAAACACGAATAAATTTAGCACCCCCTGACGGGCAAAATTTGTACTAAAATTTTCCCGGAAAAGCAGCGCCATCTAGCGGCGAGAAAAGGAACTAAAGCACAACTAAATTTAGCACCCCCTGGCGGGCAAAATTTGAACTAAAATTTTCTCGAAGAAGCAGCGCCATCTAGCGTCGAGAAAAGGAACTAAAGCACGGATAAATTTAGCGTCCCCTTGCGGGCAAAATTTGAACTAAAATTTCCCCGAGAAATCAGCGCCATCTGGCGGCGAGAAAAGGAACTAAAGCACGAATAAATTTAGCGCCCCCTAGCGGGCAAAATTCGAACTAAAATTTCCCCGAAAAGCAGCGCCATCTAGCGGCGAGAAAAGGAACTAAATCTCGCACGATTGTTCTCTCTGTGGTGTAGGAATACAAGAGATAGGGATGTAAGAGATATATGGGTTTCAGGCATATAAAGGATGGGGAGATGTAGGCGATGTAGCGATGTAAGGGATGCGGGGAAGTAAGGAATGCAAAGATATAAGAGATACAGGCATGTAAGGGATGCAGGGATGTAAGAAATGCAAGGATGTAAGGGATGCAGGGATGTAAGGAATGCAGGAATATAAAAAGTGCTGGGATGTAAGGGATGCAGGGATACAAAGGATACGAAGATACAGTGATTTGGGGGTAGTCCCTGCGAGGTCCATGAAAAGAATGAAGAAAATAAGTAACTATAAAGGTAGACCTTTGTCCATAAAGAGTAGGAATAGGATAAACAATAACTGGGAAGGATGGTCTCCGTGAGACCCATAAAGAGAAGTAAAATAATAAATAATTACGAAGCGTAGGTTTGACCCATAAAGGAGGATAAAATAATTAATAACTGCAAAGGGTGGGGTTTAGCTCATAAGAAGGGATAAAATAATAAATAACTGGAGAAGGTGAGGAAGGAAGGATCAAATAATAAATAAAAGGGGTGATAAAAATCATAAATTTCATTCCTCCTTGATGAGATTATTTAATAAGCAAAAAAAAAATAAAGTAAATTAAATAAATTCCGAAAGAAAATTAGAAGTATATGTTGATCCACACCCCTCGGCGGTCGCTATACGACTGAAGAGGTCGCACCTCGTTCTGGGTCAAGCTTCTCATATTGGGAAGTAATTATTGTGCTTTGGTTTTCATGTATATTATGTTTTTAATTTATTACAGATCAAACAGTTATTGAAAAGGATTTAAGACAATTAAATAACTGAGAAAAGAAATTTCGGGCATTAGATAAATAACTCAGAAATGAAATTGGTTAAATTAAATAATAACTCGGTTGTTTTTTTACAATGATTTATTTGCGTGAAGTGAATACAAATTTGTCAAACAATTATTATAATAATTGTTCAGTCTTGTGCTGCTTTTGACTGATTTCTAAAAAAAAAAGAGTCAAAGGGAGTGAAAATTGTGTCTTTTCCGATGTCAGTCTGAGGTGCAGCAAAAGATGGACAAGTAAAATAGGCACGATTAACATACCGGCTGTGCTTTCTGCATGCAGACCTAATCTCATCTGGGGGTGTCTGGGACCCCTTAAATCATGACCCCTCGAAGACAAAGTCCAGTCTTTTGCATCTGTAGTCACTGCTACACTTTCCTATCGCATGAATTCGGATAAAATAATAAATAACTGAGAAGGGTCGGCCTTGGCCCAAAAAGGGGATAAAATAATAAATAACTGGAAAGGATAGTCCTTGGCCCACAAAGAGGGATAAAATAATAAGATTTATTTCCCTTGTGAGCTTATTCAATAAGCTAAGAAAATAAATAAAGTTAATTAAATAAACTCAGAAAATAAATTAAAGGTACCTACATATATGTTTGACAAGTAGATCCGCACCCCTCGACGGTCGCGATTAGAATGGCGCTATCACCTCGCTCTAGGTCCTAGGTCGAACGGTTGACAGCCGTACCCGATCAGCCGTGACGTTCCGCTTCGCCGCTGCTGCAACTCGTTACCCTTACTCGAATTTTATACCTTTCTATTAAAATTTAATTACCATTTTTTATTTTGCAACCATTTATTAACTAAATCATTGTCGTATTTATTTAAATTTATTATTTTTGTAACTTCTTTGCGTAAATGTCCTGCAAATTTGTATTGATTATTTATTTTTTATACGATATTGAGAAGTAATTACACTTTTAATTTAAGTTTGATTTTCATATATGTATATTATATTCATAATTTATTGAAGAACCATCAATTTTTGAATGTTATATAAATAACTCGTTGTTGTTTATCTAAAACGATTTATTTATCAAGATACATGAAGTGAATACAAGTTTGTCAAACAATTGTTTTAATAATTCTTCGGTCTTGTCCTGATTTTGACCGATTTCCAGAAAAATAGAATGAAAGAGAGTGAAAATTGTGTCTTCAAGTGCGAATGTGAAATGTAGTAAAAGAGGAACTGGTAAAACAGACAAGACTGTCGTACCAGTTGTGCTCGGTACATGCAAATGAATTTTACCTAGGGGTGTTTAGGATCCCTCAAAATCATCCAATCTTTTTGTATCTGTGCTCACTGCTGAAGGGTAATGCGTATAATTTCGTGAGGAGACGTTCGGAAGGAAACAAAAGACTGTGGTCAGTGTTTTCAGACGAAGAGGATCAGTCGTCCGGTTGTTTCGGTGGAAAACTGATTTCACTCGGTCAAAGGCTTTTATATTTACCGTGCACTCACGAGCGTCGGGTCCTGAGGAAGGAGCGGGGCGACACGGAGAACACAGACGTGCGGTTTTTCCGGGCCACGTTGCTGGCAAATATTTACCGGAATGTGGAGGAGGTCCTCTTTAAATTCCACCAGCAATCGGCGCCTCGGTACACCGAAAATAACTTTAACGATCTTTCGGCTCGGCCACGAAAATCCATAAACCTGGTAATGACTAGGGAACGTGATGCAAGGTCGGCTTCCAACTGAACCGTTCAAACTGATAGAACGATCATGAAACATAACATTTTTAGAATTAAAAACTAGAAACTTCTAAAATCATATTTTTATTTTTTCGCAGGAAACAGAAGAATGGATACCGTCAAGGATAAACATTTAGCGTAGAGAAACAGAGATGGAAGGATTTGGTGAGAAAAGAGGGACAGAAAGGGAGAAGAAGAGAGAGGTAGAGCAGAGAAGCAACTGGAAAGCCCGGATTTCGTTCCCAGGAGGAGCGCTCGACCGCGCTACGCAGGATTAAGCAATCACACAGGCCGATGGTTCCTCGATAGCGATGCTAATGTCGGGTCGAAAGGGCCAAGCACGCGTTTATGGCCCTTCCGTTTGCTTAGGCAAATCGAAGACATTCGCGGCAGAAGGGAGGCCCTCTGTGTATCTTCTTTCACGTAGGGCCGTGGCTGCAATAAAAGGTATGACGATCGCATCTAATCTTTTTAACGGTGAAAGTTATTCCTCCGGAATACGTAACGTGTACATAAATCAAAGGAACACCTTCCGTTTTGCAGCTAATGCGGTGTTTCCGAACCCCTTGGTTTATGAACTATTCGATAACAATATTTCTCTGGTACTCGAGAGGAAGAACAGCGCCTAGGAGGATCGAGTCGTTGAATGATCGATGACGACGATCGTTTCGTCTATTATACGCGGTAAGCAAACGGGCGATAATCGACGCGTATCGAACCACTCGAATCGATCTCACGCTCTCACGGGTTGTTGAGTCCGAATCGTGTTGCCGTTGGTCGTTTATGAAACTCCTGTGTCACAACATTTCTCCTCTTCAATTTGTCCGATCGATCTGGAATCGATCGGTCACGATCAGCTTCTCAAAGGATACTTAATCTAATTGTTAAACGATCGCGTTCGCGATTTTCTTATGGCGAGAAGAGGATGATGAAAAAGGAGGATCGCGAGGAATTCGTGAGAAAGGAAAGGACCTTGTAAGAATGCCACGTGATGCGGGAAGAAGCGAGAAGAAAGAAGGGTCAGAAGGGGGTTGGGTTGGTTGGTAGCGATTAACTCTTACTTAAAGGGCGCCTCCGCCCTTGCGAGAGCCCGTCACTTCGGCAAGATGTCGTGCAACAATGGAGCACTTAAACGCCGCGAATGCTTAAGTCATCTTAACGGCCAATCGACAGCCACTGGCTGCTCTCCAATTATCTCTCCGGGGCAAAACAATTAAACGCGACTCGTCGTTACCCGTCCTCCGAGCCTCCGATCCCCTGGCTAATGCCCACTAAAGACCAAATCACCTGTAACCGGTCAAGACCACGAAACTCGTGGCTTTCGTCTCTGCCAGGGACAAAAGGATGTGCATCTTCATCCAATTAGGCGATAATGGAACATCGGACGCGCGTTTTGCCACGGGCCTTGCCTCTCCATGATTTTTCGATCCTTCTCGATGATACCTCTCCCTCTCGTCATCCTTTCTCTCCTCCCGTTCATCAATTTCATTATATTTTTTTCATTCAGACCATTCGATCCTGTTGCATGATATTTCAACCGTTCCAAGAGTTATAAAACGAAGCAGCGCGTTTCGAGAAGAAGAATTTCCACGTCCCGAAGGGAACGCACGAAGTAGTAAGAGCAAACAGAAATTTATAGTAGCCCGTACAGCGAAACGATGGTAGAACATGGTCACAAGCAAAGGAGAAAAAGAAAAGGAAAGAGAGAAAGAACGAGGGGGCGAGCGGGTCAGAGGCAAAGACGGATCGCGACAGTCCCGATAACTGTTTGCCCGCGTGAAGAGCGTTCGAGCGCGTTACAACTCAAACCTTTTAGCCGTTGTTTGCACGGCGCTTTGTATTCTATTTGTACAACCGCTTAAACAACTCCGTTCTGAACGTATAAGTCCGTCGTCGAGCCTCCTCGAGGGAGTTGTGCGAACCCTCGAGTCGATCGAGGGTGCCACTTTCCGGGCCAACCTGTTGACGCGTCGCGTCGATCCAAAAGATTTCTTCCTACTCTATCTTCTTCTCGTACCCCAGGATCGTTGACTAAATCGCTCGGTATATTAATCTTGTCGCGCGAGATACGAGAGCCGAGAGGAGGGACAGGATTAGTCGTCGCCGCAGACAGGGCGGAAAAACGTCCGAGACGTTCGGTCGAGAGTGGGCCGCGATCGTCTTCTTTGTTTTCACGGGATACCTTTGGCTTCCAGGCTACGGATTTCTTCGGTACCCGTCTCGATTTCACAATCTCGGGGACGTCGAGTCGCGTTTAACGAAAGAAGGATGCGATCGGCTACCATCTCGTTGATCGGCCACGAAAAGGTATGACACGTTGCTTTCGCTCGGGATAAATGAGACGAGGCTGTAGATTTACAGTCATAAAATGTGTAAAATTGTGAGACACCGTGGGTACGCTGTTGTGAAACGGACTGTACCTGCACGGAAGGAGAATAGGTCCGTACGGTGTTCTTAGAGAGACAGGTAGGTGGATAGCAGAGCGGTACGATCACTAAATTAAGCTGGATTAGGCTAATCTGGCCCCGCGGATCGTTAATTAACGAGGCTATTAGTCAGCGACGGTGACTATTAATTCGAACGATAGTCGTGTCTCGACGATACGTTATGGCAATATCGTGTATTTGTCACTATCGTCCGGCTCACAAATTGGTTACAGCGCACCTGGAATGTCGTATCCCTTCTTCACCTTTCCGTCTCTTCTTCTACTCTCTTTCTCCATCTCCCCACCTCCATTTTGAGGATCATCTTTCTTTCACTTTGTTTTCGTTCGTCTTTCTCTCGCCCCTATCGTTCGGTATACTTTTGTCTCGCCGTTGCGTCTTCGATGGGACCTCGAGTCCAACTGGTCAGAGAGATATTTCGCGAAACGGTCTGCCACCGGGTCGTTCGCACGAGGATGGGACCAAGATTCGATCGTTATCGTCCCCCTCATCAACGTCGTTTCGCTATTAATTTATCGGCGTGTCGCGGTTGAATCGAACGATACCACGGTCGGACCACACTCGGGATACCTTGGGCTGGGCTCACTCGATAAATTACATCCACGGACGATCGATTAATTTACCAAAATTGGATACTTTATAGTCGAGTACAGTCGGTGAAAGAAAGTAGATGAGAAATCGAAGATTGAGAATATTAACTCGTTAACGAACAAACAGGTATCTGTAACAAGGATCTCCATTATTTACTCCAACTACTGTATATCTCCCTCGGTAAGTTCGAGTGCGCCAATGAATGGACCCGTTAAAACTGTCACCGAGACGACACGAACGGGACAACTAGTTCATGGTTGCCCATTGATGGTCCAGGTAGGTGCCGGCAGGGTTCCGCACACCCGTCCCCGGTGTCATCGGTTAAACTCGAGTTTAAGAAGGCTGAGTCTCCCCTTTGACCGGCTCTTAACTAGCGTGCATCCGGGCTGACTGTCGTGCAAAGGGAAAGGACTCGCCCCCTCCACCTCCTCCATCTCACCTGGGTATGACAAATTCAAGAAATATTTGTAGGCACGCCACGAAGGTGGAGCACAACGCGTACGCGTATCCACTCCGAAAAGGAACGTCTCAATGGAAAATCACCGAGGATAACTAATTCGGAATTCGTCCCTGGACCGGTGCCGGTGTCGTCGCGGACACCGTGAACGGGAACGACTTTCAACAAAAACAGCTTCCAGATCTCTCTGACGTTTCTATTTCTCTTTCTTCATTTTTTTTTTTTTTTTCACCGTTTCATGACTCGCCAAACACGGATCCACGAGTTGGATTTTCTTTTCGCGGTCCAAGGGAGCCAGGATTATTAACGATTTGGCACGGGTTTCAAGGGCTCGCTAGAGAACCGCCCGTCGAGCACAAGTTTTGCGCGTTTCTTCGCGCCGAAATTACAACAGGACGCCTAATTATCCTGGCGAGTTCTTGGGAGGAGCAGGGATCGCTCGCGAGTATTTTACCTACCGCAAAGGCGGTCGTTGATTCGTCGCGGACTCGCGAGGAACGGTGTACACCGTGGCATGGCACTCGCCAACTGGTCCCCTCGTCGTTGTAATAACTTTATTCTTGAAATTGCCATGGCACCCTCGTGGACGGGAGACGTAGCGTGGATCTCACTCCTCCGGGTGGTCAATGGTTCGAACAATCGTGAAGAACAGTTGGGTCGACGTACCTCGTCCGTGGCGAAGGAAGCATAGTTACACCTATTTGTTCCTTGGATTCCACGTAGCCGGGGCATTTTCAATTTTTCACGCGCCTTTTAACGGCAACGGTTCTCGCGGGTGGCCAATCTTTGTCGAATAGCCCGTTTTCTTTCACCTTTCTATTCCGATGACGCCTTCTGTGAACGCGTTCGAAACGGGCACGATCGCTCGTCGAGCAGTCTGGTCGATCGAAAGCGTCATTCATTTATTACCATTAACGAAGATGACTGGTCAAGGCGACTCTCGTGTAAACGTACCGACCGTGCGAACGAGTTTGCGGAAGTGACGAACGATAATCTAAACCGGTGATTCAGAGTCGCGCGTCAGCTCGTTCGAGGAACCCGTGTGTCTTGTAATCACTTGGGAATTGCCTAATGAGAGTTTCGGCATCTATTAGCCGAGAACTTCTGCATCCTATTAGTTTCGATATTCTATTCGAATAAAGTGGATAGCTCAGGTCGAAAAATCAACGGAGGCTTCGAGGGGGTCTTCGACCCTAACCGGGCCCACTGTGGGAATCGTAGATATCGATGACGGGAGAGGAACGCATCCCGCGGAGCGCTAATGGATCGATCCTGGGTGGTTCGATCGGCGTGGCTGCTCGATCACGATCTTCGTGATCCAAGATTTCGTCGAGGGCTGGAGAAATCGATTGTTGGTTGGCTCGTCGAGAGAGGTCGGTTGAAAGCGACGACGGGTCGAGGAGAAACAGCCCCTCGAGCCTCGAGGCATCCTTCCACACTCGCGATTCGCCTCGCGTGTCGCGTGATTAACGCAACGTTATTAAAACGTATATATCCGCGTGTCCACGGGGTCACGTTCAAACGTACGACCAGCCATTAGCCCTCGCGAAAACCGTGGTGGCTAATTAATCGGGGCAATTAAGAGGAGAAGAAGAGTCGTCCTCCGTACCCCTCGTCCGTTTCTTCTTCCATCTTCATCCGCTCTGTTCCCTATCGTCTTTCCTCGTCCCTTCGTTCACCATCTCTGTTTCGCCGGATCCCGAACCTCGTATGGATCCCCGCGTGGATCCTGGGCCCGCGACACGATGATCTACGCCCCGTGCGTCCACGCCGATTTATTAATGCGCGCCCACGGCGGCGTTCGTTACTTTTTTCCCCACTTTTTTCGTTCATCGAGCTCTGCCCCGAGAAACGGACGACGAACGCTCGCTGAAAGGAGCAGCAAAAGTTTTCAAGACGATTTTCAAAATCAAAATTTCAAACGTTAACGCTTGATAAATGAAAAATTTCCTTCTCGAATGGTGGAAACGAAGGAACAGGTAGGTAAAAAACCTTTGATCGGCAGGGTGCAATAATTTTTGCCTTTCAAGACTGCTGGGTATACAGAAAGCAAGACGTCTGTGTCTCACGGTGACGTGCTGCACCCGTTCGTTTCCGTTCCCTTGACAGAGACGATCGACGCGTCGCGTCGCCTCGCGTCGCTGGCACGTGCGAACCGTACTCGCACAAGAAGCGCAATCTTTCCAGAGAGATCGGTTCGATTCGCACCGCCTCGTAAACGTTTTTTCCCCGGTCGCATCCGCGAATCGGTAGGCCCGCTGCGTTCGACTATACGTCATTTCTTGGCGGATCGAACGATCGATATTAACGCGTCCCGTCACGCGAAGAATGCGATGTCGACGCGTCTCTATTTCTTTCTCCCTTCGGGCACGGCTACGCCCTTCTTTCTTCTCCTTCTTCTTCTTATTCTTTCCCCTTTGGTGAACGATTCACGAGAAGGGACGTGGTCGATCGACGGGAGCCTCGAGATTTATCGACCGGTTCCCGAGGACTCGTTATTGTTCCATATCGTATCGTCGTCCGGATAATTGCGCGAGCACGCGTGTCGAATGTCGATTCGCAGAGTGAACAAGTGGACCGTTGTTCACGAATTTACTGGTCGAAGGACCGTTTGGCGAAAGAAGTTCAACGATTGAGAGGTATAGTAGGTGAAAGTACACGTAACAAAAAAGTTGTCTCATTTTTACAGGTACGCAAACAAATGACATTATCTTAATATTTAATTTGGACGAGGAACGAGGGGCGCGAAGGAAGAAATGGGATATCGCGAGGGTCGCACGGCCCGTGGACGGAACCAGGCTGGGGTTCAACTCTCTGGATGGCTGGCACAACGGGATTAATTAATATTAGTAACACTGGGGGAGGCCGTAATTAATTACCGGACCGGAGCAACCATTCGTCTTAATACGACCGCGCTATGCGCCCCCTTCCATCACCACCCTTGGCATTCGCTCGTTTGTTCGCCCGGGCCAGATAATGATCGCGACCTAATGAAAACATTATGTTTGACGATGGGGCCTCCAGGCGATTCGAGTCCTCGAGAATATTATTCGATGCTACGCGATTCGCGAACGGACACGATCTTTCGACAATTTTCACCCTCTTTAACCCCTCTATGAATAATTCTATAAAAAGATAACTACACGATGGCAATAAAATTTGGTAGAGATAAGAGGCTGACGAATTCCTTTGGGACATCGACGAAAGAAGAACTTTTACTTTGGCAATACGAAGAAGATAAAAAGCAGAGAAGAACGAAAGCGCTGTGGCATCGAGGTTAGAATAAAAACGACTGAATGATCCATGAACGGTCTTTCTTTTTTTTTTTCTTTCTTGGTCTCGGAAGGGTCCCTGGAGCGAGGAGGAGCCGAAGCGGTAGTAACGCGTATCGATCACGTCCGTGAGGTTATTATGCCAGCCGTTTGTCCGGCAATAAATACATAAATGTTTGCCCATAACAGAAGGGATAATTCGGCGTGCAAGCCCCATGGGTGGTGTGTGCTCCAGGTACTCTCACTCTTTCTTTCTCTTTCCATTTCGGAGTCTGGTCGGTGGCCATGGGTCCTCTTCAGGTAAGCCAACTCGGCACGCGTTTTCTTTCTCGTCGAAGAGGTCCGCGCTGCAATAGCCCGAAGCTTGGACAGTCACACGTTCGGCTTAACGTATTTATTAAGCTGAACGCGAGTCGCCGCGAGCAACAGAATTCGCCTGGCTGGTAGGGAAGAGGGGTGATGAAAAAGGTGCAAGATGGCAAGAAACGGGGCGTTTCGTTCGTTGAACGAAACACCTTGGAGGATCGCGAACAGCCCTCTTCTGTTCTTTCTTAGCCACTGGCTAGAAATCCGTGGCGAATCTTTTCATCCGCCAATGTCTGCGACTTTCCCTGGAAACATTTCTCTTGGTGGTGCTACGTCCTTGCAAAAAGAACGGACTAACTACAAGTTTTACATTTTTCATGGAATATCCTACGAGACGACGTTTCGTTTAATCGAGCGTGCGATAATTACAAGTGAAACCTGATTGATTTTAGAATATTGTTTTGATTTCCAAGTTGATCGGCTGCTTAACGCTTTCCAGTTGTAAGAACATTAATGTATCGACACACGAGTAGATCTATGATTGGGCGAAGGTGTTATAGAGAGAAATATGAGTGAAAGGTTGTTTGCTAACGTTAATGCGATCGTAAACATGATTAAATAGCAATAGCTAGGAATTATGGAGTGTAAAATCTCGGTTTTCAACGTAGCGCAGGAATGTGGTCTCGTACACGTTTAAACGATACCGTGTACCAAGTACACGAAAGCTCAATTAATTGAAAAATCTAAACATCATATTTGTGAAGAATAAAATTACTACCCGTAGTCTGATCGTGAAAATTTTAACACGCAACCGCTAATCAACGAAATCGCAATGAAATTTGCGTGAAGCTCGAGTGAATCGATCGAAGAACGTCGACCTGGTAAGATCTCGGAATGTGGGACCGTGGATAATCGACGGTGAGTCGAATGGCGTTCTCTTAATTAAGGGTGGCCGGTGGAATGCTCGGGAAAGCAGGAGGTTGATCCTTCTTTCCATCGGTTGGCTCGATCGTTCGAAGAAAGCTGACTGCCAGAACCGTAGCTGGGAACAGAGGACCCAGATGAAGAAGAAGATGAAGAAGAAGAAGACGAAGGAGAGGAATGAGAAAGAGAGGGGGTGAGAATGGCAGCGCCTATCGTGCAGGCGCCACCGTGTTCACGGTTCCGCTTGGCCGGCATCGAGAAACAATAATTAGCTCTCGCGGGGTTCTTTGATGTCCTCCGACGCGTTCGCACCCCGCCCAGAAATCCTCCGGTAGGTGTCCCGGGTGGTCGTAGACGGTCGTCACGCACACCGAAACCATTTCAAACCTTACCAACGATCCTGCTGTATACGCTAGTCCTTTCGCTGAATCAGACAGAAACTGCTCGACGATTCCGTGTGTCCGAGCAACGATGCTCGCGTTTTTGCATTGATCCGGCCGACCGGACTTTGGAATTCAACCGAAAGAGGACTTCTTCTCTTTCTATGGTCCAACGAACCACACGGAGTCCTTCGAATTTTTTCCTCACCGATCGTTTCTATAAGAATAAAGTAGAACGTCGATTATCCAAATACCGGTTATCCGAAGGATCAATTATCGGAACACAGAATGAATCGACGGGCTGCCGTGATGGCGACCATTTAAATTTCAGATTATTGTTTATAACTGGTTTTGGAAAACGGGTTTTTCTCCCTATTAGTTCACTGCAGCTTTTTCGTGAACGACGCGTGTATACGTTTCCTGTAATACCCGATAATCTTTCGCGAGGACAGACAGGATTGAAAAGCTTTGGAAAAATTGTTGAAAGGGAACCGAGTAGGATCATCCGAAACAAAACGAGCCCCGTCCTTTGTTGTCGCTTTATTCGGTTAGTTAATGAGGATGAACGTTAACCTATATTAAGCTAATCCATCCCTTGGCGGAAGGCGGCCAGTTGGGTTTCGGGACCACCACGAAGGAGAGGATTCGTGGAGGAAGGAACCACCTGCCTGGCAGTGTCGGTGGCAGATCTTTCTCGATAAAGATCGATTTCACGCGTGTACTCTCGCGCCATTGCCGACTGTGAAATCGGATTATCCGACTTAAGGGTTCGAAATGAAAACGTCTTACCGAATCCGCGCGCGTTTCGAATAGAAAACTGGGGACATTGTTATCGGGGTAAGAGGGCAAAACGATTTGCTAGCGGGATTCGAAGATGGTGGCCGCGCGCACGGGAGACAGAATATGCGGGGTGGTCCGGTCGAATTTGCGGCGGGCCAGAGGCCGCAACTTCATTTACACCTATTCAACCTTCTTCCTTCTGAACAGGGCCTTTAGATTTACGAGCCATCTCGCCCGGTCTCTCTTCTCCTTTTCGTTTAGTTTCCTTGTGCCTGGACCACCATCTTCCGTTCGACGCCCCACCTCTAACTCCGAACGTTAGAACCAACTTCGCCTTTTTCAGTTTGACTTTTCTAGAACCTACGGTAGATTAAGTCTCCGATAACGTTCGTAGAACGTCCTGAGAGATCCATTTTAAGAGAAGGACAAGAAAAGTTCATCTATAAATCGGTCTACCAAAGGAAAGGGTTATCTGCGCTAAAAGCCACGCGCCAGATTCAGGCTGCGCGCGATAACGAGGCTGCGCTTATTTTTATTCTCGAATCCGAACTACCACGACTTCAGGCTACGCTTATTTTCGTCGAAGCTCTCGGATCAGGTGTGTACTCCACGTACGTGGAACGAGCGGACGATTTTTGCCGTGGAACGTGGAAAAACGCGGTCGTACAACATCGTAGAACTCGTCGACATTAAGTCATTACCGTAAGCGTCGAGCCGAGCGAGTAATCGACGGACGCGCACGGTCCGTCACGCGAGCCCTTGCCTCTCGGCAGATCCTGCTCCTACCAACAACTTATTCCTCACGTGATTATTTCGACGTGACGTCGAAGGAACGCGAAAGAACATCTTGCCGATCATTAGCGGCAATTAGAAGAGCGTTAGCTTTAGCTGATCTCTCGTCTGAATGATCGATTCGATTCTAGACGAAGAAAGAATTCGAAATATTCAACTTGATTCGAACTTTCTGTAGATATAGAGCTTAAAAGTAATAATGCCTCTTCGGAATTTTGCTATGAAGACAATAAGGCAAAGAATCGAGCAAACTTTTCATCGTTCCTCGTGGTTTTATCGCGTCGGCAGGACGATTAATTTTCAGCCGTCAGCGATGGGCAAACGAAAGAAGAACGCGCGGTGCCGGGGAGAGAAAAGGCTTTGCGGGAGCGTACGCTCGCATTCTTCGCGTATAATTGCCCCCGTGATTTTGCCCGGGAGAACCGAAGGCAAACTCGACCTCTTCGCGTCTTTCTCTACCCGAGTTTTCAAGCGCGATCACGAGGACAGCGATCGAGCGTACGCGCGCCGACAAAAACGTAATTGCGATCTCGTCGCGGCGACGATTTACGCCGATCAATCTCTGTAACTCTTCGCCGGGATCTCGTGACCACTGTCCTGACCTCGTTCCCGAATATCCCTCGCTCCGATCTTTTTACGCGCCTCCGCTAAATTGCCCTTTTTCTCGTCTTCGCGTTCGCCACCGTCCTCTCCTCTCCTCCTCCATCATCCGTTATCTTTCTCTCGCCATTTCGAAATTCGAAAATTTTCATTTTCCCCTCGCGATCGTAGACGCCTTCGAATCTTGCGGTTTTCCAGCCGTCGAAGAATCGGAATCTCGCTACCGCGAGAGGAAAAAGCTTCTCGTCCCGGCGCGGTTCCATGGCTACGGCTGCTTCGACTCCCGCATTCCGAGCCGAGTTCCCACACACGCATGTGCACCACCACCTTTCGATTCGTGCATTCTCCGCGACGTCGTCCCTCGACGTTCGTAGGAAGGGAGACGGAAACGGTGCGGCGCGGCGTCGAAAAGCGGACAGCGCCGAGGGACGAGGCGCGACGAAAAGGAGCGCGCGGGAAAGAGGAACGAGGAAGGAGCCGCTCGTCGGATGAATGGAAAAAAAGGAGGAGAGAGGTGAAACGCTAGGAACGATCGAGAGAAGCGGAGGAGAGACGAAGAAAAAGAATGAAACGCGAGATAGAGAGGGGAGAGAGAAAGAGAGCGATATCCGGGTAGGTTTTCAGAGAGTGGGAGAGCATCGACGAGAGTTCCTTGCGCGATGACCACGAGAAACGTGGCGGGGATGCCGAGAGGCGTGGCGTCCACCGGGACCGCCCACTATTTCCCCTTGAAAACCACGTGCTCGTCTACGATCAACAGAGAAGAGATGCTCGTCCGCTAGAAAGTGGCGGGTTCTTTCTTCCATTTCCTGTACCAGCTTCTATCATAGAATGAAAGCAATTCTCAAGGTAAACCATTCATCGATTTCGGCGTTCCGTCGCGTCTCTCAAAAAAGGAAGTTATCAGGAATGCTCGATCCTCTTCTTCGCAATAGGAAAATCGAGTGCGGGGCAAGATTTCCGGAGAGAGGGGAACAAAAAGAGAGGATGAATAAAAATCGAAACGGGGAAGGAAGAAGGTTGATCGAGAATCGGCGCGTGTAAAAAGAAAGGGCAGAGACTGGACTGTCGGAGGGGCGGGGCGAGATTGGATCGGTTCGTGGGGGGTTCCGGTGGACCGAGGGGAAGAAAGCTGGTCGCATGGACTAGCGAAGAAGCGAGGAAAACGGAAAGGAAGAGAATAGCGGTGAGTAGAGAGATGATCGAGAGAAGAGAAGAGAAGAGAAGGGAAGTGTAGAGAAGAGAAGAGAAGAAAAGAGAAGAGAGGAACATAGGGTTTCGAGGGAAGCGCGAAGAGGAAGCGAGAAGATTGGTCCAAGGAGGGGAGAAGAAGCGAGACGGTGAGAAGAGCGAAGCGGTGCGGAGAGGGGAGAAGGTTCCGTTCTCTCTACTGAAGAGAGATCGGCTCTTCCGCGGACGAGCGCGTGCAGTCGCTAGCCGAGGCCTATACTTGTCCGTCGAAGGGTATTGGTTCTCCAAGTCGGTACCGTACCCCCCGAGACACAGCGAAAGAGAAGGAAACGACGAGTCTCTCCCCTTGGCGCGTTCTCTCGACTGGGTCGACGCTCGTTCCTTCGCTGCTTGCTGCTTGTTCGTGCGTTCTTACGTTCGTTCGATCGGTCGATCGATTGCCCGCGTCGTGCGACTCGCTACCACGCGACCGGATCATACGGAGAAACGTTCGAAAGGAAACGGAAACGGAAACGGTCGGGAATTGTAAAGGTTACCGATTTACCAATTTATCGGTCCCTGTCGGCCCGCTATCCACCCAGGCGACGCGACGGACCGAAACGTCGAGGAGGGTTGCCAGGTATATCCTCCGGCCGCACCGTGCCTCTCCCACCACCTCTGATTCGGCGAGAACTCGGCAAGGGTGACACCCACCCCTCGAAAAAAGCCCTTCGGGGGGTGAGTTTCCGGCTCTCGAGGTCGACAGCTCCGGCTCTGCCAACTACAGTCACTCAACGGCCTGTCGGCATTACGGTTCTTGCGACCCCCGTGCTTTTGACAGCTGACTCTTTACCGCCGCGCCGCGCCGGGCCGCTCCGTTTCGATACGGGCCATCTTAGTGGACATCTAGTTCATCCTATCACGAGGACGATGATTTAAACTCGTACTGTCGTTCCCGGTCAATCGTCTTCCAAGTGTCACTCTTGTCTGTCAGACGTCTCTGAAAGACACGCGTGGACGCTCGTTATGTGCGCGACACCGTACGCGAAGAGTATCGTGTGATGTTCGTAACACGGTGAGTGAGACGATCCAGTGTGCGTGGTGTATCGTATCCGGGGAGAAGGTCGAGGAACAGTCTGGAAAGAGGAAAAACGCGGACAACCCCACCTCGATCGCGAACGAAAGATGAGGCTCTGGGTGATCATCGGCGCCCTCGCGGTCGCGATCCACGCGTCCATCGCGGAGATCACCAGGAACAAGAATCGTGGCAGAGGATCCATGTGGTGGTAAGTGATTTCAATTTCATTATTCAATGGAAATTTGATTAATCAGAAGTATGGCACTCGACGCGTTTAAATAACCGCGAAGATCTAGTGGATTTGCTTGATCGAAAGAATAAAAAATTCGACAGATCGTAATTTCGTTGACTCGGTAGGGTTCCTCGCATTCTCGTCACGACCTTTGACAGTTAATTACAAGTCGCGTTAACACCTGTCTCCTAGAGGCAGTCTTATCGAGCCAACGGTGGCACCTACGACCGTGCGCGGCTTCTTATTAATTCATTAATCATAAACCTTCGGGTCCATTCGTTTCAATTCGCCAATGATTTCTGCGCGTAGCATGCCGCGGCTACAAGAAAACACGTTGGATAGATATTAGATAATGGCTAACTTCATTAGCCGGGTAATAAATAATGGTCCCGGGCACGGTAGAACGCGCGTGTGTACACGTGTGCGAGCGGTCGTTTAACAACCGAAAGAGATAGCCGCGGAAATATCCACGTAACGATAAACTGCCGGCGATAAATCAGTCGGCTCTTGAACGGCTTTTCCAACCGCGTTGATTTAAGACACGGCCACGCACGTCGAGTAATTATTACCTACGAATTAATTAATCTAATGCGACGGTAAATTCGCGTCGGACGGGGCTGCCATCGAATTTCGCGGTCGGGAAAAATTTATCGCCGCTCGGCGAAAGCCGTACTCGGAGATTGCGACTTTTCGGCTGGATTTATGTTCGCCGGTGCTTGTCGCAGTTTCTCCGTTAGATATCGCGAGCAAAATCGCTCGTATATTCCACGGTAATAGGGGATTACTTATCGCGTTAAGAAACGACATACGACGATTCTGGGTGGTCTTGTACCAACATCGATCACTGATTGAACACTCGAACGATTTGGAAAGCATAAGTTGAAATTGGGAAATTTAATGTGCAAGTAATCGTTATCTCTGAGCTACGTGTTTCAAGATAAAAAGTTATATTCACTGATAATCGAATTTAATACAGCCTTTTGTCATTCGAAGCGCGTGGCAAGGGATCGCTATTAGCCCTCGATCAATTATTTTCGTCGTAGCGGCACGAAACACGTGGATGAGTTAAAAGAAGAAGAAGAACTTTCACCTTTTCTCCCCCGATGTAAATTACAAGCAATAGATACATCCTAACCGGTCCGATGCGCCGCTTATCGAATGCATCCTATAAATTTTCCTGCATCCGCAACGCGCAGACGCGAACACGGTTACGGGGCGCGCGAAATTTTACACGCCAGGTCGAAACGAAACTAACGACGATCCTCGAAATGATCGAGCGAGGGAAGTTACTCCGAACACGAGATACAGTTAGTATGTTTCTGTTGCTGGCCAATGTAAAGCAACGTAACTCGACGCTTTTACGAGCGACGCATCGTAATTCGGTTTATTTACACGGCCAGGAAAGAGTGTCAACGGGAAATCTCGGTCGCAGCTGGCTAGCTTTTCGCGTTTGGGATCTCCTTCGGGTCCTGGCTGCTTGCTTCCCTGTCTCTGCTAGACGTCACGAGGCTCCGTTGACAACGGACCGTTGACGGAGATCCAACGACAGTGATTAGCTGTTTATTGTGCGCGACGACGAGCGATCCGATGCCTGCTAGCGGGAGCTATTTTTTGATTCGACCCTGCTCCATTCAACCATCGAGTAGTTATAGTTTAACCGTCTCCTGCTCGAGTCTGGCCTTCTCGTCACTACGCTATAAAAATGTGGATTTATCCTTTTTTGCATCGGTCGTTTCAATTACCGGTGTCAATATAATGATTTGCAATTAGCCCCTCGTAAAATAAACGCTATCCAAATATGGATAAGGTGGCGGTAAAAGTGTTAAAAAATCGTGAGGACGAGGATTTCGAATCGGTCCGAAATCCACGATCCCCAAGACGTTTATCCTGTATAGTTTGCACGTTCTTCCCACGAAAGGGACGCGAGCAGAGCGCGCTGTTAAGCGTTTTTCTGCGCGACGCTCGATCGATCGAGACGCGAATTCTTTCGCAGGCAGAACTCGCGCGGCAGCTTGATTTATATATATATATACCCCGGCTACCGTTGACCGAAACTGTTGAACCAGTTTCGTCTTTCGAACTAATCCTTCTCCCGTGTGCTCCTTTTCTCTTCTCTGTCTCCGTGCCCTTTTCTTTTCTCCTACTACCTACCCTTTTTCTTTATTCTTCTCTTTCCGCTGTTACCCGAGGCGCTTCAAAGCGTATCGTTTTTACGCGTAAACCAAATTAGCGTCGGACGAACGCAGGAGAAATGGCAATTCGTGCGAACGAACGAGCAGCGGTCTCGCGCCTTTTCCTCCCCGTCTCGTTTAACCCTTTACGTAATTGGAAATCTGTTATTAATAGAGCGTACCACCGTTTGTTTCACGTCGCGGTCTGTATCTACATTGACGGATAAGCAACGCGTTAAACAGGTCAAAAATCTGGCCCTTCGCTGTCAAAGCTCGTCGCTGACGCGACGCGTGTTTGAAAACGCGTCTTTCGCGCCGCGTCTGCCGGATCCGAGCGAGTGTTCCGCCTCAAACACCCTCGCCGGTCTTCGACTCGACGATCTAGGAAAATAAGGGTCGACCTTTGTTTTAGGAAAATAAGCTTTCTTATTTAAGAAATAGTAAATCGACGAAACTTACGGTCATCCAAGGAGCTAGAAGTAGCCAACTCGATCGTGTCTTTTTTTCTTCTCCTCAGGGGAATCGCCAAGGCAGGAGAGCCGAACAATTTTTTGCCGATGTCTCCGGCATCCCTGCACATGGATCCCACGGTGTACGCGACCTTGAGGAGAAAGCAACGAAGACTGGCCAGGGAAAACCCGGGAGTGCTGATGGCGGTGGCCAGGGGTGCGAACCAAGCGATCGCCGAGTGCCAGCATCAGTTTCGCAATCGTCGATGGAACTGTTCCACTAAGAATTTTCTGCGTGGGAAAAATCTGTTCGGAAAGATCGTCGACAGAGGTGAGCCAATCAGATTTTTCCTTTCTCTTTCCTCCTACCTTCTATCCGCAACTTTAGGTGAACCTAACTCTCACGTTTTACCTATTTCCTTCGAAATATTCTAGCGTTTGGCTGATTTCTTTTTGTACATCGAAAAAATGATTCGAATCTGTTGAAAAACAGAGAGATCGCATCAAACGAAAGCTGCTGCTCACGGAGGAATGGAGATTCGCGATAAAACGATTTATACGTGTATACCTGTACAGATATATAACGGACCATAAGGTGGACTCGTTCCACGTTCTAAAAAAAAAAAATGAACAGCCCATTGTCCATGGTCGTCTCCGACAACCGGTATTCCCGATAGAGATTTACAGGAGACGAGTTTCGTGAAAAGAGACGAAACGATAGCGGATCGAGAAGAGGGAAGGGAGAAGAGGGTGGCATCACTCGTGGGTCCTCCCGAAATCGCGAACGTGCAATCTGTCGATACGAATCGACGACGCAACGAGACGAACTTTTATCCCGACGCGTAGTATAATCAAGGTGAAAAGACGTTGTCTCTCGATGATTACGTTAATAACGTCATCGTAAACAAAACGATCAGCCGAATAAACTATACGGGACGTGCTCGAGTTTCAGCTTGGGTAATATCGTTAGTCGATCGATTCGTGAAGCACCATAGAACGTCAATCCCTTTCGGCCGCATAATGAAAGTACGACTAATTGGATCATGGTTAGTTAGTTCTACACGATAATTTGTCGTATCGTAAATCGGTCACTGATTCGTAAGCATCTCTAACGTTCTTCCCTCAGCTGGAACAGATTATTGAGCTTTAGATGTCAACTTCTGCCTGTATATGTTTCTATTTTTTTTTAAATTGAACGCTTTGAGGACCACCCTTAGATTGGTCGTAGAATGTTACGTTTTGCTGCCGATCCTGTTGCAGTTAGGCCGGAAGATTATTGAAAGTCGGGAAAGAGTGCGGAGCAGGGGTTGCATTAGAGGACAGGCACGAGGGGATCTAAAAGGGGCGTGCCCTTGGTCCGAAGGCCCCGGGCACGTGCCCTCACCGACCAGATGTATGTTTTGCAACCTGATAATGGACCTTCTCGTACCAGTTTCTGGCTCCCCTGCGGCTCTTTTAGATCTCGTCCAAGCGATTGTAAGAGGAGCTTTTTCGCTCGGCCCAGTGTCCCCATATGGCCACTTATCGCGCTGGTAAAACCGTAAAAAAAAAAAGAATCACGGGATACAAAATAGAGGCGAGGAGGAGATCGCACGCGCGCGTTGCTCTCACCAGCAATTCGTGTAACCCTTGCTTTCCTATCCGCACCCTTTTGCGGCTGAACTTCCTCTTCCCAACGCGTTAACTTCATTACTCAGGCAATAACCGATAATTTATGTGTATTTGCATGGAAAAATCTATTTTTAGATGACCGGTCGTTTAGCGCCAGTCCTCGGAAGGTCTAATTTTAGACGATACTGTGCTAACTGTTTAAAACCATCGAGTACGCCTATCTTTTTCTCCTGTATACATACTCTGCATTTTGGAGTATTAGGTCATTGCGGATCAAGCGTAATCCTTCATTTCCAATCGCTTATGTCCCGAAATGAAAAAAATATTATTATTACAGTGGGTGATCAAATTGTTAGAGCCATTCGCATAAATTGATGATTTCTTAAATGAAAACCTAATTAAACGGAGTTTTTGTTATTTCTTAATGATGATGCTTGTAAAGTTATGACACACAGTTGAAAAAAGTGAAAGTTCTTAACTGGCCTGGAAATTCTCCGGACTTCAACCCCATCGAAAATTTGTGGGAACATTTATTATTTGTAATAAATATAAATTGGTTGAACGTTAGAAATAAAGTAATCAAAATGAAAAGAATTGAGACAGTAATTACAGCAGAAGGTGTGTATTATTAGTGAAGGATCATTGATTAAAAGTTATTCAATGTATTTAAAAACCTTTTCTAAAAAAACACGAGAAACCCATTTCTCATACCGTGGCTCTAATAATTTGATCACCCGCTGTATAATAGTAATTGTACGAGTACAGCCCCCATTGATTATGCTCCTGGTTGATGCTGATAACCACTGAGATTCACAGAGTGCATTCCTGGCAATAATGTAAATAGAATAATGTTCGTAAAGCGTTGATGAGAGCTCGAGTGTGATTCTACCTGACGTAGAAAACAGACGAGACATCGACGAGGCATTCCTCGACGTACGGACGAAGAGGGCCTCGACCTTTCACCCCTCGCGATCGTCTTGGCTGAACGAGGAGGACCAGTTTCTATCTTCCTGTGTATCCTCTCTTCGTTCGTCTTACCAACTTGCTATCTTTTGTCTTGTCGAACCGATCCCGCGGGTAGATTAGATCTGCGATGGGGGGGCTCTATAGGGGAAACTCAGATCGGTATCGCCGATCCGTAATACGCTCGCGTACTCGTCGTATTTGGAGATCGTAGAAGGGGATCGTTGGCAGACTGGTTGTCGCGCGCCGACCTAAACGGTCGTTTCCGGATTATGCGGGCTTACCCGATTACACGATTACCCGTCGTGTTCTTTTCTTCTCCGGTCTCCCTTTGATTCGCTAATGTCCATTCGTTTCGTCACGCTCGAACGATCGTTTTTCTTAATCCATTCTCTTCTTTCAAGCGTTAATTTCAATATTTGCCTGGCTGCAACAACGTCGTATCTCGACTAAAAGGATAAGATGAAAAATAACCAACCGGTCGATACTTTTGGAGGTGTTTGTACTCGATATTATAGCTGGTAGTGAGTAGGTTCGCGGCCTGTAATCATTTTGCCGCCAACAGCCACCTACCGCATCGGTCTCTACCCTCGCTTTCGTTTCTTCCCATCTTCCTCTTTCATTCTCAGCTGGCCATCTTCTTACCTTTGCCACACCGCGAGCACCGTTTCAACGTGTTCGTCTCGCGTGGAATCGGAGCCAAGTTCCGCAGTCTAATTGCTCGGTAAACTGCGAATCTCGCGAGCCTCGGCTGTTGCGTTCACGTTTTTCCTCGATTTCGCGTGGACTCTCTGCGAGTCTACCGTTCGTCAGCGAACAACGAAAGTGGTCGTATGGAAAAACTGGTGTATCACTCGGTGTGTAACATTTAATAATTGTTTAAGAAGGATAAATTCGCTGGATATCGATGGACGGTGGCGCACGACGCGCCGCTCGCGTCTTATACGGAGGACCAGGTTGACTTTTTGCCACGGCGTTACGCCGCCATAAATCGCGGCCTATGATGGGCTACATGTGTCGACGGCACGCCACGATTTCTTGCGAAAACGTGAGTCGCGAGCCAATGGGCCTCTGCCCTCCTGCATCCTTCCTCCTTGCCTCGTCCCATCAGACCGTGATTTTTACATCTTGTTTGCTTCCACGCTACGGGTTCCCGCCACCGACAGAACCACGAACAGAACCGTGGCCTATATGGCGGTCTCGTTTTCGCACCCGCCTCTCCTCAGCCCCTTATTTCTACGCGAGTCTATTTTGCATTCAGCAGACACGCGCTCGACCACCGGTCGGATGCAGTTTTTCGAGGATCGACAATTTCCAGATGATTTTTATCTTTCTGGAATTTCAGAACGTACGTGACATACAAATAGACACTCCCACCTTGAAACCGCTTCTAGGTACGTCTATCAGCGTGAGAAACGTCGGGGATATTTTCTTTTTCGATGCGGTGTCTCCCGAATGTTTCAAACGGTATTAACTGTAATACTTTTTCGCTTTGGTTTGCGGAACAGGTACGCGAGCAAGGAATTTCCCAACGATGCGACCGAGTGTTTGTCTTGCGGCAACGAGCTGCGCCTCCACCTTGCCCGTACTATTTGCACGAGTCGATAAAGCGAACGTCAAACCGTTTATCGCGCGCGGAAACGACAAAGCGTCGAAGCGTTCGTCGCGCGTTCCCCGTATGCGAGGACAAACAATACATCACCAGATTATCCCTATGCTTTTCTTCGGTACTGTTCCTTTCTTTTCTTTTCCTCGGCTCGCGTCCACGTCGATAACGATATTTCGTCTCGAGAACTATTCTCGTTACGTTCCTTATCTCTGCGTCATCCGGCTGTTTGACGATCGTAAAATCTTCAGCGAAGGAGATGATCGTACGGGTCCGGCTTCGCTTCAAAGTCGCGAGGATCGTCAGATGTGTGCTCGGAGCGTCGCGATGATTTCATCGGGCCTTTCATCGTTTCCGTGAGAAAAATTCCTTCGAACCATTTCAAACAAGGAAACGCCAACGATCCTACGTTAACTTCATTTCCGATGATCCGCGAGTGGAAAGCCTCCGACCGGCCGTGTAATCCTCTCGGTCATGCCAGTTCCAGATGATGAGGAATAATATCTGGAACCGATGAAATTTCGAGGATACAACGTAACAGAGCGGAACGGCGTAAATCTTGCTTCCTCTCGGGTTACCCCGAGGTTGGAAACCGTCGCTTCCGTCGACCACCGTTGGCCTCCGGTCTTCACCTTGGACAGGGATTAGGTGGAAATCGTTTCTTTCTTTCCATCTTTCCCTGGCTCGCTCCTTTCTTCCGTCATTTCGTCTGCCACCCGGCAGCGATCCCAGCACTCACGAGGAAAACACTCGTGACGAATTTGGATCTCGCTTGGAAATTTGACGCGGTCGATTATCTCTCTGCTCCACCGCTTTCTTTTCTCTCCGCTCCAGGCCTATCCCTTCGGTTTGACGTCTCATTCCGAGGCTACTCCACCGACGCTTTTTCACCTGGCTCATCCGTCCCCTCGATCATACCATTTGTCGCTCCGTGGAACGCGATAACTTGCCATTATCCACGTGACACCGAAAGTCATGGCAGCGAACGTCGTGACGGTAAGAGGACCGATTTACTGTCACGTGGGAACGTAGCTTAAAGGTGGCAATTTGCGAAACGACCCCTCCTTAATCTCCTTCTCTCTCTCTCTCTTGTCTTTAGTGGCTCGCGAAGGTGCTTTAGCTGGTCGCAAAGGTGCCGGCAGGCACCTGCGCCTTATGCAGATAAGGTCGAGGTGGCTGTCGGGTCAGCCTACTCGGGGTTAAGGTCGTGTTCCCTTTCTCTCTATCTGTCTCGGCCTCTCTCTACTCAGGCCAGGCTGCATCACGTCCTCCCAGGTTCCTTCCACACCTGCGCGTACCAGATCTCGCGCGCAGGTAGTCCAAGGATTGAGACGTTCTTCCCTGACGTCACCTCCCACGTTACCGGCCACCGCAAAAGTTTTCTCTGTTCTTTCATTTTCTTCTTGCTATTAGATTTTTTAAGCTTCCGTAGTCCGATTTATCACAGTTAACTTGTTAAATCCGTATAGAATTACAAATAATTTTTTTCACTATATAAAAATAAGCTCCACGTATCGTTTGAGAAGATTAGCTTAACGCTTTCTTCTTTTTTTCCACGGTGTTGCAGGTTGTCGAGAGACCGCCTTCATCTACGCCATCACCAGCGCGGCCGTGACTCACAGCATCGCGCGAGCGTGCAGCGAGGGCAGCATCCAGTCGTGTTCCTGCGACTATACCCACCAATCGCGACCACCATCCGCTGTGAGGGACTGGGAATGGGGTGGTTGTTCCGACAACATCGGCTACGGCTTCAAGTTCTCTCGCGAATTCGTCGACACCGGCGAACGGGGACGGAATCTCCGCGAGAAGATGAATCTGCACAACAACGAAGCGGGTAGAGCGGTAGGTTTCAACTCTTTTCTTTTTTTTATTTCATTCGCCAGGAATCGCAGTGTCGTAGAATAGCACTAACGATCGACGGGACCAGGTGTCATAATCCGTTTTCTCGTTGTGCCCCCAGCACGTGTCCTCGGAGATGCGTCAAGACTGCAAGTGTCACGGGATGTCCGGTTCCTGTACCGTGAAGACCTGCTGGATGAAGTTGCCGAACTTTCGCGTGGTCGGCGACAACCTGAAGGATCGATTCGACGGCGCGTCCAGGGTGATGGTGAGCAATTCGGATCGCGTGCGAGGGAATGGGAACGCGATCGTCAGCAACTCGGCGAGTAACTCGGTGCACGGGCACCGGGAGGGTCTGGGTCGTCGACACCGGTACAACTTCCAGTTGAAACCATACAACCCGGAGCACAAGCCACCCGGTCCGAAGGATCTGGTCTACCTCGAGCCTTCGCCGCCGTTCTGCGAGAAGAATCCAAAGCTCGGCATCCTGGGCACCCATGGTAGACAGTGCAACGATACCAGCATCGGTGTCGACGGTTGTGACCTGATGTGTTGCGGCAGGGGCTACAAAACCCAGGAGGTGACGGTCGTCGAGAGATGCGCCTGCACCTTCGTCTGGTGCTGCCAGGTCAAGTGTCAACTTTGTCGAATCAAGAAGACGATACACACGTGCCTGTAGATCTCTTATTTTTCCTACGATGAAGAGACTCCTACCTCCTTCCGGGCGAAGGACGCGTCCGTAGTCTCTTCCCATCAAGGTGATCGTATTTTCCTTGTATCGATGTTCCGTCGAGATATCGACGGAACGTCAACGCGATGCAAGTCCGAACAGTCGATACAACTTGAAATGATTTAACGCAGTTCGGATTAACCGGCTGCGTGACGGAGGGCCTCGTTGGATCGGGGTCTTCCATGTCTCCCAGTATTACGCGAAACGATCGAGAGACCATGTGAAGACTGAGACGGTGAGAAACGTTGTTGGACAGTTCGCGATCGTAAGCTTCTTAGAACGATAGACGTAAATCGACGGATCTTCGTGGTCGACGTCGTCGTTTGATCTTTTCATTCTTCTTTTTAATTTTTTTTATAAATTGTACATACGGTAATTGTTTTATTTTCGCGAATGCGTTCACATTCTTCTTTCTGTCGCTTCGAAACAACGAGCTTCGAACTCGCCGCGTGCCTCTTCTTCTTCTTAACCGACTACACGCGTGCGAGATTCATCAGATTCGTTATTTATTCCGATCTTATCGGCTCGCGTACTTGTATATACATATAGATTATAGTTATATAAATATATATATATATATATTATTTTTTGATATCGCGCGAGAGAAACCTCGTTGTAAATAAAACAATCGACGCCGAATTGAGACGGAGCCGACGGTCCGCGTTTGGAGCTCGTAAATTATTTTTATACGTCTCTTCTCCGTGCGTTCCTTATGCTCAGATACGCGCGGCGTTGTCCTACAGGCTTGGAAGAAATCGTTAGCCCAGTGTTTTAGATGCTCGACTTCTTTCTCGTTTCGAGAAAACGGTGATTATGGTACTCGTACGCACAGCAGACGTGTTTTTTTTTTTTTATTTTTGTTTTTTAATCGACTCTTGTAATTTATAAAGACGGATGTGTAAGGAGAAGAAATAAAGACGACTATGAAGTTGATGGATTTACGCGAATTTCTTGAATCCTATTTCCTATTCCCTTCCCGTGCTTTTCTCTTCGTTGAAGAACGAATTGTTTGTTCGGTGGTGGACAGAAGGACGCGGGGTCGACGCGTTGGGGGTTGCAGGAGGGCCTAAGCCTGGCGAAATATAGCAGGCAACTGGTTCTCCAGCCGGACGACTTCATAACTCCTTTGCCAGGCGAATATCGTGGGAGGCCCGTGCCTCGAATAAGACTGGTTCGACTCTCTCTCCCTTTGCTTCCTCGCCGTCCTTTCCCATCGCGTTCCTTCCTCCTACGTTTACTTCGTGGCCTGGCCGTGTGCTGCACGCGATGATAACGAACCAAGGAATCCCGCAGGAATCTCTGTACGGGATAAAAGGATTCTGACCGCATACGAACAGGCATTCGCGCTAATGGTTCCGACGCTCCTTCTGCCCTCTTCCACTCCGCCTGTCTCCTTCTTTCCTAACGATCGGCATTTTCACTTGTAAGCGCATTCCGTGCCGAGTTCTGCGCCGGAGGGATCGATATCCTGGTGCTTTCACCTGGGACCAACGGTTCCATCTGCTCTTCTTTTTTTCAACTAATTATTTGTTCTACGGTCAATTTGCAATCTGGTCTAGTCGGATTAGGTGGAAGATAAAACGAGACGGTAGGTTCGATGGAGGATCGCTCAACGGGCCGTGCGCGCGATGGAATCAGGTGGCAGCAGGAAGGGGGTAGGTTCACCGCGATACTAAAACAAATTCTTAGCTGCGCGAGAGGGGCTCCCAGCATCCCGGCAGACAAGAATCTCGAGCAGCCGGGCCACTTCTCACGGCGGCTGCTTTGATCTGAACCGACCACCCCCTCGTCTCCATCACGGTCACTCGAGGAACGGCAGCGCGACCGCCTCCCTCAGCAGCCAGCCTTTTTACCCGCTTCTGCTCTCGTCGCCTCTTTTTCCCCCCCACAGCTTGACGGAACGGCGGACCCGAAAACCGGCGAGATATACCGGACCGAGCTGGGATTCATTCAGTTTTACTATTATTACGCATACCGTCACGCGCGGGCAGCTCGTTCCGTGCCACGGAACGTTTCAGAATTCTAGGGGGCCGGGCGCGAGAAGAACAAACTCGCTCTTCGAATGTTGGCGCTGCGTTTACGAGCGGTCGCTTCTAAAGCAACGCGTGCCATTTTCTCTTGCCGTCAAACGATACCATCTTATCTCTCGAAGGAGCGTAGGACCATTGATAGATATTTAACTGTTTTTATTTTTCTACAAATACCTTGGAAGAGTTGGAAATTGAATTTAAATTCCACCGTTCGAGGGTTAATTCAAGAACGGAACGCTCCTCTAAAGGGGCCAAAGAAACGTCTTAACGCGAATTCATTCAATCAGAAATATGCGGGGAACAGGTGGGGGGGAGCGAGAATAAGAAAGAGAATGAGGTAGGAAGGAGGAAGCTGTCAGGATCGGGAATACGTTTAATGCGCGACGCGAAAAACGGTCCGGGTCGGCATGGTTTAACGAAAAAAGACGGTAAACGAGCAAAAGCGAAGCGGTTCTCTCACGGTCTCGCGAGAGAATTCGTCTTCTTCGAGTGGCTCGTTCGCATCTGGCTCATTATGCTCGACGAATACGAAATTCAGTCCACGAGGTTGACAATCGAGGGCCCCCGAGAGACACAGAGGCTCGCGTCACTCTGCGAACAGGACCCCATCAGGGATGCCACGCGCGTGTGATCGGCGACGACGCGACGCGCCGCGCCGCGTGCCGTTTCGCCCGCCTTCTAACCGAGCCTTCTCTTCTTTCTCTCCTCTCTGTCAAATCACCTTGTATTTTTCCTCAATTACTCTTCTACCTATTTTACTATCAAGTTTGCAACACAGGTGTAATTTATTGCTCGCGTTCAGAACCTGTTGAAAGGCAACACCTTATCTTCGAAAGGAGTTCGATGAAGAAAGGAAGAGCAAGAGACGTATACGGCGTGCTTCCTGTTGCCCTAATCTTCCACTGCCGAAGAGGTCTGGTTCCCCCGGTCAAAGAGTTATTCCCGATAAAAAACGGGCGAGTAAATCAACTAATTTATCGTTTTTGCGATTGGGAGGAAGGTGGGCCGCGGACGCGTTCGCTGGAGCGTAGGCTGCCGGGGAATGGCAGGAATCCCTTTGGCCGTGGTCCTGGATCTGGTCGTCCGTCCTTACCGAGGGCCATCCGTGGGAAAGAATATCGGCTGACGTTCGAGACCACACGGTCGAATTATCGGTGTTTTGGCATGTTATACGGCTCCACCGATATCCCCTCTTTCTCTCTTTCCCTGTTGTTGCTCGAATTAGCACGCGCGCCCGCGCGCACACACACCTCTTTCTCTTTCCCTCGACCACGTCTTCCGCGGAACGAGCAAAGGGAATCTCCTTCGGAATCCACGTCCCCGCCGACTGTGGGAACGAAAGCACCAGATCGCGATTCTCCGTACACCGTGTTCAGACGCGTTCATCGACAGCCAGATTCCTATCCTATCTAGCTTTATCTTTACCTCTTCTATGCCTCTCAGAGGTCCAACTCGAACGGCATCGACCAGGAATTCGCGAAACGCGCCACCCTGGCCCCCTTCTCCATCCTCCTCGTTTCTTCTCCTTCACGGCTAATTCATCCGAATTGACCACCCCGCTGATTTCACGTATACCTACTGTAAGAATTCAGTGAAAATATATCTCCTTATATTCTCAATCGCTTCCCGCGATACCCGCAATCTAATCTCCCAGGATTCCCAGGATCGACTCGCGTGTCCCATTTTCCACGCGGTTACAGCGGAGGCTCTCTTCCGCCAGGCCGAGAGTAGCATGGAGAATCGTCCGAGACACCGTCAGGAAAACGAATCCCTTTGCCTGGAGAAACACGCGACTAATCGACGAAGTCACGAGGCGGTCGCGAAGAGGGACGAGAGGAAGGAGGAGCGAGAGAGGCCGGTAATGAACCGAGGAAGAGGAAAGGGAGTGCTTTCACGGAGTCGAGAAGCGAACAGTCGGGAAGCAAGAGACGTTATTATTAATGTCGAGCAAAAACGCCGAAATACATCATCCCGGCCAGCTTCGGCCACCTAAGTAGTCGAGAGCGTAGGAAGAGGGGAGGGGGAAGGGCTTCGAAGCCGATACGCCGATACACCGACACCCAGGTCCACCTGGGTAATTAATGGTTTTACGATATTGGAAATATCTTGCGACCAACCGAACAGAATCGGTTCAGGCGTCAAAACGGAAGGTCGATCCCCTCGATAGCCGCTCCTTTTTTACGATCGACTCACAAAGTTGAAAGAACGAAGGAGATGGAGAAGAAGAAGAAGAGTTTGTTTAGCTAAAGCGAGATTATACGGGCAGGACACGGAGGATTCGATTCGACGTCGAGATCATCGGCGGCAAGGACGAAGACGCGAGGGAAAAACTGGAGTGCACTCGAGTGTGTACGCGCAAAGAGAGGACCACCTGGTCATCCGAAGACTGGACTCATTCTTCTGTCCGACGTTGGACGAGGCAAGAAGGAGAGACAGCTACGCCAGCAGAAGCAGAAGAAGCAGAAGAAGAAGGATTCCTGGTAAATTAGCATACACAGCTCGGATCGGTGACTCCGGGGCTATCCTTGCCTCTTTGTTCTCACTCCAGAGGACGCATGAACGAAATCGAACGACGAACTCCTTCCGCGAAGGAAGAGGAATGAAGAGCAAAGAATGGAGGGTAGCGAATCCTCCGCAAACGGAGGATATTACGAAACAACAAATTATTTATACCGAAAATATGAAATGCGCTGAATGGGAAGTTGAACGTGGACCACCGGTGGAACGCGATAAAGAGAATAAGAGAGGAACGAAGGCAAAAGGGCCACATTGGACCCACCGCGGTGTTCCGCGAGGCTCGTAATTACACCGCAAGGCCGCCACGAACGAAAGGCGTCAAAATTCTCCTTCTCTCTTCTCTTCTCACGCCACTCCTTCCGACCTTTTTCTCTCTCTCCACCGTCGAATTTTGCTACTCGCGCGATCTCTTCGGCCATTATCGAAATTGATATTTTATCGACTACCCACGCAGTCGCGATCAAACCGGGCCCTTTATTGAGTTATTTCCCGATAATTACGAATCGGCCACGATAATTCCAGGTTAATCGACCGCAACAATTCCCGTCTACGATTTCTTTCGGATAGACGCGATAACAATTTCGTATGTTTTTTCCCTTATTTTCCTCAGCCGACAGAAACGATAACAATTAGGATACTACGTCGGCGTTCGGGATAATTTAAGGGTAATATAGACGAAATTAAAACGAGCGAGCCGGGTAACCGCGCGATCGACGCGCGAGCTCGGAACAGAGGCGAGGAAAAAATCCCCTGCGGTCGCAAAACAAAATGTCACGTAATTATCGCGGTAGGTGTTCCATCGAGCGAGCGACGAGCAACGAAGAAGCTTCCTCTCGAGTCCAGTCCGCCTCAACCCCTCTTTGACCGGTAGGTAAGCTTTCAGGCAGCGGTCAGCGGGCAAAAAGTGCAGCGAAAACCGCCGTTCGGATCGTAAAACGGGGCCGTTTATGGGATGGGACCGACACGTCCGGAGGAGGGACCGTTTCTATCGGTCCTCGTGCAATAAACGTTCTAGCTACAGCTAGACCCATCGAAGCACCTGCGCGATCTTTCCGTCTCTTCTTTAATCATTTGTGTACACTTTTCAAGCTATCGCGAAGATTAGTAATCTCACGGATGTCACCGAGTATTTCCCTCGCTACTGAAGTGTAAACTTAAAATAAAGTGGTTGAAAACAACCGCTATAAAAAGAAAGTGAAAAGAAAACAAGAAAGAACCTCTAACAACATTGTAAGACACAAGCCTGTTAGATAGCCTTACTGACAAGTCCACTCTTCCTTTTTCCTTCCCTATTACTATCGATCATTGTAATTATAAAGCGGCTCGTATTATGCAAATAAATGGCTAAATAGATAAGTAAATAACTGGATTAGCAAGGCACGATAGCCTTACGGTTACTTTCCAACTATAAACAGGTATAGCTATGAGGATAGCTATGGAACGTGACGTTTTTATTATCACTGCTTAGGCACAAGCTGTTCTCTCTGCGATCTAACGAGCGAGATCTATGTACATAGCAGTTCCTGGCATAATTACAATTCCCGGCAACGACAATTTCGAGTGAATTGCGATAGTCGACAGCAGGGAAACGAGTACGTTTAAGAAGAAACGAGGAAAGAAGATGAAGACAAGGGATAGCCGCGTTATCGCGAGATTTCGCGATGATTCAACCGCGTCGCGGCCCGTCTCGCCGGTTAACTGCTCGCATCCATATCCTCCTGATCGTGGGTGGACGCGCGACATGAGCCAAAAGCCAAGGGGACAAGCACGGGACACGCCGCGCCGCTCCGTTCCTCGTGAATTTTCATAACCGACCGCCGCTTTGGGGAGCGAGAAAAATGTTTCGCGATTAACGAGCCTCGAAAGGGAAGGCGAGAGGTATTCTAGCGCGATGAAAAAGGAGACAAAGGGAAATGTTAACGCGCTATTAGCTGAACGCGTGTATCGGGTCTAAGTAAGCAGCAGGAATTGAAATGAAATGAAAGTCGTAATCGCGGCAGGGCATCGGGAGTGGATCCTTCTCGAGGAGGTCCACGGGACGACGGGAGATCGTGAATTACGTTCGAGTTCCACGCTGGATCGATGGCTGATCGAGCGGATATACGGAGTTGAACGTCGATCTCAGATCGAGCGTTCGCGATAAAGGAACGATTCTTGCTCCCACACGCGGGACAACGGTGGTCCGTTCACGAAAACGGCTTCATTAGACTGAGCTCTGCCATCCCTCTGTTCGAAAACTCCTTCACGTCTTTCCCCCTTACCGTCTCTCTCTTCCTTCTTCGCGATTTCATCTACTTCTTATTAACCCGTCGAGCGCAGACCTCCGGAGGTAAATACTTGTCGCGGACGTTTCTTAAGTTTAAATCCTTAATTATTTCATAAGTTTAATTTTCTATGCACGAGAGATAATCTTCTAAGAGGACGAATAAAAGAGGTAGGTAGCAAGTGAGCCCTACGACTCTGTTTATCTGATACTCTCATCGTTCCGTCGTCGCCCCTTCTTAATTCACAGCCAGCTACGGTCATAATTCGCGTTTTACCTCGCGGTGTTTATGTACTTTTAATAATGCCTGATATCTCGTCGAGGCGCTGCTCGATTCCTCCGGACCCCACGACCACCCTTCCCCGCCCCTCGCTCCTCGCGAACCCGGACACCCTGCTGCGAGCCCATGCGTGCTCCAGCTTGCCAGAGAAACTTTCGACCCTTTCGAAAGAGCTTCTTTGCTCTCGATATTTTTCCAATCCCTTCGTTTCATCCATGTTCCTCATATTTTATGTGATTTTCTTAAGCGATTTCGGTCGGTCTTAATCCCATTAATTTCTTTAATAACTCCCATCATCGTCGATGTTTGCTAATAGGCTTTGGGTGAGAATACTTCAGTATTTTAGGACTTATTTTCTGCCTCTTCCTGGTGTTGAAGTTCAATTGCCAGAAAAATACAATACTTTGTCCGTGTATGCTTGGTAGCATACCGAGTGTATCGAAATTTCGGCCGCCTACGGAGCGCAATACTTGCCCAGCCATAGCCCAGTACCTTCCTCTTCGGTCTCTGCGCCGCGTTCGCCGTCACCGCCACCCTCCGGCACATGTTAACAGCACTTTAAAGTTTTATTAATAAGGATAAATCAGAGGCGCCCCGCGGATGAAGTTGTCGGTGTCACGGTCCAGCGCGTATAATCTGGCATCGGAAACACGGCGGAGTCTGTGCAGAGAGGAGGACCAGGAGGATGAGGAGAAGGGCTTGGCAACACGTCGGTTTACGACCATTGCCCACAATGTCGTGTGCTCGCAACGCGACCGCACAGAGATATTTATCGTCCAGCCTCGTTCCGCTCCTCCTTTTCGGGACCGAAGCGGTCGGCGATTTCCTCCGGATTCGCTGAATCCTTCTCTGCCATCCTGCCAGCGAGAGAACGAGAGGGCGTTTTCCGATGAAACGATCGAGATTTTCAAGTCGCGACTCAGTTGAACGAGAAGAGGAAGAGGGAACAGGAGCGATAGCTTAAATAGTTAAAAGAAATAACTTGGGGACTAGTTTGCAAATGCATCGATCCGATTTATATTTGATCTTTGGTTGGCGATAAATCGGAAAGCGAGCGGCGAACGAAACGGTACCAGATGCAACATACTTGCTCGAGTAGCTCGCAGATAAAACGGAATTCCTCGCGTGAGCGTAAAAATTCTTGAAAATAAACCCAGCGATATTATGCGACCGATAATTACGACACGCCTCGACTCGTTTCCACTCGGACCCGACTCGGCTCGATCAACATCAGACCGAAGGGAAATTACGAGCCCCTCCGGACGGTAATTTCCATCCCTCCTCAAACGTTAACTGATTTTCCGCAATTCCCCGTAAATTCAACTCGCGAAACGAATCGTGCCCCCCCCGATCGGTCGCGATAAGCATCGAGGAACGAAGGTGGTCGAGCAGCTCCAGGATTTTCCAGCTTTCGCGGACCGAGCGGAACGCGGAAGATGGCGTCGCAACCGCGCGCTAACCGCTTCTAAACGCCTCTAAACGAATCGACGGGAATTAGCGGGTACACCGTCGCGAAGAACAATGCTTTCGAAGGAGAACGCGAGATTACCTGGAAGAGAAACGAAGAACGAAGCTTATCCAGAGCGCGCATTCCGTGCGGAGATTATTCGCCCCTTGCCGGCGCGTCCGTCGCTTTTTCGACAGAGAAACGTACAGGGGACCAGGGGGAGAGGAGAAAAAAAAGACATCCGGCTAATTACGCAAGACCAGTATGCCAGGGAAGAAGGGTGAAGCGAGACGAAGAGAGAAAAGGTCGAAGAAATTCCAAGAAGCTGGAAGAACCGTAAAGATTTCAACGACCTCCTCCACCTACCTCGTGGCACGGTCCTTCGTCCTTCGAGTAGCTGGGATTGGAGAAAAAGGGCGAAGAAGAGCGGCAAAAGGGAGAGGACACGAGAGGAATATATTCTTTTTCGAAGAATATCCGAAGGAGAAGCAACGAGGAGAGGAGACGAGAGAGCCGTTCGTAGCCGGTGGCCCGCGTCCAGTAGAAACGGTAAACGGTGCACCGGCTTAAGGTCCGTGGAATTATCCTCCTGTAAACACCTACCTAATTAAGATTGGAACATTTTAACGTCCTGCTCGGCGAGCCCAATAAACCGCCTAACGTACAGCCAGTTTGTTAGGCGCTTATGGGATCGTTTAATTAATATTGGCGTCGGCCGGCTCGAACGACCGACCACCTCCGGCGCCTCGATTTCTTGCTTGCCTCTGTACCTACACTTGCTGCTTGCCATCTTTCTCAACCCTTTTCCACTCTACCAGCTATGCACGCATCGGTAGGAATTCAGAATTAATAACGAAAGTAGCAAGTATGCGGATATCGACTGACAATGAGATATTGAATTAGCCAGGTAAGATTGCAATTAGATATCGTGCCGATACCTGAAAGCGTTCAGAAAGGTAAAGATATTTTTTGAAACGATAGATAGCTCATGGTACCAGGAGCAACTTTGTTTCGCCGATTCGTTCGAACCCTTCTTCCCTCGATAACAAGCGTTTCGACGATCCAGTTGTAAAAAAGCTCGTCGGTCGCGCGTCGAGTCATGGTGCCTTATCGTTGTTTCCTCCAGCAGTCGGAGGGTAACGAGGAAAGAACTGCTCTTTCTCTTTCCATTAATCACGCTCGCGTTTTGCGGTTTTGTCGCGCGTCACGACTCACGTGCGTTCTGCGGGCCCCATTGTTCCGCGTCTAATCGTTCCAAGAACGCGTTGCCAAACGAACGATCCTTCGCCGTCAGAGAGTTTCTCTCACGCGTACCACCTTTATCCACTATTCTCTTAAAAAATGAAGAAAGAAAATTCATAAACGAGTTAATGCGGTAATCGAGAAACTCGATAAACGAATCGAACATCGCTTCCCATGGGTCCCGGGTATCCTCCGTGGCGGCGATGTTTTCATTAGCCCGTAATAACCGGTACGGATCGGGTCTGTCGGGCGAAATTGAATTACCACCGGAAGATCCTCTCGCCTTTCCTTCGCCCGTGGGAAGAAGCAGGAGAAGAGGGAGAAGAAAAGATGGCGGACGCGTCCTGGGAGCGAGGAGTTACGGGCCGGGTTTCTGGTACGCGCACGGTAACTTCGGGTCCAATTTCGAGGGGCCATTTTTCCCTCAAAGGGGAACGTGGACGGCAGCCGAAAATTACCCCGGTTGGACCACCCAGCCAGCCCGAAGCAGACCAATCTCTTGGCCATGGGCTAATCGAGTCCGGACGGTCCGGTCCGGTCCAACCAGGCTGGTGGGGCTAATTGCAGCTCACCACCTTTCTACCCTGTGGAGGTCGACCTCTCTATTAAGAGACCTTTACGCGAGCTCTTCTCGCGCGCACACCTCTTCTCTGCCGCGTCAACCTATTAAATCGAAGGGTGTAAGAGCCGAAAATTTTTTACCCGACCCCTGCGAACCACTTTTGCCATGCACATTAAGAGCGTAATGATTATCAAAATTCGTTGTTCGTACTTATTTCTTTCCATCCCGAACTTTTTATCGTCGATATTTCTTTATTTGCCCGGTTTAATTTTTTTTAGAAACAATCAAGCTTTTGTTCCTCTTGAGGTTTCTTTAATCATTATTAATGGCGTACCTAAAATAGAATAGAAGTTACCTGCGAGTTTTAACGATCGATTTACGATTATTAGACAACGGACGCTACAACGAAGGGGTTAAAAGCGACCCTTAACGCCGACACGAGATACGGAGGATGAAAAATTCTGAAAACGAATATACCGGACCCAACCGACCGCGTTAATTTTCACCTCTGACAAAGAAAGCGAGACGAGCGAAGAAGCTCGTGTCAAAGTGAGGATAAAAAAAAAGATTTCTCTTGGTGAAGTTTATGGCTTCCGCTATCGCCGAAACGCGGCGAACGCGCCGCGCGATACGGCGCGAGCGTTCCTCTTCATTTCTGGCTTTATGGTTATGCGAAATTCCTCTCTCCGGCCTTAACCGTAAAACTATTTTATAGGAGATGTAGACACCGGTTGTTTATTGCTCGCGCGACCTCTCCCATGTACAAGGTCGAATTACAGCTAAAAGCTTGTGTTCTACAAGACGCGGTAATATACGAGGCCTCCTAACATCTTTCCCTGTTCGGCTCATTAACCGTTCTCCTTTGGTATCTTGAACAAGCAACGATGTACGACTTTCGTTTGAAGCGTTCTTAACGAAGGGGTTTAATTACGAAACGTTTCACTTACCTGCAATCGATCGGAAAGACGAATATCGAGGTCAGAAAAAAACGTCTCAACCGATACAGACGTCACAGCTGGTGGCGGTGATTAATCGGCGATCTCGTTGCAAACGAGCTCAAAGGTCGATCAACGCGATAGAAAGTAACCAACGAGAATTTTGCCCGAGGGTACACGCTTTTTTATTCTGGCACAATATAAACTTTCGTCGATTCAGTCTTATTTACAAAAGAAAAAAAAAACAAACGAACAAACACAGAAGGAATAATATTAGTATAAAATTAAAATAAAAAAAAAAAAAAAATCATGGAGAGATTTTGCAAGCGCAAAGAAAATTCGCCGACAAACTGGACGAAAAGCGAGAAAAGCTACGAACGTTTCACCCGCGACGAACGCGACCGGAAACGCTTCAACGAATAGCTGGAGATACCTGGAAAGCTTCGAACGACGACAATGATCGCTCCTCGAATCGAAAGCTAGACGCAGCCTTTTTCAGAATCGATTCGCGATATCTATATTACAAACGCTTATCCTAACCGCGGAATCATCAAACGTCGAAAGATGAACATTTCTTACCATTTGCGGTCCAGATTAATCTCTCGTTTCGTTTCAGTCAGTCCACAGAATACCTGGATTCGGATCTCTTTTCTTAGGATGTTCAGGTCCAGGAAGGATCAGCGTAATCGAATAAGAGTCTGGAAGGTAGGATAAGGCGGGACGATTCAATTACTTTCTATTTACCTGGAATCTTCAGAAATATAGAAAAAGAAAATAAATAGACTGGCTGAAACGAAACGGTGAAAAAATGAAACATACTCTGATGGAAAACGCGTTGACAACAGGGAGGGGACCAGAAATTACCTAAATATCCATTGCGCCAATCATTGCTAACGACAAGTGTTGATGGTCTTCTTGACGAGGCAAGTGTTGCAGGTGACCTCGCAACACCAACGGAACCTACACTCGCAATTGATCTTCTCCTTGACGATCCTGGTGTCGTAGCCACGGCCGCAGCACAGTAGCTCGCAGCCGTCTACTCCTTGACTGGTGGAGTTGCAACGACGTCCCTGGGTACCTAACGATCCCGTCTTTCGGTTCGGCTTGCAGAAGTCGGGCGAGTCCTCGCTGTAAATCAGATCGAATCTGTCGGGCGGCTTGATGGTCGGACCCTCTGTGATGAAGCTGTGCCCGTCGTTGCTCGGTATCACTTTAGCCGCTCCGTCGAACGACTCTTTCAGCCTGTTCCCTACGTCACGGAACGGGGGCATTTTCCGCCAACACGTGCGAACCGTGCACGATCCGGACAGTCCGTGACACTTGCACTCGGTCCTCATAAAGTTCCTGATAGCCTGTCGCACGAACCAAACGCATCGTTTCTTCAACCGAATTTCTTTAAAAAGAAAAAAATCTGCGAAAAGAGTATGAGAGCGTTTACCAGACGACCAGCGTTGTTGTTGTGAAGCTTGACCAGAGTTTTGATGTCGGTGCGTTTTCGATAAGGCGCGTCCATGAAGTCCCGTGACTTTTTGAATCCAAACTTCACGTTGTCGCCGCATCCACCCCATTCCCAGTCACCCTCCGTAGGCAGACTCTTCTCCATGTCGATGGCACGCGCCAGTTTGCCCAAACGATTACCTGAGCATTTCCAATGGTTCGCTAGATCGATTCGCGAATCAGATAAAAAGTAATCGAGGATGTTTACCTTTCGGTGTCATCTTGTCGCAAGAGCACTCGACCAGGTGGCCCATGGTGCAGGCCCTGGTGACCGCGTAGGTAACACCGGCCGCGGTAATGGCGTTCACGAAACCCGTCTCCCTGGTATCTGAAAGTATCGGGCATTGAAAGACGATGAAAATTTAGATGCGATTTCACTTGGCACCCGTAAATTAAAGGGAGCCGAAAGGAAGGAAACGGGATTACTCGGCGTCCCTCGAACAAGGCAATTACGAAGGAGGTAATTTAGGTAAGCGAGTTAAATCGACCGGTCGCTGAATCAGCGGGAACGACGGCTCTCCTCAGAAAATGTCATAATCGTCGATGGATGGACGTCTCGAAACTGAGGGTTTCAAGAGGTAGACTGGTCGGGTTGGTAAGATGGTCGTCGTGGTTCTGGGAGCAATTGAGAAAGAGCTAGGACGTCGAATTTTGGTGGCGTGTGTATTCGGTTTCACCTGTCACGTTTCCACTCCATCATTAAGCGGACAATGCACGCCGGTGTTCCACCCCTTTTCAAAACGGCGGATTACCACCGCCTCCGTCCTGGGTCTCCCTGTCACCCATTGTCTCTCACCTGCCCGAGCATCCGGGTTTTGCAAATCCTCTTGGATCCCCCTTTTTTTTTTTCTTATTTCCGCGTGTCCCTCCTCTCTCCTACCTTGACGCAATCTCCAGATAAGTTTTTGTTCGCGTTTCATCGAGAGACCGCGTCTTCTGTAAAGTTCGCGCATCGGTCGATACGCGACAAGATAGAATCTAGCGGTTACACCCTTGGATTAACTTATAATCGTAACGGAGAATGCGGCTCCAATTACCCGATTCCTTTGGGCGTGCGTCGAGCCAAGGGAATCGGCGATCCTGGTCAAAGTATCGAGAGCGTATCTGTCGGCGATCGGTCGAGTCGAATGGAGTCGAGCCGGACGGCGATCGAATCGAAGAAACGCTCGAAGCGTTTCCGCGCCGCCAGGCAATTATCCTTTTCGAACGTTTAAGCGAAAACCAGCCGCGAATACTAATGCGGATCGAGGATCGAGATCTTGGAGGACATCGCGGAGGAAATGGGCTTGCGATACTTCTTGCCTACCGTCAAATTATTTGAAATCGAGCAACGATATTTATGAGATAAGCTAATATTTCTATGACAGCCAGAGAAAGAGAGTGATCGAAAGGGGGAAGCGAATAGGGTAGCGAAAGAAGATGAATAAGCAGAGCGGAGGGAGCGAGTCGCGGCGCGAGCCTGGGAAGGGGTTATACGCGTTAAGCTCGGTTCGCCGTGGTTCCCATGGATTCCAAGCGGGTATCTTCGCGACGGATCGACACGCGGACGAACGAACGGACGGACGGAACGAGAGGACGCAGCTCGAGAGAAGTAGCCTGCCACCGCCCGCGTATCTTCCGATGCATCGCCTCACCTTTCAGTGCGTATTTAAACGATACGATAGTTTTATACGGCCGATCTGATATCGGTGCTGGCTTCGAGAGCGAAAGGCCCTGGGGCTGTTTGCTGTCTTCCAGCTCTCGTGTATAACCATCCCCGCCGCGTGTTGCGTCCGCTGCCTTTTTGCCCGGCTACCCGCACCGGCTCCGCGATCCTTCCACCTGAACCCAATCTACCTTCTTGCTATCCGCTTCCGGATTACCTTTCTCTTCTTTTCAATCGCCTTTTCAATTTCTTTTTAACAAATACATCCATGTACATCTTTTTCATTTTCAATTTCGAAGAAATATAGCATTCTTTCCGTGCACGATACGGATACGATACGGTCTTAAAAAAGTATTCGTCTCGCGTATAAAGCAGTGAAATCGGTTCGTATTGGAGCGTGTGACGTAGAGAGGGGAGAATGTTCGTGGCAGCAGGTAATATAAATCACTTGGAATCAATTAGACACGAGGGATCGCGAGCCGATGATCTTGCAGTACGGTGCGATGCCAGAGCCAGGTGCACGGAGCACCCATCGTCTCTGGGGTCGTCCCGACGGCTCAGCCAATTATCAGCATTCCGGGGCATTATCCTCGGAGCGAGACTTACGCCGTGTTTAATTGCGAGTGGTCTTCTTCTTCTTCTTCTTCTTCTTTCTCTTCCTTCTTCTCTTCTTTAACGCGTCTGTTCTCCCTTGCTGTTAAGTCGTTTCTGATTTTCGCGTTTACTCGCGAAGCAGCGTTTGCGATTTGCTGCACCGAAAATAGTGTTGTTCCGTTGTTAGAAAACGAAGGATAGACGCGGTTCGTTCACCCAACGATCGCCGCGAAGAGGAAAGAAGAATCGTGAAAGCTCCCTGGATCGACGTCTTTGCTCGATCTGTTTGCTCGCCGATTATGCAAGCTGACGAGGACTCATCGAGTGGCATTTATCCGCCAGAGTATGGCTATCGTTTGCCCATTTTGCGACACGAATCGCTCGCTTAACGGGACACGTATGCGTGTCTTCGATTGATCACGGTGAAATACAACAAACGATCCATGAAATAAATAGTCGTGATCTTTGGATCTTCGAACCTTTTGCTACTCGCGCCGACTATAACTCGGCACAAAGATCGTGCAATCGTGTTTTCCTTATAGAAAATTACCGCAACGATGCTTCTCCAACGTTGGAAAATAACAGAAAACTTTCGGATAATTTAGTATCCTGGTAGTGGAAGAAAATTTGATATCATAGACCGATTTATTATCACCCGAGCGAATTGCGCGTTCGAATGGAAGCTCCGCTAGCGCGCTCCCGCGTCTTCGACAAATCCCTCGTAAATCGCGGTGTGATTAATCGGTCCATCGGATTATGTAAGCGTGTAATTTGCGACGGTGCATCGATGCCGCCATTGTAGGAATTATGTCGCCGGCAAAGTCGATCGACGCGGCCAGATGCTATCGATCGGTCCCCGTCCAGTGATTTGTTTTACCGTCCCGCGATTTATCGGCGCCGTATGCCCCGCGCCGATTCGTGCGCAATAGATCGGCTCGGCTCGCCTCCGTAAATCCAACTAGTTCGAATCGATGGTAACCAATCGCGGCGTTACACCAGTCGTTTCGTCGAGTTCGCTCTAATTGCGGATAAGATTCGTGGAAAAGAGAAAGAGCGTGACAGTGGCAAGGGGAAAAGATAAATCGCCATCACCGTTCCCGTAAATAAAGAGAAGAATATCAAATGAGAGGAAAGGAGATAGCGCGTCGAATACGGCGTTTAGTTAACCCCGTGTATAGCAGATACTACCAGAGAAACCTTTCCAATAAATACAGCGAGAACGGACGCATGAATGCCGGCAAAAATCGCCCAATGACCAATTGCGGCAACGGCCACTCGCCTTTTCCCGAGATTCCGCGAGATTTTTGAGCGGCTCGGTATCACTGCTGGATTCTCCTCTCTCGCTGGAATTTCTACTTCGTATCCTCTCTCTCTCACCTCGTCTTTATCCCTCTTCGTACGTTGCCAACTGAACAAACTTGCAACTTCGAGATACCAAGGTAATTACGCCGATTCTTCTATATGTTCCTTCTGTTTCTCTTTCGCTCCGTTTCCCCCGGTTTCTTAGAGGACACATATGTATACACCCTTGAATAGGGAAAGGTTGCAGAGGGAATTAGCGACGAGTTCGAAGGAAATTTGAGAAGAAAAGTATTTCGAAAAGACGAGAAGCAAGAATCGAAGATTGAGAATGGTAAACGCAAAGGATACTGGAAAGAAGTTCTCCTCGTTTTCTCTGGCGAGTCTTCTTCCTGCGGGCTTCCCCTTCGCCGATGTAAAATCGAGCGAGCATTCAAATGTCACCGGCGAACGGGCTGAGTCTAACTGAATAACAGATCTGTCCCGGTGTTCCGATTCTCCTCTTCTGGTACCTCTCGGCCTTCTCTTTCTCTCCTTCTTGCCTCCTTTCATCGCTCCTTCCACTTTACCTGGCGATGCGAGTTAAAGCCACGGTAGCCGAGATACAATAAACGTACGGGACATTAAACTGTTTGCTATTGTCAATCCTTTGTACGGAATACCGGCTGCGTATCGATGCTCTTCTTCTCCGTTACTCCGCTGCCAGCAAATACCCTCTTGTTGTTGCTTTTTTATTTTCCCCCGTGAGTTTCGTCGCGTTGGTAAATGATTTCCAAGCAAGTCAACAAACGCGTTGTTCAGAAATTAGCAGGAACCGTTTCGCGTGACAACCGGGATTAGAAAAATATTTCCTCGTTTGTTTCGAATGGAGAACGCGGATCGGTATGCGACCCCCGGTAAACTCGGGGTACAATGGAGAAGCGTGAAGACGCTGTAGAAAGAATGGTGGACGATGACGAGGAAGAAAGAGGAGAGTAAGGGTTCTTGGCTGACAGTAGACACCAGAGGCGTCTTTAGTCACGGACAATTTCCTTCCTGCCGATGGCTGGCTCGACGCTGGAAGCGAGAAAAATTGGGGTTTCCCTTTTCAACTGGAAGACACGCTTGCCCCATAATCGTCGCTCATGGCTCGTGTATTGTTGTTTCCTGCGGCGAGGGTGCCGACTACGTAGTCGCCACTCTCTCCGTTCGAGTGGTACAACGGATAAATCATCGAGATATTCTCGTTCGGACCCACCGTGATTTTGGTCCACCGTGTCAATCGCATTCCACGCAATCTTTCCGAACCAGGTGGAACTTATTGACGCTTAAATTCTTCTACCGTTCGAACTGTCACGTCCACGAGAATTCGAGGAATCGGGAAAAGAACTGGATCGTCTGTGGCTGACGTACACCTTTGGTTTATTAACCCTTACGAGCCAAAGGAAAATTTCCAAACGAGCAAAGAAGGCGAACGACGTGTGCGGTAATTCAACGAGCAGAGGAGGAACGCGGTGACGAATTCACGAACAAGTCGATAGAAGGTAAAGGTGAGAGGCGAGAGGGGGAGGGATACGCATACGGGTCCTCTGCGAACCGCATTAGTTAGCACCGAGTTCGCGAGGCGACAAAACACTTAGCGCCGTGACGCTAAATCGCTTTTAGCTCGCTCATTATCGTCTTGTCCTGTCCCGTCCCGTCCCGTCCCGTTTCGGCTTGTCGCGAACCTCGAAGAAAGGACTTGGAACTCCGAACGTGTTTTATTCACGTTCAACCAGTCTTATAAGTAAATTGCGTGCGTTTATATCTTACGTTTTAAGTTGAACACGATAAAAATAGAAATTAAATGTTTTTACCGGGTATCAAGATATACCTGTCTCCCTATCGAACCCGCTAATCGTTATCGACGAATCGAGTATGTCGAGTTCACCTTCGGAAACCGACGAGAAAGATCTCTACGTAGCAATTATCGAAAGCGAGCGGAACCGAGTTGCGAAAACGAGGAGTAATCGCGAGTCGAGACGCGAGTTTATTAACGCGCCAAGGTGAGCATCCTCGTTAGTGACCAGAAACGTCGACGAAAAGAATGTTTTCGAGGTAATACGACGTACGAATGTATACGCACTCGTAATGAATGAGATTCTTGCCAGACGTTGAATAGAAAAAAAATTCGAGAAATAGGCTTAAAGTTGATCCTGTTACATTTTTAAGGCTGTGTTTCCGAATTACCCTACCAGAATTGAGAACTCAGGTTCGGTATATAATTTAAATTAACTACAAGAAACCGATTAAAGTTGGTTTCAGAGTTGGATGTCTTACCGTTTTCGAGATATCGTGCTAAGGTTAGGTTAGGTAAGGTTAGGTGCCGTGTATGCGCAGTATCGAATAGCGCACGCGCAGTATTGAATAGCGCATGCGCAGTATTGAATAGCGCATGTGCAGTATTGAATAGCGCATGCGCAGTATCGAATAGCGCATACGTAGTCCCAAAATTGTCCAAAAATTATCCATTTTTAATGCATAAGTCATGCTAATCGTGGGTTGTAAAAGTTAAGCAAATGCCGTATAACTTTTGAGCAAGAGTGTAGATATCGAGCAAAGGGAATCCGGTAGGGATCGTTCGGAATCCACGTTGGATAACCCTGAAGGAACAACGAGTGAACGAGTCCTAGCAAGACAATAAATTCCTCCTTTCCATTCGTTTCCCCTTCTTCCTTTCTTGGTAGCTCTTTCCACGGGTTTTTGACGCCCGTGTTTCTCTTATCGCGACACGCGGCACCCCTCAATTAAGAGGTGCTGCTCGTCCACGAATGTTCTACCAGTCTAACCTCGAATCTCCTCCGGGGCTTCCCTTCGGACCACACAGCAGGAGCTACCTGCGGGGCTAACCTATCGGCCAGATCGCGCCCATAAAAATTAAACGTCGCCAGATAAATAAACGTCAATCGAGAATTAAGATAGGCGCCGACGGTAGCGTGGCTTTTGCCTACTACCACGCTTTTTCTCTATGTGCTTGTGCCCGTTAGGAATTTTTCCTCGCTTCCTTTCGATCCTACTCCGTTCCACCTTACCTCGATACGCTCCCACGAATTTTTCTCTTTCTTTCTCGGTTAATCTCGACCTCCCACCGTGATTCTTTCTTTCGCGTAATACCGACTAACATCAAACTTTTACATTTACGAGCGTTCGATAAGGAACAAGTACGCCCAAGTAAGAAGAATAAATTATTAGAATCTTGTGAAAATATGCTTTTTAAAAGAAGCAAAGGATTTATCATAAAAGTTTTTTTCCGAGCCTTCTGGGTAGGCATACCTCCTTAACGTTCTCTTTGGACGATGGAACTCACAAAATCGAGTTTCGATGCTGCTCACAGGATCTTGTACAGTTTCTAATTAGGAGAACCACTGCGGCACACGATGGACCAACGAGGACCCAATTTGCGTTCCACCTGCCACTTACCAGCCCGACTCACCCCATAAAAACGTAAAGACGACAATGTCCGATTACATTATGCTTCGTCATGAAATCGTTAAGTTCATGTCACTTGTTACACCGTTCGCAATTAACGATCCTTCACCGCTACCGACGTTATCGCGGCAATGTCTTGAAAGGTAGCATCGTTCGAAACATTGGAAGCACGCATTTGCTTTTTCTATTTTCCATCCGCCATTTAAATTGCCACCGTTCGACGAATTGCACTCGTCTAAATTCACGGGATACCGTAGAATTTTCCTTTAGATCCTCGAAACGATGAAGTCGTTTGTGGCGCAGAACGGTAGGATGGTTTGGAAAAGGTTGAACGGCAGGTACATAAATCCTGGCTGCCGGGTGCATTATTGGACGGTTCGGATCGATGACAGGGGCGGCGATGTGTTAACCGGTCGTTTCGGGTGACAATTCTGAACGTCGTCATTTATCTGCGACCCCCGGGCGAAGACAGCTCGCCCTGGGAAGTCTACGACAAGAAATATACGGGCTACTGGCCCACCCTCGGCGAGACGCGCGTACTCGCACAATGCCTTCTTCCATATTCATGCGAATAAAGATGTTCCCGTTTCGAAGTTAACTACCACGTCGTCTCATAAGTTCTCTGAATATCATTTTCATTTTTGCGCAATCTTTTTCAGACGTCCTGTACGCGCCGTTGGTAGCGCTAAAATTTAACCCGTTCCATTGATGGAACGTCGAAGGTTGAATCGAGTATAAAACGATGTATCCTGTCGGTGGAATCTTCGATCGGTCGAACAACGATCGTCAGGCATGGTCGACAGTGTCGGATATAATTCGATCATCGATCGTCCACGATGGAATCCACGCGTCCCGTACGTACAAGTTGATCAGGGACGTCGACGAATCACGATCGATAGGATCGACGCGACGGTATAATCTTTGAAAGAAGACGAAGAAGACGAAGGAGACGAAGAAGGAGGAGATGAGACTAAACGGAACGGTTCGAAGGATCGGTCGCCTTGCCAATGAAGCCTTTAATTAAGGGAACATATTGCCACTAATATCCGACGGACAGTGTCAATCTGTCAGGCTACCAAAAGGTACCGATCTGATAGCGGAACCTAGAGAGCAGTTCGGCCTATTGGACACGCTGTCTTCGATTTAGTTGTCGTGCTCGATCACCCGGAATTAATACATCGGATGGTTAACTGAGCGAACCACGCGGACAGCTACGTTCTCTCTTCTGCTCGGTTCACGAATAAACGCTAACCCAACCGCGTGAGAATTTCTCTTCGGACACGAGGCTCGAGACCCTCCTTCAATTTGTTCCATTTACATTCGCAACCGTTTACGCGGCTCTACTCTTCACCGAAATAGCTCCACTCACGGGTAACTTTATTTTCATGCAAATCAACCTTATCGTTTTCAATTTAACCCTTCTTCAGATATCTACTTGAAACATATTAAGCAAAACATCTTGCAAAATATCCTGTTGATTCACCAATTTACATCGCTGCGATGACTAATAAGAGAAGACTATTTATGATTGCAAATGGTTAACTGGTTGTTTCTTAGTAATTACTATCAGAATATTTATTAATTGCTTTCCGGTTGACAAAGCGTTATACCGTGAATATGCACTGTTTCTATGGCTATTGAAAGCCAATGTTGTGCAATAGTAAACGTAGAAAAAGGAAAAAAGGATGTCCGTGCAACTTTCCATTGCCCGCGACAACCTCGTCGAGCGTAATTCGAAAATAATGACGAACGGTAGATCAGATATAATAACACTGATCGAGCATCGATACGATTTGTCTCGAATAGAGCGATCAACGTCGAAGCGGAGCAACTTCTTCCGAAGGTGTGCCGTTCGATTGCCGGCATTTAATCGTAACGAATCGAACCGCTCGCCTGAAAGGTAGTGTGTAATCGACATCTGGTTCGCCTAATCTCGAATCGGTAGCATTTTTTCTCTTCTAATAAAGTTGTTGCAACAAGTGTACCAGTGTCGCAATATTCAACTTGCGAACACGCGAATGTGTTACATCGAGCAGGCTGATTACCGCGGGGGGTCCCGCGGTTTAAGTAGCAACAATTAGCAGTAAGTAGCGTTTAGAATTTATATAAAATCAATCAATCTCATCAATCATCGTCGAAATCAAAAGGAAATTAGACGAGATTGAAGCCGCTACTTACCTCGTAGCAAAATCTTCCTCAACGATCTCCTGATCGTTGTGCAATTCCATCGTCGATTCCTGAATTGATATTGGCATTCTCTGGTCCCAACTTGCACGCCTCTTGCGATCTCCTTCAACAACGACGGCTCTTTCCGACAAATATCCGCCATCTTACCCCTCAGTCTCCTGGTTTTCTTGCAGATGAGCAACGGATCCATCACCACCTGATTTCCAACGGTCCTGAAACAAACGAGCACCGAATCGATTAGAACGATCGTGAACGACGAATGCTGCTTCGAGACTGACTGTCGCCGTACCGAAAAGGTTATCGAACGAGTCCCCAGGGCAAACTGCCGTCTCGTTGGTCGAGAATCAAAAACCTCGCGGACAGGACAAATGATCGCGAATTACGATAATTAAATCTCCATTGTCCGGCGAAGACGAGGCAAGGTCTACAGGGATTACGGAGTCGAAGGTAACCGCGAGTTTTCTCCTTCGAGACCAGAAAGAAGAAGAAGAAGAAGAAAAAGAAGAAGAGCTGGGAGTAAAAAATTTCGAAAAGAAGAAGGACGACGCGGTGCGCGTAGAGAGGAGGAGACTGGCTAAAAGGACAGTCCGAGCGAACTTGGTTACGAAACGTTAATTAAGATCATTAGTTCTGCGTCGGTTGGATGCCAGGACGCGTACACGACGGCCTCTCGGGAATGCAACGACCTTAATGGCAAATAATTCCGTTAAGGACGGTCGCTCGCGCCCGTCTATACGTCGCTGATGCTGCCGGTGCTTTTCGTTCCGCACGAACCGCAAGGAAGAACGAGAAGAAGAAGTAATACGGGGTAACAGTGACTGGTGCACCGGTGACATCGTCATTTGGGCGAGGATTCCTGCTTCGAACGACGACTATAACAGCGAGGACAAGAACGTCCGACGGGGAATTCTCGAGAAACTCGCGATCGCGAGAGAGATCGCGAGAGTCGAGGCTAAAAGACGTTCAGAATCAAGCCGGTTGCGGTCTTCGTTCGTTCAGAGAGAGAGAAAGATAAAAAAAAGGAAAAAGATTTAAACGTTGCTCTGGTTCTCGAGCAAAATATGGCGCATGTTACGTCTCACGGGACGATCGGACTCGCTGGCAGGGAACAACGCGCAAGAACTTCATTCGACTCGTCGATATTCTTACTCGATGCTTGTTCCCGACGGTCCATAACGGAGAACACCACCTTCGAGTCACCGGAACCGGACACGCTTCCACGGAATCGTTGAGCCTGATACGTTCGCCGGAATAAGAATACTTGGTGAAACATATTTTTCTTTCCTAAATCGGTAAAGCAAAGGAATAAAGAAATTTTCTAAGAATCTTACGTCACGATAACCGTAATCCGCGAGGAATGCGACAGTGACTCGCGATTCGTCAGCACTGTCACCATTGTCACTGGCCATCGACACAGATACCAACGGGCAAACGTACTTTCCAAGAAGTCGAAAGTTATGGCACTCGACTCTCGCCGAGCCGCGTACATCAAACGCCTTATCGTTGTGCTGACAAGCCAAGAACCAACTCTTACGCGTGCTCCTAAAAATAGTCGATTCCTCGACACCAGTGTCGCTTTTGACGCGAACCTGTATATCATCTTTTCTATGTCCGCGTTGCTGATCGCAACCTCTTCCTAAATCGACCGAAACTCGCGAGGATCGAAGAGTTAAATCGTCAGGAATACCGATCGGAGAATCGATCGCGATAAACGCGAAAGGGATAAATGAAAAATGAAAACAGAGGCTTCTCTACCGCGCGATACTCTTCCGACCCTACCGAGGTTCAAAGGGATCACTGGCAAAGAGTATTTGCGCTGGTTCGTTAACGACCGTGTGCACCGGCTAAGCGATCCAACTCAAATAAACGTACAAATCTGGTGGTTGCTCGATACGCGAATAACGTTACGACGTTATTAATGGAAACACGTCGCGTCGTTCGACTGATCGGTCCGGTCGGTTCGTTTTCTATCATTCGTTGGCCTATAAATAACCTGGCAAGACTCGTGGTCAGTTTCCAGCGAGAGGAATTGGAGTGGTCAAGAAACCGTAAATGTTTCCGAGTAAGTTGGTTTCGCGAACCGAGGCGACGGGACGCGACCGGAGCGAAGATTCGAAACGAACACGACGCGTTGAGAAAAGAAAGAATCGAGAGAAAGTCGAGCAAACGAGCCGAAGATAACGAACACAATCGGTTCGTGCGGTGTCTCTTGGACATCGAAGAAAGGCCTGGGAAGGAGGTCTGTCGATCTTTCGAGGTAGAAAGAAGAAGAAGAAGAAGAAGAGGAAGAAGGGGTTGTACTTGCGAAGAAGGCAAGAAAAGAACTGGAACCGGAGGATGGACACGTCGTCGCGAACGAAAAGCGTGGAGAAGGCCGGTTAGGGCGGTCGACTTATTTATTGCCTCATTAGACGCACTCACTTTGCTCGAAGGCAGCTCCACGCTGTCTGCTCGGATAGACAGTGACGAGAGAGCTACGTTGCTTGCCTCACTCGCCTCGTCGCTCTCTGTACGCGTTCGAATCGAGGCGCAGTTGGAAAAGGACCAGCTAATATCGAGCGAAACACGTCGGAAAGAGAGAACGAATCGTCCTCCGACTGCCGAAAGGAACCCACGAAGAAGAAGAAGAAGGAACGGGATGAAAGTTTTGGAGGAGGAGAAGAAGAACGGGGTCCTGGGACCAACGGCGAATTCCCCGAATATCTCGCACCGTACGAACGAGACCCTCGAGAATAGGAAGAAAACACGACGGAAGTTGACAGCCTCGACTTCAAGGACATTCAGACTAATCCGATCGAATGCTTGCACCCTTAGCCAAAGGAATCCGATGCTGCAGAAAAATAGAAGGTATTGTACGAGTAAAAAGTAAAGGCAAACGGAAGTTGGACGTCACAACACAGAACTCGTGAGGGATAAATATGTTCCCTTAATCTATAAGTCATTGCCGACATCGATGACATCGAATCACGAGTATAATTTCTTATTATACCCCTCGCTTCCCGAGGCTTCAGAATTTCCGTACTGGTCGCCGCAGTAGAAATGGAATCTGTGTGGTAAGATACTTGAAGCGATACTTGTATTCGGCAAAAGATGGCCCGTCCCGCGTAAGAAAGGCGATTCAACTGGCCTCGAGAATGCCTGAACAAATTGGGTGGCAAGGGTTACAGGGTGCAAGCCGAGTCTAGGTTGCGTTTCCGAGGAGGCTGCTGGAATTCGTGGCCCGATTGTCGTCCAACCTTTCGAACGTAGCAACGGAAGAAAAGAAAACGAGGAACAGTGGACACTTCCGGTTCCCGATAATCGTAAACCCCTAAGCATACTGGCGTTTAACGAATTATTCGAAGCACGCCGCTTAATGAAAGCCGATCGAATCGGGAAAGGGACTAATAAAATTAGAGTAAGCTTTGGAAAGGGGGGTCTTAAAATTCCATACATAGCTGGTTGCGTCGTGCACGCGCCGTCGAAACAATTTGAAATTCTTTTGTCGGGAACGTCTAGCGTCGGGAAACGCGTTTGCCCCCCTCGTCCTAACATTCCACGAAAATCGATTCCATGCTTTTGCTCGTACGGGACACGCGTTCCAACCGCGTTAACTACCTACAATGCTCTTGTTCCTCAATAACTATTACCGTAGCCCACGTACCATACGTGTACCTTTTTTTCGGATAATCACCGCTCGCCGTTTAACGAGGCTAAATGAAATGTACTCTTGAATAAAAAACCTGAAGGACCTTTTAACCCTGTCTACTACAGTTGTTCTCCAAGAAACCAGTTGTACGGTGTTTATATTGCACCCTTAAATCGCACCCTTCAGGTTTCCAAGTTAATGTCAGATTATCCCCTAAGTAATGTCTCTCAAATCATCTTACAATTATCCTCTTCCAAGATCGCAAATCAGACCGCAAGACGGAAGTTTCATTGAAAAGCGTGCGCACCGTAGGGTAGTGCAAAGGGAAGGAATTTTCCGTGTTTACGTTGGCACCGTGTTACCAACGGTGCATACATCCCTTCTCAAACGAAAAGATCGAGCTTTTACGGCCGCAAATAGACAAACCGACCGACCACGCAAGAGGGTACTAATCCTCGGCGAAACTTGGAGGAACGTACGCGACGAAAATAAGCATTACGAGCAGCGGCTGACCGAAATACGGCCGGTATCGGGATCAAACATTCATACACCGAACGGCGTAGTTTCTGGAATGGCGTAGGAAAAGAGGGAGCAATCTCACCTACAAATAATTAATTTACAAAATGACGCGAACGCAGTGAACGCTGCGAAACATTGCGATACCGATCACCAGGTGAGATTCGCGGACTTTTGCAGCGATCGAAGTTGAATCAGAAGGTGAGCTCGCGTCAGAGGGCCCTTTTATGATTACGATTATACAGAAGCACGGTGAAGAAAGAGAGAGGCCAGGTGAGATAGAGTGTATCGGGTGGGAGTATCGGGTTGTCCAACCAGCGAGAAGGTAGCTGTGGACTGCCCACCGCGCGGCTCATTGGCCGACTTTGCGACCCGACCGAACGCTATCGCATTATCGGCAAACTGGTCGTTACGATACCCGTGGCCGATCGCTCGATACCTAGACACCTTTTTCACCTGCGACACGGCCGACAGGTTCGGCCGCTTCTGCGGCAAAGAGAAAGGCAGAAGGTACAGACGCGTTCGTGGGGAATAATTAGCGAGACACGGTGAACTTGATCGGTTCACGTCGGTTCAGGTTGTCGCGCTAGCGCGCTAAACACTGGTCCGGGTAATTAATTAATTTTTAACAGAGAGTATAATTAGTAATGTAGGTCAGGAAATGGAAAATTAACGAACTAATACGACAGAAGCGGACAGTTTGTTGGCAGAGAGAGGAAGAATGCGAGCGTGGCCGAAGGAAGAGAGTGGCGAGCGAGAGGCGCAAGAATGCATTCGAATCTACCGCGGGGTCCTTCGGGGACTGCTCTCGATTTTTGTGCGCCGAGACGGTTCGCGGGTCCGTGGCAGCGAGACGAAGAGGAATCGCGCGAGCGGGAAACAAGGCGAAGAGGGAAGAGAGGAAACGGGGCTGCTGCCGCTGCTGCCGACTTACAAATTATACGCGCTCAACGAGATTTACGGGTGACGCTTCGAGCGAGACCATTGTCCGTCCTCGCTCGCTTCTTTACCTCTTTGTCCTTCGCTGGATTCAGCTTTGCCCGAGTGTCTCCTGGCTACCGTGAAACGAATCGAAAGAAAGAGAGAATAGAATGGTATTCCTCGCGACAAAATCGTGGAATCTCGATCAAGGGAATCCGGTTTCGATCGAGTAATCGGTTCGCGAATTCGCAGCACCAGAAGCACCCCGATTTGACGAACCTGTACGCAGATCGCGGTTTACCTGCAGAGTGAATTTGCAAGCATTGTCCGTGAAATATCAAAGCGAAACACGTTCGAGAAGAAAAATAAGTCAAAAGAGAGCGGACCTGGCTCTCGACGAGGAAAAAGGTTCCTCGAACCTACTTAAACAGCTGTTAAATACCTGTCGTCGAAACAAACCACGAACCTTCTAATGTATTTATCAAACACTCGGTCGTGTGGACGGTGTGGACAGGTAAGCGAGCAAGGTGCGACGGTACAGTGTCGAGTGCGCGCAGAAATCCCTTTTAAATCGTTGACAAATATTTACTCGACCTTAGGGAGAAACGGAGATAGACGAGGGCTACCCTTCACCCTCTGCGGAAGTGATACTCTTCGAGTCGAACATTTACGGAGGAAGGGGTAGAATAGGATAGAATCGGAAAGATTGATTACGAGAAGAGTAAAATGCGGTTTAAAGGAAGCAGCTAAGTAGCTGCTTTCCTCTCTGGAACCTTGGATGGCGGTACGACGATAACGGTCTCTATATCGTCGTCCAAACATTTACATAATAAACTCGAGTACACATCGCGCGCTCCAGCTACCGTATATTTTACTGTTCCAGCTCGCGAGATACGTAACTCGGTTACGAACAGCTCGTGTCACATGGTTACGCCAACCCTTCGCGTTCAATTCCACTTTTCTACGCTTGTAATAAGTTTTCTTTTCATTCGTTAGTCAGCTGTCGAATCCACATGTAAGATGAACGGACTCGAGCAATAAATAATGTTGAAAATAAACAGCACCTTTCGATATCCATCCCCTTTTCTTTGGCTCCTCGAACGGTCCGTCAGTGCATTCCAAGCGCATTTTCAGTCAAGAAGAATTTCCGGTAATGGTAACCGCGCAATTTAAGCGAATCGAAATGAAATCGTAAATCTCTGGACAAGTCTTACTTACTACGAGAGACAGAGAGGTAACTCGAGCAACTACCAAAGGTGGATTTATGGGATCATTAATCATTCCGCGTGTGGGTAACGTGCCGCGTAATTGATAACCCAGATGACGTGCTTCGGAACTGGAGCACTCGTTAGTTCGTCACGTTCGTAGAGGAACGACGTTTACCGGTGCTCAAACACCGATTATTTTCTACGTAATTACCTACGTAAAAGTGTGACGTTTTTGATTGCCAACCGCCGTTTTTGCTAGTTTCTTTTCGTTAACTCGCTAACATGAAAGGAGCGACTTTTAATTGATTTCAATTACCACCAAAGTTAGTTCGATAATTGGACTGAGCTTGTAGTGGTAGCGTTAAATATGGAAAGAGGAATAAAGTAATGGTAAACGTACGTACCAGAAAGAGCCGGCGATGGGGGTGACGAGAAGGAGGCAGATCGCCACGAGAACGAGGCGCATCTCCATCCCCTCCGCCCCTCCGTGCGAGTCCTCAGACAATTGCTTTCCTTCCCGGCCGTTCGTGTCGCTGGATACCGGAAGACGGATGTGTTCTCCAACCGAGAACGCGAAAGGAAATCGAACGCGTTCTGTGACGTAGAAAAGAACCTTGTCGAATCCTGACCTACGAAACTCGCCGAGAAATGACGCCACTCTCGTTTAGATCACTGCTACGTGTTCTTTAAAGAATATTCAAAGATCCTTTTTTCCACGATCTCGAGAGAGAGAAATTTCTTTATCGAGCACCCGATCTCCTCGACCGTCCACTCTCGACTACTTTCTCGTGTATCTTCGCTTCTGCCGACACTTCACTGAAGCATGATCCTTTTCTTCCTCTTCTTCTTCTTCTTCTTCTTCTTCTTCGGCGTCGCTACAGCCCTCTACTTCCTCTTTCTCCTCCTCCCGCGCCTTCTTCTTTCTTCTTCGGTCTCGAAATCAAAGCGAACGAGCTTCGGCGAAATGCAAATATCGGACACGTCGAATCCTCATCTTCTCTTTCCAGCCTGTTACACCGAACGATGGAAAAACAATCAAATTTCTCGGTTTGCTTTGACTCTCGCAAGCTCTTGGAAGCACCGTGTATCTTCGTTATCACTAAATCGAGAAACATCCGGAACACCATCCGCTTCCGGTCTCTTGAACTAGATATACCCCCACTCTGAAACTTCCCCTACCGTTTCATAGCCATTCCACCTCTTTCTTCCGACTCTCGATACTTCCCCTTTTATCTCTCGCTAGAAGTTGCCGAGGATTTTCTCGAATCTAGGAAGGAACAATATCGTCTCTTCCGGCCTGGGACAAAAACGCGTCGCGTTCCTGCCACAACTACGTCACCACGAACTTTGAGTGTTGCTTTACCCCCACCAGAAAAGCGTACTAAGCAGTAGAGAAGACATCAGCCCCACCATTCTTCTTCTTCTCTTCTTTTCTTACTTCTTCTGTTCTGTTCTCCTTCCAAGACCACCTTACCACCTGTACCACCTTCACTGCACCACTCGTTCGAAGAAAAGGATCGATTCCGATCGGATTCTCCTGGATTATCGTCGTAACGACAGAGGGATGATAGAGGGCAAAGGGGACGGGCGAAGGGAGGTGAAAGGTGATGTAGATGGAAAGGAAAGGGTAGGAAAGGATAGAGGGTAGGTCGAAAAGCTGACGACACGTGGCGTAGCTAGATGGTGCGGAGGTGGAAAGCGAAGAAGGAGGTCGATGGTAGGGGATGGAGGAGAAGAGAAGAGAAGAGAATCGTTGGTCCGTGATCGGCGACGAGGCTCCTGGTCGGAGCGAACCGTACGAGACTGTTGCGGACTAGGCAGGTGAGCGCCACTCGGCGGCAACGAGACGCAACCGAGCCCCTCTTTTCCTCTTTTAACTTCTCCTACGAGAACGAGAACCTCTCGGCTCCTCTCTGCTTCTTGTAACCTGCCATGCCGCCACGGCTCCCACGGAGGGAGCACCAGCTTCTTCCAACCGCGCCGCTATCTTTCCATCCTTCCAATTCCGAAACGAAATCCATTTCGCGTTGCATATATCAAACGCAGGCTGCAAGATAACGAAACAGCAATGACAATGGTGTAAGCGTCTGAAAATAAATCCTACCGAGTACTTCCACTTTCCTCCCCTCTCCTTCTCTGTTCGCCGGTAGCGAGGATGGAGAACGGCTGACCTAATTGACAGATCGGCCCGCTCGTATCTCCGAGCCACGGGTCAACTGCTTCGTTGACCGAGCGATCGGTCTCGATGTCACGACCGTTCTCCGTTACTTCGTAGAAGCGACCAGAACCGTTTCGCGCTCGAGAGAACGTAATCCGACAGATTCGTCGACCGATACGAAAGTCTTATCGAATGAATTTCCATCTCTACTTGATTCGATTTCGATCCGGCTAGTTAATCGTCGATTGGAAAGATTCTCGAAGAATTTCATTCGCGACGTTGCATCGAAAGGGTAAGAAAGAGACGAGCGATAACAGCGACGATGAAAGACGAGAAACGATAAAAGGAGCGGGAAGAGTGACGGTAAAAGGAATCGTCCGGTGTGGCCGTATCATGACCGCCGAATCCAACCCGAGGGGCAAGTAGTTTCGAGAGAAAGAAGGAGGTGGCCACCAGACTGGAAAACGGGCCGAGTGGAAGAAGAAGGCGAAAGAGAAGGAAAGCACGAAGGGAGGAAAGAAGAGTGAGAAGCAAGGGGGTCAGCGGGGGTCCGTATTACAGCTCATTTAGCAGCGGGATCCTGTGCCTCTTCGGCGGTCCCGAGAGATCCTCCCGGATCAGAAGACCAGCCACGTTGGACCCAGGATAGAGACGAGTTCCTTCTCGTTCCCATAGCCTCAGACCTTCTGGCACCTAAATCGCTTAGATCGTCGTCGTCGACGACTACGATTACGGGGCAAAGATCGGGCAAATATTCGTCGAGGTGGATCGTTTATTTTCGTAGGTGCCGTACCAGGGGCAGCGTGTAAAATGTGAAAGAAGGGACGAGAAAAGATGCGAAAAAAAGAGTGGAAATAGACGGCAGACCGAGCGGAAGGATAGAAGGAGGAGGAGGAGGAGGACGTTACCGAGTTGTGACCAACACAGACACGGAATAGCCAGTAATTTATGGGTGAGACTAATTACCGGGGAATGCCGCTCCTTCGACTCTTCTTTGCTGCTAAGACCGCGTCTCCAGCAGACCAGTTTTCAGAGACGAGCAGAGCTTCCCTTTAGCCCACCTTCTTCACCTTTTCTCCTCTTTTTCATCCTTTTTTTCTCGCCCCCTTTTTCATCCTCCTCCGACACTGGTACACGCTAATTCGCGAGAACGCGTCGTCGCAAGAAGATTCGATAAATTTTTCCTAACTGAAAATCACGGTGGCCCGTATTACTACGTGAAACGAGAAAGAAGGTGGTTCTTTCCCAAAAGAGCAAGGAAAATATATCGAGGCGAGGGTGCTCGAGAGGATAATGGAGTGAAAAAAAAAAAAAAAGAAAAAAAAGAAACGGGCGTGTTCCCACGAGCCATCGTGACGGAGAAGGGTGTCGGAACAATACCAGGCCCTGTCCACGGCCGTCGTTTCGACATTAGCCTGACCTAGCAATTTGGAGCAAGCTCGCCGGACCCGGCTACCACGATTCCTCTTCGTTAAATGCCATTATACGTTTCACTCGGACACCCGGTCGTCGTCGCATGAGTCGTGAATTCCTGAGAACCTGCTCCGGGAACCTCGAGAGCGAGCGGCGTGCCGCCCGGTGGCGGCCACCGGTGTGCCGTTCGAAACGATAGAGGCGGACCAAAGCGGCCAGCCACGAACAGATTCTTCTATTATGACGAGAACGAATCGAAAGAAGGAGAGACGGGGAAAAAACGAAGAGGATCGACCCGCTGACGTGCACGCGTGACGAACCCTCTTCGATAGAGCCGTGCATCGTTCCCCGGACCATTTGACTCCTCTGCCGTTTATAGGCTATCAAAAATAAAGTCGAATAAAATTTACCATTTTCACAATGCACATCGCTCGTAGGACGTTCTAGATAAAATAAAAGATTCGGGATTGAAATCGAAGAGACATAACACATTGTAAAGGAAACATCAGGAGAAGCAGAGGTAAAGGAAGGGAACCGCAAACGGTTTTTGCCGGGAATCTCGCAAGGCCGCGTCTCAGACGATCGAGCGGGACCTCGTGACCAAGTGGTGGAATCGAAAGCCGCGTTTGCTCCGGGGACCAATGCCGTGTCATCGGTCCCACGACAAAGAAACAGCGAGACGAGCTGGATCCGGCTGTTTTTATGCGTCCTGACGTTTCGCCAATTTATTGCGCCTCTGCCCCTCCTCGTCATCCACCTTCCGACCAAGAATTTCGCGTTGGATAGGCCGGCGCCGGACGTACGGCGACCCACGGTAGCATCGGACCGTGCATCCAGCTGACTCAGGTAAATTAACGGAGAATACTCTGCAAAGTGTATTCCGAGGAACACGAACCACGCACGATGTGTACCTAGTGTACGGTATCTTGAATCTCGACATCGAGTCACCTTATCAGAACGTCCAAGAGAACCGTCCAGCCGCATAACTTTCAGATATAGTAGATATCGAAACTAATAATTACACGATTCACGTTTCGTTCCTAATTACCGAAGGATGGAAGGCCACCGTGTCGAACGGTTTCGAAACGGTCGTGGCAGCGTCGTTAATGCGAGTCAGATACCGATCGGCAGCCAGTTTCCGCGGGTAATAAGCGCGCTCGCGCCGAGATGGAAACCGATTCGAACGATCTCGAAATGGGCGTTTACAGGCCGCGATCCAACTGGGTAAACAGATGCCCGGCTAAACTTCCGTAGCAATTACACGCCGCTCACGGGGTCTTTCGTACATACTGGCCTCGAGATGCTTCGATGCTTTCATCTTTTTCTTTTCTGCTCCCTCTCACTCTCTCCGCCTCTTCGAAACGCAAAATTAAATTAAACTAAAATAGATGCAGTGGTTGAGTTTCGCTCTTCGCTGTGCTGTCTTGCGTTTTCCACCGCGTCCTGCCTTCTCTCCGAGTTTCCACAATGGTAATTACGAGGCAGTCCGCTCGTAAATTTCGCATAGACTGAACGTACGCACCACGTGGCCACTTTCTATTTCCCATAGGAATCGATACGTTCTCGATCGAGAGGACAGAGGGAAGAGGAACTCGACCCTGGCTGACCCGTTCGGGTTAAACGACTCCGCGTTCCCCGTGTTCTCCACTTGTCCCTTGCCCGTTCTCTTTGTTCCTCTTCCGCTATGCGATCGTTGCTGCTTTCTTCTCGTACGAGGCCTACAACGATCGAAACCCGATCACGACGTCTATCCGCGCCGTTCTCACAGCTTTTGGCACGATGAATCGTCCACGGACCGGCGATTTAAACCATGTAAAACAACGACCGTTCCGAAAGAATCCCGCGAACGGAACAACGTTCGCGTCCCCGGTTATGGAACACGGATAGACGAGCGTGCGTGTTCGCGATTGTAGTTGAACGGATCGTGCTTGTAAGTCGCCAGTTTATAGACCAACGTTCCTTTATGAAACCCTCGTGTCCCTCGCGATACGTCGCGTTATTATATTAACCGAAGCTGGAACAGGCACGCGTGGCAACGGGGAGAGGAAGCGTGGTGACAAGCGGAAGCGCGACGCGAAAAACACGTATCGAGGGAAAAGATGAGGGGGAAGAAGGGAAGATTGGGGACCGTTCGAGGGAAGCCTGGAGGGATCCACTAAATGTTCGAAACGTGTCTGGGCCGCATCAAAAGCGGACCTGGCCGCAGGCCGGCGTTATAATTTCCAGGCGGTTTCAGGGAGGTCCTGGACCCGCGGGCCAACCGGGACCAGTTCAATGAAGTCATCAGCTAGTCGGGGCTGGGGTGCTCTGTTATTATACCGTGGTACCGCGCCACCATCCAAAGGCTTCGTTCCTCCACATAGCCTGCACGATCGTATCGACTAAATATCCTCACTCAAATTCGTGGATTTTTCTTCCACTTTAGGCACACTTAATTTTCTACAAAATGTATCCTTTGTTAAAGCTAATGAAAATAATGAGAAAAAATATTGCCACTTTAATGATAGATTTATTTATGATTGTTCAAAGCTAAAGTGTAATATTTTGTATGCCTTTCGTTCGATTGAAGATAAAGGACCGTAACGAGTTAATTATCGGATATCTCCAATCACACCCGTGGAAGTCAGTCCGTTTATCCTTCTTTTCGAAGAAGATTGAAAAAGTCTGCCGTTTCGAAAGAGCGAGTCGATTAAAGCATAAATTGTGTTCTCAGGTATTCCATTGCGATTGGATTCAGGCATCTTCGGCGAGGAACTCGAAAGCTCTTTTATCCGTTCCGATGAAAGAGGCTCGTGCACCGTGGCGCGGCTGATAAACGGATTAAGAACTTTGGATCTAATTGGCCCCCGGGGCCGATTGTAAAAGAAACCCTCGCCGTCCTTATTGCCATCCACCGGAGATTAGGATTCGTTCGTGTATATATACCCTTCGAGGCTTATCTACACTTTCAACGTTACTTTCCAACCTGTCGTGAAACCTGCCTCTATTTACTCGCGTATCCCTTGGGTTTCCAATCGTTTTACGGTCCTCTAATCGTCATTTCCGCATACTTGCCCGGCGTTCGGTACACCGACCATGGATTCGTTATCGTTTATCGTTTCTCCTTATCGCCGGCCATCGTTTCGTTTCCATCGAACAATCGCTAATCGTTCGTTCGATTTTTCATTGATCGAAAACAGTATTTCTCTTCCGACAAAAAGAATATAATGGATACAGGTAAAACCTGAAGCTTCGTATTGTTTCACGATTCTTTCACCGATCTCTCACTGATCTAGTACGCCAGTATTAATTGTAACGACAGCAAGAAATAAAGAATAGAGATCTCTCACTCGTGGTGAGTTAGGTCGAGCAGAACAGTACAGATGGATAGAGAGTAGAAAGGAAGAGATGAAGAAGGAAGGCCTGTTGGAGCACGAGGGCCTCCGGCATGGCATTCGTGTGGATATTAGAGCGATTGTCGTGCCTGATTCGGTACGGTCTTGAAATAAGGCCCCCGCGGGCTGACAGCGGCGAAGGTTGCTCGTACAAAACCGGCTAACGGTGCCCACCCTCCGACTCTTCTGCACGAGATGCCCCACTGTCCTCCGCTTCTCTCCGACGCCTTCGAGTACCCTAATCTTCCTCTCGAGCTTCTCCGCTCGCTTCTACTTCTTTTCTCTCCATCTTCCATCTATTTTCACTTGCTGCGTTCCGTCGCGGGACGCGCACACGTCGCCCACCTCGCGAATCGGGGGCACCCAATGCTCTTTCGCAGAGTTCCTGAAATTTTATTGAAACTCGCCACCAGTGATTTGCAGCTGAATGAAAGATACGAGCGATCCTTCCGCAAAATCAAACTGAAAGTCCTCCCCCGGAGGTCCGAGCAACGTTTCGTCCCCGTCTCTCCCTGTCCGTGGCGCGCATCATCCTCGAGGCCGACGTACCGGTCGGCATCGTGTGAAGTCCGACCGAGCCATTATATCCCCCTTGGCCGCCTTCCAGGTGTATATACCATCCAGCTATCCTCGGTCACTACGAGAAGGGAAAAGGGGTACGAGAGGCAGCAGAGCGCAGAAGGTAGAGCGAGAGGAGGAGGCTGCAATGCGCCGCGGTTAGTCCCTCCTTCACCCTCGTTCATCTTTCCGTGTCTTCTTGCCTTTTCCCTTCGACGCGGTTGAAACGGCAAGAGACGAAGCGAATAAGAAGAAGAATCGCGGATGAAGAGGGTGGAGTGCGTGCTGGCTCGCGGAGTCGAGAGAGGTGTCGGGGCTCGCATTAAGGGGGCGGAACGCCTCGAAGGGGCCCCGAATTATGACGTCACGGACCGCACACGTTGCGATCAGGTGAGACGAATACAAAAATGAATTGTTCGGGGTACGAGGCAAATCGATACTGACCACCTCTCGACTTCCCCTCCTTCCCCGATAACCGTTCACCCCGACGAACTTTTTCACTTCAGAACGAACATTGCGACAACTTCCGAAACCCCGTGACAGTCGGAGCTCGAGGTGGAACACCATGTGAAAACGCGTGGAACAGAAGAAGTTGCTCCATCCGTTGACGTCCAACATGATTGCGGGAGAAAGAAGTCATCAAATCGAACGGATTCGCTCTCACGGGCAGACATTAACGAAGTGAAACGTGTGCTCAGCAGGTCGTGCCATTCTAGCGGACAGGAGAATCATTCGGTCGATTATAAGATAATGCTGCTTCGGTGGATAGAAGGGAATAAAAGAAGTGACCGTAGCGAGAGTGGAAAAGAGAAAGAGCGAAGAGAGGAGGGGGCGGTGAGACGAGGAGGAGAAAGGCTCCACCTTTCGAAACCGATCGCTAAGATGCTCCGTGGAAGCCGCAAACGCGTGTGAAAGAGAAAATAGACGATAGCAGGGAGGAGGATCCGGAAAGGTGAAAGAGAAACCGAGAAAAATAGAAAGGATCCCGTCGGAGGAACATCTACGACCTTCTTCATTCATGAAATCCTTTATCTCGTTCGATTTCGACGAAAATTCGTTCCCACAGCACACGGAGACAATGAGAAACATCTTTCACCGACTGCGCGACCGTAGGTGGCCAACTCATTGTGAGCTTTAAGGTTGCATTACACACCGCGTTTCCGAACTCGCTCGCACGAGAACAGCTTCGTCATACAGGTGCGCTCGATCGCGTTGTCTTTCTTTTCTCTTACGAAATCTCTGTTTACCTCTGCGCCAGAGGATTGAGTTATCGCTCGATTTTCTCGCGGGAAACCTCGATTTTCTGCTTGTTAACTCGGACATTTCGCGAGCCCGAGATTACTACGACGATTCTGTACGCGGTTAATGAGAGCCTCGAAGAGTATTTCTTCCCTCGTCGAACGGGCAGTAGCGTGGGAAAGGGTCAAGCATCGTGGCCGAGACGAATCGCAGATTGGACCGATCCGCGGAGTAATCCATTCGCCACAACATGCCGATACACGGCGAAACGTTGTTAACCCTTGATTGCTAATGTAGCAAAATTCAGCTATTGATTTGCTGTTTAAAATTGATAGGAAGGGATAATCAGAAATAATACCAGACGAAGACCAGACGAGTCGAAAAACGATCCACGCGTCGAACTTTCGGGACAGAGAAGATTCGCGAATTATTTACAACACACGAGCTGATTACGAGACACAGTCGGTCATTGTTTCAGCTCCTCCAATTTGTTTACACGACGGTCCATATCTCCGAGCAGTGAAGTCTTAATTAAGGATGGGATCAAATTCAATATGCCGATGAATCTGAGTCAACTCGAAAACAAAGGCACAGATATCGTATGAATAAATACGAAGTGTCTAATCGTGTTTACGATTGCTGCTTGAACATTATCGAGTAACGTCTGGTAATAAAATGATTCGCTAAGTTGTTGTTCCTGTTTCGCGTTTTCAGCGAACCGGAGACCACCCGCTGTTCGTAGACGACGTCGACTCGCGGGTTTCTTCGCCCTATCCATCGTTCGCGATTCCTCGACGCTCGAACCACCCGTAGAGTCCCAAGGGACATGCTCGAGGGATTTATTAAAGCGAAACGTAGTGTGTTTTACTGTTCGAATCGGTTTCAAACAACTTCTTTCACGAATCCTATTACCTTTTTTCCGTATCGTTAAATACCTTCCAATTCTTAGAATTTTCTTCTTAAAAACCAGCCATCTAAGCCATTATCCTATCATCGTCCTTATTTCAGCGTACAGTGACGAACTACCGAGCGAGGACTAGCGAGAAAATTACTTACGCGCGTCCATCTAGCGGCGAGCACGGGAAATATCGTTCGAAAATCGACGTTTATTATGGAATAACCTAATATAGAAACTGGTTGCGTGTCAGTAGTGTTTCTCATCGGACGTCGTTCGGTTTCTCGCGAATCTCACCGTTCGATCGTTCCATCGTATCGAGGACTAATCGATGTTTAATCGCGAGAGGCGCGCTCGTGCTCACGTACACGTACACGTGCGTGCAGCACGTGCGAGGAACACGTGTCGCAGGCTCGGGCGCGCACACAAGCGGAACACATACCTGTACGTACGAGCGAGGACACGCTCGGTCCGCGGAGCCGGTTAATTTCTTTCTATCCGCTTCTCCTCCCTTCGTCTCCTCTCTGTTCAACTTTCGCGAAACCAGTCAACGCGGCGCGGCGGGCACCTGAAACGAGCAACGTTTATTATTAACGTTTTGTTTGTACATCTCGATTAGAGCTAATCGATCCTCCGGCGAAATGAGGCATAATATAGAGCCGTGCCGGCCTCATAAATACTCATTTGTGCGGCTAGCCGTTGCGCACCGTCTCCCTTTATCCCATTCCTTTATCGCCCGTTTTCATCTCTCTCGCCACTGACATTTCCACCACCGCCCAACTCGGCTTCGTTACGCTCGCTACATCCACCGTCGGATTCGTATACACGAATTTGTGTACATAATTAAGCAAGTTTATTAGCTGGTAACTATATTTATCGCTGACGATGCTGGGACTGACCAGTTGAGAGGATTTAATACGCGATAGCTTGAACGGAAGATGAACGATTTCCGATAAATGGAACTGATCGTACTTTGCAAATGGCCAACTCCTCTGTGGTGTTAAGAATCAATTAGTCTTACGCTACTTCTAACTTTTCAAATCTTTAATGTGTCGATCAGCTGATCAACTTAGTGAATATATTCTATATCACATTGTGAATGTAAGAAGCAGGCACTTTGGTATTTACAAGGCAACAGAGGCCACTCGATGCGTTTCGACGTTGATGCTTCGAATAACGGATCACCTGACAACAGAAATCTGTCCGCGATGAACTCATCGTAAGGGTGGGACGTACGAGGGACCTACCGCGCGCCATCACGAGCATCCTCTCGATCTTTCTGATCCACGAATCGATCGCATCGACTCGATACCAGGATAATAGAGCCGCATCATCGTATTTAATAATCGTACAATGGTCGATGCGAGCCGATAACATCGCGATCGTTTCGGTAGACGGACGGAGCCTCGATAAGCTGTTCGACCATAATAACGCAATTAACACTTCTTTGTTCGATCAATTTCCATCCGCTTGTCTTCGTGGCTCGTCGCGAATCAAAAAAGGCTCACGCAGAGAGAGGTGGAAGAAGAGGCTATCTCGAAGACGAAACGCGTATCTTCGCGTCAGGAAATAAGACGCAAACATTTTTATACGATACTTTCTTTTTTAACTTAGCGTTAAATTGATTTCTTGTACATTTTTATATCATAAATAAATATATCGTAGTTGTTAATAAACTTGCCACCCACACTTTCCACGGTATCTGTGAAGTGTTGTCTGCATTTAATCGGTATGTTAAATACTCAACGAAAGTCGAGTAAAACGGAAGGAAGGAAGGGAAGACCGATAAAACGATTTTATTGGCTCGTTTGTTCTCGAAGGTGGCGGTTTCTTTGTCGCGACTAGTAACGATCGTTTTACTACCGGTTTCAACGATTAGGGTTATCGTGACGTTTCGCGAATAAAGAGGAAGGGAAAAAAGGACGAAAGAGGAGGAGAAACATCGAGTGATTTACCGGTCGTAAAGGATCGTAATCAACTCGGGCCAAGAGTTTCGAGCACATTGGGGTGTCCGACAATTACGAGGAGGAATATATCAGTTAACATAATACGTACACTGTTCGGTTTTAAACAGTGTCAAGTATTAATGTCCGATTTTAACAGCGTATAACTACAGTGTACTTAACGAACGAGTAGAATGAAAAATATCGACCATTTTAAATTCTTATTGCTAAGTACGGCTGATTCTACTGTCGTATACTCGTTTCAACTACATTTACATCGCAGATTTTAACAGCACGAGAGCCGCCCTACCGTCGAAACGTCAAATTAAAAATACGCCGAGTTGAAATCGAAGCGACGTGGGTCGAGAAAGGAAAGGAAAGGTTCGATCCATAGGCTCGAGCCAAAGAGCCGTATACATATGCAGGAGAAGATAGCCGGATCCACAGGGAGTGTGAGATCCGACAGCTTCGGAGGTGGCAATGAGCCTGGGTCCCGCCTGCCGCCACACCCACGCGCATATATCTTATTTTCCCTCTTTATTTATTCGAATTGCCGTTGGTCGAGGGCCACTCTTCGGATCCCCATGGCTCCTTTGCCATAATAGGCGAGCATGGTGGCCCATCGCCTCTTTAGCCTTCCCTCTATCTCTTCGACTAACCATTCCTCATCCCTGGATGCTCCTTATTTTCAGCTATACGCCATTCGTTGCCCTCCACGACTACCCTGGAATGTTCACTTTTTTTTCTTTTCTTTTCTTCTTCTTCTTTTTACTACCTCCTGATTCTTCCATTTTATGCTCCCTTATCGATGGCTCGCAGCAGCTCGTGTTAATCCTTTGAAAATCCTTCGGATTTTTAATTGATAAAATGTAAATACTTCCGCTTCGCCATTTAATTAACGATCTTAATTGGAATCTGATCGTTTTCCAAGAAGAAACGCAGCTCGTTATATCATCCAAGAAAAGCAAAATCTCCTCGAGATCCTTTTATCCTCTTAAGTCATTACTTAAGGTGGATCGGCCTCTGTCAATGAACGAGCACTTTCATCCCTATCGAGACATCCATTGTGTCCGCGACAGAATCCCGAGTGAAACGTTTTACGAGAAACGTAGCCGATGTTTTCCCGGTGTTTTCTACTCGTTCCCTTCGCTCGGATTTTCTTTGAAGTGTCTGGACATTTCACGGATGCGCGAGCCCGGATACGCGCGAAAGCACACGGAACAAACGCGTTTCTTCTTGCTTTTCCAGCGAGACGCGAGGAGCGAGGCGAATAATAAACAGTCGGTAAACGCCTATGATCCCCGAAAGCAGATTATCCGGGAGCTACGTTTCAGCCGGGAAATCGATCATGCCCGAGCGCACTCCAACAAGTGGCTTTTAACGGAAAACGATGCCCGATCATCCGCCTTCGGATTCTATCTCCTCGTTGATCGTGCGATCGAGCGTTACCATTTTGTAACGGATATCTGTTCGACCGTTTCGCTGCTCATCCTCCAATAGTCGCTGCAAAATACCCATTCTTCTCTTTCAAAAGAAAAACATGCTCTCGATGGACGCTCCTTTAAGCGTTTGAGCGGCATGGATACTTTAGATTTGAAAAGTAGCAAACAGGGCAATTCGATAAGAGCGTTAATTGGTATGACACGATACTCGAATACTCGAAGTACAATTTTTCAAACATCTTCTATAGATTTGTTCGTATCCTTTCCGGTGCATTCTCTACGGTGGTACTGGTCCCTTTTCATGGTTGTACGCGTCTTGTACCGAAATAATCGCGAAGAACAAGGCATCGAGTTCACGGTGAATGAATGGAGGGGCGTGACGGATACGTGCGTGCACCTTCCTCTTTTTCTTTCATCTCTCGAACGCGGTGGGTGTTGCGTTCACTTGACGCAGCCGGTCTACGACATAATAGTTAATGACGGGTCCTGTCGGGCAACAAGTAAATTCGTCCTCTCCGATGAGTTCGTCAAAGAGGAGCACAATGTTGGTCCTTAAGAGGGCCGGTAGGAAGTGGGACGGCTCGAAAACGTTCGACTTTCCTCCTACCCTGTTCCCTTTCTTTTTTTTTTTAATATTACTTCCATAAGTGTATCGCGTTACCCGTCGTTCCCAAGGACGCATTCTTTCGAGCCGAAAAAAAAGAAAATACCAGCTTAATTATATCATAGTTGTACGAAAGCGGAGCGAAGGGGTTGGGTGATGGCACAATACAACCCCTGCGCCGCTTTCAACGTTCCAGCAGGAATGCATATTATTAAAACATTCCGGACAGGTCTCTCCGTCTACGGGCTGGGATCCCACAGCCTACCATAGTTTCCATGGTGAGCGGAATCGTTCGAATTGCTACGGTTCTCTCGACGAACGCCCGAGTAATCTCTCTTTCGTCGGGGCAGGAAAGAATGGAGTAGAATTTACAGGACGAATCGATGCACCGTGAAGCTTTTTCCACGCTTCTCGTTAGGGATTTCTTGTTTGGTCGGCTTGACGTCTCGATTAACGTCGATATCGATCCGTTGTCCCGCGAAAACGAGTCTCGAGGACGATCGATCGATTATCACGCTCGGTACGTGATCGTTTTCTTCGCCGAGATGAAACTCGTGTGCTCCGACTTTTGTACGGAGAAATAAAACAGATCGAACAATGCGAGCAAGTGAAAAGAAAGGAGAAAGAGAATAAATATGTAATACCCTTTTACGGCTGAAAGATAATTCGTTTATCGGGATTTTCATACCTTCCAAGGGGTAACAGTCGAGTGCACGAGGCAAGGTGGTAGTTTTCTCGGAAACTCGAGTCTATAAGCGCGCGTTAAATCGAGTCGGGAACGAATATAGATAGAATCTATGTAGTTCCTCTGTAGAATCTGGTATTGTGATCTACTCTGTTTTTCCACGCGACGCGACTAATGGAAAATAAAATAAGGCAACAAGAGATAGGAGAAAATAAAAGTTTCATAGCCCTTTTTTCGAACGTCGGGCCAATTAGGCTTCCGAGCTGGAGTGCAGGAGGGCGCATTGCACGGCGATAGGATGATCGAGTGGTTCGATGGTATCGGTGCTCGCGTGCCAAGATCATGGTCAGGACACTGGATAGGACGATAAGTAATGCACCCAGATAGGATGACAGAGGGTACACGTTGAAAAGGAGAGGGAGAACGATTCGTGGAGAAAGAGAGGAGGAACGAGGAGGAACGAAGAAAACGGGAGAAACTTCAGTGGAAGCAGGAACGATCTTATCGGCATCGAGGTACCTGGCCCGGCAATGAGCGTCCACTACCAAACGAATGGAACGTAGAATCGTCGGTTCTCGCGCGCACCGATTTAAAAAAGAATAAATAAGAAAGAAATCGGTCCGCGTGCCTGTTTCAAAGCTGGAAAAAGGAGAAAACCGGCTGATAATCGCGACGTTCGATCCTCCTGGAAGCCCTGTAACGCAATGCGACGCATTCTCGTTCATTGGCACGTGAATTCTAATGGCCAGTGACAAACGAGTCCTGCGCGTTCGTTCGTCGTCATCGTTTCGATCCGATGATCAACGAAGAGACGCGTATCCGACGTTCCTCCGGAGACCCCGACCGGGTTCGCTTTGATTCGGGATGTCGTTTGATCTTGGACCACGTGGCAGCAGGCAGGGGTAAGCAATACCCGTAGCCCGTGGCTGCGCGTACCGGCTCGTTGCGACTAATTGCCAACTCACCGACCACGTCAATGAATCCGAGCTCGACCGATCGAGCAAGAGGACAGAAAATGAAAAAAGGACAAAGAGCCGAAGTTGGATGACAAGGGGATGGAGGACGGAAACTTGGATCGAAAGGGGGACGGAACGGTTTCCCTTACGCTTACGCGTTTCACCCTCGATAATCGCGACAACGGTCTTTGGGATCTTGGCGAGTCGGTCGTTACACCGAAAGCTCTGCTAATTGGCTGCGTGGGATTGAACGGGGCCAGAGGACTGAACGGATAAGCGCGTTGAAAGCGATCCGGTGCTGTGGTCTATCGTTTCGAAACGGTTCGAGAGTAACTGCGATAGGACAAGACCGCGACCCTTGCTCGATTCGACGGTATTCGCGCGCGCGCGCTTCTGCACAATTCTACGGAAACGAGCAAGGTTAGAGAGACGAGGAGACGAAGAGAAATAGAAGGAGAACGGAGAAACGGGCTCGAGTAGTAGGCGGAAAACAGAGTTAGGGAACGGAGATAAACCTCAATTATGCCGATTGAGCATCCTCCGGGGGATGCTAGGTAGGGGAAGTTCGCTCCTCCTACTTTTCCTGCCACGTGATCAAGGGCAACCTCCCTTTCTTCTTTCCTTCCTTCCGTTCCGTTCCGTTCCGTCTCCCTCTTCTTTCCTTCCTTCCCCGAAGGGGCAAGTAACGGATAGTTGGTCGTGTTCGATCGGATCGTAAATTGCGACGGATCCGTTTCCGAAGATAAAGAAGAAGAGGAAGAATTTCGAGGATCGACCTTGCGTCAGAGAAACTTCGCGGAAAGTTGAAGAGTCGACGCGAAATACCTGTTGGTTCGCGAAGAGGCGTTTTCAGACGGTCGTACGGCCGATAAAGACGGCGAAGAAGAGAGAGGGAAGGAGAATTGGAAAGAAAAAGGTGGTCGGAAGTGGGAGGAAACAGAGGGAGATGCAGAAACTGGCCATAGGTTCTCTCTCCTGGTGTCTCTGCCTCTCTCAGTTGGTCTCTCTGGCTCTGGTTCTGGCTCTGCTTTTCTCAGCGCTCGGTCTCGGTCCGTCTCCGTTGCTAGTTTAACTCGCGATCGTGCATCCTCGTCTGGTCGGTTTCAATCTCTCAGGGTGGTGGCGGTCGTCGTCGGGTAGTGGTGGTCGTGGTCCGGATGGTGGTGGTTATGGTGGGGGGGTAGTTGGTTTCTTCGGTGCCTACCGCGCTCCCTATCTCTCCTTTCTCTCCCTATGGGAGGGCGAGGAGGGCCCCCGTAGCCGCGCACTGCGCACCGAGTTCATCATAGACAGACCGATCTCCCTGACAGCTCCTCGTCTCGAGCTTCAACGGAGGTGGAATCATCAGATTCTGTCCATCTCTTCTTCGGCTCGCAGTAGCGTGTCGGGATAACGAAACACGGGGATTAACGATATAGTGCGTGGCCACGCGTCGTCCACTTGCCGTCCACTCGCCGTCCACTTGCCGCCGTCGTCTCTCGTATCCTCTGCGTCGAGCATCCCTCTCGCTTTCCCTTTCTCTCTCTCTCCCTCTCCCGCTTCCCCACCATCCCTTCCACCGATTTCGATCTCGATTCATCCCCTTTCGGACATTGCGCGATTCCTCTCCTCTCCTTTCCTTTCCTTCGCTTCTTTTCTCATCGCTTTCGGCTCTTCTCACCCCTTTTGTTCGGCCCTCTTCGTCTCGGCCACGGTTCCCAGTGGATCGGTAATTCGAGGAAGCATCGGTAAGCCGGCTACTCGGCCGTTCCTTTTGGTATCGGCGCCGTGTGCGCGCAGCTCGGTGGTGTGTCGGCGACGCTCGTCGACGGGTAACGACGCGACGACGCGGCCACGGGAAGTTTGCTGTTCCGGCTGTTTGCACGAACGAAACGAAACGAAACGAAACGAAACGATAGCCGCGGTGGTACGCGACCGACGGTCTGACAGAGAGAAAGAGAGAGAGGGAGAGATACGGAGAGAAAAAGAGACGGAAGAAGAGCAACGGTGGAAGAGGAACACCACAAACGCCAAAGGAGGGGGATGCGTGCGTGGGAGGAGTAAGAGATCCCGGAGGGCGACTTTTCTTTTATTTGAGCTTGACACTTCGTTGTGAACGCGTGCACACACCGGAAGTACCGCGTACACCATCGCATCGGTCTTCTCCTTTCTTCGCGAGAAGGTACGGGACGACGTCCGTGGGCCGACGACACCGGTCGCGGACCAGAAACGGGGGAAACGCGACGGCCGGACGCGAAGGGTTGCAAACGCGTTCGACAGAATGCCGCGGAAGCTGAGAACCGAAGCGGCGAACAAGGATGCCTCATCGAAACGCGTTCTCGTGGTCGGACGTGGATAAAATCTGCCTCGTGTCTCTTCACTCGGACTCGGAAGTGTTCTTTCCTCACGTGGGATGTGGAATGTCCACGGGACACGCGCATCGCGGAGAAAGGGGTTGCGGGGACACGTTTGGTAACCATTTCGACAAACTGATGTGACAACTGAACCGGTGTCAGTGAAGTAACCTCGTAGAACGACGTAGAATCTTCCGACGAAGAGTACCGACAGTATTTTCATCTCCAAAGAAGAGCGCGCAAGAGGCTATAATCCTTGCGGCAGAAGGGAACTTCCGGTAGCAGGGTGAAGAAAGGTGGCTGATAGTATCCAGGGCGGTCGGTCGACGAACCGTTCGATCGTCATCGAGGATATTGTCCCGGGGTAGTTTTTCGGTGCGACCCCTCGAAGCGACGAAACTGGAAGCTCTCGAATCGTACGGAACGTCAAAGCAGAAGCGCCGGTGCCCGGGGCGAGGAGGAGTCCTCGACGCGTGCCAGACTGCTGATCACAGGCACCGCGCCAGTGACGGGAGAGGAAGAGAGTGGTAGGTGTGGGATTCGAAAGAAAGAAAAGAAAAAAAAAAACACACAACAGGAGAAAAGAAAGGAAAACGTGCGGAGGAACAGCGTACAGAGAGAAAGAAAGAGAAACGAGGCACGCCGGTCTCTCGAGCGAGGGGTCCTTCCGTTCGGGTGCTAGGGGTGTGCAGCCTTGGACGAGGGGTCGCACTCGACTCTTTTTAAAGCGGGCAAACCGCGCTAAAGAATAAGAGACGTCCTCGGGGCGATGACAGGATGCCTCCTTCTCGATCAGGACGCGTCTACGAAGGACCACCGTCTAGGATCGCCATCAGAATCGGACCTACAATCGCCCTATTGCTGATTCTCTTGGAGAATCGTCGGTGAGTACAACTTTTGAACAATTTCAAACAGCCCGATACGCATAGAAACATAGTATTCGTACCCTCTCAATAATTTAGTAAGACAAGAAACTTTAATTTCAGCAAACATTTACGAAGCAGCATCGTAAAATCCTTCACCTTTTTATCTTATCCTTTTCGATTTGTTATTGCAACACCGCATCAGGCGATGGGATTCGTGTCGTGTCGTGTCTTGTTTAGTCTCGCCCTCTTTGATCAAGGATATTTATTCATCCATTCCGAAATTAGGCCTTGAAAAATGATCTTCACGCCTTCGAACACCGTGGAGGGTGACTCGATTCTCGACAAATTGGAAAGTATTGAAATCATTCTCGTACAAAGAAAGGCTATGAAAGACAAAGCATGTCCGTGTCTGATTTCGTCGAGAATAATTTACGAGCACGACTTCGCGCGTCTTCTCCTTTCCGCCTATTGCGATTCCGGAAAGAATCTGTCAATAGAGACGTTTCGTGGAGTCAGAGCGGCCGTATCGACGGTTTCCAGCCAGAGTACAATGACGAAGTGCAAATAGGGGCCCCTTTCAGCCGGCACGAACAACGAACGATCCCGCTGCGATCTTCATTATGCCTGTACCCGATCTTGCCCGGGCACTGTGTCGAACGCGTTGCACGCTCTAATCGAATCTTCCTTTCGCCAATGGAACGATCGTTCGACGTCTTCTTTCTCCCGCGAACAAACGTTTCTTCTTCTTAACGCGTTCAATCGGTATAATGCCTTATACGAAGTTAAGTCTCGGGATGACGATCACAGAAGTGGTAACGCAAGTAGAGAAAGCCGTCTCGTCGTTTCTCGTTTTCTAATAATAATCTGTCTATCATTTCAAGCTTGAAAATGGAATTTTGAGAAATGTACGAGCCAGAAGCGATCGTGACGTTTTCCGGAAGGCGGGGGTCTAGCGCGGAAGTAAAACACGGTTCCAGGAATCGCGGAGGAATTCTTTGGTTGGTCCGCTTCGAGGAATACAAATCGCTCTTCTCGTCCTCGCTACGCGAAACGACAAACATTCTCAACTATCTGTGACAATGTTGTGTCTTCGAGATAGAAGGTAGCTAAGTACGTGTGTACCACTTCGGAGAGGAGCCGGCTCGTCTGACCACGACCAAACGTCAGACCTATTCTCCTTCCTGCCCACGCGGTTTCTCGTAAATAATTGCAAACAGCATCCGGGAACAAGGCCGAAGAGTACTTACACCGTAGCGACATGCACGAACGCGCGTTTATAGATACAAGCATGCCTGTGCACTTCGGCGTATTTACGGAACGGCATTGAATCACCGCATCCAATAACTGCCCCGTGATGTAATGCTCCGATAAACCAGTTTACGGGGCGCAACCCACCGCTTAGCACCCCGACACTCGACTACCGATCACGGTTCGTCGAATAATAGAACCGTCGGTGGTTCGCGCGGAAATATTTCACTTGCGGAAATCGTGAAACCCCACATGTCTTTTCGATGCTTTTCATCGACGATCGACAATATCGAGACGGTACCGAGAGTAGTCGGAGAAGGTTGGTTCGCGCGAAAATAAAAGAACCGAAGCGATTCGATATCTACCGCAGGAATTCTCGCGAGTCTCTGGTAACGAGTTCTCTCTCCGCGGGTATACCTCCATTAAATGCGAAATTCCGTACCGTGATTCTCTCTTTCTATTCTGCTCGTCTCGTTTCCCTTTGCGAACAAGTTAAATAAAACACGTGCATCAGCTACGCCATCTTGGATTCTTCGGCGACCCCTTGGATCATTGCAAAAATGCAGGACGCCACTCTGTCCTTATTCCCTCCTCGCTCTGTCTCGCGCGTAGCGAGTTCACCCTCTTGATTTGCTCGACGATTTCCCACGAGTTCGGGGAACACGATCCAAAGATACGAACCTGGTATCGTTCCCTTTTATTATTTCCATTGCGTCGCGTACGAGATCTGCTCGTTTCTCTCGAATAAAGGTGTCCGCGACGAAAGAAGCCCGATATCCAACGAACGGAGCTAGCGGGGGAGGGGAAAGGTAACGGAAGGAAGGAATCCTTTCGACCCGGTCAGACTGCCACAGGTACAGCCGATGTCTTCGGTAATTTGTTTCGCCGAGTTAAGATCATTAATCTGTTTCCCGTAGATCATCAATAGCGCGAAAGATAGCGACGGTGGCAACGGTGTATCGGTAATGGGAGCCCTCAATAACCTTCTTCGCGACCCTTAAAATCTTCCTCCTCCTCCACCGTCCTTTCCCACACTACGAGTAGAAGCGCGACGTTTCACGGGACACCTTCTTTTCGCCTCTCCTCGCCAACACCTTCGACGATATACAGGCTTCGGCAAAATTTATAACACTTTAGATAATTGTTGACGAAATAAACGATTCCAGTAATTATGGATAGCTTTCGTTAAACGTCAAATTGTCTTGGAAAAAGTAGCATTTTGCGATATCTTTGATTCATCGAATCCAATATTCATTCGCGACAATCCAATATCATGAATTTTGCTGCAACCTGTATAAGTTCTTCTTCTTTTTCCTCGGCTCCTCGAGGTCCCTTTGCGCGTCTCCTTTCATCTCTTTTCTCTCTTTTCCTGGTTCGCGCGGGTGCTATACACAGCTTTTACTTTAGGAGAAGCTCGTCGGCTAATTTGTACCCGCAGATAACCAGCGACCCACCGAGAACCTTGCACCCGTCCTCTGACATCGTTCCAGACCCAGGCGAACCGTTGGCAAAAAAATTGACCACTTCGTGAACGAACCGAATAAAATGAAATAAACTAGCTACGCGACCGAAATCCTTCTTCCTGTCAAAGATACGTACGCTCCCGATGGAGTGTTTTTCTTTTCTCTCTTTTTTTTTGGAACAACCCTTCGTTGTGGTACACCCTTCGGTGCAATCCTCTCTGGGCTTCTTCCATCTGGAAATTAATTAACACCCGGTGTCTCGTAATGCGCCACCATTAGGCAGAAGCTGTCGCTTAAGATAGCGCTTTAAGAGCTACTCTTCCGAGACGTGAATGGCGTTATCGGCACGATGCGAAAGGGGGCTGGTTGGAAAAAGGGTAACGCGTTAGCGACCGAAGCGAGGATCCGATGGAACACGGAACGAAATAGATCGAACGGTCTTTGAGAGTTATCGCACCTTTGACCTTAGTCTCGTAAAATAGTCTAAAGAAAAGCAGACGATTCGACGGCTGGATGCAAGTTTACGAGAGCGAAAGCACTGCAACCAATTCGTTTTTAGAACTTATCGAGCAATTAGAAATCCCTTTCGCTTCAAGCCTATTAAAATCACATTTATACTATGCCAGATGAAAAGATCCCATCGCAATTACCAATTCGATAACATCATTCGTAAACGTAGTATGAAATTAAGAAATTTACGGAGAAATCGTCTGGATTCCCTGCAAGCTACACAATCACTGAAAGTATTCGAACGTTTAACAGAGAGAGAGAGATATCAGCGATCCTCGAATGGAACGTTCCAAGCGAAGGGAGTAGTTTAATCGGTAAATGTCGTTTGATTTACAGCGCGACCTGCTTAATGAGCAACTCCGTGGACGATTGGGTGAGCGGCAATGCCGTGGTGTGCAACGGTATACCAGGCCTGACGAAGGAGCAACGCGAGCTCTGCCACAGGAATCCGGACGTGACGGTGGCTGCGATTAAAGGTCTGCAAATAGCGATATCCGAATGTCAGCATCAATTCATGTGGCACAGGTGGAACTGTTCGTCCCTTACGCCAAGCAGTAGAACTCAACAGAGCAGCGTTCTTCTTCAGAGAGGTAAACGAGATGCAGGAAATTTATACTTATATTCGAGCGTAATCAAATACACGAATGTTACCGAGTTGAAATATAGAAAATTCGAGCGATAGAGGATTAAAATGATTATTTCGCCAGCTGATAAACGGGCGGGCAGAGGCGGGCATAACCGAGTCGCGGTGACACGGAGGATCGAGAAGCGGGCAAACGGGAGAGAAAGGTGAAATCTTTTACGACGTCGTTGACGTCGACGAAACGGCGTAGGCGAGAGACGAGCGCGCTTCCTTAAATCAGAATACACGCGGTTAAGCGTTGCCAGCTCCGAGAACCTGTCCGAAATCCACGTTAAAAGGAAGGAGGAAGATAGAACGAAAGCGAGCAGACGAGAAAAGAAGAGTGCCCTCTTCGACTGTCCTATTCCAGTGTGACATATAAATTCGTCGTGGCGCGTACGTGCGTCGAAAGAGGAAACATATATCGTGCCGGACGAGTGCGCGAGAGCGCGACACCGAGCGCACCTGACCTGAAAGCTTAAGTTCCATCCTGCGTGGCCACGATCTCGCCGCGTCTGTCTTCTCGTTATCTACCTTCGTGGATCGGTACACCTTTTCTTTACCTTCGTTTTTCTTTTCCCCGTTGCTCTTTTTGCCGAAACCAGAGAACAAGAGGTGTCGATTCCACGACTTCTTTCGAGCGAGCGAAATGGCCGCGAGAACCGTGGCAAACGTTTCTACCGATTTTCAACGAAAGGTCGATCCGCTGATTATCCGTCGCGACCGAAAGTGAAAATAGGTTCGTGCCCGAAGTCAGAGGGCAGCAGCTTCCGAGAAACAGACCGTACTTTACCATTACCAACGGTTCCAGCTTTTTAAAGACGACATCGGTGGCCAGGTGAGCAGGGTACGCGGTCGTTCGAGAAATCCACCGTGTCAAATTCGTGCCTCGCTACGTATCTCGAGGAGAACGCGGATCGTTAAATCTCTCTGGACACGGTCCTCTCTCGTTCTTCCTTTCCTTCTTCATTTTTCACTTCCCTCACGTCTCCCTTTTGCCACGTTATTCGTTAAACCACGGCGAAACGACTTAATGTATTATGAAATGTACACGAAACGGTCTTCCTTCTGACTGTCCCACAGGCCCACACAACACGAACCCACTACCCACGGAGTGAAGGTATACAAGGTTCGTTCGTTCCCCAGCAGCGGTGACAGTGTTTGCGCTTGTAAATACAACTGTGATTCAAGCAGACGGAGGAATCTCTATTTCGCTCGATTCACCAGTGAAAGTGTAGAAAAGAATCAAAAGGGTTATATAGTTTCGTGTACTCCTGTACAGGTATCCAGCCACGTACCAACTACCGCTATCTATTGAGTTATCTAAACAGTGATTCGGGCTTGACACAGGGTAGCAGGGTAAAGTCTGTGCGCCATCCGTCACCGCGTGCCTGCGTCAACAGCCGGACAGAGTAAAGAGAAGAGGCAGCTCATGGTCCTCTGTGCACCTCAGCGTTCGCCTCTTCTTCGTTTCACCTACAGCCTTTCTCCTCTCGACTGTCCACCAGAAGAGACGTACAACTCCCGGTGGAGGATTTATTACGAAGTCCCCGGTGTGCTCCTCTTACCACCGAACTGCAGCAACAGCAACAGCAGTTGCAGTAGCTTCAGCCCTCGAATGGTTATCTGCATTATAAAACAGTTGCTGCCAATAGCCGTATAAAGCACGAGCTTTCAAACCGCCCCTCCCGTCGCGAGGCCATATAAAGAGACGTTTTCGTTCCGTTTTCGCTTGAAAGCCGGGCCCTCATTCCACTCGGCGCGTTGCTATTCTTTTTCAAATGAAACAGAAAACATTCGATATTTCGAATATTCTATCTTGCCCGACAGAATTCGACTCGAAGATCCCTCGATCGTTCCTTGTCGGGGACGTTTCTATCAAACACAGCGATCTCCAAAAAAAAAAATTTACCCACCGATCGAGCCACTGTCGAGTCTTTAACGTCGTCCGGGTTCCTTCCGATCGACGAAGGGCGACGTAATCGACCGCCGGCTGTCCGATCTCTCTCGCTGAAACGGATCCGTCCTGTCTGTTAAATCCGTCGAGACGCGACTCGGTACCACCGTTACCTCGTCCCGTCTAAGAGTAGACAGAACCACGAGGAACTTTCTAACCCGACGAGATGGTAAATCGTGGAGAATCGTTGGAAAAGGATGACGATTTCTTCGTCGGTAGGTTGACGCGAGTCGCGTTCGGGAACACGGTCTGGAAACGGAAAGAACAAAAGGGATGGTTGTCGAAAGGGGCCGTCGTGACGACAGCACCGGTGGCTCATCGGGTGTCGAGAACGAATACCACAAATCCTTTCGAATGTGCCTTTAGCGCGTCCTCTCTGCCCGGTATCTCGGTCTCTCATGAATACTGCAAATACCGCCCGGTATTCGTGGATTGGAGTAGCTCTTTCGAATGTAGCAACGGGAGGCAGAGTAATGTGTGGGCATTGTCGAGCAGTCGAGAGGAGAAAGGGACAGTTGGAACCGCGCGTATTCCAATGCCGATGCGGACAGCCGTGTGTCGTATCGTTTGTAAGTTGACAGCCACCATTGCGGTTTGACGATCGACCATCCGTCAATCCGACTCCAGTCGACGCGACGCGACGCTTCGGGGACGAACAGACCTTGGAGGTAGCGAAGAAAAAGTGCGTTTGACGTCGCATTACTTATCGAACTGGTCCAGCTTGAACCGTTTTGTTCCCCCCCCGGTCGAGGGATTTCCAAATTCTACTCTTCAAATTCGACACTTTCTGTCGTCCGGGAGGCTAACGAGCTTGTTCGAATCGTCGATCGTGGGAAATCGAAAGGGACAACCGTGCCCGGGACTGGTTAAACTTTCGACTAAAAACGGTAGGTGCAAAATTGTCGGGAAAGGTGGTTAGAGTTTGGGATCGCGTGTACGGGAACCCCACCGAGAGATCGTTAATATATGCAGTCAATAGATGCCCGCCGGCCGCCGCTGTTGATGGCCACGCTTTGTTTTGACGGACGGCTGAATAATCTACCTCTGAACTTTGTCTGATGGCTGTCTGTCGGTCGAATCGTCGAACGATCCTCGCTACCGAGACTCCTTCTACGGAAGCTCGGCTCCACGGTGTCCCGCTGTTTCGCGTTCTCGTTCCTCCGAACGATCGACGATCGCGGTTGTCGCCGTTGCGTATATTACTCTTCCGCCGTAAGAGCGGCAATTTGCTAGCCGGTCACCGGGTCTCGATCGCTTACCATTCCATCTTTCTTCCTTCCGTTCCGTAGCGGTAACAGGTGGCTTCTTCGAAAGAACGGCTAAAGAGGTTTCGATTTGTGACAGGTTACAGGGAAACAGCGTTCGCGTTCGCGATCTCAGCAGCCGGGGTGGCCCACAGCGTGGCACGAGCGTGCAGCATGGGACGACTGCTCTCCTGCGGATGCGACCCGTCCAGCTACAAGGGTAAACCTCCTGCCAAGGCAAGGGGCACGCAATGGAAATGGGGCGGCTGTTCTCACAACCTCGACTACGGCATGGAGTTCTCGAGACAGTTCCTAGACACGCGCGAGAGGGTCGGGGATATACAGTCGACGGTCAATCTCCACAACAATCAGGCTGGTCGCTTGGTAAGCCGTTTGATTAATCTCCCCTTTCATTCGCCTTCCTTTTTACAGCCTTGTTTTCATCGAGTCTCGCGATAAATATTTCATTCCGCGACAATATACCCAACTTCCTCGAACGTTTTTCTTCCTTTCCCTCGATTCTTCGCGTTTTAACGTCGATTCTTTGCCAACGATGCTAGAACACCGGGTAAAGAAGCAACACGGTAGAGAGAAAGAGTATAAAAGAAAACGGTGAATAAGGGTGGAGAGGAGTAGGAGAAGAGGCGAGCCCGTTCCTCTCCTCCACGCGGCTCTCCACGCTCGGTCTCGCCTCGACGTTATTAAGACGAAGCCCGGGGCTGGACCACCCAGCCGTAGACTCATTAACTGTTTTGTACGCGACACCTCTTTGTTTAAAAGAAATTTCCCCCCCTTTCCCTTCCTCCGCCCGTTATTCCTGCCCCTTTTCTGACCATTCCACGCGTGTTCATCGGATCTCGGCGCGGAAAAGACATTCGAAATACATTCGCTTGAAAATTGCAGGCGGTGGCGAGCAACATGCAGGTGCGCTGCAAGTGTCACGGCATGTCCGGCTCCTGCGAGCTGAAGACCTGCTGGAAGGTGGCGCCTGACTTCCGACTGGTCGGGAAAACGTTGAAGGTTCGTTTCCGAAACGCCGTGTTAGTGGCGCAGAGCAACCTCGGCAGCGTAACGCCGCTGACGCGGGTGAGGGGGTCGCGAAGAAGAAGGCCGGATCGACAGAGGCAGAGGAAACATCGCGGTGGAGGGCGGAAGCGAAGGCCTCGCGATCTCGCTAAACAGCTGTTCTATTACCAAAAATCGCCGAATTTCTGCGAAAGGGATCCTACCGCGGACATTCCTGGCACCGCTGGTCGCAGGTGCAACAAGACCAGTTCCGGTGGCGACGGATGCGGCAGCTTGTGCTGCGGCAGAGGGTACAACGTGGTCAGACAACGACGCGTCGAGATGTGCAGATGCAAATTTCACTGGTGTTGCTACGTGCAGTGTCAAAATTGCACGGTAGAAGAGTGGATCACCGTTTGCAAGTGAACAAATTCGGAACAATTCGGGGCACATCGAACGTTTCTCTTTGTTCTTTGTAACACCGGAGAAGATTGGTAAAAAAAAGAATAGGACCGATTCGCGATGATCGATTCGGTGACCGTACTTTTTATTCACGCTTACAATTAGCGACGGTAACCGGATTTTCCGGAACAAAACGATCGACGTTATTGTTCGAAACCGCGCGAGTAATATAATTTAATCGTCTAGATTAAGCGAGCCTGTAATTTATTTATAACGTTGGATAATCTATTTAATTAGTAGATAATTTGAATATTCACAGCAACTGTAACACCTCCGTCACAGTATTATTAGAAGAAGCAACAGTGCGTGTGAAAATGATTCGGAATGGATGCGATTGTATACAAATTCACTGATTTGCGCGTACAATAAAGAGTTCCTTACGACCATATCACGTACCATTTATTTACACCATCATCCTCCTTTGACGCGTTGTTTGATAGCGAGAAGATCGACGAGCAGGCAACGATTACAACACAACCCCTTGTTACACAGAAATCACTCGGAGAGCGTAACTCTTTCAGACAGATTTACAGATGACCGAAGCCTTTCCGATACTATTATTCCTTGCCACGATAGATTCGTTCGACCTTCTTTTTCTATCGATCGAACGATAAATTGTCCCCATGTTAAAACCTTGGAAAAAAATCTGTGCCAATCCCGCTTACGTGCCAACAAGCAAAAAGACCCGTTTCAACGATGCATTGCGAAACACTGGAGAGGAATGCTTGACGCGTTCATTTTCAATTCGCGTTTCAAATGCTACCGCTATCGACTTCTGTATCCGAAGAGAGCCTCTTTCGTTTTCAATCGGCCGATGAGGAAAGTGCTGTCTCTTTGTGGAGATTGGTACCACAGAGGACAATTATCTTTCTCTGATCGAGAGCATCGCGCTTGAATGCTCAACGATTCGATTCGAACGAAAGCCCCTAGAATTCATCGATGGGCAAATTAGGTTCTACGAACTATACCGCGGTGGCTAGGATTCCGATTAGATTAGCACCAAAATCGAACGAGAACTTTCGTAATCGTATTTTACGCGGGTCGCTGCTCGCCGCGATGTCGATAACCGATAATCCAAAGCGTTGCTATTATTTTTTTATTACAAACACTTTTTAATATTATAATAATACCGTCTATCGATTAGTATGATAATCATTGATCCAAAACATTACCATTACGTTCCTCTCGCAGACGCGTGTAAATATAATACCATTTTCCTTTAATTTCAAGTGTGGACTGTCGCGCAAAGAAGAAGAAGAAACGTTTCGCGTCGTATTCGCATTAACCGCGGTTCCCTTTCAGGATGACCCTGAAGAAGCCGCGATAAAGCGCATTAATTTATCACGCGACCCTCGGGAGATCTTTTTCAAGGCGCATCGATCCGGTCAACGAGATTAGAAGCGGGACCGCGACGCGACACTTTTTACCGCTAGATACCTGTACCTGAACGACAATTATTCCCGTACCCTTGACGATTCCCGATTCACAACACGTCCGCCAGTTCCTCCAATGCGGAACAATGGCGTTTAACACGAATCACGGTGATTTATTTCAAGTTAATTAACCCTTTACATGACAGTCGGTGAGGATGGTGGAGAATCGGAATGAAAATCGGTACGGTATGTTTTTCCCTTTGTCCATTGACGTTTTCTTATTCGAGAAGAATACTTCGTCACTAATAACAGTACCGATATACAATTAGGAAAGAGAAGAAGAAGAAAAGATAAGGGAAGAAAGAGAGAAAGAAAGAGAGGCTGAACGACGATCTGAGAAACGAAATCAATGAGCTAACAGGCTTGCGAGTTAGCAGTTAGTTAATTAAGTCGGCGTTATTGGATCATGGAAGCCAACCACCCCTCCCCAGTAGCACCCCCTCGACGCAATCGTGACTACCGCCCTACACGAGCGTCGTAGAACTCGGCTCTTACATTGCGAGGGTGGACGCCGCAGGGCCTGCACAACCTGCCAGACGTTTTAATTAGAGGTGAGTTTCATCGCGAACCACGCTAAGAGCACCACCACCAACCACCCCTTCCTCTTACTTGTCCCTTACGAGTAAGTGTTTTGCACACCTTTCGTGAAACCCCTTCCGTTTCGTACGTTACACAAGCCAGAACCTCCTATATATCTTTCTCTCTCTATGGCGCCGTCGACTCTTGGAAAACCGATGACGCGAATCGACGGGAACCCCTTGTGAAAAATCTATCTAAACGAGCAAGACGCGTAAAAAACTACCGAATGATACAATTCGGATAATTATTTTATTTTACTCTATAACTTAATTGTTACCGTACGTGTAAGTCGCAATGGTGCACAGTGAAGGAGGTGAGAAAAATTAATTGAAAAATTAATTCGTTGACGCAAAAGAGCAAACAGAAGGAGGAACGAAGGGGATAAGAAAAAACATGGAGGAAAATTGTGAGGAAGAAGTAGAAAAAGGATGTGTATACCGCGGGGTGCTTTACGTTCCACGGTGCGTGTCACGGAGGTGCCGGAACATGTGTTTCAGTATGTTTTGCCAGGAGGCAAGGAAAAAGAGAGAAATCCGTCGACGGGGAGAGAGGAACAGAAGGCAGGAGGATTCGTCTACAGATACCAGAGGTAAATCCAAGGCAGGTGTCTCGATCGAGCAAGAACGATCGAAGAGACGAGCACGCGGTAGTTTCTACCGACGTATCGGTATTTCCAACGAGATGGTAGACGGGGAGAGGAAAAAAAGAACGGTATACATCGTAGTAAGACAAGAGGGAAAGAAATAAAGCAAAGGGGGAGTTGAGGAGATCTCGCGAGTGCCTTGGTTCAGTCGCGAGACGAGAGCCGCGCCAGTCCGGAGAAGAATATAGCGGAAAGTTAAATGTTGCATGAGCTTCGAAGAAGAAGAACAGCCGCGAGATTCCCGGTATCGATTAACCCGCTGACGGAAATAACGTACGAGCGGCGTGGTACGAGCGATTTTTCGTATCGATCGCGAGAACAGCGACACCTCCGCCTTGGAATGCCAAACAGAGGAGAGAACGCGTTGTTATCTGCCGAAAGGATCGATCTTCGATCTGTAAAAGGTAGCAGCAACGTTCGGAAAAAGACCGGCTGAAAGAAAGATATCCCTGGTGCAAGAAGACGAATAGAGAGGATGAAAGCTCGCGGTCTGAACAACCCGACCGCGACGCGACGCGACGCGACGCCGATCGATAGAGGGACGTTCGATATCGTGGCCGCTAATCGATGCAACGGAACTTTGCAACTTTTTCATCGAGGACCGAATCGAAAGGACATGGTGCGGCTGCTAGTTTTTCCGGCGTAACAGGCGCGTTTCGAGGCACCAACGAGACCACTTGTCACCAGTTTACCGTACTTTCCAGCGAAACGAGTGTCGAACCCTTTTCAACCGGTCCGAACCGGTCGGCTGCCGATCGTTTTCGGCCACTGCGACTCTTTTTCTTCCTCTTCTTCCTCGTCCACCGTCGTTGATTCTTCCCAGGGATTCGCGGTGCTAACATTCCGGCCCGGGGACCGTTCTCCAACCACGAACATCAACTTTCCCACAACCGATTTCGAAACTTTCTAACCCATCGCCCACCTATTCCGTCCCCTCTGGGCCTTTGTCTTATCGAGATACTGCTCGATTTTTCTTTTACCACGTCCGTTCGTTTTCTTCTCTCGGACGAAACTTTCCCACAACGACCGTTTCGTCGCCCGCTTCTTCCCTTTTAAAGATCTCGAACCCTGGACGAGACGCGACGAGCAAGGCCAAGGATGAAGAAGAAAACAGAGAGGACAACCAACAGTGAACCAAGACGAAGAGAAAGAACCGATGGACCGAGTGGCACGGAAAGCTTTTTCTGAAATCACGGGACCCGTCCTTACCACCCTGCTATTCTCCCTCTTTTCTTCTCGTTCGTCTTCTCGCGACGCGCGGTCGGGCATCAATAATTTAACGCCCTGTCGTACCGATAAACCTGCACGGCTCAACGCCAGCAGGAAAAGGAAGAAGATGCAGAAACAGAAGCAGAAGGCAGAAGGCAGTGGAGAAAGAAGAGAAAAGAAGGGAAGAGAAGAGATGCACCGTGTGGACATCGTGGATCAACTTGAGTTTCTTACGTTCCTTCGTTCACATATAGTCAGTGACGCGTCACCCTTTCTCTCTCTCCTTCTCTTTTTCTCCCTAACCCTTTCCCTGTTCGATTACAAGCGGCAAGAAACAGCATTACACGAGACACGCCGCGCCGACAAATCGACGGATTATGCCGGACGAGCGCCGACCCACCGGGAATAAATGAATTGGCTAACGACGCGAATCCTCTCATTTCTCGCCCTTCTCTTTTCCTTTTCAGACTCACCACGGCTTTTCTCGCTGACCAGAGGCCGCGGATTCGAGCCACACCGTTTCTTCGGGATCGATAATCGAGGGAAAGTCTCTTTTTGATTGGATTAGAAAGGATTCCAGAATTTTACTCGAGTATCACTCGAAGACGAAGCGTTTTTCTCAATTCCTTCTCATGTTTATGCATCTTTCACGAAGATCTCATCAAGGATGACTCTTGTCGCGGGAAGATTACTTCAGGGTGAAAATTGCTTCATGAAAGACAACTTTAGTACTAGAATTGCTTCGTGGGAAGATTACTTTAAGAGAGAATTACTTCGATAAATGTTAAAGATGGATTGTTAAGCCGAAAAATCGCACGAACGGTGTTAAAGATCCAATAACGAGGACACTTGGCAAGGAAGCTTATCAACTGCTCGCCGCGATAACGGATACGCGAAGAAAACGAGGAGGTCCTCGTCAGAGGTCTACGAATGTAGAACCTCATCGATCGTGTCTTTGGTAAAGCTGCTAAGCGAGCCACCCGTTACCCACGGTCTCGCGTAACTCATTAAATACTCTTACGCAATCCGTGGGATCCGATAAATGGGATATGTGTTACCCTGCGGCGTTTCCGCAGCCCTACAAGTACCCAGCAGGGACACGGGATAGTAAAACGAAATATACCACTGGCGCTTGGGTATCGATTCTGATTTTTATAACCAACGATTCTTCTTCTTCTTTCATTTTATAACAAAATAACGAATAATTCTCTGAGATATATTCAATTATCTAAGTTCGTGATAAATTTGTTCATTTTCTATCGTGCATTTTTTTCCCTCGTTCACCGATAAGTTCGACACGGAAAGCCACAGAAATCCCGCAAGTTCCGTCGTACTCACACGTCGCGGTGTTACCTGACGATCGAGTCGATAGAAGGTACGCGTTATAAATACTCTCGTCTGTACTTATACGATCGTTCGTTTCTAAAGCAGGAATAAAACTTGGCTTCTATAAGAGAGTTTCCATAAGAAAGTTGATAAATTTGAATCTGTCGAAAGTGAAACGGGATATCCAGCGGAACGATCCGGTGGCTTTACGCTTCCCTCGTAGAAGCTTTCAGGAAGCCTAGCTACTAATTAGCGATTACCACTCGTTCACGCGGCACTCGAGAAAGAATATAATTAGCACTCACCTTTGTACCGATGTGCCGTGAAGCCCTCGACCGGCCGAACCTGGCCTCTCGTAAAAAAATCCGTAGAGCATTCTCTTCCGAAGAGTCATTCTCGACCTTCTCTACTCTCCACGTTCGAACGGATGGAAAGAGGTCCTGGTTTTCCTCGCGAGCGTTAAGAGCGTACGTCGACCACCTCTTGGTGTCCCTGCCTCCATCCACTCTGTTCCGGAAACGAGAACAAAATTAATGAACTTTTTGTTATCAGCCTTCCATCGCGAAGTACAAAGAACCTCGAGAGTTTTTAATCTATTTTTCCTCGATCCGGTTCAATCTGAATCGTTTAAATTTTATTTTTCCAATCTGCTTTCATCTCTCTTTTTCTTTCTTTACGCTCTTTTGTCTTTCGCAACAGATATCCGTCTCCTTTCTATCGAACACCCAATTATTCCGCTACTCGAAACGATAACAATTTTTCCTCTCGTTTTCACCCGATTTTTACAGCGACTCGCGTGTTTGTTCCCGTTAGCGAAGTATTTATTAGATTGTTGCATATCGAATGAACGATTTTGATGTACTTATGAAACGTGTAACGATGTTCAGGTAGCCATTGAAAGGATCGAAGATGAGCGAATACGGATACGGCAGGAGGGGTGGATCAGATCAGAGACGTTCAAGAAGCAGAGGTGACGATGACAATTACGATGATCGAGGAAGAAACACCCTACAGCGTCTGGATAGTATTCAAGACCCTGGAAAACGTTACCTTCTCAGGGAGTGCATAGGATCTGGTGTCTGTGGAGACGTTTACGAAGCCATCGATCAGCAAGCAGGTACGATACCCTTTCCCCACCGAAAGGACATCCATAACACCAGAATCATTTTATAGGAAACAAGAAGGTTGCTGTGAAGGTGCAAAAGCTTACACCTGAATCGCAGTCTCTGATCATCGAGGAATACAAAGTCCTTCGGGATTTCGCAACCCACCCAAATCTGCCAGACTTTTATGGAATCTATCGTAGGAGATCCGGCAAGAAGACCGAGTACGATCAAATATGGTTCGTGATGGAGGTAAGCTCGAATTCTTATTAGATTTCTGAGAACATAAGCCAGGTCGACTGTAAACATTTCGACGAGCACGATCGACGATTGTATGGAACGTTTTGAACGTCGATTTCGAAATCTATGCGTAAAACAGCCACTCCTTTAACATCGTAATTCTTCGAGGAGAAAAAGAAAGAAAAGCTGCGAGATCGAGAACAGACAGGGTACAAGAGTGTGGGATTGTGAAGAATGGGGGCGGAGGGAGGAGAAGAGAGAAAAAAAGAGAAAAGGAAGGCAAGGTGGAAGGGAAGAGTTGCTGTACGTAGCCATGCCAGGACCCGGAGGCAATTTCAAGCATTTGAGACGGTCGAATACACGGATAATTTACGACACGCGCGGCCATTAAACAATCATTAAACTCGTTCGTGTACGCAGGTGAGCCCCGGCACGTCGCGGACCTAATTTACGGGTGGACCTCCGCGGTGAGCCCGAAATATTATTACTTATCTCGAGCAAAAGCGTCGATGTTTCGTTTAACGCGAATTCGTGCGAGCTCTCAATCTCCCAAACTCGCTCCTGTTTCTCTCTAAACTCCTCGCGTTTAACCAAAAGAATCCGAAAGTGTTGGAACAATTAGTTGACGTCTAAGAACGCAAAGGTGCTAATAGAGTGATTTGATGAATCGATTCTTCGATACCAAAGAACCCGACAAAGAAACAGGTGTACGATAACTGCAAGTAACGATTTCGCGAGTCAATCGATTGCAGCAAAAAGCTGTGCAAACGTTCGGGCAGGTAAGAGTAGCGCGGAGAAGAAAAAGGGAAGCCGAGAGGCGGGTTGTAAAAGGAGGAACGACACGCAACGACAATGTGGCAAAGATTTATCGCCGATGGTATTTCATATCGTATCACGAGCAAGTTTTACGGGCACGTATACAGAAACTGTTCACCAGTAGACGAACTTTTCGTGCCGCAGTCGATGCACCTTTGCTCGAAAGAATGCATCCACCGGAGTGCATCGCGTGCTTGCTGTGTCTGCTCGAAGCTCGTACCAAATGCTTCTGATTCATTCGGGATCAATCGAAAATATGTACGATGAGGACGAAAGAGTAATAAAATTATTAAAACATTCGGATTCCAGTTACAAAGTGTGCTCTATAACTGCGTTAACCCTTTCGCTGCCAAGCGAATTTTTGAACTTGGACCAGTGGGCCAGAAATTTCATATTAAAAATTTTATAATGACCAAGAACTGCGAAATGCATTAAAATAATCACTGGTGACCACCATGGCCCAAATGAAAAGACAAGCATTGATCCCATGGGACCGCCGTGGCAGCGAAAGGGTTAAGAGATAGAAATAGGAACGGTAAAATGAAGATGTAGAGATGCCAAGTAATTATATAAAACCACGGGGAACATTGACCTCCGTTCCGGGTAGTCGATTTAGATTACTTCCGCAATTTCACGGGCAATGCCAAGCAGTCGGTAAGACGAGGAGAAGAAGCAATGCAAATCGAAAATTACATTGACGAACTATAATTACAATATGATGCTTGGACACGCGTACACAACGAACAGATAATTATCAGTTTTCGTTGTATAATTTTCAGCTTTGCGACGGTGGAACTGTGATGGACCTCGTTCACGGCCTGTTATCCAAGGACAAGAAGATGCGCGAGGAGCATATAGGTTTCATCTTGAGGGAAGTGATCCAGGTAATCCTATTCCAGAGAAACAACAGCGGAAAAGTAAGAAAGAGAAAGGAAACGATTAAGGAAAAACTGCTACTGGAGAGCGAAGTGGACGGGTGTCATTTGCTCGTCAAACGCCGCTGCAACCCGCATCGGTGTCGAAGATAAAACGCGCGTTTCCGTTTCGAATCGTGCACCGTTTCCCTTCCGTTCCGTACGGAGTTGGTGCATCGTACCGGTCCGCGGCAAAAACGATGGGATCGCGTAAAATCGATGGGTTCTGCTAATTATCCTTGCCGTGGGAACCTCGCGAACCCGGGCTCCCCCTCGAACTTCCTTCGAGTATTCGAGTCGTGCGAAGGGGTACGGTAAAAATTTTGATACAGTTGCTTTTGGAACTCTGTACAAGATTGCAAGCACGTGTACGGGCATAGCGTTCTTCCCGGGTTCTTAGTCCTCTCGAATCTCCTCCCTTTCTCTCTGTCTCGCCATCCTTTCTCGTAAAGTGGACGCAACAACCCCTTCCTCTCTTCGTCTTCTTGTTCCCGTTGGTACGTGTTCCATGGTCCCAGTAGCGATTCGTCCACGGTCGCTCGTGCGGTAAATCAGGCCACGGTGACGTTTAATGCCGGCAAATTACACGCGAAATAAATGCTCGCGAAGAAAACGAGCCACCCCGCTGTCTAGAGGAAAGCGTAAAACCTAACCGAACCTGCTATCCGATTCCGATTCCGTTTCTTATTCTCTTCCCCCTCATAGACCAAACGGCTGAATCAACGATCATTTTCTATCACCAGGCGATGGCCTTTCTGCACGAGAACAACGTGATGCACCGTGACATACGTGGCAATAATATCGTGCTGACGAGGGAGGGTGAAGTGAAGCTGGTCGATTTTGGATTGTCGAGGATGGTTCAAAGTGAAATGGGTAAACGTTACACGTGTATCGGATCGCCGTGTTGGATGGCACCGGAAGTGGCAGCGAGCAAAGGGAACACATCGGATGCCGGTTATGGAAACCGCGCAGACGTTTGGGCGGTCGGTATCACCGCGATCGAGATAGCTGACGGGAAACCACCGTTTCAGGACATGCATCCAACCAGAGCGCTTTTTCAAATCGTTCGCAATCCCCCGCCAAATTTGTACAGACCCTCGAATTGGTCGCAAAATTTCAACGACTTCATTGCCGAGTAAGTGTTCTAAGGTGCGAGAAGTTTGAAAGAAGATCCACGAAAGACTTGACGATTTTCAGATGTCTCGAGAAGAATCCGGAAAACAGACCGTACATGGCGGAAATAGCCGAGCATCCTTTTCTAGCCGATATACCCGAGGACGATTTTCTGGTAACTGACGACAATCTCGTAGAAAATGAAATAATCGAAATAATAAGGAGGCAAACGACCAACATTGTTTCTAGATGACGAAAGAGATCAAGATACTGATGATGGACGTGGGTACGAAAGGTAGACAGGAAAGGAGACCGGAAGTGATAGTTCGAAAGGGTTTCCTAAAGGTAATATTTTAAACAAACATCTTTATTACCGGACGTACGATATCTCTCTGCTTTTTGTTTCATGATTCAGACCCATCAAACGGATCCTCTGGAGCCTATGTTTATGGAAGATCTCGCGGCACTCGAGACACTCACGGAGGACGCGATTTTGGACGAACTGCACGAACGATTGCGGCAAGGTTATTACCATAGTTTCATCGGTGATATCCTGTTGATTTTAAATCCGAACGAGAAACAGGACATTTATGGGTCTGATGTGAGATATTTCACGTTCAATCACCTCGGATTGATAGGGTTTGAATAACGTCAATTAAGGTTTATCATTTTCTTGCAGTATCACACCAAGTACCAGTGCAAATCTCGATCGGATAACGCGCCTCACATATTCTCGGTAGGAGATAGCGCTTTTCAGGACGTGCTGCACAACGAAGAGCCTCAACACATCCTATTAGCCGGAGAGAGTAATTCAGGAAAAACGACGAACATGTTGTATCTCATAGAGCATCTGATGTATCTGGGAAAGGTAAGCTGAAGGGACATAGCTCGAACGATTCGTCACGTGAATAGGAGTTTCGTTGAACTTCAGAGCCTGCAAGATACCGGTGCTAGGCTGATGAAAGCTATAAAGGTGCTTCACGCGTTCAGCAACGCTGCCACGCCGCTAAATCCTAATTCGACCAGATGCGTGTTGCAAATACAAACCACCTACGGATCGTCTGGCAAAGCGTCCGGTGGCATATTTTGGTTGTATCAGCTGGAAAAATGGCGTGTTTCTACTCGCGACAGGTAGATCTTTCGAATGTCTGTTCGCGTTGCTCAGACCATCGATTGATTTCGAACAATTGAAACTTGTACGAAATTAGATTTCCAGATCGCGAGTGAAACTGTTAACTCTTTGCACTCGAAGGTCCTTTTATTTGCTTTAAGGAAATAGCCAATAGTTTCCTGCGTTGCTTCTATTCCAGATTCCAGAGGAACCGTGGTGAAAGGTAATAGCTTTAATGTACTCTGCCAACTTTATTAGCCTTACTTCGGTAAGCTTAATGCAAACCTTAGATGCGATCTAGTTAACCTGTCGAGTGCAAAGGGTTAATTTAGTAAGTTTCTCGAATCGACACGCTAGTCACGCTTTCAATACGTTCTCAACAGAAACCAATCGAATTTTCACGTGTTCTACTATTTTTACGACGGTCTCGACGCCACGAACAAATTGAAACAGTACAATCTACCGGCCGGAAGAAGGATGAGGTATCTTCGAATTAGCGAGAAGGGAACGGAAAGGAAACGATCGTTTAAAGTTAGGAACGATCCACGCGGGAACGTGGTCAAGTTCGAAGAGCTGAAGGAGAATCTAAAAATCTTAGAGATGGATGAGTATTATGAAACGATATGGAAGGTGATGGCGGCGATTTTGACTTTGGGAGAGATTCGATTCGTCGAAGGTAACAACGGAGAGGCTGATATGGATAACAACGACGCGGCTAACAGAGGTATACGAGCTAATGTACTGTTCGGAGGTCGTTAATTGCCGAGCACCGACAAACTGAACGACAGAGGGGCAAGGGGACTGTGCCTCTAGGAATCCGCAACTTGCAAAGTCAGTGGTCACATTAATGGATTTTTTATAAAACTTATTCTTGACAATAGTCGTTATTATGCAAAATTTATGGAAATTACATTATGGAAAGTGTAAAAACTCTCCTGTTTTCTTAATAATGTAAACCCCGAGAATATGTAAACCTCGCTATCGTTTCATGTCATTCTGTTTCAATTAGCGACGTTCGTCACGCGATAGATTTGTGGATGTAAGGGCCTCGGCCAATAAACATAACACGCGTGACTACGAATTTGATTGGACGACAACTTACGATCTCCGAACAGTACACGGAATAAATAATTCGAAATCAATAATCGAACGTTTCCTCGTACTCCGCAGTGGCTCAACTGCTGAATCTGGACGAAAAGAAGTTTATCTGGGCGTTGTTAAATTACTGTATAATTAGCGGTGGCGCCGTGGTGCGCAAAAAGCACACCTGCGATGAAGCGAAAGAGGCAAGAGACGTGCTAGCAAACACGATTTACCAGAGATTAGTTGACTGGATAGTAAACACCATCAATCATAAATTCACGGTCACTCGTACTTTATTGTGAGTTCACATGCGAAACGTTCGTTAAAAATATTCTTGTCATCGTTTGCCGATGCGCTCGTCATCTTTACGAACACAACAGATAACAGTGTTGATCTTTTAGTGGAGACAAATATGTGATCAACGTGATGGACCTATTTGGATTCGAGTGTTTCGCGGTGAATCGATTGGAACAGCTGATAGTAAACACCATGAACGAACAGATGCAGTGCTATTACAATCAAAGGGTGTTCGCCTGGGAAATGGTAAGTGTTCGAAGGGTGAAATTGTAAAAAAATTCGAATGAATTCTAGCAACGACGTTGGTTCGTAGCAAGAGCAAGAGGAAGAAGATATACCCGTTCAACGTTTACACTTTTACGACAACAAGGACGCGATAGATCATCTGATGAGCAAGGACAGAGGTTTATTCAGCGTGATCGACGACGCGTCGAAGCATATGCTCGATTATCAGTACATAATGAATAAACTGGAACAACGTGCGGAGAACGTTTATATAAAAGCAGCGAGCTCTCACGAGTTCACCGTAGCTCATTACACGGGCAAATTGATTTACGACGCTAGCGAAATGGCCGAGAAGAATCGTGACTTCATACCGCCGGAAATGATCGAAACGCTCAGGCAATCTAGTATCGAGACCATGAAGGAAATGTTCACGAACAAGCTGACGAAAACCGGAAACCTGACCATCGTCGTCGAGCATCCGAAGGTCGCTGATAAGAAGACGAGCAAAGGAAAGTGGGGCGCGCTTATGCAGGAAACGGCGAAACCGAAGGTAAGAAACGCTTGGTTCTTCGCCTCTCCTTTGTAAGCGTTTAGTGGAGGGGGAGAGGGGCTTTCGTCTCCCCGGACCCCTTTAGTTCGGGCCGGGGACCGCTAGATGGCGGCGAGAGATGAGCGGGGACAGTGTTCTCGCTGGCGGTCGCATGCAATTCGAATATATCGGAGTTCCGAATTGCGGTATGGGTGTTAGTGTATCATCCCTTCTGGATGGTATGAGTCCCACTGCCCTTAGCCGAATAGTGCGACAGTATTTCCTCCCCCATAAAAAAAGAAATATCTGGGGCAGGGATCGTCTGTTGTCAGCCCCACTGACGAATTTAACTGACGATCCCGAGGCGAAACGCCTTTTTCTTCCCTCTCCTACACCTCTGTTAACCCCTTGCTTACTCGTACTAAAGAAAAACGAATACGGTGTAGAAAAAAAAAAGAAATAGGAACGAATTACAGCGTAAAAATATGATCACTTCGCGATTGTTATTTTACAAACAGAGATATAACACCGCATCCCGAGGGCAATACTCGCAGACACGGAAAATGAGAACGTCCGCGGCTACCTTTAAATCCACCAGCCTTGAAATCCTTAAGAACCTTTCGACAGGTAGCGGAAGTGGTGGTATCCATTTTATCAGGTGCATCAGATCCGATCTCGAGGGGGCGCCTCGTGGCTTTTATCGCGAGGTAGTTAGGCAACAAATCAGAGCGTTGGCTATTCTCGACACTGCCAAAGCCAGGCAACGTGGCTACCCGCACAGAATAAGCTTTCCAGAATTTCTTCGAAGGTAGTAAAATTAGTAAATTAGTGTCTCAATTATCGATGTTCTTTTTCAATAATCCTGTATTATTCTTATGTTTAGATATCAATTCTTAGCGTTCGATTTCGACGAAAACGTCGAAATCACGAAAGATAACTGCCGACTATTATTGATCCGATTGAAAATGGAAGGTTGGGTGATAGGGAAAACGAAAGTGTTTCTGAAGTATTACAACGAGGAGTACCTGTCGCGTTTGTACGAAACGCAGGTGAAAAAGATAGTAAAAGTTCAATGTATGATGAGAGCGTTTTTAGCACGTAAAAGCATGGCATCGAAAATCACGTCGACCGTAAAGAAAGAAGTCGGTAGGTAAACCGATTTATGAAGAACAAGAAAACATTGGGTACGAGCCGGTTACATTATACGTTTCGTTTCTCTCTCTTTTTCTTTTCTTTTTACCATCGAATGGCTCGTACGTTTTCCATTGGTTACGAGAAATTTAACAGGTATTGTTTCAGTGAAGAAAGCGTCTATAAAGAAGAAAGAAGCGTCGGTGGAACTGTCGGAAGATCAGGCAGCGGTAATGATTCAGAAAGGTAGGACGAACGGATAGTAATTAATGGAAAGAGAAGAATTTGATTTTTGACGAGCCTAATAGAGTAGCAAGTGATTTTCATCGAACGTGTTCCATCGTACTCGTTACTGTACCGTAAACGTTTCATCGAAATTGCTATCTTACCAAATGTGTAATTTCATCAAATACAGCATACAGGGGTCATGCAGTGAGGAAGGAGATGGCGCCTCAACTAGGGAAAGGCCCGATGGATCCGCAAATGATGGACATGATGAAGTTTTACAGCAGCAAATGGAGATCGAAGAGTATATTCCAAGTCCTCCTACGTTACCGTGCAGCCCGGTATCAAGACCTCGTGCAATTCTCGCAACAAGTGAGTACGTTACTCTTTAACCCTTTTACTACGAGCTCGTAGCGCTCGTCTGCCGTAACGCTACCGCTAAAATTATGCGAGGACGGTTGTCAGCGACTGACATTCAGTTTTTTGGGGGAAGAAACACTTTCTATAAAAGAGGATTTATGATTTCTTCACAAATCAGAGAAAACACGAGAAGATCGAAATTATAAGTTCAGAGAGAGATACAGTATGTAAGAAAGCGAGCGACTATAGTCGCCCGTTGTATTATACATGGTGTCCCAGCATCGGTAGTACAACCGAGGGGAGATTTTACATGAAAAAACAAATCGAAAATAAAGAAAAAAATTTTTTTATTTGAAGCTTCGTTCTTGAGAAAATCAATTTTGACTGAACGTGTTTTAGCGAGTACGTGTAGAAGTCATATGTCACTTATAAGTAGTACTAATATCATTAGTATCACAATTAGTAGCATTTCCAACAATTTTTGCATTAATAAAGTAAGTTAGTAACTAAATTACATGTCTTATTTTCATTTAAGTCCACTCTAAATCCATAGGTAGAAATAAGTAATACAGCATATTATGTTAATACTAATGATATTAATACTACTTATAAGTGACATATGACTTCTATCGAGATCCATCCATCTAATTCAAAACTGATTTTCTCGAGCACGAAGCCTCAAATGAAAAGATTTTTCTTTATTTTCGATTTGTTTTTTCATATAAAAACTTCTCCTAGATTGTGCTACCAATGCTGGGACACCCTGTACATCAATGGTATCTTATGGAAAGCGACTATAGTCGCCCGTCGTAGCGAAAGGGTTAACCTTGATACACATTTAACATTCGTTCTAATACTAATCTCTTAAACAGGTTCATCTGTTCAATCAAGCGATAGTGGGAAGTCTGACGCAGACGAATAATCAAATATCCTTAGACAAAGTGGAGCCTAACGTTTCCGCGTCCGTGTACTTAGGCCACATGAGACCACCCGAAGTGCACAAGTTACCCTTCAACTTTTATAACGAGTTACCCATCCCGGATTCGAGCATGGGGATGGGTCTGGGGTGAGTCGATTTTAAGTGATTTCCATCGTGAGTGTCTTTATTCAGTTAGTCGTAGCTGTAAAAAAAAAAAAAAACGAGGGGTCCACTAGTGGGCCTGAATCGATCGGAAAGAAAACTTAGACGACACTCGTGCTGATTCGTTGATTAGTTTCGATCCTCATCATTAGACGTCATTCACCATTTGAATATCGTATCGTGTGCGTAGTTAGTTCTCCGTGTCTTGTGTTCGTGTTTCCTTATTCTATCCAATAGGAATAGAATATTTAAAAAAAAAAAAAGAAATAAAATAAAGAATGGTTGAACGACAGAGAGAGCTTCGTGTAGTCCGTGGTGTGTATACGCGTCGTTATAATCGACGTTTCTTGCTTTGTCCTTTTGTCACGCGCTTCCACGTGTTGTATTTTCTTATTCATTTTTTTTTAAATTTCATTTTGTTAATTTGCACAACAAGTCACGCTCTCCTTTCTCGTTGTGTGTGCCGTCTCTATCGAGTTTAAAAGCCGCTTAAGAATGTCTGCGGAGGGTTGTGGCGTCAACTGAGAAATACGTTCTCGCAGATCCGCGTCATCGGCGTCTGACGATGAGCACGAAGCCTGGGACGCGCCATTACGGAGACAAACGGTGCCTTGGGCCAACAGGAACACTCGTACCAGAGGTGCCTATCACATTTTGTTTCATTCCCGTGAAGCTGCATCGATACCGATACCCGATCGTACGCCACTATTCATATTCAGGAACATACAACTCTTTTACTCCATACATACGTTTACCCTACACTATCAAGTCTCTCGCTCTTCTTTTTCTTTTCTTTTCTTTATCCGATCCGAGTCCGACGATCGTTGGTACAGGGTGCGCCTCTGATTAGAGAACAACTGATTAGGCGCGCGAACGATATACAGGCTGTCTCAACATACTTTTTCTTCTTTGAAAGAGCCTGTATAATTGTTACACCTCACTCTGTATAGTTCGTCCGACTCGGTGCATTTTCATCAGATTCTCTTTCTCTTTCAGTCGTAATAACAAGGTGTCCCTGCCGGGTATAGTGTCACTTAAAAGTTTATCGTCGCGAGAATTCGCTTTCGCGCACGATCGTTTTACGGTTAAGAGAAGCGCGCGTTTGGGTCTTCCGAGGACGGTCCGAGAGAAACTGAGACAGAAAAATCTCGATTGCCTGTGCCGAGTGGCGACTATTTCACTCGGGAGAGAACTCACTCTCCATTGGATTGCTCTGCATTTTTCAGACGTCGAGGTTCAAACAACGAACTCGCCACATCGAGTGGCGAATTCAGGCGCCGAGGGACAGAGTCTGATCAACACTCCGTTTTCCAGAGACCCGAATATCTCGGTCCGATGTCCACCGGAAGAATCAGCCCGAAGCAGAATGGGTAACACCGGGTATCAACAAGTTCCGAGCAACCGTAGTCCCGTACCATCTGCTAACGCTCACAATCCTCGCTCAGTAAGTTCGACGATATCGATCACCCACTTTGTCCTAACTCGTCCGTCCTGTCTCTCTGTTTATTTATCTTCTATCCGTGTCCTCGGTATCGATACTCTGACCGTGTGTATTTTCAGAATAATTACGATAGCACTGGGTCGATACGCTCTAGAAAACACGCACCGCCACCGCCTATTCCGTTCAATCAGTCGCAACCACCCCCGACGCGTAGCACCGACAATTACAGTTCGGACGCTCGAAGTAAAAGCAACGTAGACACCGGTAGCAACGAATGGGAGTTCGAGGACAGAATTAACAGAAACGCCGGCAATGTTAATCGGTTCGATTACACTACCTACGAGTGAATCTCGCTCGACCTGTTTGACAAACAACCCTAATCCTTCTCTTTTACCCCTTTCAGTGTCAATCCGATACAGGAATTGCAAATGATAGGTCGTAGGAACAACAATGTCGGTAACGACGACGACGAGCCACCGTTCAATTTTCAGGTGCGTGGAATTTGTTGCAATAACGTCAAGTAACAAATTGTAAACTTTGAAAAATTGAACGATGATATACGGAATAATTGTTATTACAATGTGTCTAGCCGAGTACGTTCACTTTCACTGTCCCAGACAACTTGTCCTCTGTCTGCCACAGTAGAAATATCAACGTATAGTCAGACACAGAATAATACAGATTATTAAGAATATCAGGCACTGATTTTTATTACACATACAGTATGAGAAAATGAACAAACTCAACCCCCGAAAAATATGGTATCGAGTTAGATCTCAACAACCTACCACCCCTGAAACGATACGTCGATGTTGCTCTGTTCCAGGCGATGCTGAGGAAAACCAGTCACCATCGAGCATCGATGAAACGTACCCCCGTCTACGATAGCTATTCCCCGTCACCACTGCCAGGTTCCGGATACCGTGGAACCCGCGAAAACGAGTCGAACGTTGTGTACAGAAGCGGAGGAAGTCGACGAGACTCCGCCGAGTGGAGTCCAAACGAGATGGTAAGAATGTCTGAGAAATATGGGAAAGAAGGAGCTTGGGGTGAGGATCGACCCCACACGGGTGAACGAAGCAAAACGACTGCGGAGAGTGTCACCGCGGAGATTGCTCCGGGAATCGTTGTCGAAGGTTACGTCGCCGAATTGTAAACAACGAACGTTTCCTTCCGAACACAATTCGCGTGTAAACTGTGTCCCGTTCCATTCGATTACCAACTAAGAATCCGGTAATGAAATATACAAGTAATGGGAATAATTTTTCTAAGTTTTCGGTACCGATCGAAGAAGCGGGCAGCGACGAAAAATAGGGAAACTTATTTGTTAGAACGATGGTACTCGGCGAAACAAACAAAGAACTCTTCTTACGTGTCGAATCACGACAGAAAAACTGGACCCAGTTGGAATTGCGAATGTCGCATAAGAATAAAACAGAATAAAACAGATAGGAAGAGGAGGAGAAGAGAAAGAGAAGCTTGTAAAGATACCTGCTGTAGATGTCCCGATGGAAACAAATGCACGACTCGTATGATCGAATTGAATGATTGATACCCAAAATCCACCAACGTTGCTGACTCGGAGAGATTCTTTTTATCCACAAATATGTACATACATTGTATATTTTTTTAGTGCTTTTCTCTTTGGGTTTTCCTTTTTCTAAACGAACACGAACGACTCGTCGATACAACGCTTCTTTTGTAATTTCTATCTGCGCCTCGAGCGACCGTCATGTCCGCAATTCTTGTCCAATGTACAATAATTTTTCACAGGTGAATCAGATTTCCAAAGACGTCCCTATGTTCTCGAACAGTTAGCAATGCTCCTTACCGACGCGCAGCATTTCATCGTCCTCTTTTTATATCGGTCACATACGCATTCGATTAAGATTCAGTCAAATTTTCATTCGCACGATTACGAAAAAATTGTGACAAAACGAGAAAACGATTCCTGTTACCATCCTGATAATTAGTACGACGATACGCGATTCTGTCGTGCTCTTAAAAGTGATCAAGTTTCTATTTCGAATTCGAAACGATGCTTCCGTACCCCTTTTATAGCACGCAATTCACATTCATCGATGAAATCGAATTATTATCGAAAAGGTGCACCCAGCACGATCGGTTCTATTTATTTGCAAAGCACGAAACTCCTCTCACTTTTACGAAGTTAAATATTTATAAAAGTTTCAACCGACTGATGCACGATTGTCAAGAATTTTAAAGAATAAAGAGTTAAAAAGCACCCTAGTTTCATCTCTGAGGCTAATCATCTTTCCTTCCAATCCTTCCTACAATTTCTCGTACCATATGCAACGCAACATTCTCAACCAATAATAATAATAAACATTTTTATTACTCGTCTTATAAAATTTTAGTCCGTACAACGATAAAAATATTTTCCACCCTGCAACGCGATACTGGCCGTCGATAATGACTATGAAAGCGATATATACAATACAATATGAATATACATTTTAAAAAATGATAACAATAAACCATATTCTTGTTCGTTACGAATCACAGAGGAATTATGGTAATTATAATACTCGCAATAGCATTCTGTACTCTTCAAAAAAACGAGGACAGCATGCTCCTTTATAATAACGTATAAAAATATAAATTTGTTCGAATACAAACGCAATTCGATGCGTTCCGATTAATAGAAAATTTAATTAACAAATAAACAACCTGAACACTGTCCTCCACTGCACAACCCAATATTAATCTCAATCTTTATCAGCCTGAGGATTATTATCCTGATTATTGTTCTGTTGAGAATTCTGTTTAATTATATTAACTAAGGCGTGCAACCGTGTGGGACGCACATTTTGGAGCACCATGTGAGCTTCCCCCAAAATTAACAGGCCATTATCAGCATCCTTAGCTGAAAGATTGTGTGCCAATATTACATGGCGCCTCCAATCCGCATGCGTAGGGAGAACCTACAAAAAAAATGATCCTATTCAATTCAAGCCTTATTAAACAGTATCCTTATCCTGCTTCCTATAGATTCTTAATCTTGCCTACGTACCTGGAGACACCATTTGCAATTAAGCGACGGTGAAATCGTGTGGACGGCTTTGATGTGTCTTCGTCGAAAGCCCCAGCTCGTGTACGTCCTATCGCAGAAGGGACAAGGAAACGGTGGATACGCGGCAGTACCTTGTACAGTCTCTTCCGGCAAGTCTGAACTGCCAGCAGTTCCGGGACAAGTTGGAAACACGGAACGGAGAAATCTGGAGTCCTGTTCCATCGTAACGTTTGTAGATTCCTGTTGATCCAACGTTGGCTCCGAATACGAACGATTCGATGAATAAAGTGCCTCTGTGGTTCGAGAGGTGTTCCAAGGTGGAGTTCGTTCGAGGATTATCGGAGGTCTCGATGCTCGTGGCTCTGGCGAAGGCGTCGATGTCTCTCGAGCATCGGCGATCGCGGTTGCGCTCGGCTTTGAAGATCCTGCAAGTAATTCCAGTCTGCGACTTCAAATTTTCTTCGTTCGATCAAACTCGACGTGGAAGTGGAAGGAGTTCAGACGAGGAATGGCAGATTCAGGATCTTCTATCTTCAGGATGAGGGGTCTTCTTTTCGATCAAAAATAGACGAGGAGTCTTCTTTTCGAGCAAATATGGAGGAGTCTTCTTTGGATGAAGGATGCGACGAATTCGCAGGATACTCAAAAGTTTATTCGTTCGATTTTCCAGTGGGATACAAAAGTAAGTCAAAGGCGTACACGGGGGAACAGAGCACCGGGAAATGACGAGACGATTAAAAATGTAAAATAGGTTTATTTGCAACCAGTCGCGTGTGTGTTTCGTCTACAATCGTATCTGATTCAAATGAACAGTCAATTCGAAGCGTATCATGCTCTCCGCGAGATCAATCGACGAAAGAGGTGGCAAACAAACGAGGTAAAACAAATCTGTTCGTTCAGTTGAAAATAAACTTTTCAAAAGTGTCTTTCGCGTGATCCGTTCACGCGTTAAATATATTCTACAAGCATAACTTACGTGGGATTAGGACCCCCATACCCGATAAGAGGAATCGTGGAATTAGGCATAGACATTAATGGACAACGTAGCCAGCTACGAACTCAAGGATCTCGGGTTCGATTTAAATTGCCCCTATGTTCCACGGATCCCTAAACTTATGCTACTACTCTCAACGTAACAGCTACTTTTTCTCATTTACATATACAAGGTGTTAAGTAATTAATAACCATCACTTGCAGAGGCAGATATCTGCAAAGAAACCTAACTATACATATAAACTTTGTCTCCTAACTCTAGGTGATCCTATGTGTAGATTTCTTGAAACTCTGGCGAAGGTCCGGGATAAAGTTCACCTCTGTAAACTATGACTATTACTTTCTTAACACCCTGTGCGTTAAGTCGTGATCATGTGCACGCACATGTCTGATCAGATGGACGCGTTGTCTTTTCGTGCAACACGCGTTTCCCTACGTCTAATCGCGTGCGTTGCAGGTGTCTGCAGTACGCAGCTACACGTACACCTATGTATCTAGCTACTCGCGTACGTTGATCAGGTGACCGTACAGTCGCAGACATAGATAGTTTCTCTCTGCCAGGTGAAGGAATCTATGCACGTAACTGTATATACTTATCGTGCCGTCGAATGTAAGAAAGACCCCGCGTGTGCCACTACGGCACATCGCGTTTTAATATTAGTATACACGTGTTACTGTGGATCGTCTACGACGAAAGTGCATATTCGCGTGAACATCGTGAAGAAACGATAGAAAGGAATGTTGCGTTGCTCAAAGTACGAGACCCAAGGTACAAGAGAAAAAAAAAAAAGTGATTTACCTTTCGATACCAAAATGAAAAAAAACAATGTTAGACTCATTTGAAAAAAACGAAAGGATTTAAAGTTGCACGATCATTTGCCTCGTGAAAGCAAAACGTGAAGCGTATAGATAATTGGACCACGCCTGGAACGCTCTCCGTCTCCCTACTCTCTCTTTCTTTAAAGACATTCTGCTCTTTACGTCGAAACTCTCCGTTCTACCTATCGATTATTCGAAAAAGCGTCAAGTCCATTAAGTTCAAGTCCTGTTATATTATGCGCGTACCCCCGTCACGAATTCCCCAACAGTGCCCGATCTTTCTTATAATCTGTGTCATACTATTTCCTCTAGGAAAAAAATTCGCGATCGTCGTTCCAACAGTTCGGCTCGGCAAGAGAAGAAAGGATACGGAGAACCATCGAGAACGATTTCCATCACGATCCTAACACGATCTATGATAGATCGAAACGAGGAATCGTCGCGAAAGAAAAACTTCATTCCAGCCAGTGGAAACGTTTCCGTTTGACCCCTGACCTGAAACGCCCTAGTCATTGAGTGTAAACCGACCGCCTTTGGAACAGATACCTTTTCAAACCCCTATTGCTTGTATCGATCTTAGTCACGCAATTTTTCCACGTCTCCTCCCATTCGACGCTGTTCGGTGCAATACCGCTAAAGTGCAACAGAACTTCCCTTATCAAATGTATTTTGTTACTATCGAACTGCTGTTTCCCCATCTTGCCGTTCACGTTACAAAGAATCCTCTCCTCCGGGGTAAAGAGAATCTTCATAAGGTCACAGGCCAAATGATCCATCGGTCGGGAGGATGCCCAGGTTGAGATAATCTCCGGACTTGGCAGAAGATCGGCGTAAGGTAGCTGCTGATACGCGTACAGCAGCGGCTTCACGTCCGAGAATCCAGTTAGGCCGGATAACCCAGATAAACCGGAAATGTCTTCAGCAGGGCTGTTCCCAGACCCTGCCACACACATCAGAGCACAGCCTGCTTTAGACACGAATCCCCCTGGACGCGCAACACTCGCAACGTACCGAACAATCAAGCAAAACTCGACCAGATTTAATTATCTATTTTGATTCCATCGATCTCTATCGCGTAACAAATCAATTTCTTTCCTATGTCACACATGCACGCATATGTTTTGCATTTGAACGCGAGAGAAAAAAAAGTCTACAATAATCTTGATTAACTAGAAGTCAGGATCGCGTGTATTCAATTGAACAAGTACAGCGCCAAGTGGCTCTAGATATCAAACTACGTAGCTCTCTCGTCTAACGATTCGTTGAGAACATCAAGCGAAACCAAAAGAAATGAAAGAAATACTTGCCAGACCAATATCGATAAACGAAGAAACAACGATCAAAGCTAACTGAATTACAGTAACAAAGCAGTCGAGGATAACGTCGAGCAAAAAAATCGAAAAAATTTGCTGCTTCCTAACGATATAAGCTTGACACGTTGAAATTCTTGCACAATTCAATGAGCAGTGTATCTGTATACACATTCGTTTGCTTTTGACAACAATTTAAACATAAATAGAAATACCAAATACCATTTAATGGTATTGGATAAGCATTATGATGTAATGCTTGCATAAAACACATATGAACAATAACATTTTGCAATGTTGAAGAACACATAAAATACACGCAAATATTATAAAATAAAATTAACTCTGCAAATAAAATACCAATCTAACTTCATTTTGAAATTGTCACTAACCTTGATTTCCATCACTTTGACAAGTGTCCAATCTTTCAGCTGGATCTTTATCTGTTGCTGGCTGTTTCTGAGCATTGTCCACTGCTGTTTCTATTGGTTCTATCTGAAACATAATCAATTAAATTGTTAGTTTACTATTCAATTTACTATAATGTAAAGATCCTCAAGTGTTACTAACTTTCATTTCCAAACGCTGATAAATTGGATTTTGAAGCATGTTCTTTGGAAGAGGATAATCCCCTTCTTTTTTACCTTGATCACTGGTTGTGGACTCATCTGTCCCTTCTAACTGTGATATTCTAGGTGTCAATGCTGATTCTAATATAGAATTTTGATGTTTATTAAGTTTCTGTTTCTTTCTTGAAGTTTCTTCCTTAGCTGTTACCACACTTTCTTCCACTGCCTGCTCCAGTTCTGCTAATCTTTTATACGATTCTTTAGCAAATATATCTCCCCCGGAAAGCCCACGAATTTGCAAGGTCTCTGCAGCTTTCAACAGGGCTGGTAAATTTTTCTGCTCTATATTTACCTCCCCTTTATATATAAATATAAGTAATGCTTCCAATTCGCTGAAGTGCACATCTTGAAGTATTATAACAGGATGTTGACAGGGATTTGTCTGTAACAATAGAGATTAGAATAATGGGTTAGCAGGTTAATTTATTGGTTAATAGGTTAACCTCAACTAGCATACAACACATTTGTTTTATACAATTCTCTATCATGTCTTATCAATTAAATATAGATTGACAATGACTTTTGATTGACAGCGAGACAATTGTCAAAAGGTCGAAGAAATTAAAAAAAGAAAATAACGTAGAAAGTCAACCTGGAAAACTTTCTTGAAAAAAGGACTGCTAGCCGAGAGAATCACTTTATGCGCCGTAAGACACTGTCCATCGCTTGCCAATGTCACATCCACCAGACCTTCTTCTTCCCAAAGGCTTTCGAAGCTCGTGGCGATGTTGTTTAAAAAACTGTTCCATTTTAGACATATTTGATTTGACATATCTCACGGACAGCAAGTGTCAATTCTATCAAAAATGTTAACACTGTGTCGCGGATTACACGACGCTCGAATCCGTCAATGACAATTACAATTCAACGAGAGTAACAAAGTCGACGATGACAACAGGAATAACAACGACAACGAGAATGACAACGACAGCGATGACGACGGCAACGACCGCGATGTAACAGCAGTCGTGCCAGGCACGCACAAACATCCTTGGTGCTGGGTTGGGAGAATATAGTCAATATGGCGGCCATGCTCTGTTGAATTGCGCGCGACCTTAGAAACCACCATCGAAACATTATTATTCGTTCAACGAGAAAACATACCTGTTTCGCGCAGCTCAGGGAGGCCCTCTAGTCTTGCTTCTATCTTCATGGTCATATACACGGCGTACAAAAATATATAATAAAAGAAGCAGCTTGTTTCAAACAACTGATAACGTCGAAGGTCGAAGAGTATACTGAATATAAGACCGCTGGGTATATTACGCGGCGCCATTTTGCGCTTGCGCAGACGAAGCATGCGCAGTACAAACGAAATCTCGTTGCGCGATAGGTATGATTTCTCGTTGAACCAATAATATGTTGCTCTCTATCTGCTTCTATGCTATAATCCGATAGATCAAACAACGGAGTAAAGAAAAAAAACGTATTAAAAAAAAAATATTTCTTACTACTTAGCAAATCTATAATATTACTATTACAAACTTAAGTGACACATTGTTGACTCATGACATATTTGCTACTATAAACGTAGCTAATTGAAATATTCCATCCCTTGATATTTTTAATTTGAATAGAATACTTGAAACGAAATTTTGCAATAGAATGAATTAAAAGATAACGAAAAATGGTAAGGTGGTAAAATGATAAAGCAAGAGCTCTCTGCATGCTTGCGTGCTCACGCTCGTGTGCATACAGGTGTGCACAGCTGTCAATTGCCACGTGCAATGCGTAGGTAGCGTGCGTGCATTCTCGCGTGTCTGCATGCTTGCGTGAGCCTGCATCTTATAACAGTATTCTGTAATCGTTAAGATTTTACCATCGCAAGCACATCAAAGTACATGAGAAAAATTCTGTAATACTGCGAAATCCTCGAAATACCCCCTTTTTGATATTAAAATTATGCATCATACTGTACTTTCTTCGTGACAATTTCACTGCACGAAAAAAGTAAACCTTGCAAGAATAACGTAGCTGGAACTTTAAACGACCCCAATTTTCAATTCTAATTCCTCGAAAGAAAAGAAGGGATTATGATGGCAGGTACAATCGAAAAGGTCGCACGTACAATGCCCTTTACCTTAAACTCCCTCGTTAACTTCACTCAATCGATGACGGATATTTTGTGTTATAAAAATTGAAACATGTAAACCGTGTAAAATAGAAAATTAATGATTATTTAATAAAAAAGAAAACAGGTAGACCATGATCTGATCCGGGTGTCTAATAATAAGCGGTAAGGTGTCGAGGGAGCGAATTGACCTGAAAGCGTAAGAGTACAAAACACTACGGTCAATAGTCGTCAGAAGGGATAATTACCCTTCGTCCCTTTGAGGTTCTAATACGAAGTTTCTTTTTCTTCGTTTACCAAACTACCAATCATAATACAGGGGTACCATTGTCTGGCTTTCGTACAAAATCACAGTTCACTGCATTTCCATTTCATTCGTGATTTCCTAGGTGTAACGTACACTGCTCGGTGTCCAGAAAGCGAGTATCCAAAGTGGCAGAGTATTTCTGTCCGGTGGTGATAGCAAGAGCGAAGTGTCAGTAATCATGCCGAAGGAAAATAAAAGCACAAGCAGAAGAAACAGGCGTCAGTGCTCGGAAGTCGATAACGTAAGTACACGCTTTCGCGAACGAGAAAATAAAAAGAAACAGACGGTGAAAAGTGAACGTAACGAACGATCGACGATCTGATATCAAAGGTGATTGTTTTATTGATAACGTCGATGATCGCACCTTAGCTCGAACTGGCGTGCTTCGCGATAAATCCAGCCACGAGAATTTCCTTCAAAGTGAATCACAAGTATTATATTTATCGTTTGGAAGAGAGAGTACGTGCTTTGAAGAGTACGTCCCCCGTCTGGTACACACACCGTGACGTCATTCAAATATAGATAAACTAAAGCTAATTATATTCTCCAAATTATCTGAATTTTAATATTATTTACGTAACGATAAACTCTATCCACGGCTCGAAGGAAACGTTCACTTTTGACAAGATTATCTTGCGCCGAGTTCCAGCGAAATTCACGAATCGTATTTCATCACAATTTCTCATATGCAATACAATCAATGCTCGATATTTTCTAATTTTCCACAATCGCCCGTGCAGACTTAATCTTAGCCTGAGTGTCTCTTGTTATTGAAAACCACGCGTTCGAAATTACGTTTGAACGAACGTATTTCGTGAAATATTCTAATATTGTGTAAATTGGTATTTTGATAGGAAGCTGCGGCGTCCAGTGTAAGAGACTCGTTGAAAACCGTGACCAGCAGTAAGCGGTACAGCCCGTTCCCACGAGAAATACCAAGGAAAGATTTGAAAACGAAACAAGAAAACATGATGCCATCGATCGAAGTTCTTCATTCGATGAGCGGAGGCATCATCGAGAGTGGTATCAAATACATTCTCTTCCCTCTGCATCTTTTACGTTTCTGTATATTTGGAACGAGCACGAAACCCATCGCGTCCGAAAAGCCCGCAGAACCCAGCAGGAAACGCGATGAAGCAGAAAAAGAAGAGAAGAAAGTAAAGGAGCGTGAAGAAAAGAAGACGCCGAGAGAAGCTACCAGTATCAAGTCTTCGGAAAAGTCTGGTAGATCCAAGTCTGATCGCGATTTGGTGGATGAAAGAAAAGACGCAGTATCATGTGTGAAAAATTCGAAAGAAAAGAGAAGCCGTGACAAGGATGAATCCGCTGACGAAATGGTAACCGCCGAAGAAGATTCCGATTCCTCTGGTGAACAATGGAGCACCGCGAATAACACATTGGCAATGAACATGTCGATAGATTACGATAATCTCGATAGAACTATGTCGCACAGGGCGTCGGAAGAACCTATGGATGTATCAATGGAGGAACTACATTATGACAAGACGCATATCCCGCTGAACCTACCGCGGGATTATCGAGTGACTGAAAAACAATTTCAAAATAACAAAGAGAATATAGCTTCGAAGATGAACGTCGAGGAGCAAGATAGCAATTCATCCGTGGATGAAGAAATTTCCCGGATCTTTCAAAAGCAATGCACCTCCTCGGAGGACGAGTTTACTTCCTCGTTTGTTAAATCGTCCTCTTTCAAACGCGAGAAAACGATGCAGAATAATTTTCTTTATTACAAGACCAATTCCACGGTTGCGATTCATTCGAAGAAAAAGCCAGAGGGTAACGCGAAGGAGTATAAGAAGAAACAACCGTCGGATTTTAGCATTAATAGTAAAAGAAGGAAAGTGTCTCACGAGGAAGATAAAAATGAGAGAGAAAGCGAACGCAGGAGTGGAAATAAAGTTCGTGAAGAAAAACGAAGTTCTCGGCACGACACTCCGAGTAAACATGAATCGCGAGCTTCGAGGACAACGGCGAAGAATAAAGAAACGAAACGGAATGATGTGAAATATAAAGAAATAGCCACGCAAACGGACAGCGCATTTTCGGACGATGATGTTGAAATGACTCCCATTGACGCGAAACTTTGCAACAAACGTACAAGTCGCAGGTTGCATTTTAATATCATGAAGGTACATTTGCTACTCTGTTTTCCTTTTGTAATGAGTTCTTGTTTGTTGGTCTAACAGGCTATTGTTCTTTTTCAGGATAAAAACGTGGAACGAGAATTGAATTACGTAGCAGACACTGAAGACTCCAACGATGGATTGCCGAAAATTATACGTAAACGAATATCACGTTCCAGTACATCATCGTCGTCGACGGATCTTGGTTTTGACGAGCGTGCGTTAACAACCCCAGATGTGGATATCGTGATTGGACGATCGCGTACGAACTCATTGGATAATACGAATAATTTTCGAACGCGTTCTCGTCCTCCGCCTGGCTTTCCGGAATTACCTCAGAATCCACCGTTATTGCCTTACATCGGTAACAGTTCCAAACATTTTATAGTGCCACGACCAAACCCTGATTGTCCTAACTGTTCGATTGTGCCGCCAGCACCTTCGCCTATGAGACATCTCTATTATGACTATCCTGAATTTATGGACTTACCTGTCAATGTTAGTTCTTCGAAGATCTTAAATAATATTTTGAGGAACAACTACTACCGGTGATATTGTTATACTAGAAAAAAAAGAAAATATACATTTATAAATGCACATGTTTGTACAGAAAGTAACATGAATAAAAATTTGTTATGAAGAAATTTATCATTTGATTTTTAAACGTTTATTAAAAATATATACAACGTACAAAGCGAGAAAAACGATTCACTATCGTTCCCTTATCTTACGGTGTTGGCATGAATGACAAGTTCATCGGTGATAACTGACTTCCTGGTGTAGTATCTGGCCTTTCTCCTTGTTCAATAACGGGATCCGTTTCATTCATATCTTCCACCTGTAATTGATGTAAAATTAGAAATACGCTGATAATGATCGTTTCTTACATAGATGCATTAAACGGTGCTCAATTACCACCATCGAAGTTTCTTCAACTTTTACTCTTTTCTGAGCAATCGTTCTCAATAGTGTTTTAGCTTCTTCCTTCGTTTCATCAAATTGTAAACATTTCTGGGCATAGTGATTTGCCTGATCTAATTGTTCTCGTTTTAAGTGATACTGAGTTAAATACTTATACGCGTGACTTAAATCGGTCCTGTCCGCATTTCTAAATTCATCCATCACGAAATCGGTATAAGCTGCTGCCGCATGATCATGTTCACCTAACTTTTCATACAATCTGTAATATAAGGCATACGAGCGTGTATTTAATTGTAAATCTTAAATAATCCTGAGTTGCAATACATACGTAGCTAGTTTCAACAGTGCCATTCCCTCGATATCGCCAACATTACATGCTTTATAATAACACTTCAGCGCATCTTGTATTTTATCTTGCTTTTCGTACGCTTCTCCTAAAGCTAGCACCATTCTACTATCATGTGGCCTCAAAAGCTGAGCCTGTTTATAATAGTAGAGCGCATAAAAGGGCATTTTTAAAATTTCGTATGTTTGACCCAAGCCATACCATGCTCTGTAATCTCGCTTATTCATTTCTATACAAACAAAAGAATTGCTAAATAGATAAATACTTTCTTTTGACTTAAGATAATTCTCTTACTACGAACCAATAGCTTGGCGGTAGCTATGAATGGCACCGTTCGTATTTTTCATCTCCATGAATTCATGACCAAGTAACGTCCAAGCCGAAAGATACTGCGGATTTAATTTCAATGCCCTATGGAAATACATCACTGCCTTTTGATGATCTCCTCTTAAACTATAGTAATTTCCTAGAGAATATTAATTCTACCAGATAAAAACATAATGTCTTCGATTTAGATGTTTCCGATGGTACAGGAAACTTACCTACTATGCAACATGTTTCTAATCTGTATTTATCTATTTCTGTTGCTCTGTGAGCTAAGTATGCTAGTTCAACTTTCATTTCTTTTACATAAAGTAAATTAGAATATGTATCCATATTATCTAAACAGTAAGGATCTTCTTTTATTATCCTTTTAAATGTCTCTATCGCATTGTCAACATCTGAAAGGAAAATATCCCAATTCAGTATAAGAGTGTGAATCCTATTTGCAATCATTTAGAAACTGATCTACCTCTCCTGTAATGTACTGCAATTGCAGTTTGAGCAAGCACATATCCATTTTTCTTGAACCCCATTGACTGTAATTCATAATATAAAGCTAAACCTTCGTCGATCAGTTGCAACTCTAAATACATGTGAGCCATAAAGAAGTGTTTCATCCAATGATCAGGTAGACATAGATTTTCCAGTTTTTCTCTATCAATAATTAAAGAAGCTAATTCTAACCATGATCCCCAATGCATTGGTTGTTTGTGGACTGCCTCGACCAACACATCCATAGCTTCTCTGGTAAGTTGTAGCTTTTTCAAAGTTACACCAAAGAGATAAAGACTAAAACCATCGAGTTTATCATCCAAGTGATCTTTCCTCAAATCCGCGCATAACAATTTTAAACTATCATTTTTCAAAGGATCCGGGGGCACTACAGTCATGTCATCAATCTTTTTCTTTTCGCCTGATAAGTAGCGAGAATATAAATGTAGAAATCTAACTTTCGAAGTTTTACATTGTTCGGTAAAATAAGCCGCTCTAGCATATTCTTTTAAATCGAAATACGTTTTTGCCAAAATATATGTATCCTCTTCTTCTTCTGTATCCGACAAATACACATCGGCGGTAATGTCATGAACATTTGGTTTGACGTCTTTTAAGGAATAACTCAATTCTGCTAGCCTGTAAACAAATAAAAATTACTTTTTATACCCTCTCCGTAATAAAATAACAATTCTCTTTTTACTCTTATTTCAAAAACGTACAAACCATTTTGTGGTGTGCAATAATCCACGTTGAGAACATTCGTTTATCGCGCGCAAAAGATCAGACTTAACCTCTTTGATATCAAACTTGATAGGTTCTTCCATATCGTATAAGTCCTATCAATGATTGATCTAATGACTGTAATTACTATAGTTAACTAAATAACAATTCTGCACATCGCCATAAAAGAATCAATGTTTTCATGAATTAAATAAAGAAACTGAATACAAAAATTGTATACATGAAGATGTTTGCCGCCATCTATACATCGTATTCTCAAAAAGTTAACCTATCCGTTCCGCGAGTCTTTCAATCTTTACTTTAGTACGTAGTTATCTAGCTTAAAATTGTAGATATGTTTTTAATTCTATTATTTAAATATTATTTAAACATCAAATACGACCATTTTATAAGAAATAATTTGCACACCTACAAATAACGATGAGCTATCGTTTAATCTCATGGGTAACGTACTAATCATTTTTACTCTATATTTTACATATACAGTCATTTTAATTTCGAATGTAATCACGTTAATAATTTAAATACATAAAATCTATAATAAATTGCAAAATAGATTAGATACAGTTGATAAAATGTAACTCGTAGTCAATAAGATCAAATTCAAATAGAAACACCATGACTTGGCGGAACATTCAAAATGTGGAGAGCAATCATAAATTTAAATTACTCGACAAAATAAGGTTTACATTTAGAGAAAAAAATCATGTGCTGTTTAGGGTGCCAATTCTCATGGTCAACTTGGACAGGGTATTCATTCGGAGGAATGTCTTTTACCCCAAGAAGTTGATTTGTCCAGATGTTCATTAGAACCCCGAAGAATACGTAAAATAGTTGGCGGTGCTGGTCACTCCTTAATTTTAGACGATTACGGTAACGTTTATTCCTGCGGCTGGAACAATAAAGGTCAAGCAGGTTTTTCTACCCAGCAAGATGTTCTTTCGTTTCGAAAACTAGATAATAAACTTGAAGGCAAGGTTGTCGTGGACATCGCATGTGGCTGGGATTGCTCCGCGGCATTGACAATAGAAGGCACTTTATTTCTCTGGGGGTCGAATTGTTTCGGACAATTGGGGGAACACCTGAGTAATCTTCGTTGGACGCACGAACCTTTTGAACTTCTAATCGATCGAAAAGTTAAAGGGATTTCCTTTGGCCTAAGGCACACTGCTCTAATAACAGAGGATCATAAAGTTCTGGTAGCGGGTGCAGGTAATAGAGGACAATTGGGTCTAAGTCTGTCGAGGAACGAACCGCTTTTAAATGCCGCATACACTTTCACAGAAGGTAAACATTTTTGAAACGAAACCTTTCTTCCATGATGGCCTGAGTTTCATTCTGCTTCGTAAACAGTTCCAACTCTGACAAATGTGCACAGTGTTAACTGTGGTCAACGTCATACTATTGTAGTAGAGGAAAACGGGGATCTTTATGGTTTCGGTGACAATAAACATGGACAATTAGGCTTAAATACTGATATACTCTCAAATACATCCTTTCCAATAAAACTATTAGACGTTCCGTTTAAATCACCGACTGAGATCCAATGTGGCTGGTCGCATACGGTTGCATTAAGTGGTAATTCAAATTTACATCTATTATATAAGTAACATGTATTATTTTAAAGATAATTTACTTATTTCTAGATGGTCAGATTTTTTCGTGGGGTAGAAATACGTATGGACAATTAGGTGTTAAAGAATTCGAAGGATCATCAACTTGGAAGGTTATGTGGCTCGAAAACGAGTCGAAAATTCGTCAGATTTCTGTCGGTTCAGAACATAACGTTGCTTTAACAGGTGTTTCTCTACTTTTCATCAAAGGATTCAAAATCAACGTGTATATTAATGTATTATATGCTTAATATTGCAGAGAACGATAGGATTGTGTGTTGGGGTTGGAACGAGCATGGAAACTGCGGAAACGGTCATACGAGAGACGTTAAATTTCCGGAAGAACTTTCACTTCCGTTTAATTACGCGGGAATTTGTATCGGTAGCGGTGCAGGTCATTCGTTTGCTGTAATAAAGAAGCTATAAATTTTATTGACGAAACACGTTTTCTTAATGCTTTTTTCATTCTTTGAATCCTTATTATACACATTTCTATTCTTGGAATATGTTCTTATAACAATTGCATGTACGGAGTCGCGTGAAAATGAATCATCAGGCAAAGGGTCAAAGAACTATATTCCTTTCGAAACATTGTGTAAAGAAACTATAGTTTTACTTAACTACGCAGGTAGGTAGACAAAGGCCGGTTAGTATAGACTAAAATCGACCTCCCTTCGGGTCGTAATACACCACCTGTCAACGATAAACTGTTTAGTGGGGGAGTCCACGCGAATGAAACGGTAGAAACAGTACACTTTCATACGAACATCGATTTAGATTTAAGAAAAAAAAAAGAAATTGCAAAACTACGCATACGTACACATGACACGATGTTACGTTCAAGATCCCAGACCAGTGTATGGTAAATATTTTCAGATTACACGGCTGTAAAATACCTGAAAGTATGTTTTAACGTTATGTTCATTATTTTGTCGTCTTTGTCAGGGAACAAGAAGCGAAATTTGTACAGGATCGAATATCCAACGTGGAGAAACATTTCGCAGAATTATGCGTGACGTTTGCGGCATATGCAAGAAAAGCGGCAAGGTTTGTCGGTAACAGCAATCCGATATATGTACCCCTATATATCGATTATTTTATTTCTTTATATTTATAAATATACTTTCAGATTGCGCGATAAAGGCGATGAAATTGCAAAAGTAATTCAGACCTACGCTCATTCGGAAAATATAAATCGATCACTTTCTACAGGATTGACGAACTTTTCAGCGACTCTCTCGGTGATAGGCGACTACAGGTACGCGTTCGTTTCGCTAAATCATGAAAAGGTGTAAATAAAAAGAATTTTTTATGTTATTAGTGATGCCAAAGTACAAAGATTCGATGCAAAAATAATTGCTCCGCTTTCTCAATATGCGACTATCTGTAAACATGCTCGTGATGACGTGAAAAATACCTTTGCGGCACGAGACAAAGAGTTAACTAGGAAAAGACATCTGGACAGGCTCAGAGAAAGAAATCCTAGAAACAGACAAATGATCGTATCCTTATATTAATATTCATATTAAATTGTTCACGATTTGCAATGTATTTTATATTCTTAAATATGAATACAGTCACAAGCTGAATCGGAATTAATGAAAGCTTCCGTCGAAGTTTCAAGAGTTGTAAAGGGGTTGGAAGAGCAAATTGATTCATTCGAAAAAAGGAAATTACATGACTTAAAAACCTTACTGTTAGATTTTGTTGCTATCGAGTTAAGTTTTCACGCAAAAGCTTTGGAGTTATTGACGAAAGCTTATCAAGACGTTAGTGAAATCGATGAAGTTAAAGATCTAGAGGTAAGATGTTACTGACGTATTAAATATAATTTTGTTATGCATTAAATAAGTTTTAAAGTTTCATAGGTGATTTTAAATTAGCGTCATACTGATACTTTTCTCACAGGACTTTCAGACAATGAGAGGAAGTATGAATGGGGTAAAATATTATTCTGCTTACCACATTTAATTTAGTATTATGAGGATGACATACATCAGATACTTTTATTATTTAAACTAATAGATTTAATGATTGAATTTAGGAATTTCGTGAAGTGATGCGTGTTCCGGATTCTGTTGCAAGATTGGCTACCGTTGAACGAACTTCATTTAGACAAGCTTATTCTCTAACTAATTTGGCTAGTCGTTTTACTTCTTCTCCCATCATTTCACAGAAATTAGATACCCGTGCGACGGGGTCCACGGTAGGTCTTCATTTTAACTTGATATGTAATAATTGTGTATGGTTATTAATGAACATTTATTTATAGGATTCTGCAAAATCTAGTTTAAAAACCAACTCTTCAGAATCTGTACAAATTGAGGAATATAAAGAGAGTTCAGAAGAAACAGACTCTGAATCTATTAAAGATAAACCTGTGAGAATCAGGCATAAATCTATGTAATTATGTATATTTCATTAATTCCATTTAATATTTTATACAATTGTAGATTAAACTGCAAACAGATTCTAAACATGATGGTCCACGCAAATTTATATTTAAAGCAATACCCCCAATTCCTGCATATCAGAAGTTTTTAACAAAGCCTATGATTATTAAGTATAATTAAGTATGTCTCCCGTTTTTATTTAACAAGAAAAAAGAAAATGTAGATTAGATTGGATTACTTTACTGCAAAAAAGGTGATTTATTTCTTTTATAACTAAAAGTACATATCAATAACCTTTAGATATCATTCTTGACCAATAGCATTAACCAATATTAAAAATGTTTTTGTTTGTATATCAAAATCAATCTTATAATAGATATGATCATTTTTCACCTCCTTCTACACCAGCCTGTGTCATTAGGTCTGTGATGTTCTTTTCTAGATCATCTATCCTGTTTCCCATTTCATCTAGTATTTTCTATTAAGGATAGTTATAATAATTAACATTCCGAGTACAAAACTGTTAAAGTAAATATAAAATTTCCTTAAATAACTTCTTTTTTTTATATATTAGTTCTCACTTTCATAAAATAAACATTTCGGCGTTCATAACCATTACATTTTTTGAGGTTATTTAAGGAAGCATGTTTGTAAAAAAAGGCTTAGAAAAGGATATTTTTTCCAAGAATTTGATCTAACATTGTTTGAAATTTACCCTGCATATTTTGTAGTAGTGTTTGTACCTAAAAATAAAAAAAGAAAATATAAACAAGGAATCGTAACATTGAGTTACAACAAATGACACAACAATACATCGGCCTATACTTACATATTCTGTCAATTCTTGCATATTTTTTGGTTCCGCATTATTACCCATTCCATAATTATCAGTATCTTCAACTTTATGATCTGGTTTAATATCTGCCATTTCTAAACAATTTAAACATAAATAGAAATACCAAATACCATTTAATGGTATTGGATAAGCATTATGATGTAATGCTTGCATAAAACACATATGAACAATAACATTTTGCAATGTTGAAGAACACATAAAATACACGCAAATATTATAAAATAAAATTAACTCTGCAAATAAAATACCAATCTAACTTCATTTTGAAATTGTCACTAACCTTGATTTCCATCACTTTGACCAGTGTCCAATCTTTCAGCTGGATCTTTATCTGTTGCTGGCTGTTTCTGAGCATTGTCCACTGCTGTTTCTATTGGTTCTATCTGAAACATAATCAATTAAATTGTTAGTTTACTATTCAATTTACTATAATGTAAAGATCCTCAAGTGTTACTAACTTTCATTTCCAAACGCTGATAAATTGGATTTTGAAGCATGTTCTTTGGAAGAGGATAATCCCCTTCTTTTTTACCTTGATCACTGGTTGTGGACTCATCTGTCCCTTCTAACTGTGATATTCTAGGTGTCAATGCTGATTCTAATATAGAATTTTGATGTTTATTAAGTTTCTGTTTCTTTCTTGAAGTTTCTTCCTTAGCTGTTACCACACTTTCTTCCACTGCCTGCTCCAGTTCTGCTAATTTTTTATACGATTCTTTAGCAAATATATCTCCCCCGGAAAGCCCACGAATTTGCAAGGCCTCTGCAGCTTCCAACAGGGCTGGTAAATTTTTCTGCTCTATATTTACCTCCCCTTTATATATAAATATAAGTAATGCTTGCAATTCGCTGAAGTGCACACCTTTAAATATTATAACAAGATGGCGACAGGGATTTGTCTGTAACAATAGAGATTAGAATAATGGGTTAGCAGGTTAATTTATTGGTTAATAGGTTAACCTCAACTAGCATACAACACATTTGTTTTATACAATTCTCTATCATGTCTTATCAATTAAATATAGATTGACAATGACTTTTGATTGACAGCGAGACAATTGTCAAAAGGTCGAAGAAATTAAAAAAAGAAAATAACGTAGAAAGTCAACCTGGAAAACTTTCTTGAAAAAAGGACTGCTAGCCGAGAGAATCACTTTATGCGCCTTAAGACACCGTCCATTGCTTGCCAATGTCACATCCACCAGACCTTTTTCTTCCCAAAGGCTTTCGAAGCTCGTGGCGATGTTGTTTAAAAAACTGTTCCATTTTAGACATATTTGATTTGACATATCTCACGGACAGCAAGTGTCAATTCTATCAAAAATGTTAACACTGTGTCGCGGATTACACGACGCTCGAATCCGTCAATGACAATTACAATTCAACGAGAGTAACAAAGTCGACGATGACAACAGGAATAACAACGACAACGAGAATGACAACGACAGCGATGACGACGGCAACGACCGCGATGTAACAGCAGTCGTGCCAGGCACGCACAAACATCCTTGGTGCTGGGTTGGGAGAATATAGTCAATATGGCGGCCATGCTCTGTTGAATTGCGCGCGACCTTAGAAACCACCATCGAAACATTATTATTCGTTCAACGAGAAAACATACCTGTTTCGCGCAGCTCAGGGAGGCCCTCTAGTCTTGCTTCTATCTTCATGGTCATATACACGGCGTACAAAAATATATAATAAAAGAAGCAGCTTGTTTCAAACAACTGATAACGTCGAAGGTCGAAGAGTATACTGAATATAAGACCGCTGGGTATATTACGCGGCGCCATTTTGCGCTTGCGCAGACGAAGCATGCGCAGTACAAACGAAATCTCGTTGCGCGATAGGTATGATTTCTCGTTGAACCAATAATATGTTGCTCTCTATCTGCTTCTATGCTATAATCCGATAGATCAAACAACGGAGTAAAGAAAAAAAAGTATTAAAAAAAAAAATATTTCTTACTACTTAGCAAATCTATAATATTACTATTACAAACTTAAGTGACACATTGTTGACTCATGACATATTTGCTACTATAAACGTAGCTAATTGAAATATTCCATCCCTTGATATTTTTAATTTGAATAGAATACTTGAAACGAAATTTTGCAATAGAATGAATTAAAAGATAACGAAAAATGGTAAGGTGGTAAAATGATAAAGCAAGAGCTCTCTGCATGCTTGCGTGCTCACGCTCGTGTGCATACAGGTGTGCACAGCTGTCAATTGCCACGTGCAATGCGTAGGTAGCGTGCGTGCATTCTCGCGTGTCTGCATGCTTGTGTGAGCCTGCATCTTATAACAGTATTCTGTAATCGTTAAGATTTTACCATCGCAAGCACATCAAAGTACATGAGAAAAATTCTGTAATACTGCGAAATCCTCGAAATACCCCCTTTTTGATATTAAAATTGTGCATCATACTGTACTTTCTTCGTGACAATTTCACTGCACGAAAAAAGGAAACCTTGCAAGAATAACGTAGCTGGAACTTTAAACGACCCCAATTTTCAATTCTAATTCCTCGAAAGAAAAGAAGGGATTATGATGGCAGGTAGAATCGAAAAGGTCGCACGTACAATGCCCTTTACCTTAAACTCCCTCGTTAACTTCACTCAATCGATGACGGATATTTTGTGTTATAAAAATTGAAACATGTAAACCGTGTAAAATAGAAAATTAATGATTATTTAATAAAAAAGAAAACAGGTAGACCATGATCTGATCCGGGTGTCTAATAATAAGCAATAAGGTGTCGAGGGAGCGAATTGACCTGAAAGCGTAAGAGTACAAAACACTACGGTCAATAGTCGTCAGAAGGGATAATTACCCTTCGTCCCTTTGAGGTTCTAACACGAAGTTTCTTTTTCTTCGTTTACCAAACTACCAATCATAATACAGGGGTACCATTGTCTGGCTTTCGTACAAAATCACAGTTCACTGCATTTCCATTTCATTCGTGATTTCCTAGGTGTAACGTACACTGCTCGGTGTCCAGAAAGCGAGTATCCAAAGTGGCAGAGTATTTCTGTCCGGTGGTGATAGCAAGAGCGAAGTGTCAGTAATCATGCCGAAGGAAAATAAAAGCACAAGCAGAAGAAACAGGCGTCAGTGCTCGGAAGTCGATAACGTAAGTACACGCTTTCGCGAACGATGCAATACAATCAATGCTCGATATTTTCTAATTTTCCACAATCGCCCGTGCAGACTTAATCTTAGCCTGAGTGTCTCTTGTTATTGAAAACCACGCGTTCGAAATTACGTTTGAACGAACGTATTTCGTGAAATATTCTAATATTGTGTAAATTGGTATTTTGATAGGAAGCTGCGGCGTCCAGTGTAAGAGACTCGTTGAAAACCGTGACCAGCAGTAAGCGGTACAGCCCGTTCCCACGAGAAATACCAAGGAAAGATTTGAAAACGAAACAAGAAAACATGATGCCATCGATCGAAGTTCTTCATTCGATGAGCGGAGGCATCATCGAGAGTGGTATCAAATACATTCTCTTCCCTCTGCATCTTTTACGTTTCTGTATATTTGGAACGAGCACGAAACCCATCGCGTCCGAAAAGCCCGCAGAACCCAGCAGGAAACGCGATGAAGCAGAAAAAGAAGAGAAGAAAGTAAAGGAGCGTGAAGAAAAGAAGACGCCGAGAGAAGCTACCAGTATCAAGTCTTCGGAAAAGTCTGGTAGATCCAAGTCTGATCGCGATTTGGTGGATGAAAGAAAAGACGCAGTATCATGTGTGAAAAATTCGAAAGAAAAGAGAAGCCGTGACAAGGATGAATCCGCTGACGAAATGGTAACCGCCGAAGAAGATTCCGATTCCTCTGGTGAACAATGGAGCACCGCGAATAACACATTGGCAATGAACATGTCGATAGATTACGATAATCTCGATAGAACTATGTCGCACAGGGCGTCGGAAGAACCTATGGATGTATCAATGGAGGAACTACATTATGACAAGACGCATATCCCGCTGAACCTACCGCGGGATTATCGAGTGACTGAAAAACAATTTCAAAATAACAAAGAGAATATAGCTTCGAAGATGAACGTCGAGGAGCAAGATAGCAATTCATCCGTGGATGAAGAAATTTCCCGGATCTTTCAAAAGCAATGCACCTCCTCGGAGGACGAGTTTACTTCCTCGTTTGTTAAATCGTCCTCTTTCAAACGCGAGAAAACGATGCAGAATAATTTTCTTTATTACAAGACCAATTCCACGGTTGCGATTCATTCGAAGAAAAAGCCAGAGGGTAACGCGAAGGAGTATAAGAAGAAACAACCGTCGGATTTTAGCATTAATAGTAAAAGAAGGAAAGTGTCTCACGAGGAAGATAAAAATGAGAGAGAAAGCGAACGCAGGAGTGGAAATAAAGTTCGTGAAGAAAAACGAAGTTCTCGGCACGACACTCCGAGTAAACATGAATCGCGAGCTTCGAGGACAACGGCGAAGAATAAAGAAACGAAACGGAATGATGTGAAATATAAAGAAATAGCCACGCAAACGGACAGCGCATTTTCGAACGATGATGTTGAAATGACTCCCATTGACGCGAAACTTTGCAACAAACGTACAAGTCGCAGGTTGCATTTTAATATCATGAAGGTACATTTGCTACTCTGTTTTCCTTTTGTAATGAGTTCTTGTTTGTTGGTCTAACAGGCTATTGTTCTTTTTCAGGATAAAAACGTGGAACGAGAATTGAATTACGTAGCAGACACTGAAGACTCCAACGATGGATTGCCGAAAATTATACGTAAACGAATATCACGTTCCAGTACATCATCGTCGTCGACGGATCTTGGTTTTGACGAGCGTGCGTTAACAACCCCAGATGTGGATATCGTGATTGGACGATCGCGTACGAACTCATTGGATAATACGAATAATTTTCGAACGCGTTCTCGTCCTCCGCCTGGCTTTCCGGAATTACCTCAGAATCCACCGTTATTGCCTTACATCGGTAACAGTTCCAAACATTTTATAGTGCCACGACCAAACCCTGATTGTCCTAACTGTTCGATTGTGCCGCCAGCACCTTCGCCTATGAGACATCTCTATTATGACTATCCTGAATTTATGGACTTACCTGTCAATGTTAGTTCTTCGAAGATCTTAAATAATATTTTGAGGAACAACTACTACCGGTGATATTGTTATACTAGAAAAAAAAGAAAATATACATTTATAAATGCACATGTTTGTACAGAAAGTAACATGAATAAAAATTTGTTATGAAGAAATTTATCATTTGATTTTTAAACGTTTATTAAAAATATATACAACGTACAAAGCGAGAAAAACGATTCACTATCGTTCCCTTATCTTACGGTGTTGGCATGAATGACAAGTTCATCGGTGATAACTGACTTCCTGGTGTAGTATCTGGCCTTTCTCCTTGTTCAATAACGGGATCCGTTTCATTCATATCTTCCACCTGTAATTGATGTAAAATTAGAAATACGCTGATAATGATCGTTTCTTACATAGATGCATTAAACGGTGCTCAATTACCACCATCGAAGTTTCTTCAACTTTTACTCTTTTCTGAGCAATCGTTCTCAATAGTGTTTTAGCTTCTTCCTTCGTTTCATCAAATTGTAAACATTTCTGGGCATAGTGATTTGCCTGATCTAATTGTTCTCGTTTTAAGTGATACTGAGTTAAATACTTATACGCGTGACTTAAATCGGTCCTGTCCGCATTTCTAAATTCATCCATCACGAAATCGGTATAAGCTGCTGCCGCATGATCATGTTCACCTAACTTTTCATACAATCTGTAATATAAGGCATACGAGCGTGTATTTAATTGTAAATCTTAAATAATCCTGAGTTGCAATACATACGTAGCTAGTTTCAACAGTGCCATTCCCTCGATATCGCCAACATTACATGCTTTATAATAACACTTCAGCGCATCTTGTATTTTATCTTGCTTTTCGTACGCTTCTCCTAAAGCTAGCACCATTCTACTATCATGTGGCCTCAAAAGCTGAGCCTGTTTATAATAGTAGAGCGCATAAAAGGGCATTTTTAAAATTTCGTATGTTTGACCCAAGCCATACCATGCTCTGTAATCTCGCTTATTCATTTCTATACAAACAAAAGAATTGCTAAATAGATAAATACTTTCTTTTGACTTAAGATAATTCTCTTACTACGAACCAATAGCTTGGCGGTAGCTATGAATGGCACCGTTCGTATTTTTCATCTCCATGAATTCATGACCAAGTAACGTCCAAGCCGAAAGATACTGCGGATTTAATTTCAATGCCCTATGGAAATACATCACTGCCTTTTGATGATCTCCTCTTAAACTATAGTAATTTCCTAGAGAATATTAATTCTACCAGATAAAAACATAATGTCTTCGATTTAGATGTTTCCGATGGTACAGGAAACTTACCTACTATGCAACATGTTTCTAATCTGTATTTATCTATTTCTGTTGCTCTGTGAGCTAAGTATGCTAGTTCAACTTTCATTTCTTTTACATAAAGTAAATTAGAATATGTATCCATATTATCTAAACAGTAAGGATCTTCTTTTATTATCCTTTTAAATGTCTCTATCGCATTGTCAACATCTGAAAGGAAAATATCCCAATTCAGTATAAGAGTGTGAATCCTATTTGCAATCATTTAGAAACTGATCTACCTCTCCTGTAATGTACTGCAATTGCAGTTTGAGCAAGCACATATCCATTTTTCTTGAACCCCATTGACTGTAATTCATAATATAAAGCTAAACCTTCGTCGATCAGTTGCAACTCTAAATACATGTGAGCCATAAAGAAGTGTTTCATCCAATGATCAGGTAGACATAGATTTTCCAGTTTTTCTCTATCAATAATTAAAGAAGCTAATTCTAACCATGATCCCCAATGCATTGGTTGTTTGTGGACTGCCTCGACCAACACATCCATAGCTTCTCTGGTAAGTTGTAGCTTTTTCAAAGTTACACCAAAGAGATAAAGACTAAAACCATCGAGTTTATCATCCAAGTGATCTTTCCTCAAATCCGCGCATAACAATTTTAAACTATCATTTTTCAAAGGATCCGGGGGCACTACAGTCATGTCATCAATCTTTTTCTTTTCGCCTGATAAGTAGCGAGAATATAAATGTAGAAATCTAACTTTCGAAGTTTTACATTGTTCGGTAAAATAAGCCGCTCTAGCATATTCTTTTAAATCGAAATACGTTTTTGCCAAAATATATGTATCCTCTTCTTCTTCTGTATCCGACAAATACACATCGGCGGTAATGTCATGAACATTTGGTTTGACGTCTTTTAAGGAATAACTCAATTCTGCTAGCCTGTAAACAAATAAAAATTACTTTTTATACCCTCTCCGTAATAAAATAACAATTCTCTTTTTACTCTTATTTCAAAAACGTACAAACCATTTTGTGGTGTGCAATAATCCACGTTGAGAACATTCGTTTATCGCGCGCAAAAGATCAGACTTAACCTCTTTGATATCAAACTTGATAGGTTCTTCCATATCGTATAAGTCCTATCAATGATTGATCTAATGACTGTAATTACTATAGTTAACTAAATAACAATTCTGCACATCGCCATAAAAGAATCAATGTTTTCATGAATTAAATAAAGAAACTGAATACAAAAATTGTATACATGAAGATGTTTGCCGCCATCTATACATCGTATTCTCAAAAAGTTAACCTATCCGTTCCGCGAGTCTTTCAATCTTTACTTTAGTACGTAGTTATCTAGCTTAAAATTGTAGATATGTTTTTAATTCTATTATTTAAATATTATTTAAACATCAAATACGACCATTTTATAAGAAATAATTTGCACACCTACAAATAACGATGAGCTATCGTTTAATCTCATGGGTAACGTACTAATCATTTTTACTCTATATTTTACATATACAGTCATTTTAATTTCGAATGTAATCACGTTAATAATTTAAATACATAAAATCTATAATAAATTGCAAAATAGATTAGATACAGTTGATAAAATGTAACTCGTAGTCAATAAGATCAAATTCAAATAGAAACACCATGACTTGGCGGAACATTCAAAATGTGGAGAGCAATCATAAATTTAAATTACTCGACAAAATAAGGTTTACATTTAGAGAAAAAAATCATGTGCTGTTTAGGGTGCCAATTCTCATGGTCAACTTGGACAGGGTATTCATTCGGAGGAATGTCTTTTACCCCAAGAAGTTGATTTGTCCAGATGTTCATTAGAACCCCGAAGAATACGTAAAATAGTTGGCGGTGCTGGTCACTCCTTAATTTTAGACGATTACGGTAACGTTTATTCCTGCGGCTGGAACAATAAAGGTCAAGCAGGTTTTTCTACCCAGCAAGATGTTCTTTCGTTTCGAAAACTAGATAATAAACTTGAAGGCAAGGTTGTCGTGGACATCGCATGTGGCTGGGATTGCTCCGCGGCATTGACAATAGAAGGCACTTTATTTCTCTGGGGGTCGAATTGTTTCGGACAATTGGGGGAACACCTGAGTAATCTTCGTTGGACGCACGAACCTTTTGAACTTCTAATCGATCGAAAAGTTAAAGGGATTTCCTTTGGCCTAAGGCACACTGCTCTAATAACAGAGGATCATAAAGTTCTGGTAGCGGGTGCAGGTAATAGAGGACAATTGGGTCTAAGTCTGTCGAGGAACGAACCGCTTTTAAATGCCGCATACACTTTCACAGAAGGTAAACATTTTTGAAACGAAACCTTTCTTCCATGATGGCCTGAGTTTCATTCTGCTTCGTAAACAGTTCCAACTCTGACAAATGTGCACAGTGTTAACTGTGGTCAACGTCATACTATTGTAGTAGAGGAAAACGGGGATCTTTATGGTTTCGGTGACAATAAACATGGACAATTAGGCTTAAATACTGATATACTCTCAAATACATCCTTTCCAATAAAACTATTAGACGTTCCGTTTAAATCACCGACTGAGATCCAATGTGGCTGGTCGCATACGGTTGCATTAAGTGGTAATTCAAATTTACATCTATTATATAAGTAACATGTATTATTTTAAAGATAATTTACTTATTTCTAGATGGTCAGATTTTTTCGTGGGGTAGAAATACGTATGGACAATTAGGTGTTAAAGAATTCGAAGGATCATCAACTTGGAAGGTTATGTGGCTCGAAAACGAGTCGAAAATTCGTCAGATTTCTGTCGGTTCAGAACATAACGTTGCTTTAACAGGTGTTTCTCTACTTTTCATCAAAGGATTCAAAATCAACGTGTATATTAATGTATTATATGCTTAATATTGCAGAGAACGATAGGATTGTGTGTTGGGGTTGGAACGAGCATGGAAACTGCGGAAACGGTCATACGAGAGACGTTAAATTTCCGGAAGAACTTTCACTTCCGTTTAATTACGCGGGAATTTGTATCGGTAGCGGTGCAGGTCATTCGTTTGCTGTAATAAAGAAGCTATAAATTTTATTGACGAAACACGTTTTCTTAATGCTTTTTTCATTCTTTGAATCCTTATTATACACATTTCTATTCTTGGAATATGTTCTTATAACAATTGCATGTACGGAGTCGCGTGAAAATGAATCATCAGGCAAAGGGTCAAAGAACTATATTCCTTTCGAAACATTGTGTAAAGAAACTATAGTTTTACTTAACTACGCAGGTAGGTAGACAAAGGCCGGTTAGTATAGACTAAAATCGACCTCCCTTCGGGTCGTAATACACCACCTGTCAACGATAAACTGTTTAGTGGGGGAGTCCACGCGAATGAAACGGTAGAAACAGTACACTTTCATACGAACATCGATTTAGATTTAAGAAAAAAAAAAGAAATTGCAAAACTACGCATACGTACACATGACACGATGTTACGTTCAAGATCCCAGACCAGTGTATGGTAAATATTTTCAGATTACACGGCTGTAAAATACCTGAAAGTATGTTTTAACGTTATGTTCATTATTTTGTCGTCTTTGTCAGGGAACAAGAAGCGAAATTTGTACAGGATCGAATATCCAACGTGGAGAAACATTTCGCAGAATTATGCGTGACGTTTGCGGCATATGCAAGAAAAGCGGCAAGGTTTGTCGGTAACAGCAATCCGATATATGTACCCCTATATATCGATTATTTTATTTCTTTATATTTATAAATATACTTTCAGATTGCGCGATAAAGGCGATGAAATTGCAAAAGTAATTCAGACCTACGCTCATTCGGAAAATATAAATCGATCACTTTCTACAGGATTGACGAACTTTTCAGCGACTCTCTCGGTGATAGGCGACTACAGGTACGCGTTCGTTTCGCTAAATCATGAAAAGGTGTAAATAAAAAGAATTTTTTATGTTATTAGTGATGCCAAAGTACAAAGATTCGATGCAAAAATAATTGCTCCGCTTTCTCAATATGCGACTATCTGTAAACATGCTCGTGATGACGTGAAAAATACCTTTGCGGCACGAGACAAAGAGTTAACTAGGAAAAGACATCTGGACAGGCTCAGAGAAAGAAATCCTAGAAACAGACAAATGATCGTATCCTTATATTAATATTCATATTAAATTGTTCACGATTTGCAATGTATTTTATATTCTTAAATATGAATACAGTCACAAGCTGAATCGGAATTAATGAAAGCTTCCGTCGAAGTTTCAAGAGTTGTAAAGGGGTTGGAAGAGCAAATTGATTCATTCGAAAAAAGGAAATTACATGACTTAAAAACCTTACTGTTAGATTTTGTTGCTATCGAGTTAAGTTTTCACGCAAAAGCTTTGGAGTTATTGACGAAAGCTTATCAAGACGTTAGTGAAATCGATGAAGTTAAAGATCTAGAGGTAAGATGTTACTGACGTATTAAATATAATTTTGTTATGCATTAAATAAGTTTTAAAGTTTCATAGGTGATTTTAAATTAGCGTCATACTGATACTTTTCTCACAGGACTTTCAGACAATGAGAGGAAGTATGAATGGGGTAAAATATTATTCTGCTTACCACATTTAATTTAGTATTATGAGGATGACATACATCAGATACTTTTATTATTTAAACTAATAGATTTAATGATTGAATTTAGGAATTTCGTGAAGTGATGCGTGTTCCGGATTCTGTTGCAAGATTGGCTACCGTTGAACGAACTTCATTTAGACAAGCTTATTCTCTAACTAATTTGGCTAGTCGTTTTACTTCTTCTCCCATCATTTCACAGAAATTAGATACCCGTGCGACGGGGTCCACGGTAGGTCTTCATTTTAACTTGATATGTAATAATTGTGTATGGTTATTAATGAACATTTATTTATAGGATTCTGCAAAATCTAGTTTAAAAACCAACTCTTCAGAATCTGTACAAATTGAGGAATATAAAGAGAGTTCAGAAGAAACAGACTCTGAATCTATTAAAGATAAACCTGTGAGAATCAGGCATAAATCTATGTAATTATGTATATTTCATTAATTCCATTTAATATTTTATACAATTGTAGATTAAACTGCAAACAGATTCTAAACATGATGGTCCACGCAAATTTATATTTAAAGCAATACCCCCAATTCCTGCATATCAGAAGTTTTTAACAAAGCCTATGATTATTAAGTATAATTAAGTATGTCTCCCGTTTTTATTTAACAAGAAAAAAGAAAATGTAGATTAGATTGGATTACTTTACTGCAAAAAAGGTGATTTATTTCTTTTATAACTAAAAGTACATATCAATAACCTTTAGATATCATTCTTGACCAATAGCATTAACCAATATTAAAAATGTTTTTGTTTGTATATCAAAATCAATCTTATAATAGATATGATCATTTTTCACCTCCTTCTACACCAGCCTGTGTCATTAGGTCTGTGATGTTCTTTTCTAGATCATCTATCCTGTTTCCCATTTCATCTAGTATTTTCTATTAAGGATAGTTATAATAATTAACATTCCGAGTACAAAACTGTTAAAGTAAATATAAAATTTCCTTAAATAACTTCTTTTTTTTATATATTAGTTCTCACTTTCATAAAATAAACATTTCGGCGTTCATAACCATTACATTTTTTGAGGTTATTTAAGGAAGCATGTTTGTAAAAAAAGGCTTAGAAAAGGATATTTTTTCCAAGAATTTGATCTGACATTGTTTGAAATTTACCCTGCATATTTTGTAGTAGTGTTTGTACCTAAAAATAAAAAAAGAAAATATAAACAAGGAATCGTAACATTGAGTTACAACAAATGACACAACAATACATCGGCCTATACTTACATATTCTGTCAATTCTTGCATATTTTTTGGTTCCGCATTATTACCCATTCCATAATTATCAGTATCTTCAACTTTATGATCTGGTTTAATATCTGCCATTTCTAAACAATTTACGTTTCCTTAATTTTATTTGAGAATGAAATAAATTTCGTTCTCTTAAATAGTTCGGACGAGCGCATGCGAAGATTTTCAGCCGACTAATCTTTTGCTACGCATATCGTACAACATTAATGCATTGATTTAATAAATGTGAATAAAATGTCATCTTTCGATCAAACTTTCCTACTACCATTCGTGCCATTCATCTCCTTGTCATTTCTTTCTTATACTTTCTGTTCTAATAAACCATTTCATTGGAGGAAATTAACAGGAGAGGGAACCTGCTGCTTCTCCCACTTGCTGCTAGGGGAACCAGAAATTCGCAAATAGACCTATTATACAAATTGTTAAGAAAAACAACTATAATTCATAAATATAAAATTGTTATTATTAATTTATTATTTACAAAATTGTTACAAATAAATCATTCATTGTCATTTTCATTTTAAAATAAAGTTATTTTTATTTAGCCTGAAACATGATATCCACGTTATTTGGTATTGGAACATTTAATAGATTTATTGTTCCAGGTATTTGATAGTTAGTACCAACAACTGGGGTTGAAAACATTTGGTCATTTTTGTTTTCTTTAGGCGTTAGAAACTTGCAGCATACTATGTACCAAAAATACTGAACAATGTTCTTTACTAATCCTGTAAAATTTAATGTATTAAAAATATTTTCAATAAAACGCGAATTATTTAAACGAAGGTACTTACCACTTGTAACAAAAATACCTCCAACTGTAGCACACAATTTTACTAAAAACTGGGATACTGTATCGCGTTGTTGGGTAACTTTTATTTTAAGTGCACTCATATCATACTTGAAAAAGATCCCGGGAATTCCATGAGATCCTTTTTGATGATCAATAGGTCTTTGATGATCCTTTACACTATACTGATAAGTTTTAGAAGTACTTAGTAAAGTTTGTATATCTGTGGGAACTATTTCTACAAAATACTGATATAAAATCATATCTAAAAAAACAATTGTTTTTTATTAATAATAGATTTCACAAAACTCATATTCATCTTCTATATGTCACATAAACTTACTGTTATCAGCAATTTTTTCATCCCCTTCTAATGGATGAACAACACCTGGGCTAGGTCCACCAAATGAAAACTTATTTATCCTGTGAGTAAAGTTATAATCCCTATCAGTCATGAATGCTGAAATATGTATATGTCCTCTGGGGATAGATAATGATTTTCCAGCTGTTATATGAAAATTTCCAGCTACTTTATTAACATTTAAAGTGCCATGTATACGGCATGCATTTGGTGGATATGAAGGTTGATGAGTTCTAAAACATATATAATCATAACATAAATGGGATTCCTAAAACAAAACCATAACAGTGTTTAAATACAATTCACATACCGTTTTGGCATTTCACTATACAAGGTAACTTGATTAGATTTCCATAATAGTTCATGAATAGCATGATATTCTTCTCTTAAATAAGAATTCATGTGTTTCAAAGCTTCAAAATGAGCTCTTTGTTCTTGTGTTAATTCCCACCATGTGTCTTCTTCTTCTAAGGATTCATGTCCTACCATATTTTGATTTGTTGAATCTAAAACATCAGCACCAATACGACCACATGGCATAGCAACAGTTATGTCAATGTTTATTTTTAATTTTGCATCAATGTCTGTATCTGGTTCAAATTTGAATTGTAATCTGCTATCAAGATAATAATTTGTTTCAGCTATTATGAGATATGCAATAGTACATATGGTAAATATGGAAACTGTAAATTAAAAACATAAAATGTTATTATTGGGTATAAACAAAACACTGAATTATGTAGCATAAAGCTTACATGTTCCTCCAACTGCAGTCTTATCAACATAAGGTTCAGGAACCTTGGGAAATCCATCCAGTTCCTTGACAGTTTTAATGTTCACATTTCGTCTTCTTAACATCTTAACAATTTTAAAAATTCAAGTATAACGAAGATGGAGTAATACTTATTTATTACCACTTAACCTGTATCATACATAAAAATAAATCTAAAAGTGTACTTGTGTTTTATTTACAAGCTTGACTATTATTTTTACTTTAATTTTATATTGATTGTTAATGACATATACATATTTGCGAACACAAATGAATGTTTACTAACATTTTGAATACGTGTTACGTTCAATATGTCACGTATTCACGTATTAGAAGCGGAAGTTTCTATACAAGTATTGAACATTTTTTTTGTACTGATTTCGAATTACTCAGAAACAGACAAAGATTGACATTTAACAACTTCAAGAGCGCCACCCTACCTATATAACAAATGCAAGTTGAATAAAATAATCAATTAAATATCTTCATATCATGAAAACACAAAGTAATACTATGGTTATATCAAGAAACGATACTTGTTCGAAACATTAATAAGTATACATTATAGACTATTTGTTAGATAATTACCTTTGTAATTTCTATTTTTAATCGTTTCTATAGACTTTTATTTGAATCATTTATAGTTTATGGAACAATTACCTGTTTGTATGTTTATCTAACTTTCAATGTAGTAGTTAATTTCGTAGTTGAACAAGTACGTGTTATCATATTAATGATTTAAAGCACTCTTCTTATCTCGAAAGATTTTTATATTTAACGTTCACATCAGAAATAAGTGGATTTTCAGTTATGGACGATCATGCATTATGTTCTTTCTGTTAAAAGTTTTAATATAAATTATCATATATATGAATAATTAGTTAATCGTGAATTGTACAAGTTTTCTTGAAAAGTGTTTATTCAATTAATCATATTTTGTTTAACACTTTATGTTACCTTGTATTGATGCTTAATGATTCTGCATAAATCTTATTGTTACTAGTATGTATTCATATACACATATTATTCCAATAATACTGTATGTTGTGTTACAAATACAATTTAAAACGTTAATTTATTTAATATCAAGTATCTATTGTAATGTTTTCATCTATATTATAGTTGTTACATAACAAAGAATAATAACATTAGTTTTATTTATTGATACTCCATTTAATGTTAGATTCATATGCAATTATACTTAAAGTGCCGTAAAATTTATTTGAATTTGGTTTTAATGCATTAACATAATTTAAAATAACTATTCTTATTTTATGTTTAGGAATTATGTTTATTAATTAATATCACATATCAAAACTAAAACACATGTAATCGATATAGTGAAGAACATTTGTATCAATGTGGAAGGTACTCAGAATTTAAAAATATAAGATGCCAGGTACTTTGACCTACCCAATATATGCTGGTGTTGAATCACCTCCTCAGAGGAATCGTTCTTATACCTGGAACAGCCAGCATCGTTCTGCATCTAGAGTACTACAAGCTAATACAAGACCTGGACGAGTCTCACTGACAGAGCCTATGGTATGTGAATAATCATGTTTCCTCGTACGTGCTAAAATGCAATTGTTGTAATGTTCATATGTCTGTTAATATAAAGCCCTTAAAACAGTGTTTTGATAATCATTAAGAATACATTCCAAAACGCATAAATTACGTTTTACACACATTAACTGTTCAAATATGATGGTAATGTTAAATAGAAACCTTACTTATATCAAAAGTAATTTCGATATTGCCGCTCAACTTATTGCGTATAATGACGAAAGACTTTTATTTAGGAAAATTCGGAAAGATATTCGCAGGCGCATTGAATATTATTCATTTCAGCATTATGTAGAATGTAACTTTTTTCTTTAAGTTCCTTTTTAATAGTCCTTAATATAATTTAAAGAATCAAGAGTAACGTGTCTTATAAAGGGGCAAGTATTTTCGTGAGGATAAAGATAAGTTTCTTGATTGGAACGTAGATAAAATGAAGAAATTAAATTTTTAGTTATGTTTAAATATTTGAAAGGAAGTTAGCCATCTTTAAGCGGGAGTATGTCATATCCGTTTCGTTCATGCAATAGTGACGGAGAGGGGTTAAGACAAAATAGGTTTCTTGATGGCACATAAGAAACTGTGAACTTCTCTAAATTGTAAGAAACAGCAGTCGACGATTAAAAAAAAATCGATTACATATAACGTTAATGGCAGAAGAACATGTTTACGGATATAATCCACCGCCAGGAGTTGACGGAGAATCCGTACGTAACTATTTTGACAGTTTGACAAGTACAGGTTGGATTTTTGATTGATAGACTTCAGAAAGGGTGTTACTTCCAGAGAGTTGTTGATTTTACGATTGTTATGCTAACGTTGTAGGTTTTTATTTAACTAAAAATTCCAATACAAGTTGTTTTTATTACGTTTACCTTTTGAGCAACTCCAATCAATCTTATCAATAAGTAATAAAATAATTAAAAGTACCTTTATTATGTGAAATACACAAAAACGAACAGGAAAATATTATCACCTAATTAGTCATACAATTGAATAAAATACTTGACATTTCAATGATTCATAAAAGAAGCTGTTCTTTTCTTATAAATTTATATTATATAAAAAAAAGTGATATGAGCTATCATAAAATGATCATTGATTCAGTTAATAACCACAATTTAACTGTATTATAATATTTGGGTTTTTGTGTTTTGCACAGAGGAATGAAGCTACTAGCAAGCTGAGATTAAAAGTGATCGCTGCACACCAATTAGCAAAGAAAGATATCTTTGGTGCAAGCGATCCATATGTACGTGTTGACTTAAATACTATAAATGGTGATCAAACTGTGGATTCTGCCCTCACAAAAACTAAGAAAAAAACTTTGAATCCCACTTGGGAGGAAGAGTTTATATTTAGAGTAAGATTAATATAATGTACTTTGGTGACATGTCGAATTAAATATATGTGAGATTTAATACATAGCTACTTTTCATCTTCAGGTTAAACCTGTTGATCACAAATTAGTATTACAAGTTTTTGATGAAAATAGATTGACAAGGGATGATTTTCTTGGAATGATAGAATTAACATTAATTAACCTGCCTAAAGAACAAGAAGGTCGTACGATTCCTACTAGACGTTATTTACTAAGACCCCGTAGGTAAGTGCTGTTATAATGTATGCTTGGAGCTATATATGTATCTTATTATGCTTCTAATTTAGAATGATTTGTTTATGAATTTTTATGCAATTTGAATTCTTAGATAACTGCATCTGTATCCTTAATTTATTCATTAACTTTTATTGCCATCATTTTCACATGCACTTCTCTGCAATGTTTTGAGTTCTGTAGGCTATAATATTTTGCATTATATCAGTTTTTTTATTTAGTTTATTAAAATATTTTCTTTTGTATATTTTGTTTGCAAATGCAAAATGAATAACTTACGAGGATATGGCTAGTAATCATTCCAGTCAGCGTTCGAGAGTGAAGGGTACATTGGAGGTATACCATGCATATATTTCTGATACATCAAGTGTTGACAATGATAATGGAGATGCTACAACTGACTCGGGAGGGTGGGAAATGGTACAACAACCAAATAATAGCCCAATGGAACAGGTTGCAGATGTACATATATATAATATGGATAAATTGATAAATTTTAAATATCACATTCACAATAAATAATATTTTTAAACAATTTTTATAGGTTGCCCTTAATAGACCTCTACCACCAGGATGGGAAGAAAGACAGGATGCAAATGGAAGAACATATTATGTTAATCATATAGCAAGATTTACACAATGGGAATGTCCAACAGAATCGTATGTAAAACATATTACATACTTTTTAAAACAAATCATAATGATAGTAGTCGCTAGGTAATTCCCTGTTAGAAACTTCCCGTATTTGTACGCATTAGTCACATATGCGCGTGCACCCCACTCTGCCTTCTAGATAGTTACCGAATGTATAACTGTCAGATAAATAACAATATGAAGCAAACACGCGTGTCATTGACGCTTGATAATTCTCCGTTTCTGAGAAAAATTCTCTCTTAGTGCTCCTAAAGCGGGCAATTGTCAAGCCGCTATTGCGTGTATCTATAAATTATGAACGTGAATACTGATATTTGTAAGATACTAAAATATATTTACAGTACTACTTCACCTAGTGGAAATACGACATCTGAGAGAAATTTCAGTACTGCAGCAACTGAATTTCAGCGACGTTTCCATATTAGCGCGGATGAAGAAAACAGACACAGGAGTTCAATTAATCAGGTAATGCTAATGCTAAATCATTTAATTGCAATAAATACAATGAAACAATGTGACTTATATAATTAGAGTTCTTGTACATTAACTTTTAATAGTTTGAATGTATTTTGTTATCGTAACTAATTCTTTTATAGTATGATATTCTGTTTACATATGTGCCCTGTGTATTATCTGATCTTTATAATAATATTTATATTCCATATGTAAAACGTATGTGTGTATATAGATGCATACACACACACGCACAAAAAGTGTAGGACTTGAGGTGTGTTGTGTAATGAATTTAACAAGTTGTAGTTAAAAAAAATCTCTAATCAATTGAACACATTCGTAGTCCTACTCAATATTTATAAGTGTATTATATTTTGGCAACTACAGATATACACATGCTTTTTTATACATACCTATGTTAATATGCGGTAACGTCGCAATGAAAAATATGATTGTAACTAACGATTTACTAATTGCTAGATATGCATGAATCGTGAAAGAAACAAAAAATGATAAATACTAATATTTCAAAGATATGATAATTTTTTAACAAATAGAATACTTAGCATGCAGTATGTAGCAATTTTGTGCATGTGTGTGTAAGGATGGTGAAGTTCTCCGCGAGGAAGGTGAAGATTCGGAAACGAGAGATAATGAGATTGAGAATCATAGGGGAGGGGGTATGGGGGATACTTCTTCAGACTCTGGACATTCTGTTGATCAACGTGGCTACCTTAGTGAAAGTGAAGACCAGGTACTCAAACACGTAGACATGCTCACTTTCAGTTCTATTCAATGCTTTTATTTACATTTACATGCGTGTTCGTACTATACCAGTGAAGTTCAATATTGAAAACGAAAGAAGGATATTTGCTTCCTAGCACTGATATTTCAGAAAATTCACCATGCATTTGCATGTGATTATTTCCCCGGAATATTTGGCTAAAAGGGTTTTTATGCCTTCAGCAATGCAATTCATATGCATATTTATTTAGAATTTTATTTTAAATTTCTGTATCTGATATATTGCATGAATTTGTTTAATTCTGTTTCCTTAAAAATATTTTTACAAATAGTATATAACAGTAAACGCTTAATATATCGGCAAATGTTGAACGTGCGTAAGATGTAAGTCATCTTATTGCACAATAAGTTGACATTATTACATGAGCGTGATTATCATGTGAGTTTGTATTTATTTTATACAAAATTATATTTTGATGTAAAATATGTTAATAATACGTTTACAGAGCGACGACAATGTGGATAGTCCCGCTGGGTCTAGGCGATCGTCCGAACAAGTGCGTAGAGATCTTAGTTAAAAAGTGTTATCTGACAGTCACTCAATATTCGTGTGAACAATTAAAAACGTTTACCTTAATCTTCATCATCCTTTGATATTTAGATTGAAAGTCCAAAACCGACGCTTCCCGTGTCAAGCGACGAAGGATTACCACCTGGTTGGGGTATGCAGATAGCTCCGAATGGTAGAGTATTTTTCATTGATCATAACGAAAGGACAACAACATGGATCGACCCTCGAACGGGGCGTCCAAGTTCGATACCTAACCATATTGCCCCTTCTACGACATCACGAAGCGATTTAGATCAACTTGGACCTCTTCCTGAGGGTTGGGAAGAGAGGGTACACACAGATGGACGAATATTTTTCATTGATCATAGTACGTTTATGTTAATTCTTAATTGTACAACACGTCAAAATATTGAATTTTATTATATTATTATTTTATCTTTATCTTTTTGTACATAGATACAAGGACAACACAATGGGAAGATCCACGTATGTCCAATCCTCAAATTGCTGGACCGGTGAGTCTGATATTTTCTAATATATAAAATTACGTTTGCTAAAATAATACATTGCAAGAACTATATCAGAATAATTTTATGGTATTTATACAGGCTGTACCATATTCAAGAGATTATAAACGCAAATACGAATATCTTAAATCCCAGTTAAGAAAGCCTGTAAGTACGAAATACAATGGAATGATCATTTTAATGAAGTCTAATATCGTTACAATATCATAATCATGTTGTTCCTTTTTTAGAACAATGTTCCTAATAAGTTTGAAATAAAAGTTAGCCGAAATAACATTTTAGAAGATTCCTACCGTATAATTAGTTCAGTCAACAGAGTCGAAATATTGAAAACAAAATTGTGGGTTGAGTTTGAAGGGGAAGTTGGCTTAGATTACGGAGGTCTAGCCCGAGAATGGTTTTTCCTTTTGTCTAAAGAAATGTTCAATCCTTATTATGGATTGTTTGAATATTCCGCTACGTAAGTGTATTTATTATTTGCTCGTATAGTGTAAGAAGTAACAAACGATAATAACCGAAATTGTTCGTAGGGATAATTATACTCTGCAAATTAATCCTTTTTCGGGAGTATGTAACGAGGAACACTTGAATTATTTCAAATTTATTGGTCGAATAGCGGGTATGGCTGTTTATCACGGGAAACTGTTAGATGGTAAAATTTGTTTTGTATTAAAATTATGAAGTACTTGGTAATTTGCAGATATAAATGAAACTAATATTTTTCTTTTTTAACAGCATTTTTCATTCGTCCATTTTACAAAATGATGTTGGGTAAATCAATCGATTTAAAAGACATGGAAAGTGTTGATTCCGAATATTACAATTCTCTATTGTGGATCAAAGAAAATGATCCTAGTGAATTAGAATTGACGTTTTGTGTTGACGAAGAAAGCTTTGGTCATACTTCTCAGAGAGAACTTAAACCAGACGGTGCTAATATATCGCTGACAGACGAAAATAAAGACGAATATATTGGTTTGGTGATACAGTGGCGGTTTGTGTCGAGAGTACAAGAACAGATGAATGCATTCTTAGAAGGTTTCAATGCTCTTATTCCGCCGACATTGGTAAAAATATTTGACGAACACGAACTCGAATTACTGATGTGTGGTATTCAACATATTGACGTAAAAGACTGGAAACAGAACACGCTGTACAAAGGAGACTATCACGCAAATCATATTGTCGTTCAGTGGTTTTGGCGAGTGGTACTTTCATTTAGCAACGAAATGCGATCTAGACTTTTACAGTTTGTTACTGGCACGTCTCGAGTACCAATGAACGGTTTTAAGGAACTTTATGGTAGCAATGGACCACAGTTGTTTACAATTGAAAAGTGGGGAACACCAGACAATTATCCAAGAGCTCACACTTGGTAAGTAACTGACTTTAATTAAATGACGTAGATCAGCAGGTGTAGCGGATTTTGCTTACACTGTTGTGTTTGTTTTACAAACATCGTTGAAAAAATATCTAAACGATTTTGCTATGTATCTGACGGTCAATATTCCCTTTCCAGTTTTAATCGTATTGATCTTCCTCCTTACGAAAGTTATCAACAACTCAGGGAGAAATTGGTAAAAGCAATTGAAGGTTCTCAAGGTTTTGCTGGAGTGGATTAGCACGAAATACCCCTTTTCATGATGATATCTGTAATATAATGTACATATATACATACATATACATACACAATCATGTATACTGTCTAATATGATAAACTATTTAACAGGATAAACTTTTCTCTGCACTCTGAAGGCTTAGATGTCTTTTAACTGCTAGTTACAATATTGAGACAAATCAGAAAAAAAAAGTTTAAATATTACTTAGCCGCTATCAATAGTTCAAAACAATTTTACGCATGATGCACTTTTAAAATTATAAGATATATTTAATGATAAAAAAACATTTTGGAAGTAATCTCAAATCCTGCTTCGAACACTTATAAATTACAATTTATTAATTCACTTCACTTTTTAAATGTAATTTCATATTTTGACTGTTTACTTTTAAAACAGTTTTTTGGGAAAAACTTTGTTTTTCACTACAGAAAAAAAAAATATTAATCTGATATTAATTGTAAATAACTTTAAGATAAGGTCATAATCTATTAATTCCTTGTCTTACTCTGTTGATAAAAATGACTTGTTACGGAAGGAATTTATGGATATAAGTTTACAAATGAAAAAAATTAAAATCGCAATTAAAGAACATTAAAAAAAAAAGAAAAAAAAAGAAAACCGTATAAATTATATTGCATTGCGTTTGTCACGGGTTTCAAACGCGTTACATTTTGACTACATTCACATTAGTACAATGGAAACAAAATCTGTAATATTGTTATGTATACAATGACGCTACGTAACTTGTGTCAAATTGTAGCATTACCTCTTCGAAGTTGTGATTTTATTTGTTTAAACTATTTAAAAGAAATTATATTGTAAGAAGATGTAGCAAGAAGAATCAGAGACATTGTAAAATACGTAATTTAATTAATTTTATTTTATTATAAATAAAAGACAAGTTGTTTAATTTAAAAATATACACAAATTGAACCGAGTAAGAAACACAATTAACGTGGTTTATTTACGTATCATGTAAACAATAATTTTGCCTTAACAACAGCTATTCTTCTTGTACGTTCTTCTGAGAATCGATAGTGAAAATTATACTGTGCTTAGCTCATTGTATATAGCATTAGATAAAAGAAATGAGAGACATGAAACTTGCATATGTATTGTACAATATGACAATATACGGAAGAATGAATACATTAGATTTTTTCTTTATCGAAAGTGATATTATACAACGCACGAAGTTAACTAACCGGAAATTCCGTGATTAGCGTTACCTGTAAATGCCTACTTTGTACGATAATAACTATTCCGAGAATGTAACAAGCATTCTAACAAAAAAACGTATTTAGCATTTAAAGCTAACGAAACATTCCATCCTGTTTGTACAGCTTATTTTATTGTAAACTGATACGTCCCGTTAGATAATAAATAATTATTATTACGAGACAAATTTTGTGGCCTTAAATTCTGGTTACTTTGAATTTTGCGTATTCCACGTGTTACTATGGCGAGCATTCGTATCGTATATACATGTACATGGTTTATAAACGTAATTTAAAATGGAATAATCTATTTTGATGTATTTTTAATCGAGTAACTTTATTTTGACGATCGTAGAATTTTTGTTCCACTTGTTGAATCAAAATTGTAGTCGGGTAGAAACATAAGTCTGTTAGTCACCTGCTTCACGCGATATTTACTTAATTGTTTTTCAATTCAATCCTTGGATTATGTTTATGTATTTCAGCGGATAATCGCGCCTTTATTATCGTGTTTTAATGTATCATTTTTAAGAGCACTGTTGCAAAATGATTTCATTATAATTTCAGGTAAAATGCGACTTAATTTTTTCGTCTTATTTAATATGTGACACGATTTATCGACTCGTGTATAAATCTGTATTGACAGAAAGATACGCGATTTAACTTGCGATTTATCTCCCCTTTAGTTTGTATGTAAATATAAGAGCATGTATCTTGTAATATATCGATTACAATGATGTATGCATTTGTACGACACTTACGACAAGTGAATATGTAACAAAAAAAAAAAAAAAATGCTTGTAGATTAAGTTCTTGCGATTATTCACTATTAACAAAATATGGCGAAATTATATATATATATATCCTAACAATGGTTAAGCGTTAATGCTATAATTAAATACCTTAAGGATTACAATAAATTATGTTCTTATATGATATTGTCGGAAACGAGTCTATATATATACAAATAAATTACACCGTAAAATACAATATATTTCTAGAATAAATGTTTTCATTGTATCCCGATACAAATGTTTAAACAATCAGATGGAATAACTATAACAATTTACTCGTAACAATATATACGCAACCTCCTTCAAGGGTTTGAATATTCGCGGGGTATTTTAAACGAGAGTTGGCGCAAGCGCCGTCAGATGGCGATAGCGGCGAGCACATCCGCAGAATCAAAAAAGACAGCTGGGAAGTGTAACATCACACATCGATTCGGCGGTCCTGCGAGGCCGAAAAACTTTTTCGTTTCCGCGTTTCTTGCGGGCTGCTCGTGTTGTATCATAAAGTAAACGGTGGCTGGTCGCGTTCGTTTGACACAGACGCGTGTGGTGCGGTGTAGAAAGTGATCGTTCTGCGAACCGATGTGCTGATAGAAACGTGACTGTTGGTTATGCGGTGGTTCCTGTCACGGACAGCAGCAGCCCTTGTTCAACCCCCGTTTCACGAGTCTCGCAGCAACGAAGGAGGGAAGCTCTGCATGATACAAGCGTGGAGGTCACTGCATTGCGGTGAGTACAATGAACGTTATCGTTTACATTCGTCGATATCGTGCCGAGTCGAGCCTCGGTTTTTCCGTAAAACCGACGCGGGGTTCGTTACCCTCTTGGACGATCGCAGTGTTACATCGACGATTTCGATACGGACAAATTTCACGGGCATTTTACACCCGTTCGACTCGTTCGTATGTTTTTAAATAAAACAAAATAAACGCGTTATTCGATGGAGCTTTTGAAAAGGAGGTACAGAGCCTCGTTTCCGGTCTATTCGGAGTGGTTGATTTCGAAGCGACACGAGGATCGCATTAAGAATGGAGCATGCCAACGAGTTTTCATTCATTCGACGCGTGACGCGTTTTCATGAGTCGATTCTCGATAATTCCAATGAGAAACACCTTCGACAGGGAAATTCCGAAAGCGTGTGCCTAATTTACGCCACAATTCGATTCTCTTCATTACGGGGTGGCATCGAATTTTCGGACGGTCCAAGGCTATGTACGCGTGCATAAAATATTTGTATGCGCACGCAGAGGCACACGGTATACCCGAAAAGGTGTCGACGAACCTAACGTCGCGACATTAACCGAGAATCGTTTCGGAGCGCTCTTGTTATCGTTGCCTTCTCGTCGGGAAACGAGCAAACACACATTTCACTAACCTAACAAGCTTCCTTAGATCGTGCACTAAGGACAGACAATTTGCTCCAATACGCCACCGTGTCTAATTTGGAATTTACTTTTTTCTTTTTACACGATTTTTCATTATACATAAATGCCGTTTAAATTGTTCTATAATTTACTAAGTTTTGATAAAAATGTGTATGCTCGTTGGTAGAAATATATCGTAAAAAGAATTTCAAGCAAATGTAGATGAATAAATGGTGGAGGAAATTGCTCTTAAAACTTTTAGAACATTCCACTTATTTATCACCGTGACGCTGTATAACCGATCCGATAGCCTCCAGTATTTTTGATCCCTCCCATTACGAAATCGCCTTTGGGGTGATAACTACTTTATACTATTGATTGAAGGAATATATCGACAACATTTTTGTGTCTTCGCTATGTTCTCATGTTATCCCTTTGACTACTGACAAGGGACATTACCCAATCGACACACACCGATTTTGATACCCTTTGAGTATGTTATAGAACTCAAAAAAATATTTGACACGTATTTTTTTTCCATGATCCACCCTGAAGGGGTGGAAATAGCCCTCAAAGTTGGGGTTGCAAAACATATTTTCTTGAATATTTCAGGAATTATTAGGTGTAGGGGAAAAATTCAAAATGGAATTTGTGTGTTTTTGAACACCTTTTTGATAAATTTATTTGTTTAAAAAATATATTGAAAATAATCTATTTTTGTCATTTTTTTCACCCCTTCAGCATGGACGATTGCCGATGAAAAAAAATACGTGTTAAATATTTTTTTGAGTTCTATATCATACTCAAAGGGTGTCGATTGGGTAATGTCCCTTGTGAGTACTCTGGGCTTAAACGTTCTGTGTGTACGAAATAAGAATTAATTCAATAACACATTACTTTTTTTTTTTATTTCATTTGTTTTATCACATCATTATAATCTGATAACACATGGCGTGTAATTAGTAATATGTATTGATAGCTTTTATTTGATTATGATATACAAGAAACAATGTGCGTTTCACCTGATGCATATATGCGTTCGTAGCATTCAAAGGGTTAATCTCCATCGTTCACATTGAATCGACCACCGTGTAGTACATATGCAATTATTTAAGTCGATTCTCAGAAACAGTGAATGGATACATTGTAACTCGAGTTGCTTTTCTTAGAGTAATCTACATTTCGATGATAAACCAAACGTCAATAGGGACAGATGTTTCGGTTAATAGAAAGTTGTAAATCAAACTACGAGAGGAAGATATCAATCCTTGGGTTAATGACCGGTTGTTTCATAGCAGTAACGAAAGTCTACCTTTAAATTAATAAAATTCGATAGAGGTATTATTAGTTCGTTGCGCATTATCGTAAAATTTTGATAGAGAAAACAGAGTTAGAGAGGATGTACATAGTATAGTAGAGGCCTGGGCAATTGGATGCCTCCAGGGCAGTTATTTTACCGCCCAGAGCGAATGATAATTAAACCACGCCTCGGCAGTCATACGATTGGGCCATAAGGCAAAATATAATAAATATCGGAGAAATAAAGCTAAAGTGTTAATGACTCGTGACGTTGCTCCCCTCGAGCTATGCTTAGCGTTCTGTTCAAAGGGTACAATTTGCCTACTAGCTCTGGTCTAGTAAAATAATTATGGTGGAAAGGATTAAATGATGGGAACACGATGCAAGGTGGTATTGATTTTGGGTGCAAGTGTGGTACAGAATCGTTTTCGAGCAGTGCCGATAGAGATTAATGGATAGAAACGTGTATCGGCTTTTCCATCGTGTCGACCAAGCCTCTCGATCGTTTTCTTCTCCCCTCGAAAGTTTTCTTAAAAGCCGAGTTGTCTCGTAACAAGGAGCTAGGTATTCTCGAATATCGTTCGTCTTATCTGGAAGCTTTACCCTCGTTTTCGGTGCAAGGCTTTCCCCCGTATGTTCGTTATCGATATTGGGCCCGGAAGAGGTCGACCGCGAGCGGCTTCTCTGATAGCCGGAAACCGTGGAACGTTTGCTCTCGTCCATTTCTCTCTGGGTGAAATTCATGTCTGGTCACGTTTATTTGCTTGCCGAGAAACGGCTTGTTTCGAAAATGAAATTGTATCACATTCGCGTGAAAATAACGACGGAACGTGGTATCTCGGAAGAAGAACCGAGGAACTACGGTTAAGTCTGAAACTATTCAACCGACGAATAAACGGCGTTACGTTAACTAACTGCGTCCAAAGTGTCGCGCATTCTTCAGGCACACAGGAAGCAAGGTTCCAGAGTGGCTTCAACGATTCTCCGCTACGTACTTTCGTTAAATTAAACGGGTAGCTATCCAGTTTCCGAAGTTGCAACTCGTAGTCGAGCGAAACACGTGTCATCCGATTCCCTCGTCGGTTACTCTCTCTGTCTTTGCGATAATTGTACACGTAACTTGGAGTCTGTTTGACCGCGTTAATTTGACGCGATGTCGGCTGAAATCGGGTCATGCTTCCTCGAGGAGGAAACATATTTTGCAGCGTATGATTTGAACGCTGCGAGGGTCACCGGTGACCGGCATCGCGAATTACACGTACTCGAATAATTAAAAGAAAACGGTAGAAAAATATTAAGGTGGCAAATTAAATTAATTTGCAAATAAATTTTTAATTAAAATTGTTCCTACTCTTAATTAGAGCTTCGATACGTCTCGTAATAAATACCCATTTTCACTGCGGGGCGGTTAACGAGTTAAAGTTGCATGGAAATCAAAGCGTGTCAATCGAACGATGTTTCTTGTTAGAGGTAATCGCGGATGGTCTTCTTTACTCTCCCCGATACGTTAGCGGTCTATAAAATTATTCGTTCGATACGTGTCTGTGGCTCGTTCGAGGGTGGTTGTCGCGTATAGCCTTTTTTTTTTCTCGCTCGAAGACGTACACGTCGAGAGGGGTGTACAAGTTGGATTACGTGGAAAGTCTGGAATGGTCGTGTCGCAATCCCACAGCACATAGTCGCGAGTTGGCAGAGAATTCTAGCACGTTTCACCACGATTTCTCGACCCGTTTCGCTTTGCCGTTCGCGCCGATGCTCCTCATCGATATACGTATACCTTCGCCACCGGTCAATCATTATCGACTTTCCTTTTGCACGGCTCCCTTTGTGCTCTGTATTCTCGCATCAGTGATTCAACCATCGCTACGGCACGATAACAATATTTTGTCGACCGATAACGCGATCTTCCCCGGACAAAGGGGAGGCCAAGACACTGGAGGGTGGCCACCACCTTAAGCCGTTTGTTCTCCATCTCTTCTTCCCAAGCTTCTTTCGTGTTTCTTCCACGTTTCAGTCGGGTTTAAAGGGATACAAAGTACCGATCGTTCTATGGTTTTTTCCCCTCCTGGACCCATCAGATTACCGTTCGGATTTCGTTCTCTTCCCTTTTTACACGACCGTATTCCTGCCGATTCGTGCACTTTCGTATTTTGAATTCTTCTTTTATAATAATAATTGTTTTTCTTTTTTTTTTTAAAGCAAGAATATATCAAGGTAAAAAGGTGGAACCGATCGTTGCTATAGAAGTTTTTCCATAGCCACCTTTTCCCACGTGGAACCATTTCGATGGTTGGTAAAAAAGTGCTTCTATTCAGCCGCGTAGGAGCGAATCGATTGGTAAAACTGGCGTTAACCGACTGCCGCCGGATAAAATTCTTTTTGTCGCGAGAAAAACTCGGTTAGATTCGGGGTAGAGGTATCGCGGAGGATGCGGCATCAATGTGTTCGTCGTTCCATCAAAGTCCCTCGTTCGAGACCGGTCAGGGATACGTCGTTTTCATCTTTGCTCGCACGATCAATCGTAGACGATTCCTTTCCTTGCCTTCTCCCCTTCCTATCTTGCCAATCTTGCGGGCATAGACCTTGCTAGGACAGAATCCCAACGCGTTGGACGTTCGAAATTAACCCCGTGGTATATAGAGAGGCGAATTTGCATCGTATTTCGTTGATATCCTACCTTCTCCCTTTACACTTTCTTTTTCACTCTGTGTACTCTTATCGTTAGTCAAGAAGATCGATAGAGGTAATTAAAGCAGTAGATGGAACGTTCTGAAATTAAGATAACACCCGGAGCATAGGCCTGTTGGGGTGAAATTAGAAAAGAACTGGGCTTTCGATTTACGACGAACAGAGATTTAACAGCGTTAGGGAATTTCCCTGGTTGCGCACGTTTCGGTTAGGGGTTGATCGTGCCAGCCTTCGGAGTTAGCGGATTTTACGGCAAGTTAACGGTGAAATTTTCATTCTTCAAAAATGCCCGAGCATCGTTAACCTCCCCGTCGCAGGTAACAATGCACAGCCGATTCTCGAGTACCGGCTAGCAGGTAAGAGACGCGCCAGGAGCGTACCACGAAGATCGTCTAAAGAGAACGCGAAACGAATGGAAAATGGTAAAATCAGCGTGCGCCAAGTGATTGGAAGAAAACAAAAGGGCACCGGAATCGAGGATCGCGCAAGCTGATCGGGATCGGTGTAGGTACGCGGCGACGACAGGCACGCGAGATATCCGCATTGCGGTTACACGAGCTTTTTAACACTTTGTCCCTGTGCACACGGGTACGGTGTGTACGATACGCAGCAGCGGAGCCGGTAAACACGAGGCTCGTGTGTTGGTGAGCGGCGGTGGGTGTCGTCCTCTGCAAGCACAAAAGCGAGACAGGGGAGGCGAGTGGATGAGGAGGACGATTACGCTGCCAGCTAGAGGGTGAGGCGAGGCTGAAACGAAAGGGAAGGAAGGGGCGGCGAGGGGGGGTCAAAACACGATATTAGGTTTGGACCAGGTCTATGTATGCATGTATACACATATGTACAGAACGGGTGGAAGATCGCAGGACTAAACGCGAGCGGAACGCTCGGTACGCCCCTGGAATTGCATCCATTTTCGAGAGAGACCTCAGTCTCCTCTGATAAGCTATATACACACGCGCATACACTGCAACGGAGTAATATATCGCGAGGCGAGATGTCGGGATGCGAGATCGCGATCTCAGGAGAATCGGATCCACGAGTCTGTTGGGACGAATCCGGCCGCACGCACGTCTATCGATGGAAAATAACACGATTATTACGCGATTATCTTCTTGACTGGTCAGAGAAACGAAATATCACCTCGCTTAACACTTTTCCACGGCTATCATCGAGTAGCCTTCCAACCTTTCGATTCTGCGCTGACTTCCATTCTGGTCTAACGACAAGAGCCTCGCGGAAAATAGGAGTTTGATTGGGACAGAGAGAATTTCAATCGGAATCCTACGGCCGTGTCGGCCAGATGCGACTGCGACGACCAAGAAGCAGAGGGACGAAGAGGTGGAGTAGAAGCAAGAACGCTGATTCCGCTGTCGTCGACGACCGAGGACGGCTTTGCTCGTAAATAACATTTGCCTGTTCCGCGTAGGAATGAAGTTACGACCGCGGAAAGGGGAGGCGAGCGGAACGGGGAAAAAAAGAAGGAAAGCCGGAAACGAGGGTAGAAGAGGAAGAGCCCGCCTGTTGTCGCGGGCAAACAAACGGGCGAGTTACAAAGCGTCGAAGGACCTGGATCGAAGTGTATCTCGGGGAAAATCGAAGAATATGCATGCCCGGAAAACCGAGACAACGAAAGTCTCTGCTATACGTTCAATTTATTTCCGAGCTATTCAGATACCGTTGTCACCTTAGAAATTACAGGAAATACACCACTCGCTGAACCGGCTAAATAATCATAGTGTCCGTTCGTCTAGTGAAAAAGCACTGGCTTTAGAGTACAAGTTTAACCGCAGCAAATATCTAATTATTTAATAAAAGCGTTAAAATAATTAACGTAATCATGTGATGAAAGCTTTAGAATATTCAATAATTTAGAATTTCAATAAATACACTAGACGAGCGGGCACTATGAATGATATTGTACATTTACGCGTTCCGAAATTGAATATTTATTAATCGCGGCAATTTGGAAGGAAAATAAGCCGAGTTTTGGACGTTAATATCAGTCCAAGGTGCAGAGATCGTTTTTCGAAAGGAAAAGGGGGAAATGGGAGGATATATTCGGGCGGAGAGGTCGCTTTAAAGGATCGAAATTGCACGGTACGAAGGCGCGACACGAGCAGAAACGAAAAGTCACGGTACCGGTAACAGGATTTATCGCGTTCTTAGATCGTGCATCACGATACCCTGGTGAATTTACAGCTGGTTCCCGTGCACCAGCTAAAAATCGATGAAGAAGCTCTAACCGGAGAATACCGGAGAAGAGTTTCGAGCAGGAATACCAAGCGATTTTCATCGAATGTAGTCCGGCAGGATAGTTCGGGTCAGAAGATATTCGTAGACATGTCATATTTTCGTTGGCGAAAGCATCTGAAAACACTGGGAGCCTCGATATCGGTATCGGATACCGAGGGAATTGTATCTTGTTCAATTTGCAAATTGTTGCCGAGTCAAAAGCTTTGAAAATCGACTTTCAAACGATTTTCGAAAGAGATGGCTGCCGATAAGGCGGTCTTGGTGAAAAGGTGGATATGTATGTACGGTGCAGAGAGAGGATGAAAGGGAGCGGAAAAAGAAAAAGGGGAATAGAAAGAGGGATATACACGTTAGAATTCAGGCAGACGAGCTGAGCCGCACACCGATTTTCTCGATATTTCGGCCGGTTCCCTGTTCCGAATTCCCCCGTTGGTCCTTTCGAATAGCCGAGCGAGCAGCCACCGTCGCTGTATGTACTTTCGGACGCGGCTTAATCACCGTGAAGGCTTCCCTACCGTATTTCCCAGTGAACGAGAAAGGATCCGGTCTTTATCTCGAACGGCACACGTTGCGTCCCCGCCAGGATTATTCCGTATCCATTCGGTCGCTTCGTTAATTTCTGCCCATAGAATTACGATAGTTTGGCTTCGAAACGCGATATAGGAACGACCGAACCGTTCACTTTTCTCTGCTTCGTCGGCTCACGCGTTCAATCGATCGTTCGATTTATTCAACGCCTTGTAACTTGGATTAAATTCCTTTACTCGTTCGATTTTTATCAAATGGTATATTTCCGAATGTTTGCCGAATATCTTCTTTCAATTTCTAAGGACGATTTTGAAGAAATACACAGAGTTTGCGGCAACGTTTCGATCGATTGAAATGGTACTCTGTTTGGCCTGGTTCCTTCGTATCGATACGCGCCCGCGCGTTATTGAAATTCGCAGAGAACGATGCTGCAGGGATTACGTTCCGATTGACCCGCGTGCAGGTAGCTTGAACTTTAGTCCTAACCCCCCGTGCTTCATAAATATGCTGGCTATAACCATAAAATTCTAACCAGCCGATTATGGTTATAGCTTTATTCATCGCCTATCTAACGATACCAACGTACACAGTCCTTCTCGCCAATAAAATCTTCCCAACCGTACGTTTACCTGATTCCCTTAATTCTTTCAACTGGCCAACTTTCGCCGAGAATTGGAAAATGTTTATCGTTGCTGTTGCAGCTCTGCAAATTTTTATATTCCGAATATATAAAAAAAAGGTATCGTAATCGTAACGAAATAGCTTCTTCAAATTTTGTTGAAAAAGTAGAAAAATGACAACATTTCGTGGAAAAGTTAGCTGAACTTACGGTGCGCGGTTTAACCGACCGACTGGAACGAGTCGTTCAAAGAAAAAGAAAAAGGAAATCGTGGAAAAACTCGGTTTTTTCCTGCTTCTCACTGGCTCTTCTCTGAAGCTCGTTCAAAACTCGTTGAAATTTCAAATGTTCAACGTCGTATGACTAATTATATTATCGTTAAATAAATTAGAAGGAACGAGAGTGCGCGGTGGGTGGGGCAGACTCGTGCAAAAGATCTGTGGAGCAGCGAGCGTACGTTGAGACCTATTCACCCCGATGTTTTTTCCCTCCTTGTGCACGTACACCTTCTACAGGCTGTATCACAACACGCGCGACCCACTTCAATGGAAACGGAAACGGTACAGGGTGATTCTCTCGCTATGCTACCCGAAAGGAAGTGCCGGCACAATAGAATGCAGAAGTCGACATCCCATTCTGTCATCGCTTACTTGACCCCAGTAGTGAAGAAGGCTGTGTGCGTGAAAATGTGTGTAATGAGCAGAAAAGTCCCATTTAAACGCTGCGAAAAACAGAATATTTTCTTAACACATTTTCACGCACACAACCGTCTTCGCTGCAGGAGCCACCTCCGTTAAGTAAGCGATGACAGAAGTGGGATGTCGACTTCTAGGTTGGATTGCAGTTTCCCGGGTAATTGATCTCGACTATTTTATCGGATAAATCAAGGTCGGAGAAGACGATAGCAAGTGTCCCGAGGTCGATATCACGTGGCGGATTAAAAAATCACGATTTTTCAAAAATTTTCTGATAATTTCGAATCCAAAAAATAACCTAACCCAACCCAAGTTATCAGCTAGAATAGCTAATCTTTGAATTAGCTTAGCTTAGTTCTCCTTAGTTCTCCAAATTTTGATTTTTTAAATTGTGATATCGATCTCGGGACACTTCCTATCGTCTTCACCGACCTTGATTTATCCGATAAAATAGTCGAGATCAATTACCTTTCGGGTAGAGTAGCGAGAGGATCACCCTGTAGAAGAAATTTTTATAAACTCATTACGCGTTCAGCTTAAATACGAGCCGGTATCAACGTTGATTCTCAAAGTTTCTTGCATCTAACGGTGCAATTATTTATCGCGCGTTATGAGTCAGCCTGTATATTCCATGAGCGTACTCCTTTTGCGCGAGCGCTCTCTGTAATTATGTGTTGCCCTTTGCGCGAGAGGTGCGTCACCGTGAACGAGACGTTGCAAGCAGGGCTCCTGCCTTCCCCTAACGCTGTATTTATCGTTTCCGGATACGACACGACGCTCGCGGAATCTCCGTTTCTCCCTCGCGCGTTCCTTCCTTCCAGCTTGCTGCTTTCGCTAGAATTTCATCGGTGCCGCGATACGATTTCCAGCAGCAACCATGACGATGGCGGTGCACTTTCCCCGCAACAACCCATACATTTCTCTGTTTCATGTGTCTCAATAAAAGCCCGCGATATCCTTGCGTCTCACCCTTTCCTCCTGTTTCTCTTCTGAAACGTTCTTTATCGCGCGAAAAGTCGCACACAATCGTTTCGGTATCCGGAGTCTCAGATTTTGTACGATTCTCTCTTGCTGACCCGTAGGAAAATCGTGCAACCGCTCTACAAGGGATCGAATTAAACACCGTGCTCTTCTCCGCTATTTTTCTTATCTCCGTACTTAACGATGCATAATATAATCTCCACCGGTTATCCGTTTCGTCGTTCATTTCGCGTTAACGCCACGGGTAGGAGTCTTCTTCCCTTTTTCTTCCACTTTGCTTTCAACATTACCAGCTATGACTGCTTCTCGATAACTTAGCGCGCATAAGTACACGGAATTCGGGAAAGAAGATCCGAATTTATTTGGGAAAAGAACCGGGATTCGATGGAGTGTTAGGGGAGAGCGTATGCTGCGGGGAAACTTTCGAATCCAAAGCTAAGAAGATTTGTACGAATAAGTTTCTCGGGGAAGGGAATGTGATGTCGAAGTTTGTTGCGCCACGTGTATCCTGTACACCTAGTGTACTGGCAGCGTCCGGTAATTGTTAGAGCCCCCCTTTTCCACGTACCCTGCGATCCGTGCAAATCGCGCCACGTGCCCTGCGAATCTTTATGTCCGGGCAATTTAAGTTAAATATCGAGTTAACGTTTAGGGTGATCCTTCCTGCGTTTTGTACGTCGAAACCCTGCCAGAATGAAATTCCTTTGTCCTTTGCAGTGTATATTTGTTTCGCGTATGCGATCATTGTTAGCTTGTTACTTGTCAATGTAACTCTCCGAGTGTCTCCTTTCTTTTCTATTGATCGAACAACGTTACAAGTACCCGGGTAATCGGATACGTTGGAATGGTTACGCGAAGGATCACTTCCGTGTAGCTTGTCCAGTTGATCGACGTTCGACCAATGTTTTCCGACGTCGTCGTGTCTTCAATTTACTCGTTGCGTCTCGATGCACAGCGTGTCTCCGAAGGAAGGGAACAGGTTGTGATTAGCGTTGGGTTTGGACATACGTGGCTGATCAAATTATTAGAGCCATGGTATGAAAAATGGGGTTTTCTTGTTTGTGTAGAAATAGAGCCACAATTTTCAGGTTTTTAATCAATAATTCTTCATTATTAATGTACAAAAAAATACTTATAAAAATAAAGAAATATATTTCGTAACGCCGCCTTTTACTTCTATCAAACGTTCAATTGACATTTATTACTAATAATAAATATTTCCATAAATTGTTGAAGAATTTCCAGGCCAGTCAAGAACTTTCACTTTTTTCAACTGTATCATAATTTTACAAGTATCAATATTTCATAAAAAAATAACAAAAACTTTGTTTAACTCGGATTTTCATTAAAGAATTAATATTTCTGTAAAATCATCAATTTATGCCAGTGGCTCTAATAATTTCATCACCAACTGTAAATCCATTGGTCGGGTGTTTGGCTAGGGCAAAGTATCCTTCGGTTAATAGATTTGTATGTTTATTGGCCGTGTATGATCTGGTAGTCTGTCGTTACATCGTGTGCAATTTATTCCTGTGTGCATCCCGTAGTCGCGACTCGAGTGTATACACGAAGGCGCCTGTTCGTCGGGACGCGTCGCGTCGTTCTTCGTATCGCGATACGACGCGTGCTACTTTGCTCGGTTGGCAGGCTTTTCGTCGAATCGAGTGATGTTGTTCTTTCTTCTTCCTTTTTCTTGTTACGCGGAAGAAAGGGGATATCTACGTTTTTCAACTTGGATTTTCCATTTCCTCCTCGGTGTCGTACGTTTCGATGCGAGTGCTTCTCGAACGCGATGATACAGTGCAGGTTCTACGTAGGTTAAATCTATTTATGTATTCGCCAGCTGGAATCTCTTCTGAGATTAGAAAGAAGCATCGAAGAATTTGGTTTCTAGCAAAGAGAGTAGAAACAGTTCGCGTGGACGTTCTTGATATGTGTTAACGCGACAGAAAAGGGGTGACCTGCAATTCTTATCGGGGGGGAAGAAACATTGAAACGCACTTTTGTGAAATACAGAACGCCTGCCGCGACGATGCAGTTTCCTCGTGCATAAAATGGTAAACGGAAGAGATCGTTTCGTGTCCCAATCGCGGGAAACGTACACCGGTAAAATTCACGGTGTGTAAATAAAGAGCGGAATCGATCGGAATCCATCCTGTTCAATAAAGATAATTAAGGGTAAAAATTACTGGGAATTTCCAACGGTCCTGGTACCATTTACCACACGGCCCCGGGGCACAGAGAGCGGTATCATTCATTTTCCGTGTTTCCTATCGAACGAAAAATTAACGCCGTGTGTAATTAACCCTTCCGCCGGCGTGCCGTGTCGGTTCGATATGCCGGCCACGTTTAATTTCACTAATTATACGTGACCAGTAGGGATTAGCTCGCTGTCAGAGCCAACAGCCGCGTCATTATGCGATATCGTTCGGAACTAAAAGGATTAAAATCGTGGTACGAACAAAAAGAAAAGGAGTATAGGAAAACAAGATAGATAGGGCGTAGGGAGGAGAAGTCGGGGGAAAATAGAGGGCAGAAGCTGGTGTGTACCGCCACGGCAAAAGATATTGAAAAGGCTCGAAAAAGTTAAGCAGCGAGCAAAAATCAGACGGGAAAGTCGATGGCAACCGTATGTATGTACGGGGGCGTGTGCATTGAACGAGGGCGCGGTGCACGGATCCGTTACTCGAGTGCATCTGCACGATGCACCGCGATGCACGGATGCACGGAATGCAAGGCAGAAGCTGTGCGCATCGTGCCGCAACAAGGTAGCCTCTTCTTCTCTCTTTTACTCGTGTTTTTTTTTCTCCTCTCCTCTCTTCTCCCCCATCTCTCTCTCTCTCTCTCTCTCGGCGAGGTTGCATTTACAAGAGAACCACCATCGCTCGTATTTCCATCCTCGATGCCTGGCTGAAAACCGAAACGCCCCTGCTTCGTCTTCTTCTGCATCTGCTTCTTCCTCGTCTTCTCCTCTTTTCTCTTTCACCGCGAGATCGCTCGTTCGTCGAACGGTGCTCTGGAAACATCGAACGATGCGCCGAGATTTTTCCATATTAGAATTTTTAAATATTCAACAATGCATCGTGTCTGCTGAGGGATACGAGGCGCGTTTACTTCTTTCTAGATATACAAGCTGTTTCAAAATTATCTATGAACATCATAGATTCTAAACAAATCAAAATTATTAATTTGATTCTAAAATAGACATTCTATCGCATAAATGAACAAGGGACTTGTACACCTTCGCTGTCGCAAGAAATGGGAATCTTCACTTTTTGGAGTTCGCATCTTGTTTGAAACTCCCTGTAATGTTTGTTCATCCTACGTCCTTCTTCCACTGCCGATCACAGCTGCGTTCCCTCGATATTCTAATATCGAAATGATCTTCGCCGGAAAATTACATTTTACACGACGTTTCGTGATAAATTAGGTTGGGCGCGTGCTCGCGCAACAATGCCGCGATATCCTCCGAGGATGAATTTTTCGGGACGCGTCCCGCTTTCAGGATCGAGCATCGAAAATTGAAGAACGACGAGAAGGTCGCAGCTGAACGAAAAACGTTTCCGAGGATATATCCATCGTGTAATCGTTCCGAGTGTTTTTATTCGTCGATGGTTCTTCCGTTATTGTTCGATAAAATTTTCACCCTCTACCTAAGCGTTTCGGGGTCCTCGGAAACGATCGGAATTTCGCGGTTGAAAGTTGAAATTCCGTTGACTTTCCACGACGAAATAATCTTCGACGATTCCATACACCAGTCTCGGTTCCAGTGTTCCCGGAGTTGCTCGTTAGCGACCTCTTCACGGCATTTCGGTCGACCGAGTGCATTCGATTTTTCAGCTGGAATGCAGAGAGCGTAGGCATCGCGCCAGCTTCTCCAACAGCGGATTACAATTTTTAAATATTCAACGTTCTCTGCGAGGAAATACGAGATCGTTCGGTGTCAGCTGCATCCCCGATGCTCCGATATACGGCAAGATCGGTGGAGAATTCGAGACGACTATTGTGGCGGTCCGGTACCGCACTCGTTACCACTCGATACATCTAACTTTCACACGTTGTACAGGCTGTTTCGAAAACAGCAAAAAAAATATTTCTTTAATTCGAAAGAAATCAAACGAGATATTTAAGGGTTGATGCGGGGATCGCGTAGAAAACAGGAGCTGTTACCGCAGTTTTCGATGGTCGCGACCGGATGATATCCTGGCACGGATATCCAAGGAATACGAAATCGCGCATAACCGTAACGCGTTTCTGAAAATACTTCTCGTCGAGGTAGAATCGCAGAACCGATCGGTCGTTATACTTGGAGACGGTCCACCGTTTCCCTCCTTCGATTTCTCTGCCAATGGAGGAAGAAGTTTCGACGGTGGTGGCGACCGGTGGGTGCCAAGTAACTTTATTGAAAAGTATCTAGGTAAGTCCCGAAGAACAAAGGTAGTGCTTCCTCCTCCTCCTCCTCTTTTCTGCTACCACGCTTCTTTCCTCCTTCTTCCTCCTTTCGTTGTACCAGCTCTCGATCGGCCATGGAACGGAATATTGCCTTTTCGTCGTCGTGCAAGCAAAATCCTTTCCTCCCGCTCGAACACTCGCTGGAAATTGACTCTGCTTATATCGGCTTACCGTCGGCTTTGCAGCCTCTTGGACTGCGTTTCCTTTCTCCTCCTTCGTTACCTCTCTTCTCTCGTTTCGTCTGGTCTGGTCTTCTATCTGTACGGGCTTCTCTTTCTTGGTTTCGTAGGGCCGCGCCTACCGTCTGTCGCGAGTGGGGCCCCTTTGTAACATTTCTCTCCTCCTCGTGACCACAGGAACATCATCTTCTTTTCAGCGAGGGAACGATTCTCTTGCCTGCCAGAATTTTATTTCCCCAGCTAGTCCTTTTTCGATCGGATGAATAATTCATCGTTAAGAAATTTCGAAGGCGCTCCCGTGTGACGCGTGACCGAGCGTACATCAGCTTCGCGCGATCCTCCAGCACGATGCTCACCTTAGTCTTTTATTATTTATAGTCGAATGATTGTTTAAAAATTTGGTACTAGAAAAAGTTCCCCTATTTACCCATTTCTAAACGTGGTTTATCGGGAACCGATATCTTTGTCCTTCCTCCTCCCTTCGAGCTGTGCTTCCCGTTGCACATGTGGTGTCCCATGACTCACGATCGTCCCTATGCACTTTTCTTACCCTCCATCCATACTGATATTCTCTACGCCCTTTTTCCACGCTCCGACTTCGACCGGACGCGTTCCTTTCTCCATGGAAGCCCGTTCGTTTCTGAACCTTGCTTTTAGATAGATCCAGTCACTCCAGGAAGTTACGTAAAAATTTATCCGACACCGGGAACAAAGAGCCTACTTTCGATCAGTTTAAGAGGTAACGTGTTGCGGGATGCATCGGGATTTTCTTGCCAAGTTTTTCTCGCTACGCTCCAGGCGTGTTCCCGGTTAATTCGAGCAAAGTGCTTCGAAGGTTCGTAAATAGCTGTGGAAACACAGCAAATGTACGAGAGAGAGAGAGGGTAGGAGTGCAGAGAGGCTTGTGAACTTCTTCTCATACGTTTAGGAAAGTTTCCTACTAATTTTACCACCGTACACTTGTACAACACCGCGACTCGGAATATTGTTCTTGACACGAACGAATGATCGGTCGAAAATAGTCGAATTTTGTTTAAATAAATCAGAAAAATCGTTGGAATAGTCTGGTGGCTGGAGAGGGAAAATTTTTGAATTCAATTTCAATTTATTTTTGGTGTGCACTCGAGTTGTCGATTGGTCACTGATGTTTCACCTCTTTATTAATTTAAGCTGCAATTATTTGTAACGACCTGCCGCGTTTTTTAAATGTTTGACAAATATATTTTTGCGTTTGCAGTCGAGTCTGTTCCCCGATCAGGGTAATATTTAAACAATTTTATAGTCCCTCTTTGTTTGGCATTAAATAACCAAAATTAACCTCTTGACGCCCTTGGCCACATACGTAGACATTTATTTTATTTTAATTTTAATAGACGGGACAAGTCCCATTAGTGTACATAAATGAATTTTACAAAATTTTACAAAAGCAGGTGACGAAAAGAAAAGATTATAGATAGGGTGACGAGTCGCATGACCTAGTCTGATAGAAGTTTTTCGATCGAATTTCTAAAGGAAGTTACGTTACTTGTAAAAAAATCTAACAAATGGGAAGGGATTAATATAGTGTTATTAATTAAGAAGTTACGTTACATGTAAAAAAATCAAACAAATGGGAAGGGATTAATATAGTGTTATTAATTAGGAAGTTACGTTACATGTAAAAAAATCAAACAAATGGGAAGGGATTAATATAGTGTTATTAATTATAGCATTGAAATAGATGTATAATGGTATTATCTAATTTGTGAACGTATACAAAAGGAGTTTGCTACGCAACACATGCGATTTACGGGATCATGTGCAGAAAAGCCAGATGTATACCGATGTGAAAAGTTCGCAAAGATCTAACTGTTCTCATTGGAGCATAGAAATTTATCAGCTTGAGAAGTGGGCACCATTGATAAGTTTATGATTTAGTTTGTATGAAATCATTTCACTTATAAATTACTATTAACTCTCAGCGGGCACAAATGTGGACATTATGGTTTTTCGAGTATTTTTATTGTTCTCCCCATTTTTGCTTTTTGAATTCCTATCAATATAAAATGAATATTTCATTTTCTTTTCACTATAAAAAAAAAATTCTCCCTGAAGAGCTTAATGAAGCGAAACACGTATCTATCAATTCGTAAGCACGAATCAATCTTTCGGGGGAGAAAGGGTTCGATTTACAAATTTCTCCGATGAAATTGGTCCTTTCGAAGCATTAGCGTTCCACACATCGACGTTCGTTGATTTTCGGTTCCGTCAATTTGTCACCGACAATCATCCACCTGTACCCCTCTTTTACCCCCCGTACCGCCTACTTGATCGTTCCAATCGAAGTTTAATACCCAGACCAGGCTTTTATTTCCTGCAGATAGGTCGACATAAATCTTCCTGCAGTCGTGATACGCGTATTCCTGTTCGTATTGGTATATGGGTTACGCGCACGTAATTCGACATGAAACGACGATACATTCGCACGCATTTATCGAAACGTTATCATTGGGAACGTGCAACGATCGATGACGTTTGATAGTAGCCTCGTTAACGAAGGATTTTCTGTTAAATACGGATCGTCGGCAATTCATTCGATTTTATACGATTCGTCTTTGTTTCAAGATTCTGTTTAACCCTTTCACAGCTATGGACGCACATGTGCGTCCGGTGAAAGCTGTGGACGCATATTTGCGTATACATATATAGATTATTTCTTGTATATCCTAATCGTAATCAAATAAAAATTATCAACGCGTATTACTAATTACACACCATGTGTTATCACATTATAATGATATGACAAAACATTGAAAAATATAAAAAAATGAAATGGAATAAAAAATACACTGTGGTGGAACGAAGGACGAAATAGTTGGAAGTTGAAGCGATGTGAAAGAAGAGCTGATAAGAGGCCTGATCAATTAGTTTCTCGGAACTCAAAAGTTTCGTTGGTGGGCTACAACGAATGTTTCGAGGAAGCTGAGGGCATTTGTTCTTCGCCAGTCGAAGGAGCGACATCATTTTATAACACGCGAAATAAATATCTTAATCTAGTTTTCGGTTGCATTTTATTCTTCCGGCCTTTCCTACAACACAGAACGCTCAAGCCTAGAGTACTCACAAGGGACATTACCCAATCGACACACGCCGATTTTGATGCCCTTTGAGTATGATATAGAACTCAAAAAAATATTTGACACGTATTTTTTTGATCGGCAATCGTCCATGCTGAAGGGGTGAAAATAGCCCTCAAAGTTGGGGTTGCAAAACATTTTTTTGAATATCTCAGGAACTATTAGCTGTAGGCGAAAAATTCAAAATGGAATTTGTGTGTTTTTGAACACTTTTTTGATAAATTTATTTGTTTAAAAAATATATTGAAAAATAATCTATTTTTGTCATTTTTTTCACCCCTTCAGCATGGACGATTGCCGATAAAAAAAATACGTGTCCAATATTTTTTCGAGTTCTATATCATACTCAAAGGGCATCAAAATCAGCGTGTATCGATTGGGTAATGTCCCTTGTCAGCAGTCAAAGGGTTAAGCATTTTGTTGATAATCTGCGAGTTTTCAATCTTGCTGCTAATTAAAGGTTCTTAACTAGCTATATTTTAAAAAGAATTTAACTACATTTCATATATCGCCACGTAGATCCACATTGCGCGTATAAAATCGAGTCTGCATTGAACGTTTCCGGCCAACGACGTCGTTCGTTTCGAACATCTCTCTATTTTTATCTCTCCACTGACTCGACACGTAAGCTTCCCTTCGTTTTTTCCTACCGAGACTGTTACCGACATAGAACACAGAGAATCTCTGCTGTTGGCAGGAAGTTTCGATTCACGGCTAAAGGTCTGGCAAACCCTTGGCTGTGTTTATTAGAAACGCGGTTGCTATGATCCTCTTTTAAAATTAAGCTCCGTGTACTATTTTTTCTTCTATTCTCTCGAACGGTAATTATACACGGAAAGAAACAGGTCTCGATGTAAAAAGAACGAGTTTAATGGATATGTTATCATGTTCCAATAGAAGGTGAACAGAAAGAATTTTTCTCGTTTTCCTGGTAAATTACAATCAGCGATACAATAAGATTTCATGTAATCGCGGCATCTCTCTAGAATCCAGTTGAGAAGTTAATACTATCTGCGATTGTATTCGATCAAACTCGTTTGAAAAAGGAGGAAAAGAAAGAGGAAAGGAAAAAGAGAATCACGTTGCATCAAGCATCTCTTGCAACGAGTTTTGCTTTTATACGAGAGTTGCCTTTTGTTCCCGCGTATCTGTTACCGGCGCGGCGCGGCGGCCATTGTAATCGTCGTAAACGGATTTGCACGTGCAAATCATCGCTCGAACGTATCGGAGCTAAAATTCAATTCCACCCCCCCACTTGGACTGGAAAGGTTGAATCGGCTTCGCGGAGGAAACATTCTTTTTCTTCTCGAATGGAAAGTCGATCGCGTGAAAGGGGAATGCGAAGATGGGGGTGTTGCGATCGAGGGGGGAGGGTGAAAAGCGTACTTGTAAGGAAGAAAAAGGGATGGGGCGAGGGAATGGAAAGGGGGAGAGAAATCGAGTAGAAATCCAGGGAACACCGTTGGAACTCGGAAACGACGTAACGAAGTTTCGAGTCGGTGCAACGGAAGTCGACCGATGCTTCGTTCACCGAGATGCATGTGTGTGCATTCAACACCGTGGATGGGTGTATCGTGTACCATGCCATGGTGGTCACAATTTCTCCTTTTTTTTTTCGTCTTTCTCCGTCTCGTTCTCGCGTTCGAACACGTAGAGGGAAAAGTGCGGTTAGAAATTCCGCGTGGCGTTGCAACGTCGTCCCGAACCATTTTGTCACCGAGGGCAAATTGAAATTTCCGACGGTCCCTGCCGCCCTCGAATCCCTTTTCTCTCTTTACCACCCCGTTTTACAATTCCTTTCGCTTCTAGCTCCGCGAAGACATTTCGAAGTCACTGGGACAAATCGATAGTCGAGATTCGTCGAATCCTCGAGGCGATTGCTACCTCTACGTATTTATCACTGTTTACGTGGATGTAGTTATTACGTCGATGAGAACCTACATCTTCTCGGAAAGGCAAGTTATCGGATCGAATCGTTAAGAATATTTCAAGGAAATTCCGATTAATCGAGTAACTGGTTCGGATAGTTTTCATAAAATTCATCTAAATCGGGGAAATTTGATGCGAGTCGAATAATTCCCTTGGCTCGTCGAGTAGTAGAAATGAGAATAAAAAAAGGGGCAAAGGGAAAGAGGAAAAGCAGCAAGGAGGGATTCGAAGAAGCGCGAGAATCGAATTACTGCCGTCGGAAATGATTTATATTCCGTGGATTCGAGGAGCTTCCTTAACCCATTTCTCAGAATTTTAAGACGCGCGCTTTTTCCCCTCTCGAACAAGCATCCTGCCAGTCGACCCTCTTCCTCTTCCTCTTCCTCTTCGACCGTACCTCTCGAACTTCCTTTCGTTTCTAGTCTTTTCGTCGATCTTTCCTCGGCCTCGTCTATCTCGCCATCTCTCTTGAAACTGTTCGAGAACTTCTCCGTGCGTTACACGTTTCCGCGAGCGGAAATTGTCCTGTCTCGCAAATCATGCTCGTTTTCCGCTTCTTTCTTTCTTTCTTTCCTTCTCGCTTATTCCTCTCTGAACAGAGAGCCGCGCGAACTTTGCACGAGCATAACTCGCGTCTGAACGCGAGCCACTCACGCGCTAACGCTCGAGAAAGGATTTCTTTCCCCTTTTCTTCCCTTATGGCAGGCTTGTTTTATGGATTTCACGGGGTTCGGCTCCGTACCGTGTCTCGGATCCTTTCGAACGATCCATTTTCCACTTTGTTCTTAAACAAATTGCTCGTTTCAAATTGATTAATTAACTCTCATCGTCAACTCGGTGTACACACGATAGCAGGACGTTACTTTCGAAATTTGTAATTTATTTCCCTTCATTTGCACCTCCAACGAGTGTACTCGTTGTAATTTCTGGCGATGGGTGTTTTGAAAATAAATTCCCGTTCGTTTGTATTTTCAATGAGTGTACTCGTTGCAATTTCGAATGATAGGTGATCCGAAAATAAACTTCTCTTCGTTTGTACTCTCGATTAATGTATTCACTGTAATTCCAAATGATAACTGATTCGAAACCCATTATTCGAGAATAAATCTTCCAGTTAAACAAACCTTTCCAGCATTTAATTACACGCTTTCATTAAAAAAATTACCAGCCGCGATAATATTCTTCAGCACGGTACTTGGTAATTCTGTCTTCAGTTTTCATTATACCTTCTGTGCAACGAAAACTCCGTACCTTGTCTCGTTTCGAAATCACGTTTAATAATTCAGGCATTAAGAGGATAACGCGGACCAAAAGGGAATTAATTACTCTATGGACAAAATATGGGCAACAACGGGAGAGTTATTTCGGTGGAACGATTATTACTTGGCGTAGTATTTTTACGTCTTAGTCGATGTGATTGACGAGGACGGAGTGAATTTAAGCAGGACAGGATCCAATTTGGCGTAACAAGCAGCGTTGACGTGTTTAGAGGGCAACACCTATAAAACCGGACGGATCAATTCGAGTAGCCCGAATCTGTAATACCCCGACTAATTAGCGGCCATGCTAATCTCAGAACGCAACTATAGACGTGGAGATTATCCGGAGGCTATCTTCGCAAGGGTACACACATGACGTATAACTCTCCGTTGGGCTTTACGATATGTTACATGCGTGTTTCTCAGCCCGAATAGGACTTCGTACAGCTTTTCAATTACTATATTACTTTGACGTGTCATTAAACTACGGATATTCGTAACTTTACAATGTATAGAAATACCCGATAAGTTGTTAACGATGTATACACTAGTGGAATTAATTCTGAACACTTTTAAATTTTTACTTAAATTTCGTAACTGGAAACACTCCATTATTTCCTAAACTATTAAAGATACAAGAAATTGCTTTGGTAATCATTGCATGGTAAGAGGGGGCAACATTTTGACGAAGACGAATTTTTTTTTGCATTATTATTTTCAAAAATATAATGGCAAAGTTTGGTTTTTTAAATTATTTGATTTTCATTTGTTTTCGAAATATTGCGCTAACAAATTTGGAGATTTTTCGCGGGAAAAATTCATTTCAGTGGAAAATATCAGCATGGGTCCTGTTCGCGCGTGAAGTTTGGGCCTGCCGTACCAATGGCCGCCCGTGGTATCCATTTCAAACGGTACTTCACGCGCGAATAGGTCCCCTGCTGATATTTTCCACTGAAGTGGATTTTTCCCGCGAAAAATCTCCAAATTTGTTAGCGCAATATCTCGAAAACAAATGAAAATCAAATAATTTACAAAACCAAACTTTGCTATTATATTTTTGAAAATAATAATGCAGAAAGAAATTCGTCTACGTTAAAATATTGTTCCCTCTTACCATACAATGACAAAAGCAATTTCTTGTATCTTTAATAGTTTAGGAAATAATGGAGTGTTTCCAGTTACGCGGGACACACTGTATAATCATTTATATTTTATATTCTAATCATTGTTTTCTTATTTTAGGGCGTTGCTTATATAAGAATATCAATAAAAAGACCATTTACAGCCATACTTTCAATATACAATAAAAATTACAATTTCAATATATCAAAGGAGGTAGAAAATCACATTGTGCGACGTTTCGTGTTGCCAGGCGCAAAAACAAAAATAACAGCACAGTTTAGATTTTTTAAAATTAAAATTTTAAAACATTTACAAACGAAATCATGTGAAAATATTAAGTATAAACGTTATAGATTGCATTAAAAATATTACGGTATCAATTTAGCATAGCAGAATATACATTTTCTGCAGAAATATGAAATAAAGAATATATTTATTCAAAGAATCCAGAATTAATTCCACCAGTGTAGCTGTAACTAACTCAGATTTCCTGTTCGTCCTAAAAACATTAAAGTTGCTGAAAGAAAAGTTTCGTTTGCCCTCGTTTCTTCGTTTACTTAAACTTTTTTTCTTCATACCTACTATAGCTAAATCACAGGTTTCATGACGCAGTCTTTAAAATCTTTGAAGTACAGAAAATCTTCGTCCCCGTGAACTGTAGGAAAAGTCTGATTTAAAAAAGAACACTTTGACCCAAAAAACCAGCGTCTCTCGTTACTCAACGATTAATTCAAAACGACTTAATTAGTGTACTTTTGAGTCGGGGGCCGGTCGATTACGCGGAAACAAGGAAGTTTAGGGGCGAAAAAAGTTTTTCAATCTATTAAAGAATCCAGCGCTTGAAAGATTTCCTTTTCTTTTTCCACTTTCATCCTTTGTCGTAGTTATGCTACGAAAAAGTTTCCACGCAACGCATACTCGAAGCGGTTCAACTTACTCTCAAGCTTTTATCTAATTTATCGAGCAGCAGTCCGTTCGTCTTCCTGTCTTTCCATCGTTCGACAGTTCATTGTCTTTCTTTACTCGATGCGTTTCGAAGTTCACGCGTACGATAAACTAGATCGGGATCGATCTATCACCGTCTTTCGTTGATTGATTACAAGCTTGAGAAAAGTTCGTTTTACCGATCGTCGAAGCTTTTCTACTCGGCCATCAATAAACTCTGTTTATCGCTACGGTGTTGTTCGAATTAATATGCACTCCATTAGTCGGAGTATTAATGCAACAAATATTATCGTGAAAGTATTTCTCGGTCACGTTAGACGGATCCGTGCGGAATATTCTATTGGCTGGTTCAGCGTCGAAAACGCTTCGGATCGACACGTTTTAATCGAAGGTCGAACCCTTGGAGCGCAATGACGAGGGAGAGAAATGAAAAAGGGCAGCAGGAGGAATACCTAGCCCGGATCCCCCGAGGATACCGGCGATAAAAACCGCTCCGCGTAGCGAAGATTCATCAACTATTTTGTCGAAGAGCGACAGGTGACAGGGGAGATTACTTTACCGTTTGTGCGGTCGAAAACGAGCGTGCGGAGCTCTTTGCACATCTCGCGGCGGATCCCTTTCTTCTGGGTCACTGTTATATACTCCGTGGAGAAAAGCTTTCATACGTTTTGCTGGAACATACATATTTGACAATAAGTAAAACGGCGTAAATATTGTACAACGTTAAACAAGCTTTCACGATGCTTTGACGGATCGTCTATCTTGCTAGTACAATCCGTGGTACCCCAATAATATCTGTTGTTCGTTGCAACGATATCTCTGAAAGACTCGATCAAAATTCAAAATTTGTTAACCTACTTGTACATTTCGTCCTCGATCGGTTAAACACATTTTCGTGGAAATTTTAAACGACCATTGGACGCTTATAATTCACGCTGAATGTATTTTACATATAAATGCTGCATAAATTCCCGTGGCAGTGGTTCTCTCTGAACGTGCTGTCGAACGATAATTGAAATATTATAGAAGGTAAAAGAGGGCTTTCGATGTTGGAACAAAGAACAAGAAAACGTGGAATTTTAATTCCGTTTAAATGTTTCACACAGTTGGATCGAAACAATAGATTTTTCAGTCTGACTCGACCTTTTTCCTTTTTTCTATTTCCTTTTTCCACGTTGGATTCTCCAGTGGTACGCGAACTCCGTTCCGTAGGTTTCGAACGAGCCTAACCATCCAGAAAACGTTTTTCCGGTGCCAGATTTTTTCCTTTTTGTTTTGTTTCGTTCCTTCCTTTTTTCTTTTTTTTTTTCGCTCGTTTTAAGCCGGTATTCAACGAGGGTAGCTGGACGCGGGTATACGCGAACTCAGCTTAAATGGCCTAACCAGTTTCACCCAGAAAATGTTTTTCATGTAACGGCCTGGCGGAAGTTGGACTTGGACGGACTTAATTGGGTTTTGTTCCACGCCCTTCGATCGGTCGACCGGCTGCCACGACTTTTGCCCTCTCTCATCGGTTCGTGACGAGTGCCAGAGCAACGTATCCGCGTTTTCCACGCGTTCTCCATCGGGATTTTCCCCGTTGTTCGGCTATCGATCCCCTACTTCCTTCTCCTCTCCTCCCAACTGCCCTTCCTTTTCTGGGAACACCGACAGACTGCCTGCACTCTCTTTCCCTTGCCTCCTATAACTACTACTCTATCCGCGAATATGTGTGGATGTGTTCGCCCTGCCGAAAATCGACTCTTACGAAAGCACTCCCCCAGGACGATTTTATGGGTTTTTACTTTTTTAACCTACATTTCCTATGCCAACGATAGAAACGCGGATTAATCTCGACCGATTCGATAGGAATTCCGGCGCGCAACTTTCAAGGAATCCACCTTAAACGAGAATCAACTTAGAATTGCGTCTTGCAAAAGTCTTTTGAAATTATTATTAGGATGATGGGATCCGAAAGGGATTTATTTGATTTAGCACCTGAATAATGTAAGATCCATAAATCAGACGAAGTCGCTGGTTAATTTTATTGTTTCTCGTTTCCATCATGATAATACGTGTTCTCAAAAATGCATGAGCGTTCCAGTTCGCGCACTGGTGGTGGTCAATTAGTTCGGATAATGGAGTCTCTGTATTACTAATTCGTAGCTAAATTGGATTTACGGAGAACCAAAAATTCTTTCTTTCGTCGACGCTTTGTCTTCGTTTATCCTATTGAACGTAATTGCATTTTTTTCCATCAAGATTTCTTCGCTCGTTCAATTATCGATCGGTTTCATCCCTTGTCTTTCGCCCTTGTCACCGATGCTTTCATGGAAAGCGTAACGGAAGAAACTTCGACTTGGACAGAGACATGTCGGTCTCGTGGGACGATTTTGCAAGTGTATCTATCGCACCCTTCGACGGGATCCTTGAAGCACACCCTTTCCTAACCACCTTCGGGGAAAGTCTTCCTTTCTTTCTTCCTTCTTGTATCTTCTTTGATCGGTCTAGCGTATGCTGCACGGCTTTTAAATAAAAACCGTCGAGAAATAAAAGCTTGTTCGACGTGGCATGTAAAGTGTGCTTCGCCTCTTCCAATTCGCGCCCGAACGATTCAACGACACGCGTTCGAATCGTTTTACCGAAGAGCTTGGAAAATTGGTTACTAATACGCGGGGGTAAACTGGGGGCGGAAAGTAACACATCCTCTTTAAAACACGGTTAAAAAAACTGTTACAATTACAACAAAACTCTTCATATCAAAATCTTATATGTATAGTTACCTGACATTATCCAAGTTATTAATAAAACATGGAGACCGGAGAAAGCGGGTCGGTTGTAACACAAATTTAACTGTACAAAACTAAAATTTAAATAATAAACGAAATAAATTTAAATTTGTAACCAATTATTTGATATCGTAATCGTAGTAAATATAGGAATCATTTTGGCTTCCTGGGCCTAATGCTTACATTCAATAAATTGCACCCATTTTTCATTTGGTATATTCACGGTGTAAGGTTCCATTTAAAGAAGAAAGTAACATTCTTTATCTGCTTGATCATTAAAAACTTTATAACCGACCCCAGCTGCTAATGTTACAATCGACCCCGTCTGTTTTCAACTTAAATTATAAATTTTGACGAATGTGTTTCATAAAATTGCTAAGTAACGATCAATATTACTAAAAAAAAGATCAAATGAAAGATTAAGAAAACGAACAAGCACGTAATTACAAAGGGAGTATTTTAAATCAGTAAGATCACTTGAAGGTATCGAAACGTTAGTCTTTATTATACACGTCTATTCCAAATATCATTTTTCATTACATATCCAAAATTTATGTTAATATCTATTCAATGTTTTGAGATATTTGACCCGTTACTACTGTAGAATGCCGGCGAAAAAATGATTTCGTCTCGGGAACCGTCTACTAAACTCATCAGTGGGTTCTAGGCCCGTGACGGACCGCTTGCGAGAAAGGATAGAGTTACACGTGCGACACCTTGCGGCCATCACGGGAAAGAGGCCCAACGCGCCTGGGGCGCGATAGTCCGCTTGTAACTCCCACACTACCGACCCCGCTCTATGTGTTTTATATCAATTATTCTTTACACCAAGTTCCTGCAAGAAATTGGTTGCCCCCACGCTATTTCATCTATTGTGTGTTGTAAAATGGATTTCGAAAAAGATTTCATACTTTTGACTGATGGTGTACGTGATATCAGGAGATTACGAGAGACAGCCATGGGGGATTAAGTTTTTTTATCTGCAGAAAATGTACAGTGAAGTTATAACGAGAAGTCGTTACGGTTACTCGGCCGTCAGCAAAAGCTTCCCGTCCTCCTTTTTGTTTTCGTTAATATTTCATTGGTCGCGTCCGATTGTCCATTATTCTCTCGCATCGCTGACCGTTCCAACCGAATAACGTTTAAAGGCGAGCACGTAGCAAAGGATCGTACACATATACGCGATGCACACGTATTTGTAGATAGGGTTGGCATCGTACAAACGCGTCGAAATCTGGCCACGATGCACTCCCGGTTACTCGCACACGACCAATCATGCGCCTAGGAATTAGGGGTTCGATGTACGCTCTGGCTACTTTTAATTCAGCAAATTAATGAACACCGTCAACGTCGGCGACGTCGCAACGACTGCCGCATACAGATAACTACAGGGAAAATTTGCCGAACAGGCACCACCGGTGTTCGGATAACGTCGTTATCCTGTCGCTGGTTCCAAACTTTCTGTGGAAAAATCGACCATGATTTTTCATTCGTATCGTTGGCACAAAATTGATTGTCCTGTAGCGGCGTTTCCTTTTATTTCCATTCAAAAGTTCCATTTGAAAACGTAAGTGAAAGAAATATAACTATAAAGTTCGTGATTCTAAATTACACACATTTGTCTTTGATGTTTCGTATACATTTTTTAATAAAGGTTTTACGTTGTTCAACGAATGGCACAGTTACTGTCGGTTACTGAAAATAAAAATACAGAATTTTCATTCAAATTGATCGTACGTTACGCGCAGCGCAACATTTTTCACGATCGTAATAATCGTTAAAAATATTAGCGATCGTTTATTTAGCGTGGCGTAAAATTTCACGTGTCTCGACCGATCCCCATGGTATTTGATAATTTTACCGTGCGCGAAGGAATAATTTAAACGCGGCTTGATTGCACCGGATAATCTTTTTTCCCTCTGAAATGAAAACGCCGATGGAAATCATCAGCGCGTAGGAACGTCGATGGGAGCCTTTATTAAATAAACACGGCGTTTTGATGTTACCCAACGGGAGGGAGGTCATCTTTCCGCGAACATTCGCAAAACTTTGTATACGAGAGGAACGTAACGAGGTGATCGTTAGCCACACGTTTATTACGCTCTCTCAGCGCCCTTGCGCAAATAAAGCGTGCTAAAATCCATGCTAGTGCAAATTGAAATTCCACTGAAATTCGGGTCAAGAAACGTGTACATATCACCGAACGATCCGAAGAAAGAGCAAGCAACGTTACGTTTCATGTTTTGCTTACATTCGAATACCGCATTCATAATCTATCCTTTCGTACGACTGCAAGTCCTTTGTGTTCCCTTAATAAGAAACGATCGTTAGTTCTTCAACTCTTTGAGGCACGGAATTTTAAACAATAAAAAGACCCATGTTGCACAGAAATTTTATTCTTATAAAATATAACAAATTAAGTTCATTTTAATTAATAGAGAAATAGAAAGTTGAAAAGAATATTTAATGAATGAATGACTTAATTAAGACATAAACAGCCCCACCCATTAATCAATGGTATCGATTAAAACCCATTGGTGAACACAGTGAGCTGTTGAAGTAGACGGGTCTGACCGTAAACCTCTGTGTCAAGTAATTTTAATTTCTCGAGCTGGTACAAAAAACATTCCATCATTCATATTTACGTATCAAAAAGGTCGGACATTTTTAGCTTCAAAGAGTTAATCGATGGTCGACGCCGTTTTCGAAAAAAAAAAAACAAAAAAAAATCTATTGTTCCTCGAACAAATAACGAACTCTAGCATCCCTTTTTCTCGTTGCAGATTGGCGGCGCTGCAGTAGAATCGACGAGATACCAACGACGCCGAGGACGTCGGCGTGATCGTGTCGCGGGGGTGGCGGGGTTGAAAATCGACGCTTGCCCGGTGTCTCCTGCGTGTACCGCGTCCCTTCTCTCCTCTCGATTTCCTTCCCCTTTTTCCATCCAGTGGCCCTTATCCCTCGTACCGGCGGCGCCTCTTGCTCCAATCCACGTGCATAAGAGATATACGTAGGTGTGCGTGTACCAGAGGCGCGCAAGTGGTACGCACACGCGACTCGCCGCGGTCCTGTTCCCGATATACGTGCGTGAATCGCGATTGCGCGCTACGACTCTCCGTGCGGCGACTGGCGCGCAGTCTGGTGGGGGGACGCGTCACCTGTCGGGGTGCTGCGCGCCGCCAGTGTATCGGCGACCGTCCTTGGGTGCGGGTCGTGTCGTTTGCGTGGTCCCTTTATCGGACAAGTGAGACTGTTACAGTGTATCGAGAGAGAGAGAGACACACGCATGCACACACACGTTTTCACGTACGTACACGTGTTCGCCGAGTCGTTGTCCTACCTCTTACGCGTATATACTCCCACGTAGAGACACGCGTTTTCTCTCTCGCTTCCAACGTTCGCCGCTTTTTTCTTCCGCTTCTTTTCGCCGGGTTTTCGAACACGTCGAGGTGCGTGCCCGCACGCCAGCTTCGGTGCCGTGGATGTGCGCGGTCAGGAAGCCGGTTGTCCGCAAGGAAACATGCGTGAGCAGAGCTGGAGGAGAACGACTGCGACAACGACGAGGAACACGCTGCACGTGACTGCGGCACCCTCGCACGTTCTACTGCAGTGAGTGGAGCGATAGGGAGGGAAAAGAGAGTGTGATAGAAACACGTCCTTTCTCCTTCCGTTTTCACGTCGAGGTCTGTGCTTGACGGGGAATAAAAATAGAAATAAAAAATAAAGAGTGCCGGTGATTGGTGCGATTATTTCGTGGAGTTAACCCGAGGTTCTTTCTTTGCGTGATCCGCTCTCGGAGAAGACTACGAATCCTGGCACGTTTTCGGCGTCGCTCGAACCAGCTGAGAGAAGATGAGGCGTACCATCTTGGATACGAGGATGCACCCGGTGTTATCCTGCTGGTGCGTCGTCGCCACCGTCAGCCTCGTACTTGCAGCGTGGCAGGAAAACATCAGGCCGAAGATGTACGTCCAGCTGGGTGAGTGTAACATGTTTATTCATTGCATGATGCTACATACCTCTTGGGTCTGTTGCGTGGTGTTTCTTGTCCGCGAAACAAGGTCGACGGCCGAGCGATGCTGGCAGAAACATAACAACCGCGAATCTCTGCTCGAAACTTTTCAACGTACAGAGTATATATAGATTAACGAGACACTTATTCTACTCGAGTCTTTATTTAGAAACGTTTATTCTCGTTTTATGGATCGATCGCGAACGGTACTCGTCGATTAGATAAGGGTAGAAATTATTCACAAGATAGAGTACCATTCTACTTTTCTATTTTCTCGCTTAACACTGCTGGAATATTCGAAGAACAATGTGGAACGGAAGTTGCACGGGGTGCAGGGTCATGGACCTTCCCCCCGCTCGATATTATTTCACCCTTAGGGGAGCTATGTGTGCAACTTGGTGACTGTAAACCCTAATAAGAGACAACTTCCCCTTACATCGATACTAGGAAAGAATATATAAAGCTATCGACCATACTGTGTCCCGTTTAAATGATTAAATCGAGCTTCGTGGAAAAACTCGAGCTTCGCGTTTCGCAAACGCGTATCGATTATCTATGGTTCGCGATCCGCGTTGGAATGTAAAGGCAGTAAATATTTTGAAGCACTTGCTCGCTACAAATCAATCTTTAACGACTCCCGTGGTAGTCGACGCGTTAATTACGTTGCCTCTCGTTTTCCTTTGTCTGCTAAAAGAAACGCTAGTCGGAGCGTGACAAATTAAAATGTACCGACGCGATGAGAGAATTAACGATTGATCGGTGGTATCTTGGATGGGAGGGATTGCGAAAGATTTCGCTGATACGATGCGCTGTTGTCAAGGCCGTGGTGTATCGAGAAGAGGAGAATCGCGAATGGGTACAAAGTGGCCCACATTCGTGCCACTCGACCTTAACGGCACCCTGCGCGTTTCGTAGCCCCGGCCCAACATCCATCATTCTTTCTGGCGATGCTTGGATATTTTAGCGAAATAAATTGCCACGAAGCGAGTGCATCGTTCCATCGCATGCCTCGTGACACACATAGTGTGCTCGCCGTGTAAAAAGCTTCGTGACTCGAGAGGATCGAATGATAGACTAGGGCCTACTCGCTAAGCGTTTCTCTCTCCGGTATTCTACTTCACCTATGGAATTTTCAGCTGTTCAAACGCGTTCTTTCTATTTTCAAGACGTTCTGATAAAAACAGAAAAGTATGAAAAATATGGACAAGAAGCACCACCTGTGTAAGAAATATTAATGATATTTTAACGAGGTGTAGACATTTAGGTAGATGATTAGGTAATTACAAATTTCGTTTCTATATTATTTTCCAATATCGGTGGAAACAGGAGTCGTGACATAAAATTGAAATTACACGAAGCACGTGTTATTAATACGCCAGTGCCGTTGCGGGAACGGTACTGTTTTGCTCACCGAGCCAGAATTTCTGCTAATTCTACGGCAGGGAAAACCACCACGGTGCAGAGTCGAAATTGTAATCACCGGGAAATGCATATTGCCGTTATGGGGGGCATATCGCCACGAGACAGAGGGAGGGAGACTTTTCCCTTCTCTTTGCTGACGGTGCATTTTCCACGGTTGTTTATTGCGATTCCACCGCCCGCTAACGCTTACTTTTATTTGGTCCGGACTTGGAGAGATACGGCAATATCGTTAGCCAATTACCTGCCAATTAAATCCTCTTTACGCTGGCTCTCGGAGAGTCACTCGTTTTAACCTTTTCATTTCCACTTCTCTTGTGTGATGTTCGCAAAACGATCGTTAAAACTTTCACAATAATTTGCTATTTGTTTCTCGATGCTGTAACTCGTTGCTTTATCAACGTCAGTAGTCACACGCTGAGAAACTTTTTCATTTTACCGATTATCAGTCTTTATCCCAAATCAGCTTTCGTGCACGCGAATGCTTCCGCGCTGTAATCGATCGATCGAAGATTGGAACGGCGACGGTTTCAGGCCAACGATTTCCCTTTTATCCGTAACAAGTAACGCTCGTCGAGATGGCCGATTTCGAGCTCGAACGCGTTCCGCTCGGCGCCGCGGTTTCGATTTTTAAACTCGTCGCGTCCCCGCTGGCGCCGCGCTATTCGACGCTTGATTTACGATGTTCGAAAAGCTCGCAGATATTTTAGGTATTTTTTTTATTTTTTTTTTTTTTTTTTCAACTGAAAGTCAGTACGTGGACGATCGTCAACGCCACTCATGAAGTACACGATTCGACGTCGAATTCGTTTGAAATATCGCCGTTCGTCGATGGTTTTTACGTGACCAGGCCAACGGTCCGGAAAGATATAATAAATTTGCTCGTTTATGTAAATCGAAAGAGAGAAATATGATCGATGGATGAAAATCGAATATTAATCACGAAAATTAAAACGTCAAAACTCGATGATATTCGAAGGATCGCGAGAGTACGCCATGTACTATTATACGTCACGATACCGTTCTGAACATTTGTTAGTCCGAGTCAACATTAATTTTCCTTTATCACGAATTTATAATTAGCCGAGTTCCGTGCAAAATCATTCCAACCAGCAGGGTATTCATGCCTTGGGCGAGTACGACCTCAAAGGGTTAACCTTCTCAAAATGTAAATCACGACCCTTGGCGATAAATAAGCGTAACGATGCCGATCGATCGGTTGACGTTCGCTCGCGATGGAGCACGAGATTTTTCGGCGTGGCTGAACCGTTTTAACGATGAAATTCACGTGCCCCTCCCACGTACGCGACAGGAATGTATATATATATATATCGGGGCTGTAGCGAACAGAATGGTAATGTTTGTAAGAAACGTTATCGACCAACGAGACAAAAATCAAAGTCATCTTTGGCACGCAAATAATTCGACAGGAGATGGAATTTTAATTAACGCGTTCACCCCTCTGTCACTTATATCACGGGTGATTGCATCGTGAATTTGACAATTTCTTAATTAGTCAGGTATTTGGAAAAGTAATGCCGTCGCGGGATATGGCTACTGCTATTGCCCAACGAGACGATGGATTTCCAACTGGTCCGCCGGATGCACTCGCGTTACATTGCTTGATCGATCGGCCGATACATCGTTTACGCGTTTATGCGAGCATCGCGGTATTAAAAGACATCGTGCGGGATTCGGTGCGGTTGATAATAGCACCGGTTACCAGTTCATTACTACATTGCAGCCGAATGCGAGCGTCGGATCGGAATATGGGCTGTAGCGGCCAGTTAATCCATATTACGGTAACTTTATCTGGCAGCGAGGAATACCGCAGCGGACCAATCACAGCGCGACCCTCCCCTTCGACCGATGAGGATACATTATGATTAGTTTCAGCAGCACTGTGTACGCGACCCCGGCACGTATAACCTGACCGACCTCGGTTCTAACCACTGGCTAAAATTACTGGGAATCGTGTCAATTGACTCTGCCACCTGCCTGAGAACCCGTGAAACGTTATTCTACTTTTGAAACCTTCACCTGGCTGCTCCTCGATAAACAAATAGAGAATAGGGGAAAGCAAAGATCATTACCCTTTGCGGTACGTTTGCAAAAATTGTCGTATTTCCTTTATTCGATTCTTCTTCAAACATTTACGAGTGGGTGATAACAAACTGGTGGCATTTAAAGAAGTAGGCACTCCCCATGTACAATGTACACCCCATCGTGGATGAATCGACGTCTGGTTACACGAAAGCCCTCCCTTATAGATGGAATTTTAATACAGGCTGAATAACGCGAATCCAGCAAGTATTAATGCCAAACAATTGGCGTAGGTGTAGAAGCTCGCGAGGCTGGAAATGATTGATTCGATAGGAGACGAGGGGTAGCCGGGTCGGCCCTTTTTAAGATTTCTCTTTGAGGATCGTTCGCGTGTACATACCGCTCCCGCATTTTTTGTGAACCTCGAGTGGTGTACTCGACGATAGAATAAGTAGCGTACTGGCATTGCCGAGAGGGGTTCATGAATCTTTTGTCGAGTTGAGATTCCCCCTTTCGCTATACTCGATCCCGGGGAAAAAGCAAAAGGTCAAAAGCGGCAGGCTCGGTCGGGGAAAGGAAGCGGTTTTCTTCGTTCGAGTGTACAAGGCAAAAGTGTCCCCTTATCGTCGGTGTTGACTCGAGGTAGGCGATTGCCTTCGCGAAAACTTGGAATGGAATTGCTTTCGCGTCGTTTCTCAACGATTCTTCGCCCGGCACGATTAGTTGCCGATTTTATTATCCTCTCGACCGATTCTTTTTTAATATCAAGACTCGAAGGTGATCGGGAAAAGTTGTATCGACTCGTCGCCCGCCCCGACGCGGCGATCCCTCCAAAACGAACTTCTGAACAGTTTCGACGCGTTAATATAATTTCCTCGTCCGTTTCGAGCTCGTCCTCTCGATTCTATTACCGCTGCATGGAGCTCGTTTTATCGTACCGGTGGTAATTAGATCGGAAGCGATGGCTCGTGCCTAATTATTCGCGTGTCCTTAACCTACAAATTAAAAGGCCCCCGTCTGGAAGGCGACGGAGTGTCGATAACCAGGGAACCCGGGAAAGGAGTTTAACGAGACGGTTAACGTAGTTCGTTTTTCTTTCTTTCTCCTATGACGCATCGAGTCATCGTCGCACGATAAAGCTATAGGAGGAGCTGTGAAAAGCCGTCTATTTTCCTTCTCGAAGCCATCTTCCGCGTCATTGGATCGAATGATAAAATTAAATGGTGTCGTGGATCGTCCGATGATCCTCACCTTCGCAAAAGTTAACTGACCTGTCTTTGCTTTCGATCGCTTTATTTCATCACCCTTTATTCTGTATATTCAGAGTTTAAATTAAAATTTGATTTACCCTGCCGCATTTGGACGCGATAAAACAAGGGGTTAAAACTTGCCTCCTTTTTTTTTTCTTCTTTTCATTCGACCGTCGTTGACATTCATCATATTCTGCTCTTTCCTCGACGCTGGTCGTCCGTGCGTCGCACGATGCGACGACCCGATCTTTTCCTCCTCGATTTGTCCGCTACAGAAATTGGTTTATCGACGGATAAGTATGAATAATTCAAACCGGACGATTCACAGTCCAATCAATTTGGGTTCAAAAGCAGCAGTAGCAGCAGGGTAGAGGCTGCCGTAGTCCTGGGGAGAGAAACTCACCCTCGAACGGGGTGGAACGAAAGGGCCATTAGTAGTACGGTCTAGTTTAATGCGAAGGTCGCTGCGCACTCGCCAATCAAATCTAACCACCCTCCAAGTAAATAGAACAATATCTCAGTGAAATAAAAAGACGTAATTGATGTAAGATGCATTGCTACTATTACAGAATACTCGATTCCGTTTCGTTCTTAAGAAACACGACAGTAAAATTTGAAAAAGTGTCGAATTGCAGGCGTTTCACACTTTTACCCCACGAATTTATTCCGTTGTTTACCGCGTAATGTGGTGGAACAGCAAAGTATGGTTTATGTCGTAAACAAGTCTTCTTCATCGATCGTTTATAGAGTCGATTCTCGTACGGGGATTATCAGGTTGTTGTTTCTCTAGAAAATATCCGCGATACGGAAAACTCGATGAAGCGAATTGCATCGTCGGAGCAAGAGAAAACGTATCTCTGGAACTTACGTGGCAAAGGGAGTTTGCCGCGAAAGAATCGACGTTTTCAAATTGAATCAGCATCGCTTCGAATCGATTCAGTCCATCAAAGATCGGGGGGAGGGGGGAAAAAAATTTCTCGGCGAATAAACGTACCGGATGCATCTTTCGCGTTTCTTTGCAACGAATTAGAGCGTGTGGAGGTATTAAGAGGAAGGCGAAACGATGCCATCGAGGATGAAATTGGAAAGATTAAGAGTAGAGAGAAACTAAGTAGAAAAGATAGAAGGAAGAAAGAAAGAAAAAAAAGAGGAAAATGGAGAAAAACGTACGTGACATCTCGTCGCTTGGAGAACAAGTTTCGCAAACTCGATTACACTGGTTTTTCTCCATTGTTGATTTTTCCTCGCGATTTTTCTCTGACGTAATTGCTGAATGTACGCTCGCCGTTGCCTTTTCTCTTTCCGCTTGTGCAGCGGGATATACAGATCGGTTGACACGCTTCTTTAGTTTCGCAGACTTTTGCTCGACTCGTTCTTAATCGAGTTTCGAAGTGAATTTTTCATTGACCGTGCGACCTTCTTGCGGGATTGTACACGGTTTTTCTTCAAAGTACCCGGAGATTTCTGGCGATGATATAATCTTTTTGGTGATTAAAATCTTGTAGTTTGAAGCGTATCGAGAGGCACGCAAACAGGCAGATCGAATCTTTGAAAAGGAGGAATGGTCGAATAGCGTCCTGTTTGTGAGGACCGGTCGAACCTCAGACAGCGTGGTTATCAGGCAACTTCCGGTCTGCATCGCGAAAGCACGGTGCTTGGTATTAGTAGTCTCAGTAGGTTGTAACTTACGCCAATCCGTAGCAATTTGCGGTTTAATCGAGCGTATCTGGTGGATCAATACGAGTGGCTGGTCCACCTTCCATCTCGTCTCGTTTCTCTTTCCATTGCGTTTCTAAACTTGCAGCTTCTGTCTAGTCGGTTCGATGCTTTTCCCTTCGCCGCGCACTGTCCACCGCCTTTTCCTCTTCCTTCTTTCTATCCAACTTCCCTTTCGTACTCCCTCTTCGAAGATATCGTTAAAAGATCTTTAAAAGCTTTTCCATCGGTCGCTAGGTGAAAAGTTTACGCGAAATAACGACGATTATCGTCGTCTACCGTTCGATCGATGAATTTTATTCCCGCATCGAACCAACCGCCCTACAAATACGTTTCTCTCCTCCAAGTCAAATCGTGGTGCATCTCATCGAAGCAAGGCTGGGTAGAGGAAAATTCGTTGAACAGATTTTTCGAGTTTTTGTCTTGAAATCGAAAGGGCTTATCGAATTTTTTCTATTTATACGTTAATTAGGGAATGGAAGCGGTTTTAAGAGGTTATTGAACGGTTAAATTGGTAAATTTTGAGGGAACATTTTGGTTACGTAGTTGAATGATATCGTCGTTAACCCCGTGTCTCACACAAGGTAAAATTATGCTCGGTAGGAAGGTATTTATTGGATAATAATTTTTCCATTACGATTTCCTACGGACCGTTAATGGAACTCTCCCATTAACCCGGAAAGAGCTTGCTGTGCGCGCTCCATGGGTAGTCTTGGTCTGCGAATTTCATGGAAATTTCATAGAAAACCGCAACCCGCGTATTACGGTAATTAACTTCGACAGCGCCGAAAATCGTTCCCCGGTTTGTCGTAAATTTAAGAGATCCTCTAAAATGAGCCTGTTCGAATGCCGCATACGTTGGGGAATAATTGCCAGAATTATGTAACACCATAGATAATTGCATTTGAAAGAAACTTTTAGCGATTTTCAAAATTACCTCATTTCCCAAAGATTAGCTCGTTAAGTACGCGTAATCCTTGTATAATACAGAGGTTTGTTTTTCCAAAAATCGTTATAGTAAAATATAGATACAGATTATACAATACTTTTTCTATAAATTTCGATCGTAATCGAATAAAAAGTTCTGTCAGGTTTCGTTGATAACGATTATCAGTGAAGTAAAATATGGTCGAGGCTGTCCAGCGGTCATTGCCGCAGAGCAGTGACTCGTGTCCTGCGAGATCGATCGGTCTCTCGAGTATCCCACAGGATGCGACACCGTGTCGCGTATCCTGTCTACTCACGAGTTCTGTGTACACGATCCTTCTCCAGGATAGCCAGTTTCGTACATACGCATACAGCTCCTGTTATTAATTTCCTCCTCGATTCGCTCGACAACCCACGACGTAATCTTGAACGATACTCCAGAGACGATCCTTCGATTTATGACCGACGGTCATCATCGGTAGTGGATGTCGAAAAAATATTCAAGAATTTCTTATCTTTTATTTTTTTTTTTTTACTTTTTTGATTGTAGCGAATACCGCGATAAAAGGTAGGTAACAAGGATGAGCAAGGTCTTAAATTTTGTATCGTTGAAAATTGAAAGATACATAAATAACCGGATGAAAGGGAAGAAAACGGGGTCATCCGACAAGCGTTCCTCTAAACCGCTTTATTTTCCATCCGATCATTTCTAAATCGAGTTGAAGCTACGTTTCGTTTCCCTCTCATGTTTCTCGCGTTACCTTTTCCACGTCACGTAGTTCGGAACACGTGAAATTGTCAGCCTCCTAGTGGGTTTTTCACGATTCCTAGTAGAAATTTGTTCGAGAAGAATTACAAATTGCTTTGGTAACGAGGAAAGTCCTAGTGGAGCATTTAAAAATCAGCTTCGTAGCTGATGTCGAGCGTGCCAGCCGCCGTTAACCGAATCAGGATTTCTCGCCTCGAGTCACGAATCAGAAGCTTTTCAATCGGTCCTAGGTACGAATGGCATCCATGGAAGATCGATCGTCCTTTCTCCGTCCCTTTCTTCGTCTCCCTTCTGTTCTGCAGGATGATGCGTCAGTGGTGAGATAGCGGAAGGCCAAGGGAGGGAATGCTAGGGACAAATGGAGGGTGTCCGGAGGGTACTTGGAGTCGGCCACCGTTGGCTCTCGGAAACGACTTTCTCTCTCTCTGTTCATACCACCCCTTCTTTTTCTTCTTCTTCTTCTTCTTTTCGATGTGTTTGTATGCGAGCGTGTGTCTGCATTTCTTCTCTCTTATCGTCCCTCTCGTTCGCTCCGTCTACCATCGATGCTGCTTTCTCCTAATATCGTGGCTTGAGATGTCCGATACACGTACGATCGACCGTTCTCTCGCGTGCATCTCTGCTGGAGCAGACAAAAGGCACGTAAAACGAGAGTTGGCGAGGAAAAAGACGCGCAACCAGATATCGAATTAGTTTATCGCGTTCCGAGGGAAACTCGATCGTGTACGAAGACGTTATTCAACCCTTTACCATAGGATTTTTTCCTCAACTACTCGAGCAAAGAATATTTTAAGTATCAGAAAAAAATATCTCGTTCGGTCGAGTTTCGAGGTTTCTACCGAAATTGGAGTAAAATATATCTATTCTGTACTTTTGTTGACCTTTAACAATATTATTTGTACCATTGACGAAGTAATTTAATTAGCCTTGTCAGTCACCTGTCAAATTACCGGTGAATTTAGTTTCACTTGGAGACAATCCGCATTTCAAAAATTAAATATAGATCATGGATTTTCATGATTGAATAATTATTTCTAGGGGAAATGTTTAATAAAAATCGAAATTAAACGATCGAGTAATATAGCAATGAAAACAATCGGTGTTCTTAGCCAACTGAACACACAATCTTCCTCGAAACTGGCGAAGTCAAAATCCTATAGAACGGTCCGAACGACCCAATAAAATAACGCCGGTTGTTTTCTTAGGATACTTGTGCTTTCACCGTGATAGCATGGTAATGTTCGCATAAAATACGTTGTTACGTAGCCGTTGCCGAAGAAATCAACTTAGGCGAGTCAAACATTTGCAACCTCTTTTCTTACCTTTTTTCTTCTCTCGTTAATTAAGCCAAAGTTTTCGGGAAGCGGTTAAAAGTTGGCTCGTTTCTTCCTGAAAAGAGTTGGCGAACACGTTAAACAGTTGTACGAACGACCTACACGCTCCGCCTAAAAATCTTAGGCAATGTAAGAGCAGCTAGGTTGCGGGGGCAAAACTACGGGAAAAAGATGGTTTCCAAAGAAAAACCAGCCGAGAACGTAGCCGCTACGACACTCGGGGGTTTGTTAGAAAAGAAACGAACCGTGTGACACGAACGACAGATGTCTCAAAATACCGGCAAAACTTGGGTGAGTACGTTCATCGGTCTGGCAGGTCCGAGAAAAATTATTCTTGGAATAAAAGTGGTCAAGTCGGTGAAAGATCAGACGGAGAATAGCCTCTTCGAAGTCACCCTTAAAAATTCTTAAAATCCGAGGACGACGACGGTTAGGTATCGTCGCATCGGGTTTACAATGGCAAATGAAAATTACTTTTTCAATTTTTCCAATCCCGCAGGAGGAACGAACGAAGCCAGGCCAGTTTTCTCGTTATCGCGACTAGAATTTCGGTTGTAATATCATTGAACCTGTGCAAATATTTAAAGCCCGTGCCCGAAGAGGAGCCGGCACCGGTGAGACAGAGGGTAGAGTGAAAGAGCGAGAAAACGAGTAGCAGAGGGAGAGGAATTGGTGGCTGCATCATATATCCCTTGCGGTGGTCGAGTGCGCCTTGTGCGTGTGTCGGTGCTGGTGGGTTGTCGTGTGTGTGTGTGTGGGGGTGGCGACCACGTGACCGCCTACGGGCGCCATGTTAGCCACGAAGGGTGGCGATTTCGCACGAAGTCGCACGAACCTCGAGTCGCCATGTGGTCCTCGCGGGTTCAGCCGATCAATACCTTGCCGACTGCTGGCACAGCCAACAGAGCACGAAGTTATGCACAAGCAACGACGATGATGCCATCGACTCAGACGACTCAGAAACATTTTTGGGGGTCATAGGTTTTTCTTTTTCCACCAACCCCCGTCCCACCGTTCCTCGCGTTCGCTTTGTCTCGATCTCTTTTGTTCGGTCTGCAGACTGAATCGTGCCGGATGATACCCTTTATCGTAGTAAAGAATTTATCAGGTGCATCTTTGTGTTAAACCTTGTTACCTTACTCCCATACTTTGTTTCTTTATTCTTAATACAATGGGGTATAGAGTGGTGGTAGTGGTGAAGGAGGGTTGCTGGAAGGATCGAGTCATTGGAGCGTCGATTCGTCAGATGCTGGGAGCACTTCTCCTTTTGGCGGACAAACTTTCTTATGATTTCGAACTTTTCCAACGTAACGGCTGTTAGAAAGTTACGCGATTGTTTTGACCGTCTTGGCTCCAGTCAGGAGCCGAGAGTAACGCGAACAAGAGTGTCGTGGGCAAATTTATCAACCGTGCTAGGTCCTTTGAGAAAAGTACTGCAGCCTCTACGTGTTAGGTTGTTGCATTTAAATAGCCAATCGCGAAACGCGACGCTTCCAAACGAATTCTGACTGAAATTTATAAGGTCGTCTAATAACAGAAAGGGAAGTTACTTGATAGCCAATTAGAACGAGGCAATATTTTCCATTAGGGAGGTCAATATCGGATGGGGTATCGTTAACCAACACCTCCGGACCCAAGGGTTCTCTGGATACAAGACGCTATGTTACACGTTCGATTCGTCACATTTCCCGACATTGTCAGCACCATAGAAATAGGCGTATAGTTTCACCCAGCCAAAGATGTGACTCTGTGCCAAACCGAATTGGAAGCGTCGAATACCATTATTGAAACAGATTCGCGCGAATTCTGTCTCTCCTGTTGGTAGAATGAAGGATGATCCTCTAGCTGCGTGCCAAGGCGACGCGAAAGCACGCGGCTATCGGGAAAATTCGCGTAGACCATGGCATTTCGAGGTGTCATCGTTCCCCGTCCATTCTGGCGTGACTCGAAGGCACACGGTCACCGAATAATACCGGACAAAGGTGGGGCGTTGCGGTGGTAGCAGTTGATAGCCACGATGCTCGATTGCCATTTCTAATATCGCCGTTTCTCCCTGTTGTGCTGTTGGATCAGCCGTGTATACCCGTCGGCAGGGCGTCGGAGGATCGATAGAATTCGTTGTCCCGCACTTTCGTGCATCTCCCTTTTAGTAATCCACTTAATTTAATCTACCACGGGGTAGCACTCCATGCTGATCCCCTTGGTCCACGAGTCTTGCGTTACTTTCTTTTCCGACGGCTGATTCCTAAAGCCTGGTTCATATTGCTGCAGTAAATGGTAGAATTAATTGTCAGCGAGCTTAGCCGCGCAAGATTGACGTATTGCGATAGTCGTATACTCTAGCAGCGCGCGAAGTGGACTTAATGCGAATTCTACTAATTCTCACCCTTCGAACGATGCATTATATTTCGCATCGCGTCCTCTCCTCTCTTTTACGCGCTGAACTTTGCGCGCGAAATTGTGTTAAGCAACGATCCATTTGTACTCCCTCTGTACTGGGGTTCGCTGCTCTTTCGTCCTCCTTTTTTTTTCGGAGTCGAGTTGAGTTGGGTACATTTTCGGGGGGTTAAAGTTGGACGTTTCGTGAGAGGACATAGGGATCTCTATCGTGTTAAAAGTAATTCTTTTTTAACCCTCGGAAGACGGATGGCGAAAGATAGCGGCTGAGTTATCTCTGACTCGTACTACTTACCCGCTACCTGTATTACTCGTCTGCGCTGATAGCAAACGCGTGTTAATTTCTCCGGTACGTTAACCGTTGACAGATTTCTTCTCGCGTATCGAGAGCTTGTTTCGTCGTTCAATTTCGTCGACTCGCTCGATCGGGCCACGGTGTAATTAAGACGCCGCGCCGTTGTAATTATCGCAGATGAAAGGTCGCTCGCTTAGCCTCGTTGTATTAACGAGCCTCTCCATCCATTCTTCCATCGGTCGATTTCCAATACCTAGTCGTTGCTACCCGTTCGTGCTCGGAGACGATAGAATTTTGTCGTTTTCTCACGATTTTCTCGTCGCTCCTCGAACACGTACGTATCCGTCTCTATCTATTCCGTCGCGCCGCGTGGAACGGTTCAAAGAGATTATGGAAAAACTATGCTTCCGTAGAGGGATGAGCAAAGAGAGGAGCGAGGGAAAAAAGACGAAACTGTTAGCGAATCGCGTTGGATAGAGGGGGAAAGGGAATGGAGAAAAGGGAGAAGAAGGGTTCGCTGTTAGGAGGAGCCGGCCCAATCCGGCTTTACTGCCTCATCATGCAAATTGTACGAGCAACGGGATAAGCGGAAGAGGAGCCCGCTATCGTTTTCTTCACGCACGATGCTCTTCAAGAACGCCATGACCGCGAACCTTCCGCGGGTGGGGAACAATGACTCCTTAATTGGAAAGCGAGCGAGCATAGTTTTCATAGGGGTATGCGCATATTCGCGAATTGTATATGCCCGAGTATGTACTCGAATAGTTTGCGTGTGAGCCGAGGCTTTGTTCGTTTCTATGGATCGATTCGGTAGACGATTATTCGCTCCCTTGGAAAATCGACAATGCCAGTTTCCACCGCTTACTAACACTGCTACGATCACTTTCTTGCGAACGATTGCGATCTTTATTTACGCACAAGTATTCCTGCAAAGACACGCGACCGCGAAGCTGAAATAAACTTGCAATATTCTCGTATGCGCGAAATTATTAATGTTTCCATTTGATGGCGTAAAACTTGCAAGCTCAAAGCTGCGTACGCGGAAAATATTTTTTTTGTTTAGGTTAAGTCGCATAATATTTTCCCGTATCTTGAAACGTGTACAGGCAAACGCGGGCAACGTGGGTTCATGCACTTTCAAAGGATTTAAAAAAAATGCGTCCATGTTATTACCGTAATTTTCACGGATGTCGCGACAATTCGTATTTTGTGCAGTTCCACGGTGGCGTGCCGAAAAAAAAAATATAAAAATAACACAGGTCGGTAATTCCTCGAATCCAGTGCTGTACGATTAATCGCTCGGTGGAATTTTAAGAGCTGTCTGCCGAAATCAAACGCGACGCGACGTTATTTCACGTAGCCGCCCATTTAAAATGTTGCTTTTCCGTTCTCTAAACCAGTACTTTGCAGTTATTTGGGAAATTAGCAACGCGTACCAGCGGGAAAATCAGTCCAGAGTCGGGCTCGCTAATAAAAATATAGTGCGCAACAAGGGCTTTCCCGGCTATTCTCTGGCGAAATCCTACGTTTCTCGTACCCGTACCTATTTTTTCCTTCTCACCGCGATTCTCCTTCGTTTCCGACTTTAATCCCAGGGAAAAATAGTGGCGTGTACTTAACGCTTTAAGAACGTCGCATTTGCGCCGCGCTGTCTGGGCACGTGCACCTCTTACGACCGTCTTCTTAGCTGCCCTTTTTCCCTCTGTTTGTCCCTTCTTTTCTTTTCTTTTTTTTCCTACCCTTGCGACTGACCGTCTCTTCCTTCTTTTTCCTTCCGCTCCTTCTGCTCTTGGCCCTCCTTTTTACGTAGCTCGCCCTTTGGGTTGAAAGGGTTCATCGATCCGCGAGGAAAAGACGGAAAGGGTGGCTTAAAACGTGGTCGCTTTAATAAAAATTGATGGCGATAGTGGAAGGTCAATTTAACGAGTTTAGCCGGTTAATTACCGATGGACGGTTGATCTCTACCGCATCGATCGAGAATTTGCTAAAAATCGGAAAGTTTGAAAACTTTGCTTTTCGAAGCGATTCGAGTTTCATGCCTTTTCAACGACGCGGCGGGTATTCGGTAATCCGCTTGAATTGTTTTCAATGTCACTTGTAATTGAAAACTATTGAAAATTGTTAAATTTTTACGGTTTCGAACAGTGAATCGTTCCCCCCGTGTGATCGCGAATAAACTCGATTAAAACGTATGATTTAACGAAATTGAATGAACCAAAAATTAGCAGCATCTCTGCATCGTACGATTGATGTACGTCTAATTCTGGAATTATTAATTATTCTTCTGTTCCCTTTGTTCAGAAATGGGAATTCATTCTTTTGGAGGAACTTTGAAAAAAACGTCGGGGAACGAACGCGAAACGCGATTTAATTGCACGTTGGTTCGTCGACATGGAATTGGTCGCGACTTCTTTTTTTGCGGTTATTTTTCCTCGAAATTATCGCGGACGAATTCGAGCGTTCACTCGCTGGCACAAAGGATTAAAATATTGTTGGCTCTACTCTGCCGCTACGGCTTTGATTTATTACGTCGAATAACTTCAGAAAACTGACAGCGTACAACGACCGCTCTTCGGTGCATGTACAAGTGCATAATTAACCAACGCTCTGCAAACGTTTCGGAGAAATAGTCACTCTCCTATCTGTGTTAGACGCGTTCGTGTTTGACGTTAGAGAATTTTTCGGCACATTTTTTTCACCGACGAGTATTTCCGTATTTGAAATTATTCCCATGCACCACGAGCGTTACATCTATCCATTGTTCCTTTGCCGCATAGTTGAATTTGTTGGAAAAGTTTGATTTACAACAAATCAAATTCTATTTCGTTCACAAAGCAAACGAATTGTATTGAGCTGGTATCGAGAAAAGAAACAGTATTTCAAAAGCAATTGGTGATTGCGTTAATTCACCGACAGGCTGCAATTCAATTTGACGGTACCGTTTCGCGAATGCATCTTGACTTGACGAACAAAATCCCGGCAGTATTTCATCGTCCATGGCGTTAAACGAGCAACTGCCGTCGACGCGACGAGAGGACTGATATCGCGATTCAATCAGTTATTCCGTCGACGAGTCATCGTTACGAACAGACACGTCTATTCACCGGTTGAACGTGAACGTAAGCGTTTGTTTTATCGGCAATTTTAGAAATTGCGTCCAACGGGCATCGTCCGTTACCTTAGTCGACAAACGTTTCCAATGTTCCACGAAATTCCCTCGTTTTTACTCGTAACCTTTAACCCTTCGTTTCGAGTGGTTCGATCCGCGAACAAAGCCGGAACATAAGTTTCACTTTGTAGCTATATACTCGAGCTGGAAACCTGACTTATTGGTTCGCGATCCGTTTGGACGCTTTGCGGAAAAGAAAGAGGCAGGTAAAAAAAAAAAAGGGGAGAGAAGAAGGAGAAGAAGAAGAAAGAGAGAAAAAAGAGTGCAAGTTCGACCAGCATCCCCCATCCCCTTTTGTCTTTCACGAGGAGCTTTGCCATCGGCGACGAGGACAATCGAAAGTCGAACGAAACCAGGCCAGCCTCGGTGCCAAATCGTTCCCGAATTTTCTCCTTCTCGTCCCCGCGTTTTCCCCGTCCAAGGAACTTCGTATTGTCCCTGGAAAATCCCTCGAGGACGAATTCTCGAATCGGAATCGAGAATCGGCTTCTCCGCGCTTTTGTTTGCCAACGAACATCTCTTTTTCGATAGAAACCTTATAGACGCAGGTGTAGATCAAACTTGTAGACTTTCATTTTTTCCTGAAGTTTTCAAGATTTTCCATAGATATTAAGTAAGTACTATGTAATCATTGTTTAACCGTAAAACAATCGATGGTTTGTCGTTCGATCTACGGTGCAAGGATTTCAGGTTCTAAATAAACTCGGAAATTTTTCAATTCTTTTTTTCTATTCTAAATACCGACAATATGCTACCCATTCCCCCGACTCTTTGCATTTTATTTTCTGACCGAGTTTTGGCAAGCGAGATTGACGTTCAGCAATATTTCCGTGAAAATTTATCGCCCGTATCGTGCACACGCGAACGATTCGCGTCGGTGAGCTTTCACGTTGCATATCAATATATATATATATATATATATATAAAAAAGAGCTGATATTCGAATGAAGAATCGCGTTCCCAGCGGAGCTTCGTTCCAGAATTGGAGCGCAGAGATTTTTCAAGAACCTCTTTCTTCGTTTTCCTTTACTCCTACAATTTACAGACGAATCGAATGAAATGCATAAGGATTCTTAAGAAAAAGTAACGTTTCCACAAAGCAACCCACTTCTTTTTTCTCTTTTCTTACTTTCTCTTCCGTGGTTTCAAAGAATGGCGGGCCAGGCTGTCGCGGCGACTCCGATGTATCGTTAATGGCGGTTACGTACCGGAGGGTTCGATCGTTGTACACGAAACGACGTGGTTGCACCGCCTCGATGCATAATTATCAGTCTCCGGAGCGCGGCGTGCGCTAATTACAGGCTAAGGTATTAGTTCACGACGTCAGGCGTGTTAGGGTCGGTGTAAATATTTGGCAAGGGCCGAGAGCAGCAAGTAGGGCCAACGGACCGGGCTCTGCCTGTCCTTTGGTTACACACTGTCTTTAAATCACTATTAACGAGCCTGCCACGGTGAAATTTGAATTTCCCTTCATTAACCTGTTACAATGTTTTTATTTCTTTTTTTCATCAGCTAACCGTCGCACCTTATTCGATTCGCATGCTCTTATTTATTGGAGAATTTTCATATTTTCTCGCCGGCGAGCCACTTAATCCTTCGGTTAATTATGCAGTTGCGCGCGAATTTATGGTCGGCACGTATCGTTTTTTTTTTCATTTTACACCGAACAAATCAACCTTGGTCGGCGCTGTTGATTAAAAAAAAAAAAGGGAAAAAAAGTGAAATAGACCGTTCGGTAGATTAATCGAAGTTAAACACGGATTAATGGCATTTTTAAGGGAGGTTGGAACCACGCGATACTCTGTTTAAATATTTGAGTTTGGTGTTGTCAGTGTCGATTGGATTTCACTCGGCCTGCATCGCGACCGAACTGATTCGCCCTTGTTCGCTTGTACGCGCTTTTCAAACACCCCGAGACTCGTCGAACCCGTTGGCGGAAACGGTCTATGGAACGATTTTAATCGACCATCGACGACCTAAAAAAGATGCTAGGAATTTGGTAGATTTATCGATGGTTCGACAGGGTAAATTGCGGTGAACGATTCTTTTCATTTAGGAGACCGTGACCGAACCGTGCGGACGGTCTCGCGTATTTCTCCCTGAAAATCGTGTCTCTTTACTCGTGCCGCGTTTGTGAGAATCGCGACAGAGTGACGAGAATTTCGTATGTGACTTGGATGAAAAACGGAACAATAATCGACAGTTCCATCGACTTGCTTATCCACGTCATGCGCACCACGCGAGCAAAGTGGGCGGCTGTGTATGCCGTATAAACATATATTACGTTTCAGAGTACGTTACCTGAATTCGCGGGTAAAAGTGATTCCGCGAGTCGCGTTCCTCCCCTATTCCCGAGATTTTATATTCCAGATGCACTCGAGTTTACAAATATCTAGGTAGAGGGTGGGTGGACGGGTGGGTACGGTGCGACGCCGAGCAACACCGCGGAGAAATTTGCTGAAAAATCGGTTCCGTCGCGACAAATTCGTGCGCTGAATAATTCTCCGAGTCAAGACACGGCCGCAGACGGATAATTTTTTAATTCGATCCACGGGACAGTTTGTCCGTTCTGTGAGGTAGCACACGGAACAGAGGATGAGATTAATCGCGGTGGCACGCGAAGCAATTTCACGAAAACCGCTCCCATGGAGCTCTTTCCATCCACCGCTGGCCGATTTTCAAAGACATAATGAAACTTAATTAACTTTCCTGCGTACCTAGCTTTATATTCGCCCGGACGTTTCGCCAAGGGATAAAAATAATTCTCGCCCTGTGGCTCGACCGTTCCGAGAATTTAATGCCTCGAAACACTCGGACTTGTTTCTCCGAATGGAACATCCTCATGGAACCACCATAGTTTTCTTCTTTTCGCACCGTTCAAACGTGGATGCTTCGATGGACCTTGCACGGAATTGTCTGTAAAAATAAAAATTAGTTGAATGCTGAATTTCTTTGGTTTCGAAAATCAATTTTGATGCAGGAGATAATTGGCTCGTTGCAAGCAATTAAAAGAAAATTTAAAAATATATTTCATTCCTGCCCTTCTTCTTACATTTTTTATTAAATTGAAATCGATATCGTTCTTTCAATACAACGGTTGTATTCGAAGAAACGCGGATGGTCGGATAAAGAGAAACGACGTTACTTTTATTCTAATTATACAATTTTTTCTTCAAAGTAAAGATAACACGTTTAAGCGGACCGGATAAAAGTGTTGAGCGTGTACTTACCAGCAAGGACTCTGCTCGCGGGTTAATCGAGCCGTAGTCAGTGGAGCCCACCGGTTCATACCGATCTCTCTGAAATTATTTTTTCACGGTTTTATGTTTCCCAAGGGGTTTTACGAGAAAACGTCCTCACGACCAGTTTTAAGACTGATAAAGCTCAGTTCGTTCGAGCAAGACACGTTTCGCGGCGATGAATCCTCTAATTAACGCTTGTAAATGTATAGAATACTCCAAATTTTTACTTACGCTTGCATACGTTTCATGGTCTTTTGAATCCTTATGATAAATAAAATAAATACAACAATCGTATTTTAATTAGTGATACGTTTTACGTTATCTTTCCCGGAAGGCAAGCGACTGATTAGGTGTGATTAACAAATATCAAGATTGATACTGTAACATAATTTTAATGATAAAATATTTTACCTTCTATATTATTGAAATCTGTAAAAAATAGAAATTGAATTTTTAATGTAATTTTTATAATTTTTCCGCTACCGTTCGCTCACTGTTATTTCTATATGCAAATTCCTTTTATGAAGGTTTTCCATTAATTAAAACCTGTTTGCCAAATTTTATTATGAACTCTGAACGTAAATGAATGAAAACGTAAGGTGGTCTGGCTACGTGAAACGAGAATTACGTTTCACCTGGATGTTAGCGTTTTGATTACCAAGCTAATTTTATTTCAAATAAATTAACGATATTTCTTTCTTTCTGTCAGCTACACATTTATGAGTATCTTCTGTTGAAACAAATTATTAATTCATTCAAACACCTTAATATTTGATAACGTTACAAGTGTTTTACCTTTCGCAAACAATGTGAATTTCTTCCGCGTTTTGAATTCTCTTGTAAATTTTTAATTTTTAATTTCACCTGTTTGGTGCTCAGGATTTTTTGTATATCGGCCGTGAAAGAAGGCCAGAATCGCGTGGCTTTAAAATCGGCCTGTTGAACTCGAGCGGATTACAAGCATCGTTATTTTCATTTTCCTCTGGATTTCGAGATTTCGAAATCGTGAAAAATGGAGTCCGAATGGCGGCAAAGGTTTCCTCTATCGATCGGTCGTAATAATGTTGTTTCGAACGATTGTCTCTACTCGCGTGCAACTAGCTGGTCCTTTCAGCCCGAGAAGAAAGACGAGAAACACGGAACCCTTTGCCGTACTTTCCCCTACCTTTTTCAAGCACGTTCGCGTCGCTGACTTATTCCACCTACTTTTGAAAATGAACGCGCGAGCCTCAGTAACCCCGTCGCCTTTTATTCTACCCTTTTTGCCACGACGCTCTCCCCCGTCCCTTAGTTTTCTTTTCCCTCCATTTTTCTGTTTGCCTTAACACGACCCTCTTGCTTCTCCCACGATTTTCATCTCTCTCCCACGCGTTCTTCGATATCTCCTTCTTTTTTTTCTCCGTTTTTCTCCTGTTTGTAAAATATTGCTGGAATAACACGGTATTGCCTCTGTAAATGGTTGCCTTTCTACCCTCTAAGTGTAAGTCATACTTAACGCTTGCGAGTTCTCAAATCAGCAAGAATAATATTCCGAAAAGGATATCTTTCTGCTTGGACAAAGCGAATTTCTACCTATAGTTTTGTGAAGGAAATACTGTACCGTTGTCAGGGTCGCGTAAATCAGAGTTCAATTATCTCTATTTCGACGAATTGTTATCGCGCATCGACGAACGTGTCGTTTCATTATATCGGCAGAGGCAGCAGGACCACGTACACGCGATTCAACTAGGCGTAACGAAGTGTGCCAGAGCTTGTACGACCGAGTTACGCGTCAATGGTTTTTTACCTGTGTCGCTGTCGATACAGCAACAAGCGTAGAGATATTCGATCGTCGCGTTTGCTGACTCCCCCGCCCTGCTTCAAGCCAGACCGAGCACGTATCGTGGTTCGATTAATAATTCGATTACACTGCCAGCTAATTACCGACGCTCGACCGTTGTTTCGACGTTACTAATTATTAGCGAAAAATAATATTCTCGCTTCAAAGAGATATCCTCGATTTCGATGAAAATTCTTTATTAGTTTCTACCATATCCTAGACTTTGATTCATTCTAAATATACCAATTACATTTCATAGAACACTAATTACTTTGATTGTTTAGAAAACACGATTCGTTGTGAATAAAAATTCTTTACGGAATTCTGTGATACGATAAATCTGGTTCTTCGATTAATGTCAATTTGCGAGTTGAATTTAATAGAACGATGGATATTTTAACTGCGTTTGATGCTAACATATTCCAGCTGGTTCGATAACAATTTAGGTGGAAACATAACGCGTAATATGCGGCTCGATTAATAATTAAATTAGAGAAATGGGCAATTACGGAATTGGTTACGGGATATCGTTACATCGCTCCGGATAATTACACGTAGATTTAAAAATCGTTGAATCGTGCCGAGTATTACAATCCTTTGTGTAAATAACATGCGAAATTGTGGGCTATAATGGTAATTAACTGAACGCGTGTCGGCGGTTTGGACAGTTTTCTTGCCACTGGTTATCAAATCGAAGACAAAATGCTGTTGTTTTTGAGTGACATTTTGACACGACGGCATTGATCGCGTTTCCATAGCTTCCATAAATGTTTGCCGGTAAATTCGTTGAATCGTGAAATGAAATTTGATTGACGAGTTTCAAATTTTTCTCAGATTTCGAATAAACGCAAATCGATCGCTGAACCTTATCAAATAATTTTATTATTTGCGATGCTGTCAAGACAAATTCAAAGAATTTTTCTTATAATTTCACCGTTTGGGATTTCTAAAAAGCTTGAAGATAGAAAATTAAAACATTTCCCGTAGTGATCCAGCTGATTTTCTTTTTCCTTCCTGTTCCTTTCGCTTTTGAATCGAAATCTTTTAGGTGGAAATCGATGGGTGATAAGAGCGCGGCTAGAGGAATTCGATTTCTCAGCGAACGAGCGGGAATACGGGAGTTTGAATCTCGGGATCTCGGCTATATCCGTCCTGTATTTGCGTACGAGAGCAGTCACCCCTAACTGAAAGGTCGACATTCATTCGGGACAGAGCAGGCGACCACGAAGGATAGCCAACGATCCTCTGTGTTTCCAAGATCTCTTCCCCCTTTTCTCGAATACCGTGCTCGATCCCACGAAATATTCCTCTTGATCAGGGGAGATTGCAGCGAAGAAAAGCGACGGAACCGTGGAAAGGATCGATGACCGAAGAAGGAACGAAATGAAATACGCGAAAGTTTGCCGAATGCAGCTGCAGCTGTACAAGTTTGCCGCAGGATGTTGCTAGAAGCAGCTGCGACGCCCTCTTCCAATCGCCTCGCACCCTTGTTTATCCTTCTTTTTCGACTCGGTTGACCTAATTCCGTAACTTTTCGAGTTTGAAGAACGTCGAGCGAAAAATCGTCCCAGCCCCGACGCTATTTATTTCCTCCCTCGTCTACCCTTGCTTCCAGTCCATATGGTCTATGACCGAGTCAATCTTAATTCGTATATCAATTTTTCCTTTTCTACCATGAATTTTTACTTATTAATAACGTAAACATCACGTAATTACATTTATTTCCGTCGGTTTTAATTTTCTTTCCGGTCTGCTCGATTTTCAACTACCTACCTTTATACGAGTACTGTATTTAATTCAGTAACCGCTTGAAAAGTAATGAAACGAAGCTCCGCGGGTAAACATTTTACTCGACGTATTCTAGTTGTATTTCCAGGGGAGGAATTTTTACGATTGTACATAGCCCGGAGTCTGTACACGTTGGAACAGAGTTGAAACACGGATGGAAACGTAGGTAAGGGAATGCAGGAGGCACGATTTCGAAAATCGCCGGCCGTATATCGATCGGCGTCGATGCGTGTGGTCACGACAGATGAATTTCGTATGTCCCGGCGAATGGTAAACAGCAAACGGCGGAGCTTAACTCCACCGCAAAGTTTCCGCGTGTGGAGAGAGCCATCTCTCTCTCTCTCTCTCTCTCTCTCTCAGCTCTCAACACTGGATGCGGCATAAGCATTCCCTCTCTTTTCCTTCTCTCAGCCAATGCATCTGGCTCGGTCAGACCGCATGGTGGTGCAACGCAGTGGCCATGGCGTTGCGTACGTGTGTAAATCCTCTGTTGCAGGGTGTGGCACCATGTCCTCGTGTGAATATGCATGTACACCGCGACCTGACAATGCCTACGCGTCCGTGTTAGTGTGCGTCACCCTTCGTAACCAAAGCCTCTGTTATATAGCGTAGCACGTCGCGACCGCTGGGAAATTCAACGATGTAACTGTGTCCAGGTACCGCTCTCGGACACCGTGTAGCACAATTCGATCGAGGCCCTTTTCAAATTGGATCGATCGATGAAAGGCTGTCGTCGGTCAATGAAACTAGGGGGAATCGTGTGGCAACCATTAGGGCAATAGGGGATGCTATTTTAGAGAAATGAAGAATAGGTAGTATAAGTAGCAGAAGAATTTCACTCGATAAAATGAAAACAATTCACGGCATCATCACCGTGGTTACGAGCTGAATTTTGCAGTATTTCAATTATTAAATCAGTCGAATTTTTGTTCAATCACCCTTTGATTCTCGTATGCAGACGAGTAGACGCATTAATGCAACGATAATAAAGCAAGAATCGAATCGATAGAGTGCCGGGGTATAAAATAACCGTAACGAACAATGTTTGCCTTTGTTTCCGCTATTTTTTCGTCGAAACATGGAAAAAATAAAACCCGATCAGTCTGCGTTACGCGTGAAATGAAATTCACAGACAGGATGTAAAAGCGTGAAAATCCGTTGTCGCGTAACCTCCTGCTCTGTCCCGCGAAAATTTGATCGGTCGTCGATCGTTTTCGCTTCCGTTGTGTGCCTTTCATTATTTTTAATCGCTCGTACACGTGTACCTGTGTCAATTAATTTATCACGGGGTTCTCCGGAAAAAAAAAGAATGGGGAGAAAAAGAACGCAACTGTTTCGCACGAGAAGATTAATCGAATTTAAAATATTTCCCTTCAATTGGATAACAATGAAATTCCAGGAACATCAAAGCTGAAAACCCTGGACCATACTTTAGTGTTTTGTTATGCGACCGTAGAATAACAACAATTTTTCCCAAAACTTTCATCCCTTTGTTCGTCCCTCAAACGTTGTCTTCCTATCTGTGTTATCACGATGCCTCCATCAATTTTCTGCGATCCGTATACGTATTTCCACGATAACGAAGTATAGAGAATGGCCGGCCAAAAGCACAACGAACAGTTTTAATTATTTTTCGCCTCGGTCTATGGCGCGAATTTCCTGCGCGAAAGAACACCGGCGGGGGGGTTTAACGAAGTAATTTCCGTCAGGCGACGCTTCGCTATAATTGGCACGAAAGACCTCGACGAAAACGTTACCTTTCGTTCGCCGACCGTTTTGTCTTGCAAACCAACCCAGCCAGCGAATAGCATTCCCGTTAATACATTATTTCCTTTTGGATGTCACTAGGCCACTAGGTGCCGACTAGGTGGAACTCGAAAATTTACGAGAATATACCCTCGTAACTGATTGCAAGGTAATCGATTTCTCTCTGAACATAGTCAGTCATTAGGTGGGAAATTAGGTACCCGTTAAAGCTTTTTTTTATCTGTATAATCGTTCCATTTGCGAGATACGTTTAGCGAGTTTATTTGATAAAGATTCGAGTTAGCGAGGAAACACGTTCTTATTCAACAACTCCCACAGGAAGATCGTTTATATTCGCTTGATGCAAGTATTACGTAAACGTGGCCGGCATATCGCTAATGTTCATCGCCGCTGTTACGTTGAATAAATAATTAATGCAGCAGACTCGTGTTCATAATGTTAAAAGGATTTCACGATTGTATCGTTTGTGTCAACGATTTCGAAGCGTTACAATGTTGTTTAACAAGTTGACTAGCACCGCGGAGATAGTCGTGTTACCCAACGTTGTTCGTATGTAAATTACAAGGTAATTTATCTAATCTTTCCGTTTTCCTAAACTGACAATTTCGTTTTATAACACCAAAATTCTAATCCGTTTTGACAACGTAAACGACGAGAAAATCAGGGTTTAACCGAGTCTCGTTTACCAACTAAAAAAGCATGTCTAATGGCTGAAGTAGAAAGTCAAACATAGAAGCGGTCGCCCAGCGTCCGGAAGAAAGCAAAGAAAATAACTTTTCCGTTAAATACTTTGAACGTGTGCCGCGTAAATCCTCGCAAAGGAAAGTCGTCCCAGAAGCATCGTCTCCGTCCAGCGGAGATTATTAATTTCGTAATTAATATTTACTAGGCCCGTGGCGTGCTCAAGCTCATTAGCATTCGTCGCCGCGTGTACGCCACTGCTAGCATTTTAATTCGAATCTTTCTTGAAACCGAAAAGGGACGTCGCGTCGTCGCAACCTCTTCGCTTATCCTTCCTCTACAACCCACGCTATTTGCCATTGCTTTTTTCTACATTTGCGAATTCGACGCCACCCTTTTACTGAATTTCCACCACCCCATCGTAAAGTCCTGCTTCTATTCCTTCTAATAATCATTTCCGCTGTACTTTATACACCGGAGTGATAACTTTGGAATATAAAAGATTAAATTTACCATAGGAAACGGTATTTTGTAACGGTAACGAATTGTAATAATTAACGAAGATAAAATGGATAATCATTTGTAAAGTAAAACGCGAAGACGTAGTTTAAAATGAATGGCCGCGAGGCGACGCGGCGAGGGATAAAAATGAACCGCTGAGGGCGTTAAAAACAGCAATGTCGTATCTCGTTCGCGTCGTAAACCCCCAGTCAAGTATTCTAAACAACGGGCGACAACAAAAAGTGAGGCAGAGTCTGTGTCGAAAGCAAAATGGAGGGACAATTTAATAAGTCGATAAACGCGTTAGTGGCACGCGCGTCAGCGTGTACGAACGCGCTCGTTAATGGCTTCGCCTGCGTCAAAGAAACGCTCTTGCTCGTTCGCGCCCTCCTCTCGGGCTAGCTTTTTCCTTCTTGTTTTGTTTCGTAATTTCATGACGCGTCGCCGCTTCCACGGAACTCAAATGCTCTTTCTACCGTCTCTTTCTCTCCACAAGATTTATCTCGACGCGACGGAGCTAAATATCGCGGACCTTTTTACCGTCGCGTTACCGGTGTCCAACTTCGCGACCGCTTCTTCAGCGCATTTTCAGATATACACTCTTAATGGCCGGTACTCAACACGCTTCTGCCTTTTGTCCCTGTAATTTTCACCAGGCGACGTTCGTACGACGCCTCCTGACCTCGATTTTCCGCTTTGATGCCGACCAACGCCTCTATCTAAAACGAAACACTTGAGCATTCCTTTAACCGGCATGGAAAACCGAGCTTTTCCGAGTAGCTGTCACGAAAATATGAAAAAAACCGGGATAAGGGAGATGTTAAGTATATTAGTTACGGTTTCTGTGGCAGCGAACAGAAACCACTTTCTACCGTTTCATTATGATTGGAGCGAAGCTTCGTTATTAAACGACTATAGGGATTTTTTGGTGACTTTTTAATTGAGAAACTAGGTTATCAATTTTGACCATTCTTTGTATATGAATTCTATGACTAATTTTAAGCAAAAATGATTCTATTCACTTTTCTCGAATTTCCAATGGTTCTTGAAATATCGGGGTTTGAAGTTGCCAGGTCGTATGGGTAGTTGCTAAAGAGTAAATTACATTGTTGCAACTAGAGGGCTTCTTTTAATAAAATCGTAATGACAGTGTAATTATTAACCCTAATCACTCACACCTCTAAAAAATCACATATTCCTTACACGGGGTCATATGGAACCTGAGCAACTTTCGACCGTTCTGTAACTCATTGTACCGAAGATTTTGGCTTGAAACATTTTTGAGATAGTATTTAACACATGTTATATGGAGATCTGAGAAAAGTTCTGATAGTTTAAAAATTAGAGAGACCACTTTTTCATTAAAAAATTCATAACTTTTTCAATTTTGATTACATTTAGCTGAAATTTTATATTTATCATCAAGAGACATATTTCCAGAAAAACTCTGAAGTTGATGTTGGGGTCTTTCAGACCCCTAGTGAGTGATTAGGGTTAAAGGTGCTCAATGTGACCACCGCCTCCGTCGAAGCTCTCGTTCCCAGTTGTAGTTCTCCATATTGTTTTTCACAATTGTCAATGATGACAATTAACGAACTGATAATCATTAATTTTTTTCTAATCCCAGCCAAGTTGCTAAAGATTAAATCACCTTGCCCAGTAAATGTAATTTATTCTTTAGCAACTACCTATACGACCTGGCAATTTCGAACCCCGATATTTCAAGAACCGTTGGAAATTCGGGAAAAGTGAATAGAATCATTTTTGCTTAAAATTAGTCATAGAATTCATATGCGAAGTATTTCGGATACCTCGGCGGCTAGAATAAAATCAGAGATCGGTGGTATCCTTGAGGAATGGTCACAGGAACCGATACCCAATCGATACGTGTTCCGCCAGATTATCAACAATTAAACACTACTTTTAATCGCTATATTGTGTCCCAACTCTGTCAAAGTAACTTTTACTGCAAATCAATCGCTTCGCTCCAGTATGTGATCCACGAAGCGGATGGCGGCCTAGTTTATATAAGCTACGAGACGTATTTTTGTTTTTCTACTTAAAAATATCGAGAATCGAACACAGTTCGCTGCGATTCCTTCGGCCATCTTTCTGCGAAAACACTGGAGCGAGACAGATTCGGTAAACAGACGAATAGTTACAATTTCCACGAGCAAACAGTAGTATGTAGTACTACATATTTGGTCACCGTAGAAATGGGAAATCGATCGAGACCGATAGATTCGAATTGCAAACTGGACGTTAGAAAGGTTTTCGAACTTGTTTCGCTTAGTATTTGAAGGCGTAGCTTGGCACTTTTATTCACAGAGCAATCGTACAATACGATTCAAAGTTTAATTCTTTAAGTGGTTGGCACACATTCGGCTGGACGATTACCGTCCCCAATTGACAGCAATTGTCCGTGACAATGAAAGAAAAAGAATCAGAAAGAAAGCACGTGAACCTTATCGAAGGGAAAAAGGACAAATTTCGTTTCATCGAATCGCATTGAAAGTTTTCTCGCTTTGCTTCCTCCTCACGTACGATGAATGGATAAAGGAAGAAGGAAGTATGTACACAGGCTCATGATAGCATTCGAACAATAATGTACTCGCCGTTTAAATTGATGCAAATTATACAACGTAATAATTATTACAAAACAGCGTGTATTCTATGACGAATATGTGTTTACATGAAATTTACAAACACGAACACATATTGACAATCTACCGGAGCCAATATTGTGGTGAAATTAATACATTCTATGTAAAATTGACTTAGGAGTGTAATTGGAACTAAAAGCGGGACAAGATTGTATTGATTATATAGTAATTATGTTACCTATTAATTAAATTCAATTTCCCTCTGCTATAATAATTCTATGAAATTTATTACTTTCGTGATCCTCTGTGTTACCGCTCTGATACGCTACTCTTGTACCAGAAAATTCCACGAAATTGTATTTTAGATTGATGTCTTGTCGAGGTAAATAGAAGGACGTCTTCGGGATAGCAGGATGTTGGTCGATTATACCTTGTCCATCGAAATCGGTTTCCGGGTGCATAGCGTTCAGCTGGTTTCCGGCTGAATATTGAAACGCAACGAACTATTTCGGTGGTATAGGCGGTGGTGGTAGGGTAGCACGGGTTTGCTGTATAATCGAAAATGAAACACAGATATTACAGTCGTGCTTTTGGCCGTGCCGTCGTGTTTGCTTCGGCTATACGAACATCGTTAGAAATTAATCTAGCGAACAAATTGGTTGTGCCGATACACGATTAAACTCTCTCTCCGTCGTGGAATCGGTGCTGGTCTGGCAATAAGAAAGATTCCGTTATGAAACGAGGAGATTTCGTTCACGGGGATTGTCACGAAAATCCCCTCGACTATTTACAGTATCGCGAATTAAATCGATCTCGAAATTTCAATATCCAATCGAGCCACCGACCTCCCTGGACTTGATGCTCGATGACCCGATTGTTCTCTCCACTCCCAGCTTCCGGCTGGTATTTATACAAACGAATCCGTGGCCGATGCCTCGGATTTTTCAACGAGGATTATTCTCCTACCGGTCGATCTACAATTACGGGAGTACTTTGACCCCGCGTCGATTACAGAGAGGAACAGGATCCCCGGCAACTCGATGCTACCTTTTTCGATGGAACAACTAGAGGAACGTAACCATCCCGTCTGTTTAATGGTACAAACTTTCCACGATCATCTTTCACCTATGAAAATCTGGATTAAAATAGAGCGAAATCATTTTCGGGCCTTTTTCAAGCGTTCGACACGTGCAACCAGCTGTTATAATATTGTACATCGGATCGCGACGTCTTACATCCTTGGTTTAATTATCCCTGCCCCTATCAATGGCCGCGAACCGCCAGCCTCCTATTATTCCGACAACAGATAATCCGGGCGACAGATTAATTACTACGAGTGCATAGCGCACGTTGCAACGGGACACGACGCGTGCCTATCACACCCTCTCCCACCTGTAATTACAAGCCGCGAGAGGCTACACAGCTTTGCTACGATCTCGACTTATCTGACCTCTCAGAGGGGGTGCTTCTGACGCATTAACTCGAAGGAGGGGGGCAATAAAGGTTATCGCGATATCTTCATTAATCGCGTTACGATAGTGGCGAAACAGGTGCCCTCGGTTAAACGAGGATGGAGGGTAAACGGGGACAGTCACCCCTTTTCAGCACGAGTACCCCCCGGCGCGTTAACAGGAACGACGTGGCGTTTGCCTCGAGCAAAGACGTCACGCGACGAAGAAAATATTCCATTGGTGTGGTGTGCGTGCATGTGAAACGCGGAATTTCTTTAATTGTATTGAGCTTCAGATTGGTCCCATAAGCGCTGTTTTATAGTAATTTTATGTTATCAAATCGTGTCAGACTTTCTTTGTTCCAAAGTCCGTCATTTGGTATGCAACAACCTAATGATTATGCCAAAGGGTTGTGTTCGCCCGACAAATTAAAGGAAAGATTCGCTCGGTATAACCCGTGCTCGTTTTCTTTCGTTAATCCCGTTGAGTGGCTCGCTTCCGGTGTCGTGACGCGGGGGTAAGGGCGCCCTTCGTGAAACAAGAACGACCCTTTTAGCCTTTTAACGCTGAAATTCGCTTCAACTACACCAGTATACAGAAGGAAGTTTCTTTTTTCAGAGGGGTGTGAATTTTGTTATATCTATTCAGTTAAGATATTATACCGCCCTGCCACATGCATAATTTCTCAAAATAATGAAACTTTGTACTAGCACGCATCCTGGTGGCGGAAAATATCCATAAGTACAAAGGGGTTAAAGATGCCTAGGAAGGAAGGGTACGCGACTGGAAGACACGAAACTGGAACGTGGTAGGTGAAGAGGCAGGAGGGGGGTAGATGAAGTCCGAAGAAGGGGTTACCGGATAAGGGGTAAGGGAGCGAGAAACTAGCGGAGACGAGGAAGAGAAGCTGAAGCAGAAAGGGGAAGGAGAGGAGAGAGAGGACGGAGGTCTCATTAGGAGCTCTAACGACCCGAGTGCAGTACTCCCATCCCTATCGTGCTGAATCACCTCCCCCTTTTCTAGCGCACATTTTCATCCCCCCGACACACGAACGCCGACTTGGCACACACAACGACTCTTCCTAGGGCACCTCGTGCTCGCCCCCTTCCTCTTTGTCCGTTGGCTCGCGCAACCCCAATCTGAAAGTCAAATTTCCTCGTGGCAACGGTAGATGTCGTGCTCCCTTTCTCTCTCTCTCTCTCTCTCTCTGGGGTACGTTTTCAACCCCCTCTTAGTTCTTCTCCGTTACTCCCTATCAGCGCGATACCTTTGGTCCTTGTCCTCTCCCTTCGGTGTGGAATACACCCTCCGGTCAGCCCCGACCATTCAGCTCTGGCAATAAAACTGATAACATCATCGGGAATGTAATTACGCGCGAGCGCTAGGAAGAGAGGGAAACGGAGGGGGAGGATGAAGCCGCGAAGCGGCTAGGGACGTTGGAACGAATTAAGAAGATACCAGCCTGCTCGACGGCTGGTCACTCTCTTTCGCTTTTCACGCCAACCCCTTCATTTAATTTCACCTGGCGGATTACTGCGCCGAAAACCACGTTTCCACGAACAGACGGAAGGGTGGTTATTCGGTTTCACCGTCGAGTTCAGTCGAGTTTATTTTCCGTCCGATGGTTGCTTGGATTTTTGCCTTTAAACGACGCCCGGTATTCGAGGAATCTGGAGAAAAATAGGGGAATCTCGGATTCTTTGCGTTCGTAAGGCTGTTCCTATGCCACTGTCATTCTTGCTTCAATCATCCCTTCTGTGGATTATGGAAGTTCATCATTCATTGTATCCTTTGAACGGCAGGATTTCTACCATTGTAACAAGTTGTTTCGATGAAATGAGGTTGTTATTTATTTAAACAATACTGTGGGAGGGTCCTAAAACAAGCGCTTCCTTTTTTAATCCTAGAATACAGTGGTATCTCGGTATACGTCTGCTTTGGAACACGTCCAATTCGGAATACGTCCTGTGGGGATGTGATAAATTTTCCTCGGTATACGACAAATTTATTATGTGAATTTTGCGCCATTTTTAAATAATTATTTAAGAGGAAAAATTAAATTAATAATTAATTATATTCGGAGTTGATGTATTATCATATATAACAAACCGCAAAACAGGAGACAATAAAATTTATTCCATTTGGTTTGTTAATTTAGAATCTCTCATTAGGTTACATTTATATTTTACAAATTAATTATGTTAAATAAACTAGAGAATACTTTTTATAAACTTCTAGCAAATCGTTTAAATGCAGTTCATGACATAAACAGTTTTTAAATTATTTTACAACCCCATTAATGTAGGTATAATATCAATAGGAGTTCTTTTTTACATTACTTCTTATGGAAAAGGTTGGTTCGGTATAAGTCCAAACATCAGGAACTATACCTACACCGTTAACACTATATTGGGATAAAATATACACCAATAATAACATTAAGTAAAAGTAGGGTTTAAATGGTTGAAAAGCATAGTTTTATTAAAATGAAATCATTATTAACTAAAAAGTAAATAACAAAGCCAGTTTGTTAACAGTCAGGGTACAAACAGACTTTATGAAAATCACAAATAAATCGTAACAGCTGATACAAAAACGAGTAGGAAACTCAGTACTCCCCTGTAGTATCCTAGGGTTAAAAATCAACGATCCGAAGTCTCGTTTACTTGCGTAGGTAATACCGTGAGTGCATCGTGCTTTTAGAAGTCGCGATTATCTTTCTTGCCTTTTTTTTTACCGCTCGAATGTCGGGCAATAGGGTCAATTCGGTCGTTGTTTCTTATCTCGGCTAAGGCCTGTAAAAAGAGTCGGGGAGCGTGCTTCGAAAGAGGACAATTCGCGCAAGGATGCTCTCCCTGTTTGTACTTGGCCAGCAGTAAAGGCGATAACATCGGCTAGAAGGTAATTACGAGAAGCAGTCGGTGGTCCACGGATGGAATTAACCCTTCCGCTATGAAAGTCTCTAAAAATAGACACTGCTCTACGGAACGTTAATTCCGAGTTTCAGTTTTCCAAGGAACAGCTATTGCAGCTGGAGATAAAAATATTATTCTACGGACAAACTATGACGTTCTGACGTCTGGTCGGTCGAGGAAAAACGGAAGACAAAGGAGAAGACGGATCCAATGAAAGCCGAGAAGTATTTCGTATTCAGACGCTTACGGTAATGAAAGTAGGAGCGTGTACCTCCGACTTGTGGAATACGATTACATCGTGGAAGAAACGATTCCGGACGGAATCGGGGAATGATTTCGAATAATGGCGCGGACATATTTCGTTACGGGGATGAAGCTCGCGTTTCCGGTGCCGCAGACTCGCCGAGACTTGTTCGTCCGGAATGGAACGACCATTTGCATTTCCGTTGTTATCCGTAAGAAGAGGTGCGACCGTAGAATACAGCCGGAGGATCGATAAGCGAGAGGATTCACGAGGATTTTACTCGTCGATGGAAGACAACCTGTCGATTTTTGCTTTCTTCTCTTGTGTCTTTTTTTTTCTCTCTCTTTCTCTTCGTCGATGCATCAAGATCAGGTTTTCCCCGTTGTTATCCGGTGACCCGAGCTTTTTCCAGAGATTGGAATCAGAAACGAGAGGATTTCGAGGAAGCTTACATTGCTGGAAAGAATGATTTTTCTTTTTTCGCTGCTTGGTCCAGGGATTCGGGATGTTTACCGGTAGATTTTCAGGTGCTAGATCGAAACGTAGCAGGCAACACGATGGAGGATTAATCGAAAGGTAGGGTGAGACGTAATTAGAGCAATTAAGCTGCGAAAATTGATTGACATAGGGAAACGACGCGGCTGAAACTGTGCCGGATCTTCGTTAAACGGCCATTTCGCTTTACCCTTTCAGAACGGAGTCGATTTAAATTTCCTTTCACCCTTGTTTGACTTTCGAAAAGTTGTCTTTCTAATTACCCATTCTTTATTAACCTTTCGTGAACAGAGTATTTCTAAGGTTCTCCTTTGAATTGAATGAAATATCTTTAATTCGAGAATTCCTAGTTAACTAACGCTTTCGTTTCGCTAAACATAACATAATATTCCACGCTATACATTTTCGAAAATCTTAGTTCCCGAGCCAAGCTTTCATTTTCTTTGGCGCTACGCTTAATCCAAAATTGTTATTCGCAGGTAAGGTCTTCGTTTACCTTGAAACACTGGCTACCGGGTCGGTTGTGCGGGTAATTTGGCTAATTTGTTGTAATTGCTATGAATCGCAACGAAGCAGAGGAAATGGAGGAACGAGCGGAGGAGAAGCGAACTACGGGAAACATCTCGTTCTCTGGCTACATTAGTTTGCTTTACGTGAAACAGTTAAAGTTACGAAAGAGACAGTCGACTGGCTTGTAGACAATTTTGGAATTTCGAATTACTCCATGTTTATTAATTTACAAGTAAAATCTTCAACTCTGCCGACCTCTCATAATGATCCTGCTGGTACTTTAACTTCATTTCCACTTCATTATCGCGATTATTTCTTGCGGTCTTAGTTATTTTGATACGTTGTAACTAACGAACATCTGTTTGTAAAAGAGTAGTAAAAAATTGAATTATGAATTAAAGAAAAAGTCTCGTGAATTCAGTCTCGCGGCATAAAAGTCAGAGAAACGCCCTAACAGTTCGTTAACGTCTCGTAGGTATGGAGCAGTATTCACTGCAAGTACTATTTTCGGCCGTCGCGCCGTTTCGTGCGAATAAAAGTAATAGCACACGCGTCGCGAAAGAATGTTGACGGTCGTGATGAGCGAGTATAACGACCGCTGAAAATACTCTTCACCAGTGAAATACAGACGCGCGAACGTCAAGGTATTTATACAAAGCACGGTAAATCTTTGTATGATCCTTTAAAGGGTTACGACTAGTTGGGATTGGGTAATTTTCAAGATTTTTTTTTGCCGTCCTAATAAATATTTACTATGAAGTGAAATATACCATTGAAAAGTAGTTTTAAGATTTTTTTAAAAGTAAAATGTTAAATAATACCGTGGTGACCACGATATCTTCCAAACCGATTATTTGAAATCAAAACCAAAGAAGATTGAGTAAGTATACTGTATTTTTAAGGGCCTGAACGAAGGATTTTTAATTCTGTTGAAAAATTTTTATTTTATCGCAAAGGAAATAAAATTTGACTTCAAAAACCAGATTTTTCAGTAAAATTGTTGTCATTTTGGTGAAAATCAAAATTTCGCAAAATTCTTCGTTCAGGCCCTTAACAATACAATATACTAACTCAATCTACTTTGGTTTTGATTTCAAATAAACCACCGCAAGTGATCTCAAGAAAAGGGCGTCCTACGAGCGTTCCCTCATTCTTTAATATTTCCCTTTTAAAAAAATCTTAAAACTACTTTAAAACATGTATTTTTCGATGATATATTTCACTTCACAGTAAATATTTATTAAGACGGCAAAAAAAATCTTGAAAATTACGTCATTTTTCCGATCCCAATTAGGCGTAACCCCTTAAGAAATATTTATAAAAAATACCTATAAAAATTTTGCCATTCATTACTTGCGACATTGAGTAATCGAAGGGCGTAGACGTTACTTTTTTTCCACGATATACATACGTCGACGTCTAATTTTGGTTCGAGAAATTCTGGTCGGTTGACGGCATACGTTTCTTTTGCGCCCTTTTATTTACGTCTTTATATTTCAGTGTCGACCGATCCCTCGTCGTTATTCTTGTACTCTTGGCTGAGACTCGCGTGGAACGGGAATATATTGGTTTCCTGCGATTTGAATACATACATACGTATGTATGTATATACTTGTGTGTACCTATGAATGGTACATATATAGAAGATATTCAAAGTTTATTCGTTCCGTTACGGTTCCATGAAGTTTCGCGTATTCGGCATACGTAATGACAGGGAGCCAAGGGTTCACGGACGAATTCGCCCTTAATTCCACTGAATTTTGATTTATGGGAATTTTCAGGGTGGAACTATTCGGGATATCCCTTTCTTTTTTTCTTCTTTTTTGAATAAAGTGAGCACCTATTCCTGTGACGCCTTCTAGATGTTAGCTCCATATTTGTAAAATTCATAAAATTTGGCAATAATAGCATAACTTAGCACAATTGGAAAAATTGAAATACATGGAAAGTGGGGGGGCTGGCAACCCCTTTTTTCTTTTTCCATCGTAATATTCGAGCACAATGTAGCACAAACTTAGCACAAGTCAGCACAATTGCCAAATTTTATGAATTTTCCAAGTGGGGGGCTAATAGGCTCTTGTGACCTATCCAGGTTTCAGGGTAGCCTATATTTTTCTGAAAGCACTATGCAGGATTCTAGATAGTAACTACGTGATCGATCAGAGGGTTAATTGGAAACGCGATAGACATTTTATTATCGAATTGAAATATCGCTACATTGTAAGAATTCCACGAGTCTTGTGCGTCTGGAAGGTTTCTTTGTACTCAACAATCGTGTCTCCAGTAGCAGTCTGAAATACAAATCGAAAAGGTTCGATTATAACGTCAGGTGCAATGGTGAAACGCAACGAACGTTGGGGTGGGTCCTTGAAATCGTTGCCTGTCCAAGAAGATTGCTTGCGGTCGGTCACGATGGTCGTCTTAATAGGTATTGTTGTATTCTCGACTTGGATCGTTTCCCTCGCTTCCTCTTCCTCCACCGTCTTTCCTCGTTTTCTCGTCGCTACTTACCCCGTAATGGAGAACGAATCGATTTTCATTTAGGTAGATTGCCGTCGGTAGCAGACACGAATGTTCGCTCGATAAAATTAATTGATTCGATACGACCGAACATCGTCGGCTGGTCGTCGAATCAGTAACGGTTGCGACAACGCGTCTATCTTTGACGAAGAAATTCACACGATGTTCCACGGTGAAAGTCGTTCCCTCTATCAACACCATTACAAACATAATTAACCTTTCCATCTCTGATATGTTTTAGTATGTCGCTGATAAACGATTTTGTCGCACGTTCGCTCTGAATACCTATATGTATGTATGTATGTATGTATTTTGATTCATCCTTCAATTTGCGCGAAGTAGGTATTCGTTCCCTGTGTATTTTTACGTTTTTTACGCGGTGGAAAAATGCATAAATGGACTGTGCCATAACAAAAATGAAAAATAAAAAATAAAATATAAATAAAAATACAGGTAAGAGAAAAGCTCGCGTGTGTTAGAATATTTATTTCGCGTATATCTGCGGAAAAATAATAATAAAAGTTTATAAAAATCAATTTAAACTACATTCGTGGTAACTGGAAACCTTTTCTTTTTAATTGATTTAAGGCGATAATAAAATATTTTCGCCATCCCAGTTTCATACACGGTCCGAGTTTTGATATTTTTCTGAGTGAAATTCTTAGGGATGAAAGGGTTAAAAAATAACTTTTTCCCTCGGCGATATCCCGTTTTGAAGCGTATCGCGAGAATTAAAGCAGTGGATAGCCATCGTGGCGGTAAAGGGAGGGCGTGGCGGCTCCGAGAATAATTGTGCGGCAGGGTGCGGTGTTGTGACACACGAGACAAAAATCGGAGGGGACCGTCATTAAGAAGATGAGAATTTATTATCCCGTCAAATACTCCGGGTAAAAGATTCCAGTATAACAACGAGCCTCCCTTCTTTCCCTTCGAACCAAGGGAATTACGGTTAAAGCGGTTCGAACCGCTTTTCGAGCAACGCAACGATCAGAGGAAAAGTTTCTACCCAAAGGAATACGAAGAAACGCGAATCGAGCTAGGGAATTCGTAGATGTCTCGATTCATCGGGTTCCAACTGTATAATGTCAACCAGTCGACTAAATACCGACACAATTCGCTGGAACGTGAACAAGCGGCTCGACGACGCTTTATCTCGAGTTCACACGGTTATCTGGTGGTTAGAATTCGCGGAACGTCATTGCGAAATAAACGGTGAAAGCGTAGTGTCGACGATAAACAGCCGAGTTGGATAACATTTCGCGTGTTGCTACTGCTGTTCCTGCTTTTGAATGTATCTGATTTGCCTGGCAAAAGTGTAGCTATGTAGCTATATACACGAACCTGGAAACGTTTAACTTTGAAACGTTACCTGGGCATTCCAACTTCACGGGTAACCTTCCGTGGATTAGAAGTTTTTTCAACATTATTAAAACGTTTACCATCTTCTTTTATATGTTATCCTCGAATATACAGTGGGTCACAAAATTATTCGCTCAACTTTTAAAACAGAATACTTCATTTAAAATTGGATCAAATGACGTGGGGTTTCTCGAGAAGTTTAAAAAATTGCAATTTGTCGAAATCGGGAAAAAATAGTAAAAGGCAATTTTTTAATTTTTTCATTTGAGTCTGTAATGAAAATTTAAAATATTATTATTATTATTATATTATATTATACGGGCGCATACCCATTTAGATACATAAAGCAGTACCTTCGCAATTAACGTATTTGATATGTGATTATATGATCATAATTAAGAAGATGTAAAGAAGATGGTGATGAATAAAATATGACTGAGAAGTTACAAGTAATTAAAATTTCTGAAAATCGTGACTTTTCATCTAAGAACGTAATTAGTTATATTCTTAGACGAAAAGTTGCGATTCTCGAAAATTTTAATTACTTGTAATTTCTAAGTGCATTGGCCGATTTCGATGTAATTTTCAGCATACATATAGCTTATTTGAATTTACGAAAGCTCATATAAAGAAGTTGAAAAATTACCCTTCACTAACTTTTCTCATTGTTTCAACAAATTGTAATTTTTTAAAACAACAAAAGTAAATTAATTTTTATAGCTTCTCAAGAAACCTTAAGTCATTTGGTTCAATTTGAAATTAAACGGTGAGCGAATAATTTTGTGACCCACTGTATGTATAAAAGCGAATTGGCTACACTCCATCGAATCGTCTCTTATACGAGTCATCCACCGGACGTTTTACATCGATCCTCTATCCATCACCGATCGCAACCAATCGGGACCAATCGAGGAGGTCAGCAGAGGAATTAATATAGCATTAATTACACGCGCAACGTATGATGGCACATTGATTCGTGCGATTTAACAATAGAAACAATGTCGCTTGTTTCATCCAACTCTCTACCGACTGCGGTCGTTGGATCCGTCGGCGAAACGACAACACGTAACTCGTTTTAGGTACAAATTATCGCCGGTTTTACGACCGCCAAAAGTGCCACGCACGACACGTAGACGAGTACATTTAATTTAATTATGGGATTTCATAATTAACAGCTCTCATTACCGTCGTGATTGCATACCGCGGCTCTGTCGTTTACCCCTCCGACAACCCCTTCTACTTCGCGCTTGTTCCCTCACCCTCCGCTGACAATTTTCTCCTCTTATAAAGCGTTTCGAATCGTTCGATTCATTATTACCTATCGAACAAGAATGTTTGCCGACGCGGTATAATAAAACGTTCGAAATAACTTGAACTAGTTCGAGGTGCATTCGAGTCGGAACGAAGGTTATCCCTTTGGGAGGACGAAGACGACCCTGACACACACGGATCGTACAACAGTCGAACGATCTTCCGCCGTGGCGACGCTTTGATCACGGACGCGAACAATGAGCCGCTAATTAGGACGATAGCTGTTCCACGAGCCAACCGATCGTTATCTACCTTGGAATTTCGCCACGCTCACGAAGTTGACCGTACGGGAAAATTCGGGTCGATCGAGGCAAACGGTGAAGGTAGTACAACCCACGGTATACGCTGATATATCCGTGCATACAATGGTGAACAGTTTGGAAAGCAGTGTGGTCACGATTGAAGGAGATATAAATTACATGCTGTGGTAAATATTATGAGATGGGATTTAATTCTGCATTCGGTCCTCTCGAGAATCTTCAATACACTGTCGCCTGACATTTTACATAGCGTAGCAGGTAATAGTCGTTCTCAACGATGCTGAAACGTGAAATCGATACTGTGCGAGTGGTACTGGACGATATCTTTACGTCATCGAATCGTGTCGGGCTTTGTGTGTTTCGAAATCGGCCATCTGATATGCAACAACCTAATATGTCATCGTGTAATGAATGTTGGTTAGCCGAATGACGAATCAACTTGTCTTGTTCCGGTTACAACCTAGTAGCAAGATCGAATCGCTCGTTCTCGTTGATATTTTTTCATCACTTGGCTTTGATTTAAGCTTTTTCGAACGTTTTAACCACTTCCCGTTCGCGTTGAATAAAGAGTAGACGTGCGCGAAAAAATGGCTGCGGTTCGTTGCTCTTTCGATTGCTCTCTCTGTGTAAACAGTGTTTTCTTTTTTTCCACGCTGCTCCATATTCGCCTTTTTTTTCCTACGGTTGCCCCGCGATTGTAATTTCAAGGGTACTCCGTTTCTTTTTCAAAGCGTTGCTCGTAAACGAGGGCATCGCATCGTTTTCGAAAGAAAGAACACCTCGTCGCGTTGCCAGATTCGATAACGAGGTTGCTTTGACGTTAATCAAAGCTTTCCAGGTCGTTGTGTGTTTCAGAGCTTCGATTCGCAACATTTTCACCCTCCCTGTTCGTTAGTGGTTGCAAAACCAATGCTTTTGGACTCATTTTGAACAGTTAGCACGTCACGTCAGAAGCTGTCAGAGAAATAGAAACACTGTTTATTGTTTTCCTCGGTTAGTTTTCTTTCCAACCGTCCGATGGTGTGTAACGCGTGGCTATTGTCTTTAGAAACTTGGTTTAGCTGCCCGTAGCAAACTAACGTAATTGCCTTAAGGGCATCGAGTTGTCCAGGTCAGCTGCATAGTATAGTGGCATAAAGGCTTGGCGATGAAGGAGCCGCTTTCGCAAGGCTTGGTGCCGTTTCGAACCTGAAGTCCTTAAGGCGATACTGACGTGATTGTGTACAAACGTAACTAATAGCGATCGAGCTTCGCAGAACGATATTACAGGTACAAATATCGCTGCTCCATGCATCTGTATGTCAGTGCACCAATGCTTTTACGTAAGTGCACTTATTCTACAAATTGCATTTGCTCTTCAATAAGGAATTGTGCCATTTTTGGGAAAAGGTTTTTCGGGCCTTTATGTTTTGAAGGACTGTATATCATGTGCAATAAAAGTGACGATTGCCAGAATCTCGGTTCGGTCGGAGGAATAGCTAAGCGCCAAGGGTAACGAAGCTAGTCCTTGAAGGCAGACGGTTATTTTCCCTTGGACGATCGTTTGATTTCAACGGAAAATGGCAGAAGGTACCGGACAGTCGCCACAAGCACTACATACGCATCAGCGCGTTAATAATAAACGTTATTATTTGTTACTGTAGAGAGAGAAAACGGCGTTTTTCGTCTCGGGATCGTCTGCCAGACTCGTCAGCAGACGATCCCTGCTCCCAGACGCCTATAACCCCGATTTTTGGAACTCATGCCGGGGGACCACTAGCGAGAACAGACTCAATCCCGTCGCCACCTGGCGGTCGCCGACCCGAGCTAAGGGCGTCCGGGGAGACTCACCGCCTTCCCCTTCCACTAAACGCCTACATTAGCAAGTGTTTAAATCATTATCCACCCACGTCACTTCCTAAAGAATCATCGCCTCGAATAAAATAATTCATATCCGATCGTAAAAGGAGCTTTTAAAAGTACAAATGACGATTAGCTGAAAGTTAGTGGACAGGAAAGGTAGAAAGGCCGGCAAGTGCGTGCTTTATAACGCAATATTTGCGGCGATTTCTAGCATGCCGAGGCGTGTTACTGCCAGTCGGTGTGAAATACTTGACGCAATGAAAGAGGTTGACAAAAAAAAAGAGGAGTAAAAAGAGAAAAAGCTGGCGAAAAGAAGAGAAAGAAAAGGGTGTAACAGTGGCGAGAAGGCTGGGGAAGGGTGTCGGCGGTGCGCAATGTGCGAAGGAAGATGGAAATATGGTTTTCGTCGGGACGATGCTTTAAAAACGAGCGGCTGTAATGCCACGACGAGAATTATTGTACGAGCTTGCAACTGCAGCTGCCGTGTTATTACCTTCGACGCGAGTCGACGCGCGAGACGAATGTTTAACAGCGGGAGAAAGAGCCACCGCGTGGATATTAACGGCGCTCAACGGCTTGCATAAACGCTTAATGTCATTTCTTCGCCACTCAAACGTCCACAATTCCATTTGGTCATCGACGAACCGATGTAAATTACCCTCCACCCTTTGTTCAATTCAAAGAATTTCCTCCCCCTCTGTCGAGGGAGTGACCGATTCGCCTGTAATATCGATGCGATAACATTCAAGGAAAAGTAGATTCGATACACGCGTGGAATTGGATCCTGATAGCTCCGGAAAGCCGTGAAATATTTTTCCATCTTCCATTTCCGGTCAAGAAGGAGGATGTATCGAAAGAGGATAGCTGGTACTTCTATATTTATAGCGGAACTTTTCGGATGGAAGGCCGGATACGATAAGCTTCGAAAGCCATTCGCTACTCGCCGCTTATATACGCTTGCAGATTGGCGTACGAGTGACCTGTGCTTGTCAGACATCCTAATCCTCTGAATATTCCCTCCTAGCCACTTCACCGGAAGTAATGCTCCCAGGATTATTCGAATATAATCGGAGATCGAACTTTACGATAACGTGGAAACGAATTTTATCGATTCGTGTCTCGTCGTTCTAGAGCTTCTAGAGCATAACCGAGTCGAGTTCTCCCTTTTCGCTTTTATCATCCCTGTGACACCGTTCTCCTTATTCTCCTTTTAAACGCGATGTCTCGTGTTTGAGTTACTTCTAATTAATCGCTACCAGAGTCGGCGGCAGTGTATTTCCCGTTTCCACCGGGTTGCATACTTTTCCCTTCCTCCCATTCAATTATCCCAAAAACGTCTACGGCAATCGTTTCGCGAGATTTGTGTGCTCAGTCTCGAGGAACAAAGGGTACCTGGTTTCCGTCGTTGAAGCCCGTTAACAAGGAAAGGACAGAAGAGATTATGTTTGTGTCAAAGGAACCGGATATAGGGACAGGTCATGGACGTCGAGCTGAAAGGGGAGGAAGAAGGAACGACAGGGCAGCGCAGGGGCTTGCCGTTCGGTATTCAGTTTTCCTATGGTGGCTTTGCCACGGATGCCTTCGCTCGTTGATTGTGAACTTGGTTTACCGAGGTATTTCAGTTTGCAAGAGCGGACCTCTAGCCATCGTCGGACAGCGATCCATAATTTGCGACCTGCCTCCTTGCGTTTCCGACTACCACCTCGAGCATCGGTTACTCCAATTATGTTTCCTTTTCGCTTGCCAGCAAGTTTCTCCCTTAGAATGTTCATTACAGATAATTAGCTCGACGCGTTCGCTACCAGCGTTCAATTTATCTGTTTTTTTTTTTTTCTTAAAATAAAATAACCTTAAACGGTACACGTCGTTTCTATACAAGCGTGACGCGATGTTACAAGGCGAGCAAAGGGGTTAATGGTTTCTGACGTCAAAGGAACGAGTAACGGCGTTGCTAGACTCACCAGAAGAGCATTGAAAATAATCGAGGCAAAAGTACGCTGGTCCACTCGATTCCCCCCGACTACGTGGCGCATAGTGCAGAATACACAGCCTTGCCTCGGCAAAATCTGTCGAGGGGGATGAGTGGAGTCGGTATCTCGGTAACGGTAGAGGAAATACGGCGTCGTCGTCGGAAGCCAAGGGAATAACATTGATCACCGTGGGTGAACACTCGAAAACGCTGACAAAAGCCAGGATAGCCGAGAGCCGATACACAACACCACTTTTCTAGCCGATAATAAAAGACGTTGGTCTCGCGAGCAGCTCGCGCAAGGAACGCTTGCTTGCACGTAATACGCGCGATAAATTCTCGTATTACGCGGCCTGTAAAGCGTCGCGTCGCCTCGCGTCGTGTGTAACCCATTCAGATCGCAATCCTGCTCGTCGAGACTATGCCACCCGCACACGTACACACATCGGGAAGCAGAGCGGAACGAAGCAGAGGATCCGAGGAGACCGTAAATCATTTTTGCGAATCCCGTGTATACAGAGGCGAGAAGCATCCGAGACGAGATCAGGGAAGAAAGGAACGGGAGTTAGGTTTGCTATACGGCTAGCTGAGTAACGGAAGAAGGGGGATGAAGGAAGAGGTGGGACAATAACTTCACAACATCTCGCGGATGAAAGCAGCGTTTATTACCTGCTGGAACAAACGGGGTACCCGGCGTTGCACCCTGCTGCAATGGCTCATGGGTAACGTTTAATAAAATTAATTTTATCCCTTTCCCGCTCGACGTTCGTCTACTCCCTCTCACTCTCGTTTTCTCTTCCTTTTTTCATCGCTCATTCTTGTTGTCGCGCTTTCCACGGACGTAAATGGGCCTCGCTTTATTTCCTCCTGTCGCGTTACTGCCTTTCGAGCAGTCTTTCTTTTTTCTTCTTCCTTTATCGCTGAACCCATGATGTTATTATTTCGTTGGTGGTACTCTTGGCTGTTTTCAGTCGACGCCAAAGCGAACGACATCGCTCGCGGAAAGTCTCTTTGATTAAAAATTGCGTGCATTCCGCGAGAATCGACCGTTTCGCCTCCGTGAATTCATTTCCTCTTCGTGCCAACTTCTTCTTCTTCTTCTCCCTTTTACACTAGAAAATAAAAAGATACGATGTCTGAGACAAAATGCTGTTTTCAACGTTGAGTTTCTTAGTAAAATTGTGAAATTTGAATCGAATGGTTAAGAAAAATCGGGAATTGCTAAACGGGACGAAGGAAGGAGGAGTCGTCGTTAATGAAAATCTTGTAAACGCAGCATTATAATGGCGTGGCAGGGCGCAATATTCTTTAGAAATGCAAACGCCACCTCATTATCGAGCGGAAACCCGGAAGCTATGTCAGATCTACGCGAGGCTGACGGGAACGTTAGCTTCTAGAAATTAGCTACGTAGATCAGACCGAAGTTTCGAAACTCGAGCTCTGGTTATTTCGAGCGTCTAACATCGGTATCATCCGTGGCTGTTACCTGTTGTCGAGCAGACGGTTGTTCTCTAGGTGATTAACACTTTGACGGCCTCGCGTTTCATGGAATCTATGTCTCCCGTAACTTTATGCTCGCTTTCACGTCTGAAACGTGTCTATTTATTGTTGAAAATTACAAAAGAATAATCTGAGAATATCTCGCATCCATCTAATTATAACGATTATCCCACGATACTAATTTCACGCGGTGACGGGTAGTCTAACGCACCCTCCTGCTGTTACAATTAACAAGCTGATATTCAACGTCGAATATACGCGTCGTCCGCGATATAAGCGTTAATAAGAAGGAGAAACTAGGCCGCGATTCTGGTTTTACGCGTGAGAACGGTGTCGGGCCGAGGGACGATACACGTAAAGAGGGTAGCTAGCTGCACGACAATAATGGCCGTTAGTTATACTCACGTCCCAGCGTAATCGGTTCTCTGCAGCCAACTTTGCCAACGATAGGGAGAGAGATCTTGATAATTAGCACCCACCTATCCGCCACCTAGCTCTTCTCCCTGTGTTACTCGCTCCTCCGCCTTCTACCCTTATGCGTCCCTCGAAATGAACCGAGACCCACATACAAGGTAAGTTTGGCAAGCCTGTCTAAAACGGCATTCGCATCTCGAAAGAGAGAGCACAAAGCTAAGCTAAGGGAGTGCCACTAATTAGGCCAAGATTTTAAGCTGACGAATCTTTATGGGGGATGAAGCTCCTGCGGGTCTCGCCCGCTGTCTGTTTACAGATAACGGTCTTGTTATCTGAAACGAAGCCGTAACGAGCGGAAAACGGCGAGGAATTGTCTCGAGATTTAGAGGTTCCATTATGAGAGCGCCTTTAAGGGTGTACGAGTAATTTGTTGAGAACAGGGGGCGCGCATTGCACGCGTCTTTCGAAAGCGTCGAACGCGACGCTCCGACAGTCGATGTCATTTTCGTTTTACCACTGTAGGCTTTTAATGGCATTTGGAGCCCATGAAGGCACAAGGTCCATCATGTGCCTGGGCCTGTAGTTTGTCGCTTTTCGATCGTGGACAAGGCCGAGTTATAAAGTAGCGGGATTCGCACAGTGGCGAATTTGACGAGAATCGTGGACAAAAGAAAAAAAATTTTTTTGCTCATTTTAAAAATCTATGTACTTCATTTGTGAACTATCAGAGTAGATTTTTCCCTTACTAACACTTTTTCATATGCAATTGTCTTAAAGATAGTTGAGTTTAAAGTTGACATTTTTATAATACCGGTTTTTTAAATCGTAATTAAAAGTAATTTTGTGACTTATTATAATGCTAATTTATCAGTAGTGATGTAATCTAATATATTACAGTGTTATTACGTTTTCTGGGTTATTAAAGCTATGGTAGATAATAATACGAGACCTGTACATTTTTTTTATTTCTTTACTAAAACAGTTGTTCATCAATCGAGATCAAGTGGTCTTTTTTTTTTAAAAGAAACTTTGAACATTAATGAACTAGTTTCTGCTTAATTTAGTTGCGATAAATTGCGATCTTATGAGTTATCATGATTTGTTTATTAACCGCCCGGTTAATATGTAGAACGTCGAGTACGGCACTTTACCGGTATCGGATTCTTATTCTTTCAATTTAAAGATCTTAGCAATTCGATGATTGATATGTTTATATCATTAATGGTACATTTATAGCACGGAATTCTTTCTCACTTGAGGCACACGTATTGACCAGTCAAGTTATAAAAGTATTTAGCACAATTTCATTAAAAAAGTATATTATTATCCTTCCACAATAGTAATATTGTAATTTATTTCATTAATTTACCTCGCATTTCAAAATATTAATTTTGTTCACGATTTCGGGCAAATTCGCCACTGTGGGGGTGCAAGCCAGAGCGGTTTTTAGTTTAGTTACACCCTTTTTCACATGTATCCAGAAAATGTATAATCAAAGTATTAGGACTTGGAATTTATTCGGATCCTGATTAATCCCTCCTCCTAGTCCTCCTACACCGCTGATTTTTTCGCTGACACAGGACTCGTTGAAACCGAAGAGCGTAAAGTGAAATGGGCGTGCCAAAATCCATATGACGTGTCGCATCGTGATTTTAGAGACGCAGTCGTGGCGTAGCGTAATTCCGCGGAGACATCGGCGACTGTTTAGAATGCAACCGCGGTTTCCGTCAATCCCATTGGTCCTCTGCCGAGCATCTGCTTCCGCTGCAAGCATCGAGAGGCAAGCTACGTCGCTAATTGATTGGCACGTCTCTATTCCGACAGAGAGGAACAAGAGAGTGGAAGAGAGACGTGCTCTCTCTCCCTCTCTAGCGTGCATATACATATTTAGCATACTCAATGATTGGTCGCCGGCTTATTACCATTGAAATAGGCTCGCGTGTCGCTACCGCCGTTATCCCAACTCGCGTGACAGCCCTGCTCGGGCTTCGACGTGCATAATAAAGTTCACTGTCATACTTATTCACGGACGTCGACGACGTCGACGACGTCCACCATCGCCTACGCCATTCTCTCGTCTGCGACATGCCTATACGGTGATACCAAAGTTTTCTATGATTTTTGAAAAGCAACATTTCTCTAGTCATTATCGCATAAAGTTTGTGACACAAATGCAAAATAGATTATTGAGCATTGAATTAAAATTAAATTACTAAAGGCTGTGCTTTCGTAATATCGTGTTTCGTTTTGAAAGCTTCGTCGACAACAAATAGCGAGGACAGGGAACATTTTTCATCCCGATTCTTGCAAACTACTACGAAGAAACGTCCAAATGACAATCTGCAAGAGGGAGACTCGTTGCAGTGTTAAATAAGTTCACGACACGCGATTCGGATGTTAAGGTCGGCTCTCGTCGTTTCCTTTGCTTCTGTTCTCCAACAAAAACCATATCAATTCTACTGCTCCGTTCAGATCGATTCTACGCGACTATACTCGAGATTCAAGTTTCGAAACTTTTCTTCCCCGGAGATACAGAAAACGAGCGAAAAATTCAGCGACGTTTATTCGGGGAAAGGGCGACGGGATAGACGGACGGAGATCCTAGATTACCAAACGTTTTCATCGTTGACGCGAATTTCCTTCGTTTACCGGAAGCTCGTTAAACGGGATCAGCGTTAAATCGCATCGTGGCCGACACCGTTGTAAAGGTTGAAACGAAATACAGGCTGTCTCAAAATAGATGCATTAATGTGGGATTGGAAGGTTTTGTGATAAACAAAATAAACTATGATAAACTACGCTAATCACCAAATGTTACACGCTTCATCGCCACTCTACTCAGTTTCACACTGCCTGCTTTTTCTGCTACAAGCATCCTCGTCACCAGTCTCTCTCTCTCTCATTCACAATCTAATCCTAAACAATAAGCTTGAAATCTAACTCCGGCGACACCGGACATGGTTCTGCAGGCCATCATCGGCCCAAGTAGTCATAGACTTATCCTAATCCGCACCCAACACTAATTGTAAGTATATCGAGTTTAGATTTTGTAAATTACTTGATCGATGGTGAAAAATTGTTCAGCGAAATAACGATCCGTTGTGTTTCCGAGTGAACAAGGGTTTACCAGGCGATTCATAGTTTCCCTAGTTTAGCAGAAAATTCGTTTCCCCGGAACACATTCCCGAAATGTTTGCACCGTTCACGGTGGTTAACGATCTCAAGCAACTCTAACCAATATCCGCCCGCATGTCGACGAACGTAATAAAATGGTTAATTTTAAATGGCTTCCTTTGCACCAGGAGTCGAATCCACTCGAAACAGATGTTTCTGTCTGCGCGAACTCCAACAGCTCGTTTATACTCGCCGTTACCAGTCAATTGCTTTATCGTACAGCCAACGCAGCAATTTAGTTTACAACGGGTGGCCATGATGTCAGCAACATTTTGGGAAATCTTTAGTCAACGCAAAGGGTAATTTTATCCCATTGTCCGTCAGTGGTTCTATGGTACGTTAAATTGAAGCAAGATAAATTGATAGCGCGACCGTGATAAAGTAGGAAGCCGATGTTGAAGAGCTTAACACTGGTTCCTTGATAGGCTTCGATACGCTGTTTTTCGGGGTCGGTTCTTCATTCCTCCCGGCGTTTTACGCTTCACGGTCGGCGGCGCGTAAGACGACGATTCCACGGCTAGTTCGTTGGGAATTTGAAATTGTAACGTTAGCGAAGAGTTTTCCAGGATTTCCGGGCCGAACGGTTCGTTGAGAAGTCTCTTTTTTCAGCGCTAGGCGTGGAGCTTTTCCGCGGTCGCTTGGCTCTGAAGCCGGAATTCATCGTACCGCGACGTCATTGCGCTCCTCCTCCTCTCAACGTTTATAAAAAGTTTGAGATTCTTCCGTCCTGGAATCTAAACTAATTCCAGAAGGGGAATACTTTTACCGAGCGGATGAATTTCCCCGTAACTTTCGTTATTGCGGAATATTTTCATCGGTTGGGACAGATTTTTACAGAATTTTCATCGGTCGTTTGAACTTGGAACAAAAGTGAGCAGACTCGAGATACCTATCCCATAGTTGCTCTGCTCTTTTCCAACGCAACTCGTTCATTTTTCAAACTATTCAAACGATAAAATTGGGTCTCCCATTGAATTTCGACTGTCAATGAAATCCGTTAATCGTGCGTATCGCGAGTACAAAAAGTGTGCATTACGTAACGAAGGGTTTGACGTGGCGTTTCCAATGGAACGCTCCTGAATACGATTGAAAACGTCTAGGCAGAGGTAACTGGGATTGGTAGGATCGTCGGATTCCTGGTGGATTACAAATCAATACAATTACCGCATTCGAGAGTGAACTCTTATGCAACCCGACGACGTGTTCCGTCCCATCCGTTGTTCCCTTCTAGACAGACACGGTTGCGCCTCTCACCTTTTCTTCTCTTCTCTTCGCTTCTCTTCGCGTAGCTTTCTGTTTCCACTTGACGGTGCGGAAGACGATCCTACCTTCCTCTGTCTGAATAGCGAACGAACGCTGCTGCGGTACCCACGAGCACACACCGACGTAGAGACAAGTTCAAAGAGGAAGGAAGTAAACGCACGATCGGGTTGCATCGTGGTAAAACGAGTTTAGCGTATGCGGAGGGTAGGGTGTAACTACCACGCGCGACGTGGGTGTATCGAATTTATTTCACGTAGTTCTCCAGCAGAGACATTTCATTGAAAAATAATGCCCCTTTCTTCATCGGTCGTGAAAAGATGCTGGATTTTCTCTTTAACTTCAAACTCCACCCACGCAGACCTTCTTTTTCGATCATTTTCCTCGCAGCAGTCGTTTTTCTCCTTTCCTTCGAGTCTTCCGACATCTTCATCCGCCCGTACGTCTCTCTTTGGTGTCAGGAACAGGCTAAGATAAGGAGGACGTTGCTTCACCATTTGGGTCAAACTGGTCTACCATATGCCGCGTGGCCAAACGGCAGCCAACCAACCGCGTTACACGAGACACGAAAATGTCGTGGAAACGAGGTCGAGACCTCCTGGAACCCTCTCTGCTGGGACCCTTTTAAAACCGCAAGCTGAAAGAACGCTCTGCTAAGCCTAAATACGACCCCGACCGGTTTTTTTCAATTCGCTTGCTCGTTTCGTTCTTTTGTCTCTTTGCTAAACGAGAATTGGAGCTTTGATCGCAGAACACTGAATCCTGCTACAAAAAGGCATTAATAGCTTATTTTGTTTGCATTTTCCCTCTCTCCTTTTCTTCTTTTCTAAAGTTATATATGTCGTATCGTACAATATGCGGATAAATTACACGAGCTTTGAAAAGTGTAAAATTTTAATGACAATTAGTAGCCGATCGAATGAATTAATTACGTTTAACGCGACGATCGGTGTAGCGAGTTTGACCTCTTTATAAACCAACATCCAATTCACGAATCGATGGACAGGTGAAAATAAAACAATTGTGATGGTCAGAATAGAAGAATAAACCGATCTATCGATTTGTAGCGGGATTTTTTTTTTTTTTTTTTTTTACGCGATGCAAAGTCACAGAGAGGAAAGCGTGAAACGGCGAGAAATGCGTGGGCGGACGAGAGTGGAATCGAAACGAATTGTTTCTCGTTTCGTTGGCCACCGTCGAACAGCAACTCGACAGAAAACGTTCATCCAACGGGCTTTGAACCATTCGCGATGGAAGGGGTCACGAAAAAACGAATCCACTGTACCAAAAGGGAAAACCAGATACACTATCGCCCAAAAGTATTTGCCCATCGTTCCAAACACCAAATAGATAACAACCATTTATTTTTTACAACGATACAATATCGCAGAGTTCAAAGATTTTATATATTTTTATTGGAGACAGATTTAAAATATTTATTCTCTATCAAATTTTATAATTAAAACGTATGAACGAGTGAGATACTTTTAGCTTCTATTGTACATGGACTCTAACTGAACGCAATTTTCCGGGCTGGTGTAACTTTTTTTTCCCCCCGGTGGTGTGGTGGCTTGTATTTTTGTCGCAGGCTCGAAAACAAATTTCGAACACTCCCATAGAGGGAACGTTTGGCCGACTGGCCGATGGAACGGAAAGAAAATCGTTCGTGACCCGGTTTCATTCACCCTTTGGCCGATCGAAATTGCACCGCGATCGAATTAATCGCGCGAGAACGATTTCGATCGGTCGATCGAGCCCGCTGGAAGCTCGCCGCACCAAAGCCTTCGTGTCAATTGTTCTATCGTTGCCTTGGTAATAGTTTTTTTTTTCCTTCTTTCTTTTCGCCAATAATAGCCCGATAAATATGCTAATTTCGAAAGGCAATTTTATGTTCGCCGTTTTCAACGTTCCGCCATGGAAACGGGCCCTCTATAGCGAGCGTTGCTGTTCGATATTCTCTGCCGAAACGAACTGGTGTTTCAAGAAATTCGTTTCCACCGATTTTCACGAACGATCCCGAAGTAGTAACCGTGGAACGGGGTTGATTGTAAAAGTTCTGGCGGAAAGGGAACCGGTCGTTAGCCGTTTTGAGGCTTAAACAGGCATATCGAACGTGCAATTTTTCGAATCGCCTCGTTGCTGGAAAATGATACATCAGCTTGTAAAATAATGAAGATCCTTTTCGATCTTTACCTGTATATTTTTTACAAAGTCATACTTTGGCACTCACACGAGGAATATGAGAATTTCCAACGAGCAACAACGTGCTTGTGAATCGAGGCGTATCTTGCGTTTGAGAGTGTCGCTGTTTTCGCGATGATATCATTAGCACTCAAGCAAATTAGCTGTTTGCAACGGTGATCGTGATTGGTTCGGTCGTTGGGAAAAGGAGACGCAATGCCCGGAAGCCTGGTATATCTACGAGCGACATTAACTATGCTCCGAACAGGAAGACCCGGATAATGGGTGAAATACAACGGGCCGCGGTACGGGCGTGCATTAAACGGGCAAATTTATTAACAGTTGATTCGCTTAATTATTAATCGAGTTTACGTTGCGTCGCGAACGCATACAGCGTGTACGCTGCAATCATGAAATTATACATCGGGAAAACAGGTTGTCCGTTGGCTTTTCCTATATTTCAATCATGAAAAAAAAAAAACCAACTTGCACTTATTGCAAAAACAATCATTTATAACAGCTGCCTCGTAAATCTTGTGTATCGATAGCGTTAACGAAAGCAATTGAATTTTAAATTCAACGAATCGTTTTATTGACCGTGGCACCTATAATTTACCAGAGGATCGTTTCAAGTACAATTTACGCAACCCCTAAACGTCTGTTTTAAACTATGCGTTCCATAGTTTAGGAAAGTTGGCCGATATCGGCGATATAATAGCAAGGGGTTAACCGGGACTTGGTGGCGTTTAAACGGGCCAGATAGCGACGGGGACAACGGTGAATAATCGGGATTATAAGCGGCCAGTCGGCTGTTTACAAGACTCTGATTAACCCCTTGGCGTTATATACCGGTTAGACGAGCCGGGGTAGCGGCCTTCTTAATTAGTCGCTATTAATCGTTCGTCGCTGGTAACTGGGTTAAACATTACGATGGCTTTGCATGCCGTGTCGTAATAGTAACTTCTAATCGAGGAAATTTATATCTGGCTCTCGAGTATCCTGCAGAGAGGACCGACTTGCCTACCGTAGTCTCGGCGATTTAGAAACGACTCGATTCCGGCAACGTTCTTACCCTACAATCTATTCTATCGTTCCATTAATATACATAATTTCCTGGATGAAACCGAATTAGCGTTACTCCGGCGAGCAAATCGAAAGGTCACAAAGGAAAATAGCGCGGTACGAATCGTGTCGATCCGGTGAAAATATTCGGAGGAACGAAGGAGGGAAAGAAAAATTGGGATAAAAGGCGAGCGTGTGAACCGTCTGTCGGTTCCTGCTACATACGTGCACGGTTACAATTTTCCATTTCGTGAAATCAAATAGACATCGCGAAAGGGACAGGCAGGCCGATGGATGAAACGACAGAAGCGAAAATAAAAAAAAAAAAAAGAAAAAAGGGAAGAGAAGGGAAGGGTAAGCAGACGGCTGGCTGAGAGAGGGGTTGAAGCAGACAGAGAGAGAGAGGAAGAGGGAATCCTTTCTGCGTCGAGAGAAAAATTAATAATCTACCGTGGAGCGGTTACAGCTGAATCTGGGCCAACTATTTCCATCCGCAACATCGCAAGGGGATTCATCAGTTAAAATGCTCAACCGGCAAAGGCTATCTCTCTTTCCCTCTCGCCTGATGGATTTGCGAGAAAGAAAAAACCTTTTCAATTATCACCCTTTGATCAAAAATAGCGACGCGACGGCAGGAAGCGAAAATACACGAAATACACGCGTACCTACATTATCGCTCGAACAGTCTTAGGAGCGTGATTGAATTTCAATTTTCCGTAGACAAATTTTCAGATTGTTCAAAAATATTTTCATGTAACAGCGGAATACTATACGATACACAAGCGTTCGATTTATCCGTTTCTCTTCCCTTTCGCACGGCAAAACCGTGGGGGAATTAATATCGGAGAATAAGGCAATTAGCAGCAGGACGCTCTGATTACATGAATATTAATCCCGCGCGAGACCGTCCCGCACCTTTTTCGAACGTGTATTTAAAAAAAAATATGTAAAAGCAAGCAGGACAATTTGCCTAGCTCGATACGATCGAATAAAGCCACGTCGAACCCTCGAGAAGGAAATAAAAGCGTGCTGGAAGAAGCGTACGAACGGTGCGCAAAGTCGAACCGTAATCTAATAGAGTTTGCAAATGATCTTTTTCTCCCCGTGCGTTCGAATATCTTCGAAACAGTGTGTATCTCGACAGATTTCCTCGTTCTCCCGTCGTTTGGCCTTGTTTGCGAAATTTCAGCCGTAACTTTCAGCCGAGTCGCGGCTCTTTCTGTCAATTACCGGCGTACAGTCGGTCGCGTTAATCGAATTTCCCTCGGGCGGTGGAAACTTGGCGCAAACTTGCCGCGAATTTTCGCGTCATCGGGGAACGGAACGGTACCGGGGTATTATGCTCGCTGGTCATCGAGGTTGCGAAATGCATCGTTGTAAATTACCAATTTGCATTAAAGGTGGAGAAGGAATCGTTGGAGCGGAAAATGTTAGAAAACCGAGGGAGGGAAAATACGAAATCGAAATTTGCCATGAACGTGAACGAACCGGTTACCTTTGGCGGTGATGGAAGAGAAGGCGAGGCGAAGCGGTCGTGAAACTTTGAAAGCGGCTCGTCGAAATTGTCAGGAAAGTTTGAGTTAGCGGTTAAAACGTCTGCGTCCCGATCCAACGTGAATGCATTAGGTCGCGGAACCGATCGATTCGCGAAGAATACCTTGGTGTTCGCGGTTCGTGTTCCTCCACCATTGACACCGTTCCTTTTCTTTCTCGGTTAATCGTTCCGTTCACAGTCACGAGAACGACGTCCAACTTTCCATCGGGTCGAATGTAGATTACTTTTTCACCGGTACACGGCAACACGCGGGGAAATTAATTACCACAAAGTTCGCCGCTGGTCCGACGTAGAAAGAAGAATTGATTCTTGCCCCCCTGGTGGGGTATTTTCTGTTTTAATCAAGCGGATTCCTCGCTACGATAGCTCGAAATTTAATGCCTCCTCGCTCTCGTTCAGAGGTGTGAAAAGATAAAACCGATCGGTATCGATCTCCTCGATTTCACTTGCTGAAAACTTTTCAATTTCTTTCCCGGTCCTCGTGAACGTATTCGAGATGGATGAGTTCAATTAGTCAATGGTCGAAGAAAGATATCGGATCTTTGAGACTTGATGCTCGGAAATTCCCTGATATAAACTAACGCAATCGGGAGACGCTGAAGCGTGTTGGAAATCATGAAATCGTCCGAAAGAAAGGCAAAACTTGGCCGACGGGGACATTTGTCTTTGAACCGTGCAAGCGCGTTTCGCGAGGTCGCTGGAAAAATTCAAAGCTCGCTGATTCGTGAGTTTCGTTGCGCAGCCGGTCGGTCATGCGATTCTTACGATAATTTTACACGGACATGCAAGCGGCCTCCGCGATGGCGCGGGGTTGTTTACGTGACAGCAATGAACCGAAACTGTCAGCCAAGATAGCTATCGCCCCTATCTATCTAGCCCCACCTCCGCTCTGTGGCTTTTAAAATCGCGTAACTTCCTTCTGCCGTAATTCCTAGTTTCCCAACACCGCTTCACAGGATGTCCGCAAGCTGCTGGTACAATAGCTGGAAGGAAGGGGTGGCTCCTAGGTAGTTACCTATCAAATGGCCGATTTCGAAGGATGGAAAGCCTATCCCGTTTCACTTTATTCGACTCGCAATTTGTCGGTATTCGGTTGGGGAGCGTTTTCGATCGAAAAATGTGCCGTTTAACCGGTTAAATGAAAACTTGCTAGCCTCGCGATCTCTTCCCTTTTTCCGAACCAAGGAAACTCATTTAGGAACGGACGAGATCGGTGGAAAGAGATGGCTGATCGTTTCGAACCCGTTTCGCTCTCTTTGTATTCGAGAAGCGTTCTCCGGCAGGCGGCGAGCGTCCCTCGGGAGAGCACGCCCGTGTTCCTTTAACCAGCTTCGATATTATCCGTGGCGAAACTTCAGCTATACCTTCTTCGATACCCTCGTATCAGGCAACGCGTACACCCACGCTCGCTCACACGAACCCTTCGTTTCATCCCTCCACCTTCTACAGGGTGGTTCGAAATAAATGTACATCGCGAACGGTGAAAATTCTTATCTCCCTATGGCGAGGGAAATCGAAAAGTCTTTTGACCAAGACACGAGGGTCGCGACGAACCGTTTCGAAACGAGTTTCGAAGAAACTTGCCTGTTTACTCGTAAGTCGCGAAAATCGAATAGAACACTGGCAAACTCTGTCGTTCAACTTAGCGTGTCGGATGAGGGGAAACTTTCGCGTGCTTCGGTGTCGTCCCCGTGTTTTCCTGCTTCCTGCTTTTCGAAATCGACCTCTTTGTCTCTTGGTCTCGAGAAGAATCGTTAAGGGTTCCATCCCCCTTTTCGTTCACGTCCTTTCCAAAGTGAAATCACATCAATTGCATAATTTCATTCAATTTACACGATCCATCATTTTATCGTCATGTTCGAATCTCTCCGGATGATGGAAGAAAGGAAAGAAGTAAGAAAGTTGATAGGTCTGGATGTACGTCGAAAATGTAACCGGCGGCGATGCAGCCGAGCAACCCGTAACCACGAACTCTTGGCTTGCAGGCAGGTGAAAAGAAAAGGTTTCTCGAAAGGGACGTGGCCTATTTTTGTCCCGGTGGCATTTCTCAACGGCTCTTAAGAATTTTTTTTCTTTCCCCTCGCAGCGGCGCAACGAGCCCATGGTAATTAAGGCCTCGAAAGAGCGCGACGAATGCACGGCCAGGAAACAATGTTCACCCTCCGCTTCCGGTCGTGAGTTTTTCAACCACGATCTCTCTCTTCCTTTTTTTTTCTGCTCAAGCCTCGCGTTACACTCGATCGCGATTTAAAAATCCTTCTTCTAATTTTCTAACTCTCTCACGACCAACGAATCCATATGAATTTCGTCGTTTTATTATTAATAAAAAAGGAACGCTTTTTGCGACACCCTGTGTGTCTCGTCATCGACGAAGAGGAAGAGAAAAGAGGGTTGCTTCTTTCGTTTTCTTCGACGATCTCCTTTGCTCGCCAATCTAATTCCTCGAAACTGTTCCCGTCGAAATGCTAAAGGCGGATTCCTGCGCAGGAAGAAGTAGAATGGGCTATTCGGTTTACCCGCGCAGGGATTTGCCCTCTCGTTCGCCGGACGATCGCTTTAATCAATTGAGCTATTCAAGCCGCGAATAGAGTCAGTCCTTCTTTGCGAGCCTAATATCCAAACGACTGCCTTCTACACGTACCAATTTGCTTCTCGTCTATTCATCCGCTCGTTCAAAGAGCCAGACGCTGATGCTTTCACGGAATAATACACTCGATCAAATTTGTACATCGCCGATTCGATAGAATCTTCTTTAATTCTTGAAAAATGTCCGATCCCTCTCGTATCTAAGCACCGAGTTCGAACAGATTCGTCCTTAGAGAATTCGAGGATTACCCGTTCTCCAAGTTCCACGATGGGCAATTTTGATGCTCGGTTTTCGCGCCACGACCATTTGTTATTTTTTATACCGACCATCCCGCGCTGCTTTAACGGCAATTCTTGGCCGAATACGATCGGCAAGAGAACGTTTCCAAGCGAATCGCGCCGATAATAAATACCTTTACGAGACACCTTCGCGTCGTTTAACCACGTATCGGCGATCTCTCTTGACTCTTCTCTTTATCGTGCCTCCCTGTTCCTTGCGTTTCACTCGTGTACACTCGCTGGCAAACAATAGCTGGCAACCTTTTAAACCTCTCTGGAGACTTAATTCGCCGTAAATGTAACGTATCTTCGTTCTTGACCCGTACGAGCTACAACGGTTAAGCTTCTAGCGACGAATTCGCCTAATTCGATCTGATAAATCATTCCGGGAATAAATATTTAACTCCTTCGGTGAGATACAGTGTTTTTTTCGCCGTTTTTGTAGCGCCGAAAAGAAAATGGGGTTATTTAAGTAGCACTCAGCGGAGTCTTTAACGTGTGCTATCAGCATAAATAATCGTTAAAGGAAACTGTTTGGAAAAAAGTTCATTGAAATTGTGCAGTGAAAGATCTATTTTCTCGCTGATGCTGTTGCACAGATTACAGACTCTTGAAAGTGGGTCACTTTGGTGTACAACGGTTTACAAATGGATGTTAAAATTGATGTTGAACCTTTTCGTCGGGAATTTGTTGAATTGGTCGAAAACGTAGTTAAAACGTGAATGTTTAGTAATTTAATCCTTTGCGGCCGAACGCTTTACAACTGAAAATTAACTAGGGGAAAGTTGCCAAAATTGTACCATTTAAGATATTATGCATAATATGAAGCACGGTATGTCTCTGGTATGTCTGTTTGAGAATTTATCTGAGCAATTTTATAAAATATCATTTAAATATTCTGGACAGCGTTAACTGCATTTTGAAAACAGTTGGTATATCTTACATGCATTAGTAAAAAAATGATACAAAGGTATGATTTGGTTGGTTTCCAAAATCGCACTTATCTCTGAGTTATAAATAATAAATTGATTTTATTTAACATCGAAGACAATAATAACATTTTGTGTTTTTTGACACGCCTGCACAGGCCTCATGTACTCTTAAACATTGTATCATATTTTCAAGTTGAACTTCTTCACACAAACTGCAGAACCACTTCTCTTCATTAAGCGATACAGAAATATTTGCAAATGTGATCTTCTACTTCTGGGTTAGTTATTTAAAAAATTGTTTTTGTTTATCGAATTTATTCAATCCAACTGAATTCTCATATTTTAGTAAAACACAGTGAAATGGTTCGTGTAGCGCATTCGATATAAACGCAATAAAGGTAATATTCAATTTTTGTGCGAGATAGCGGTTCGAAAGACTGTATGAAACGAAACGTCGGTTGTCAACGAGGCTGTCGTTCCCTCGAACAGAGAAGCCGAGATCTTTCTATACACGCGGAAAAGAAGAGCGTAACAGCTGTCAAGGTTTTTGGGGGCTGAAATTCCCCATGGCTTTGCGAAAGCTCGAGGATTTTCTTGGCAACACGAGGTACCCCTCGAACTCGCGATCGCTGCTGCTGCTGATTCTCCACGGATCACTTGGAATTTGCGAGTCGTCTGGGTATTTACACCGACTTGCGCCAAGATTTTTTTTGCAGAATCCATGTATCGTGACCCAATCTTTCGTGCAAAGCTCCGTTAAACGTGAAAACCAGTGTTTCCGGAGATGGAAATCGAAAGAACGGTAAAATGAAATAATGTAGGAGAGTGGACATCTTTTAGTCTTTATACATATACGTTTAGTTTAGATTAAGATAATTTACGATAGTATAGGATGCCTGCGGAAAAATTATGGCGTTTGATCTCGGGAACCGTCCACTAGAACTCATCAATGGGGCTGACGTGGACGGTTTCTGCCCCAGATGCCTGGGTTCTACGCCCGTGATGGACCGCTCGCGAGAAAGGAAGGAGTTACACGCGCGACACCTTACGGCCATCACAGGAAAGGCCCAAGGCGCCTGGAGCGCCACACTCTGCTCAGAAACCCCCACAATAGGGTCATGGTGACGCGTCGAGAGCCTGCAGGCCTGGCGAAGCGAGTATTGCAACGCGCTTCCTCTCCCAGGTCATGGAATGAAAAGGGCTTTTCTGAACCCCCGGCCTAAGGTCGAAAATCGGGGGTGGTCGAGAACCTTACGAAGGGGTCAATCGTCATGTGTCGTTGCTAGCACGTCGTTCCTACTTCAGTTGTTTAGTCGAAATTTTGTCGTAATTTAGTTGTCCATAGTCTAGCCGGTTCGGGTTGTAACTATTTATACACTAACTAGCATCCCCGTCGCGGCTTCGCCAGCTCTCATAAATAAAAACTTGGAGAATTTGAAGTAATAATTGATGTATTATTTTTTGGTGATCAATCTCTAGTATTTCTAAGAACTAAGAAAAAAGTTATTTAAAAATAATCGAAATCGGAGGTGCCGTCCGTAATCTAAATAATTACCTTCAGCCCTGAATCTCATTTCGATATCTCATCGGGCCTAAGAAATATTGACGAATCCGTATAAATAGATTTTAACCCTTTTTACGCTCTTAAGAATCGTATCTCTAAAAATTCCTTCTTAATTTCATGTTTCTAGGTTCAGGGGTTTGGGCTGGGCGTTGATGAGTCAGTCAGGACATTTGTCTTTATATATTTACAGATAATCTTCACTCAATTCAAATCGAACCATCATTCGTTTTCGCCTCACCAGCGCTAAATCCCACAATAAATTTACTGCTATCTCATTAGTAGAAGACGAAGATCGGTTCCAATAGAATCCGTCTGCAGAACCATGAAATACTTGTAGAGAAAGAGCGAAAGACCGGGTTCTCGGATGGAAAAGCATTGCGTTGCAACGCGTAAAAAGCAACGACTAGTCTCGTAGCATCCGTGGAGAAGGAGAGGGTGAGGGTAGAGGGTAGTGTGCGCAGGTATTCGTTAAATTAGGTTCCATCGGCACAGACGCGTCGATTCTACCGTCGGGTTCTATTAATGCCGTGGGACAGAGGAAAATGGAGAAGGCAAAGAGCCGGGAACGGTAAAACCTCTGGCTGGTATACACGGTTGGCCTCGACCGACTCTGGTAGAAAAAAAAAAAAAGAAAAAGAAATTTCTTTTGCATCGTTTTTCCAACCACCACCGACGAGACGCGAGTGCATACCACCCTCCTCTTCACCCTTCTCGCGTCTCGTTCGCTTCCAACGCTCTCCGACTGAGGTGTTTTTTCTGTCACGGAGGGAAGTTGATAAATGATGCGAATAAACAAAACGGGAGGGAGATTAAGGAGGGTCGAGAAAGAGTGGTTACAAGGTGGAGGAGAACCGGGAGAAGAGAGAAACTGGAGCAACGCTGTTTGTTGAGTAGCATTGCACATTATTTATTGGTCGTTGAAAGTCGATAAAAAGTGCTTTTATAACATTGTTCTTTATTATTTTAAGACGCGACTTTCTCTTCGATTCTTCTCCGTTTTTCTTTTTAATCCTTCGACTGCTCAGTACCCCAGGCTCAAACGTTTTGTGTGTACAAAATAAGAATTCAGTCAATAGTATTTATCATTTCTCTTTTTTATTTCATTTTATTTCTCAATTTATTTGTCATTTTTTTTTCATTGTTTTATTACACCATTATAATTGGTAATATGCATTGACAACTTTTATTCGATTATGATTAAGATACACAAGAAAAAAATTATGGACGCATATGTGCCTCTTCAGTTCCTGGCCATCGAATTAGGACAACGTACGAAAATTCCACTTTTATGACTATAATGACATTGTCTTTGGTCATTCAAATTATTACTATAACTAGGTATACATAGCAATAGATTTGTTAAAATTACGTGGGCTGGAGAGTGTTTGTCTGGAGCCTATTCAAAAGATTTCTTTACAACTCTCCAAGCACCATATTATCTGAGTTGAAAAGAAAAATTACAGATATTTGGGAAAATAACGAAGATATAAAAAGCATATGATAAAGCTGTCATGAGTTATTAACTCGTGTTAATAGTATTATATACAATAAATTATATCATAACAATTTGAACAAGACTTTTAATTTTACGGAAAACGTGAAAAATGCTGAAAATTTATACTGGTCCTAATTCGACGACCAGGGACTGTCAAAGAGTTAATTGGTCGTTTAAAATCTAAACCGTGTTGATGGAAACAAAATCGTAGTTACCGCAGCAGTGAACGCGTTCACAATTCGTCGGAAAGTTAGTCTGGCCTGTAAAACGGAAGCTCGTTACCGGGATCGAGTAATGAAATAGAGGCGCGAGGAAACGTGAAAGTTAGACGTAAACATCGACGTTACAGCTAACCGTTCGTCGATCATATCGTAAAATCTTCTTCGAATCGGTAAGAAGAACATTGCCGAGTCGTTTGGTGCAGTTTTAGAAGGGAAACGAGGGCAACGAAAGGTTTACTGGCGCACGCGGAATACTCTTTCATCCGGAATTAACCGAATTCCTGAGGATCCGTGGCGGAGTCAATTTGTACGACGCCAGGAAGTTTGACGACATCCTGAACTCGTGACACCCACCTACACTGGTACACCCACGGATACGCGTACACTCGTGAAAGCTGGTAAACTGATCGGATGAAGAAGACGAATCCAATCAAGACGGCGAGAATCGAGGGAAGGCGGCGTGGTTAGACGTGCCAGGCGACACCGCAAGTTTCGTACGTTTAGGATTACGTTTACGATCGATCGTACTTATCCTACGTGCGATTCTCTTCCCGATTCGCCCTCGAACGATCCACAACTTTCCACCGTCTGCTGACCCCTTTTACGTACCTCGAAACTCGCCAACAATTTCACAACTCCGCGACAGAACCGACGGTCGCGTCGTGACTTTTTGCTTTCTGATCCGGTCCATCAATTAAGCTACTTCTTCTTTACTTAATTAGAAATGCCCCTATTAAATCTCGTTTCGGATTTGCGGAAGATTAAACCGAGACGAAATTTTCAACTCTTTCTCGCATTACCATCGGAAAAGTTCTATAGAACGGTGTGTATAGAGAGTAAACGGATACACCGAGAGAAAACTGTGCGTACAAAAGAGGACTGCGTGAATCGATCGCACCCTCGAAGATTCGCGAATGTAGCCCCCTTTATTCAGTTGCAAGAGCATTAGCGTAACTTCGGGGAATTGATGTTTTTACGTCGGTGGAGGTAATTCAACGAATGGCCATGTACACCAACTCGGGAATCGACGAACAGCAGCGGGGTTTGCTAGGCTGCTAGGAAACCGCTTTTTCCATGGCTGCTAATGCAAAGCTTTTCACCGGCAGTTCTTCCAGCTCGTTTTTTCCAACCCCCTCTTTTGCTTGGTGTTCGCTATCGCGTGGCAAAGAAACCTTTTCTTCGAATTAAACGTACAGCGATGGCTGAAGAAACTGCCAGACGGTTTTGTAATTTGTAATTGTAATCGAGTCAGCGTCCAGTTGTTTGCGATGATTTTTAACGTTGCAATTTATTTTTCATCTAGTATCGATTAATAATATCGTTGGGTGGATGGAAATTTTCCCAAACAACCGGGGGATGTGATTGTTCTCTGTCGTTGTCGTTAACGACAAACACAACGGAAGCGCCTATCATTCACATGGAATTAACTCCATAATGTATACAATTCGAAAATTAACGCGTCCTTCCTTTTTCCTCGCGTCGAAAACGATCCGAGTATCCCGATAATCCAGTTGTAAATAACGAGCCGTTAAATTCGAGCGTCGATCCGGTAATGTCGATAATCGGGGATTTTCCTGGTGCAAAAATGATTTGTATATGATCGATTATTTATCCGAGGTGTGAGGGCTGCGGCGATCACGGTGGCTCGCCAAATCTCGTACCGTGTTCGCGTGTTCGAATAAATAAATATTGATGTAGACCCTTTGCAGCGGTGTATCGTGATATAATCGAATTTCGTACTAATTTAACGGTGCTCGTTGTAAATTCGAACCGGTGAGAACAATCGTTCAGAATCTCGTGGATAGCGATCGATCTCTCGAATATCGTCAGAGTAACAACTCGTTTTCCCGTGTCTATTCTAGTTTCACCGAATCCTCGAATAATCCATGAACGGACAAAGATATTAGAAAGCCAGACATTCTCGTTTTCGTAAAGATAATTTCGCCCTTTTCGCAAAGAAAGATAGAAACCCTTGGGAGTCTGGCGAACCTCCCTCGAAAGCTTCTCTGTAACGCTCGACGGGAAATATTCTCTTTATTTCAAAAAGAAGCGAATCGCGAAGCCTTTTCCTTTCACGGACGTCTTCGTGCAACCGGAGGACTTTGCTCTCTTCTTCCATCAAGAGAGCTCGTTCTTGCCAATCCATGAAATTTTCCTTCAACAGCGTCTTCCTCGATAGGATTTAAAATCATTTCAATTTCGACAGCTGCGTTGGCGAGAATTTTTTCACCACCAACTGAACGGGCATGATTTTCTCAACGAAGAGGAGGCAGTCGAAATGGAAACATTTCGCGTCGTTCTGACGTTCTAGAAGCCTTTATTTCTCGCGGAATGTTTCCCTTTCCTTTCTCTATCGCCGCATACGGGGGTCGTAATTTACCTTTCGCGCGCGGGGGCCTGAGAGAAAAAGAAGATGGGCTGGATGGAAGTTTTTCCAATCTCGTGAGTCGCGAGGACAAGGGGTGTAAGAGACGGTTCGGCGAAGAGGTTCGCGGAAACGCTGTTACTGTCCTGGAAACGTCGCCTGGCGTTTGTTAAATTGAGTTTCAAGCTACGTACGCCCGGGGAACGTGATCCGGCGACTTCGAACGAGTTTAATCTTTCCGGCTGCAGCTGCACGGTCGACCGACTAACAAATGCACTCGCGTTCGGCTAATGGGCCTGCGAATAATTGGCAAACAATCGGCGAACGCGTATCGAAACCAATCCCATTGTTACGACGAGTTCGCGTTCGTTGGCCAGAGTCCATCGACGCCAAGAATTTCCTCTTATTTACTTAATAATACCATCCTCTTCGAGGTTTGGCCGAAAGAAACGGTGCGGCTCGATGGAGACGTGGAAATTTGCAAAGGTTCTCCAGCTCCGGAGTTGCCCCGCCATTTGCCGCTGAACGAGGTATCGTTTCGGTCGAGGAAACGGTTTCGAGAGACATCGGATAACGGTTGAAGAGGAGCCGGAGCAACGAAACGGACCGAGGGAAGGAAATAACGGTGGAGAAAGTAAGAGGGTGACTCGGGGATGCTCTTCTTCTTGACACAGCCCGATTTCCTGCGACACGATCTTTCCAAGGTCTTCGGACTTACAATGTAATTCGAGAGAGAAAGAATGGAACAACGACGGGGTCGTTGGCAAACACAAGAGAGGAGAGAAAGGTAGAGGGAGGGGAAAGAAAAATGTAAGAAGTAAGGATTCGAAGTGGATGAAAAGAAAAGCACCAGCTGTAACGTGAAGTAGCGAGAGAAGGGAAATTGAAAACTTTTACGACCTGCTAGCACGCGAAGAAACGACCGAGAGATTGTTCTTGAGAGATGCTACCCTCTTCTATACACACCGAGAATATTTTTAGCAGCGTGTTACATGGAAATTCTTCCTCGTTTCGCTACCGTGATTTTCGACATCAGTGATCCAAGCTTCGTCGTAAAGCATCATCTAAATTTAGTTAAATGTAAACAACTGTAATACTATCATCTTCGGATAAGTTTCCGAATGGCCCCACTAAAATTGAGAACTCAGGTTCGGTTTACAACCTAAATTGACTACCAGAAATCGATTAAAATTGGTTTCAGAGCTGGATGTCTTACCATTTTTGAGATATCATGGTAAGAAATTTTTGTATAATTTTAGGACTACGTAGGAGGAAGTTGCTAAAATCGTACCACTTAAGATATTATGCATAATATGAAGCTCTGGTATATTTGTTTGAGAATTTAGCTGAGCAATTTTATAAAATATCATTTAAATAACCTGTGGACAACGTTAATTGTATTTTGAAAGCAGTTGTTATATCTTATATGCATTAATAAAAAAATGATACAAAGGTACGATTTTAGCAATCGGTATCCTAAATCGTACTGGTTGGTTTCCAAAATCCTATCTCTGAATTATAAATAATAAATTGATTTTATTTAACATTGGGGACAATAATAATATTTTGTGCTTTTGACACACCTGCACAGGCCTCATGTACCCTTAAACTCTTCATTAAGCGATAAGGAAACATTTGCAGATGCACTAGTTGAAGCCGTGTTTTTTATTGTTATAGGCCTGAATAGCTTTATTCATGTTTTTTGCACTTCACTGTCCGTACTTTCTTTTTGACATAGCTATAACCTAAAAGAAATATCTAAAATATTGATCAATTGGGAAACTACGCCGCAGTACGATTTAGGCTACTCGAAGGCTCTTTTATAATTTTGTTTTATTTAATTTAAAAGTGAGTTTTAACATGATTTGAAAATTGGCGCATGTACATAAAAATGTAGGCTTATGTGTGTGTAAAAAGAAATATCATTAAATTGTTTTTAAAAGAGATAGCGCTGCGCAACATGATTAAAATTTTACATTAGGCTGACCTGCTCTTTCAAATTTGCTAGAACAGCTACTGTTCTATATATGTCTTAGCTTATAACAGATGTTGCTAACTGGTGCCGCCATTCAACATTAAGCGAAATTTGAATGTGGTACGATTTAGGAGACTAGTACGATATTGGCAACTTCCCTCTATGCGCTATTCGATACTGAGCATGCGCTATTCAATACTGCGCATGCGCTATTCAATACTGCGCATGCGCTATTCGATACTGCGCATACACAAAACCTAACCTAATCTAACCTAACCTTACCACGATATCTCGAAAACGGTAAGACATTCAGCTCTGAAACCAACTTTACTCGGTTTCTTGTAGTCAATTTAGGTTATATATCAAATCTGAGTTCTCAATTTTGGTGGTGCCATTCGGAAACACAGCCTCATCTTCCTACATCGTCTGGACAAGCATCAGGTTTTTGAAAAAGAAAATGTTTTTCTCGATACTTTTTCCGATATCCTCGTACGAAAACATCTACCAGCAAATCGAATATTTATCATATAAATTTCAATTTCTGATTCGAGAGAAGAGTCGTCGAGAAATCTCGATATTCATCAGGAATTTCTGCTCCGCCGACGATTAGTTGGATAATCGACATTAATCGGTGCATCCCGTCCGATTTGTAAGTCGATAGGAAATACTGGTCGCTGGATTCTGCGAGATCTCGAGACCTTTTTCAATTTAACCGGGCAGCAGGAATACACGATGCTGCAAGTCTCCTCTGTCGGTGGAGCATCCGTTTGGCCGGGACACGGCCAATTATCGTAAAAAATGCAGCAAACAGCGAGGAACTGACGGTAACGAAGATGGCCGAACGAAGCTGGTACGCTGCCAAACGTTGACAAACGCGATGCTGTGTCCTTGCACGCGATTCAATCCGTTCTACCTTCTCCTCTCGCGCCAGTTTCCCGTAATTGATCTCCGCTTTCATTCGGATTTATTTCAAAGTACAACGCCTCTTATACGAGACGAGGAAAAATTCGGACGTTGTAAACAAGGATTTTCGGGGGTAACCAATTAACATGCAAGGAGATGATAAACACGAAAGTATGTCGATGGAAAGAATGAGAAACAATAGTCGCATCGTATTTTTCCATCGCGTTGGGAAACAGCGCAGCGGGGAAAGTCGATTTCCGGGAGAGATTTTCATAGAGAATCGCGATAAGATTCGAAGAGACGGCAGAGGTGGAAGAGGAATAAGAAGGCGAGTAGGAGAATATCGGTTCTCGGTGAGATTCCCGGGGATAGAACAGGGGCCAGGTCGTGTCGCTGAGGGAATTATCTTCGAATTTCTCGAGATCAAACGGCGTGACTGGGTTATTCGGTTATATTCGATTCTGGTGCGAAGTTGGAAAATTTACGCGGTCCCTGGGGCGGCGAGCGCGGGGCTTTCGAAAATTCCGTGGGAAGAAGTTTTGCTCGATACTCGATGCTGGATGCTGGATGCTGGGCTGGGCGCGCGTCGATTCCCAAGTTTTCCATCGAACCGGGGAAACTTGCCGCTACGACGACGCTGCCGAGCATCTCGAGATTTCTCCAATTTCCACTACGCTTCTCAAAGAGATTTACCTCGTGCGAGCGGAATGCATAATACGCGAAATAAGAATGACGATCGAATAAACATCGACCGAGCTCGTTCCTGCCTTCGAAGCACCGCTGCGAGTATTGCAAACTTTCTTTCGATTTTCTATCAGACCCCGCTACGAAATACTGAAAAGTATTTGACGTACAATCAGTATCACGTGTATCGTTACATTGGTTAAAATTAAAACGCATACCTGACCTTCGACCTTTGATTAGAAAATTCGCATAAAATGTTATCGCTTTTTCACATTTGACTGTGATTAATTTTACATCATATATTTATATTTTTATTTGTTAAATTCGATAAACACGTGTAACCTAACGTCATTTACCACGACAGGTTACTTGATCGGTTGCGGTACAAATAAGTATATATTAAATCTCGGTACGTTTACTGTTAAGAATTCTCGACACGCAATCTCGAATAGCAGAAATGCCAGAGAACTTTCGAACGGCGAACGTCGAGTCATCGTATCTCTATCGAACGCTTTTCACTGCAACGATACCTGGGTGCGAATGGTATTAATCCTCTTAGCGATTAGCGTAGGATGGACGATGGAATAGCTCGTTTTCGCAGTATCCCTTTTACGTAACGATTAACGATTTCTGCAGTTACACTCGATGCGTGGGCGTGTATACATAGAGAGCGAGTTATATGCATGTGCACGTAGAGATTTTATCGGTAGCGTTAACGACACGTGGCTCTCGTATTTTAATTAACTCTAATTCGAGTGTAGGAAGCCGCGGTTCGAGGACAAAGTGAAATAATGTCGGGATAACGTTCCTCGTGGACGCCTCTCGTCGGTTCCGTGTCGAAATTTATATTACGACGGTACACGGGGACGTCGCGCGTCACGAAAGCAATGTATATTCATTTGCACGCTTCCTAGTCTCTGCCGGCTCGTTTCTACCAACCATTTTACCCGGCTGTCGTTAACGCAGACTGGATCGTATAACCCCCCTTGTAAACGGTTTGTAACGATTTAGAACGTCCTGACACGTGAAACGATATGTGTAGGTAACTCGAGTATAGAACGCTGCTTTCCGTGTGCGGTCATACTTTTAACCTCCTTAGACAAGAATCCTCGAGGAAACGCACTCCGCTCTGCAGGATTGGTCGATGCTTTTAACCCTCCTTTTAACCCTCTTCGATGTTGGAAAAAGGGTTCGGCGAAACTAATCCCCTTTGAAGAGATATTAAGCTGTTGCGTATCAATTGTACAAATATTGCCTTCTACTTGACGTTCGCAAGTGGATTCAACAGACTGGAAACGAGACTTTCGATTCGTCAAACCAACGAGACGGAGTCTTCTCGGATGATCTTCTCGAAAATAGCGCGAGGATTTTCATGTTCGACGCGTCAGTCGAATCGTCCCAGTTGTTAGTTTTTGAATTTTTCTCGATATTCGTCTGTCTTGGAAGCTGGGAAACGACATTCGCTCGATATCGTTTTATCATTTATCACTTCACGCTCCATTAGCATCGCCTCGACGACATACGTGGTCGAAAGTAGAAATTTTCAAGCGCGAGCATTTATTAAATTGCACTTTCGTCGATGCAGTTACAATTATTAAAAATACGCCGAAGGGAACGAGTTGTTGTTTGTCAACGAAATTTATTCACAGAGTTGTCTGTCCCCTTTTCTCGGCCTGTCTACCGATCGAATTATTTATGGTACCGTATACATGGGTAACGAGACGCTTCTGCTTTATGAATCCCATCGAACCGAGACGCGTAACGTTGCCTCGAGGAAATTTCGGTAGTTCAAGAGGACCCTTTGAGTCGTTGAAATATATAGGCCCCTCTCTCCCTCTCAAGGAAGATTGCCACTGAATAAGGCAGCAGGATACAAGGCGTGCGATGTATCAAACAGAAATATCTAAATGCAGAGTTTCAATGAAACGGAAGAGACGCGAGTAAACGGAGCATGCTGGAAAGAATAACGAACTCGGATCACCGGGGGGTTATTATGATCTTTATGAAATACAGGAAAAGGATCGCAAACAATAATTGGCGACAATACAATAATTAATATAAAAGACAAGATAGCAGTGTTAAACGCGAAATTGAAATATCAGGCTGAAAATTATTCCGCGATTAATACATAATTAGCCGTATAATTCAATTATTTCATCCATCAAGAGCGTTTCGTGCTCGACATGGAAAAAGTGGCAGGTTAAACGTTGAATATTTTATGTTCATAAATTTCGTTACTCGCAAGTTGTTGCTACGTAATCGAGAAAATAACGCGACTGCGAACGGTTCGTCGCTCAATCGAGGGTATTAACGTTGTTGTTAATTATATAGGGGCACCTTTCGAGTTACGAGCGTAGAGTTCCGTCATTCCATCGCTGGTGGTGGAAACGCGGTTTGTCACGGGAAAATTAACGCGTAAAAATAATTAATCGCGTTAGCGAGAGCAAACGATGCGATTTATTACACGGCACGAGAAACATTTTTCCTCTTTTCCCATGGAATCGAAATAATTTCGCTGAAATTCATTGTAACGCTTTTCCACGCTAATTAAGACACCGAATGCAGTTTCGTTTTGAACGGTAAAGAAAGGAGAGCACGGCAAAAAGCATAATAGGGTTTACTGACAATTGCAAAGAAAAGTATCAGTATAAATAAATTGTATTATCATTCGTTGCGATATAATGAAAGTTATGCAACCGTTTTGTAACAGTAGCCTTTACAATTCGTTTACTTGCATATTATACTATTTACAATTTCTTGAATTTCATTTTAATTGACTTAATTATGATTTACGTTAAAACACAAAAGGGCTTGTGAAGAAAATAAATGTCCATGAAACGATTGACATTGAAAATCCTCGTTGATCGTGCGTTCAGTCCTCTGGACCGTTGTCAATTTCCATGCTCTAATGTGTCCCCGATAACCGGAAGTCATCGATGCGTTGACGGTGGTGCTCGTAGCGCCTTTGATCGTGAGAGTTGGAGCGAGGACTAAGAATGTCGCAATCAGGAGATATTGATTATGCAATTTGGGGAGCCGAGCTCGGCATGCCGCGGATTAGGACGAATCCTTGACGATTTTCCTGCAGCGTTATACCACCCCCATTGAATAGGGTAATTTTGGAGGCTAACGTCCCTGCTAACGGAACGGAATCTTCTGAACAGGATTATGCTGCAAGTTCGAGGAAAGAAGCGTTCTGTTCCTGCAATTATTTTAGTTATTGCTAAAAAAAGAAAAATAATTTGTACTCTATTGCTGAGTTATGTTTTGAATTACGCTAACACGTGTGTTTTCAACGAATTCCCAGCAAGGTGGAGGAATTTCGTACGATGACTTCTCGACGTACGAGGCGGAAAATTGAGCGGAACAATTTTCCCTCGTAATTTCTCGAACGAAATGAGGAACGGAAACGGGTCAGGAATACCCGACGGTCGGTTACAGGTCTCGGAACGAACGTACGAAAACAGCCGAGAGAACGTAGTCCGCGGCAATCGGAAGCGATATTACTCGCCGGACGAACAGGGAATACCCGAGGGGGGAGTGGAAAAATTCGAAATTGAATTTTCGAGGCTTGTTTGCAGGCCGGGATGAACGATCGATTATTTGCGAGAAAAATAATGCGCGCCTACCGCTGTCGCCTCTGCTCGCCACTTCGAAATCGAATTATTCTCCTAGCGATAGCGTAACGCGATTAGGGTAGTTTCGGTGCTCGCCAACAATCGACTTTCGTTAAAAAATTGAAGCAACCGATACCTGGTTACCGACGATCTAGGGAATCACAGTTCGATCGGGAATTTGCTGCGATATAAAAGCACGCGAAACGGTGTCGAAGGATATCAAAGCTCTGGATACAACTGACCCAGGGAAGCATTAATAAATTCATTCGCGCTTCCACGGGCAGCTTCCTTCCCCCTAGTCACTTAGATTTTACCCTTCCAATTTCTAGCTGGGGGAAAATAGGTTCCCCAGCGTGTTCCTACGTGCCTTTTAAAGCAGAAGTCTCTTCGAAGAGCAGCCACGTACTTGTACGTGCACGTACGAAGAGATACGCGCAACACTATAGGAGCAGTAATCGGAGCAGCGACAGTAGCGCCGCGACGCGGCGTGTTATTGATCGGCACCCCTTTTGCGCCACCCCCGTCGCGTCGCGTCGGTCCGAACCTTCCTTCCTTTCTTCCTTCCTTCTGCTGGCACGCCACTCAGAAACGACCCCTAAGGTTTACGTGACCCTCGAACGTCGCTGTACGGGCCACCTTTCTCAAAGACTTTCGCGGAAAATCTCCCTTGAATCTTCATCCTTGAACGGTCCAGTTGACACTGACCCTGGCTGGTCCTCGCTTCTGCTTCTTCGTCAACGAACAGAACCACTCCCAAAGTATCAAGCTGCCCGACAGATGGGAAAGTCTGATACGATTCGACGACATAAACGTACCGCGGGAAGTAGCACTTACGCTATATCAATTTCAAGTCGAAACTTTAATGAAAGTCAGTTTTACTTCTTCCGGGAGTTTTGGTGCACCGGCTGCTTTTGACAAATCAGACATTTCGGCTGGTGGAAAGCTTCCTTCTACTTTGATTACACCGGGCCAGTGTAAGGGGTAATAGATTTTCAACGATCGCATAGGTTGTTACACCGGAGAATTCGTAATAGGGTGATTTATCAGTGTGCAGAATCTCGTTAAAATTTAAGGGTGTCACTTTGGGAGCAAGCCATCGTTCCGATTTATTAAATTAAACGAGCGGCGTTGTAAATTTTTAGGAATCGTTGCGAGCTCTGTTCGCTTTTAACGTAAATTTATAACTCGAAGCTCGTTAAAATTTGAGTAACGGTAATGGTTACGTAACCCATCGCATTTAATTTAGATATAAATTCGAGATATTAGGTCAAAATTCTCGGCTTTGAATCGTAGAAAGTCTTCGTTACCTGTTAGAAGTACGATCGAAGCTGGCCTAAGGGTTGCCGTTGACCTACGGATCCAATTTACGAATTGGGTTGACATTATTCTCCCCTGAGCTTGTTTCTTCTTCAATCTCGAACAAGCAACCACGAAGACACGCAACTAACGTATCGAACGGCGAAACGAGGGTTGGAATCTCCTTTATAAAACATCGAAATCTGTGATAATGCCGTTCGATGGGTATATTTCCTAGTCGAAATGGACGCAAAGGGGGCAATGTTCTTGAATATCACGCTGTTAGAGGCTTCCAGGTGGTTCATTGCTCAACGTTTCGTCGCGAAACGATCCCCAGAGGAGGAAGGTAGCCGTCTAACGGGCAAAAGTGGGCTAGTCGTTCCCGTGGCCGTCGTAATTCCTCGAGATCCAATTTGCGAATTGGGACGGGGACGTTTCTCTTTCGACGGCACGTTTGTCGCGTGGATCTTCTTCACGAATGGCAAAGCGTTTCATCATCCATGGAGAATTGTTCAAACCATTCGTGGATGGAGCACTCCTAAGCCTGGACGCTTTGTGTTAATTGCAGATTAAAGGCGAGTTCCAGTCAATTTGAGATAAAGAGAAAGATACGCCCGTTGTATTCAGCTTAAGTAACGTCTGGCACGATGAGAATTAAGCTTATCATCGTATGTTTTTTCAATTTCAGAGGGATAATTTCCGTGAAAGTTGTAATTACCGTTCGCATAATCTTCATAACGAGATCGTGTGTCAGTATTGTTCCACTGGCTTCTAATTATCGTTGCGTCGTACTTTCGATTAGAAGAGACTTTGCCACGCAAACTCGACGCTCTCTTCCCCCATCCTGTTAATCGATTCTCGCCACGTTTGTCAAACGCCACGAGAATGATCGTGAGCGTGAACGCAATCGGTAGGCCCGAATTTCCAGCAAACAGAGTTAACGAAGCGAGCTGTAAATAGGCGGCGGAACGGTACACGCGTGTTTCGAGCTCGCACGCTGCTGTAGGCGCGAATATTTATCGAACGAAACGAGAATCGAACAGGCGGGGTGATATAAAAATAACGCGCTAGTTAATTCGTCAAGACGCGGTTAACATTTAACGTGTTTTTGACAAATTTCCAGCAATAAACCCAGGATTCGCTTTTATCTGCGCGAATTAATCAGTTTCGCGTAACGTATTCTCCGTTTCCTGTTTTTCTTTGCCTCTTGATCAGCAACGAGGAGGGAACGGTAAATAGAGGGATTACTCGCCTCGAGCGAACCGGTATAAATTTTCGAATTGGAATTAATCGGCCTCCCCCGGATCTCCGCCTTGCTGCTGAAAATTCGTTCGCGAGTAAATCGTACACGGCTAGCACGCTGCCGCTCGGGGAGTTGTCCGAACGACAAAAGCTGGGTCGATCCGATATAAAAAGGAGAAAGAGTCGAGATTGCGGCGGATTCCAAGCGGCTACGTGGCTCGTTTTTCCGTAATTTCCGATCGATCGGCTGTCGAACACTGGCCTCGATCGGTCCAGGTCCGTCGGGATCCAGACAATTGTTTCGTCCTCCTAATAGTTTGCTTCAAATTACTCCGCCTCGGGCGGAAGATAGAAATGAACTAAACGAACTTTGCGCTGGCTTCAAATTATCTAACTATGATATCTGTACGGTGAAACGTTAGTACGGGTCAGAAACGACTTGGCTATCGTCTTCCACGGTCCGTCATTCCCGGCTTAACTGAATCACCGTCGAGTTTCAAGCTACAGGAAATTAGCCGTCCACGGTTCCCAGCCGAACATACATCACCGACGTAAAAACCTTCTCGTTCCCGTTCCCGTTCCTGTTTCCCTGCAGAGGCGGTAAGATGGTGCAGGATATTACGCGAACGGAGAATTAGTTTTCCGCGGACAGTGGAAAAACCGACGCGGCTTTTAACAGACTGTCGACCAGGGAATAGACCGTCCGAGAAAGTTGCAAGCTAATGGACAACTCTCGTTATCGTTATCTGATAACTGATTAGCTTGATGTCCGGTGTTTCTCAGACGTTTCCTTCGCGAATACCTCGACTCGAAATGGCTTTTCTTCGGAGGGGAAACGGTTGATGGGTAGATTAGTAAGAAATATTTGTCCTTTGAAATTCGTTGCGTGTATTTTCTGTTAAATAAAGAAGAATCCGTTAAGGGGTTACGTCTAGTTAAGATCGGGTAATTTTCAAGATATTTTTTACCGTCCTAATAAATATTTACTATGAAGTGAAATATACCATCGAAAGATAGATGTTTTAAAGTAGTTTTAAGATTTTTTTAAGATGATTTGACAAGAGGGATAATGATAAAACCAAAGAAGATTGAGTTAGTATATTGTAGTGTTAAGGGCCTGAACGAAGGATTTTTAATTCTGTTGAAAAAATTTTTTTTATCGCAAAGAAAACAAAATTTGACTTCAAAAACCGGATTTTTCAGTAAAATTGTTGTTATTTTGGTGAAAGTCAAAATTTCGCAAAACCCTTCGTTCAGGCCCTTAACAATACAATATACTAACTCAATCTTCTTTGGTTTTGATTTCAAATAAGCGGTTTGGAACATATAGTGGCCATCGCAAGAAAAGGGCGTTCCACGAGAAGAGCAGTATTTCCCTAATTTTTAACATTTTACTTTTGAGAAATTTTCAAATTACTTTAAAATATGTATTTTTCAATGGTATTTTTCACTTCATCTTCTATCTTCTATCTTCTATCTATATAAATAAAAATTAAATGCTGTTCGTTGGTAAGCGCATCACTTTTTTTTTGAATGACTGTAATCGTCTGAATAAGGTTTTTAGGGAAAGAAAAATTGGAAAAATTGCCCGGAAAAATGGAAAATTCAGAAAACAATGGAAATACTTTTTTCTATGGGATTTTTGTATGAACTAAAGACCATAACTCATAATTCGAACGATGGACATGGGTAATTCTTTTTTTGTTTTGTTCGTTATGCTCCTGGAAAAGAAGAAAATGTAAAATTTCCCATTGGCGTACTTCTGAATGTAGTCCTCCTCAAATTGAATATCCATGGCCACAATCGTTAATAAATACAATGATCACTCAGAAATACGTTTTTTTCACATTTTTACTTTGTTTACACATTTCCAATAGCTTTTCACAAATTCACAAAACGATCACAAACAAATTTATTGAAATTTGTACAGAACAACGTCTGTCGGATCAGCTAGTAGTAAATATTTATTAAAATCACGTGATTTTCCCGATTTCAACTAGGCGTAACCCTTTAACGCGTCGGTTCGGAAAGATCGCGTGAAGTTTGGTACGGTGGGCTCGGAACGAGCTATGAAATAGAAATAGAAATAGAAACGGTCTGGCCCGCGGGTAGTAAAGGCATCGCGTGCAAGTTTCTCGAGATCGTTGGTACGGATACGTAAACCGTTTTAAGGATTCCATCGCGTTGTAAACAGGCACGGTCGTTTTCCCGGTGTGAATAAAACTGTCGCCCGTGCGGGTGGCGAACAGAGGGTCCGCGAACGAGCCCGTAAACAAACGACCCGTGTCTTATCACCGTGGAACTGCATTTTATTATCTAAATGGCTTTCAACGAGAGCCAACGTCAACTCCGTAACCGGAACGATGCTTTACGCGAAACGGCCTCTCGAAGAAAACTCCCTAGCGACACGATCGCTTTTCATCTTCTTTCAAGAACCGTGATTCTCTTTCTGCTCGTTTCCTTCTCAACTTTTATCCACCTTGCCCAGTCGTCGCAGACACCGCGACTAACGAAACAATAGAAGTAGAGAGAAAATTTATGTCGAGATGGTTTTCACCCCCTCTGCTTGTAAAGGGAAGAACATTTAGCCCGGGGGATAGTCTTTTTCCAACAAGCTACCTACTTTTATTTCGCCAATTTCACCTTATAAAGTGTAGCGAGTACTTGAACCCTTGTACGGCTGCAATTCTGAATTGTTCATCCATCTACCTGCAATCCGAACGAGACTCTTGATAAAAATAGAACAACGTGCGTTGTGCAACTGCGATTTCAAGCCGGGATACTTGCTGAAATCTGTAGACCAGGTTTACAATGAATCCATTCTATCCGATGTTCAAACGATCGGACGGATGTATCGTAAATCTCTGGAGAGCGGAAAAAAAAAAAAATCTGTTCTACCTTTACGAGACGATCCGATGTCAAGAATCGGTCGTTTGATACACGCAAAATCAGAGGCGGAATGAAAAATTTTTCGTTGGCGCGGAACATTGAACGGGCGCCGCTTTTAAATCCGATTTCGAAGATAAAACACGCTTCTGCACTCGACGCAAAACTTCCCTTTGCGTTTCCCCTTTGTTTCCACGTCAGTCGTCTCTCCTCTCCACGGCTCCTGTCTCGTCCGGAAAATTGACCGAGTGAAACTGCACGCCGGCTCGTATAACTTATTTAAATCGCTTTTATAAGCCCCCCTTCGTGCGTCCGCGTCGCCATTGTATCCCCTCGTTGTATCGCCTCGTTGTTACCCGTATACTCGAGCTTTTCCACCAGAAATCGTCGGATGACCAATCGTTTTTATCAATTTCTATTCCAGACTATAAATCAAACTCAGCCTTTTTACATCGTACTTGCTTCGCAAATGGGATTACCTGAAACTACCGCTCTTACACTTGTTATCCTCTTATCGCTCGGAAACTAACAATAGAACCACACCCATCAAAATAATGGGTTTCGAATTTTTATTTTCAAAAGTACACGTTCACGGAGTTTTACTGATTTTTCGACGTGCAGGTTGGGTTACCACAGGTTACAAAGGTTACATGCTGGATTCGTCCGTTCCGTTCGACCCATTCTATCCATAATACATCCGTCCTCTTTGGGAATTCGTTTAAAAGATTGATTTCGATCGAGGTAGAGGCGAGTGTCCGTTTACCTTTTTTATTTAAGAGAGGATCGAGGCGGTTCGCGTCGCTAGGCAAACTGGCCAGACGATGCAAAAACGAGGAATCGGGAAGTGTGTAGGTGACGGGGGATGCGGCAGACGAGCGTTCACCTGTCGCAACCCCGTTTTCTAGGACTCTTGCCAAGTACACGGTCCCGATCGATGCGAACCAACGAAGGCTCGAGGCTAATCAAAACGTCGTCCGTGCGAGCCGCACGCTAGGGGAAGCCGACTTGAACGAAGAAGAAACCGAAAATTCACCGGAGACTCCTTCCATCTACTCTCATCCCTTTCCTTCCTTCCTTCCTTCCTTTCTTCATATACCTCCCCTCGGGCTTTGCTGCAATCTTTCAGCCAATCTAATCAGTCGGTACGCCTGTACAAATCTGCAGGAATTTAGGACCGTCCTTCCGTTATCTAGATTATTTAGTGTCTACTCGAACTGTCTCTTTCTCCGCCCTGCTCCATTTTATCTCTTGTTTTTTTTTTTCTTTCCCCCATCGTGGAGTTCCTTCCCCTTAACCCTTTCGGTACCGAACAATTTTGACAAACGAATCCCGAACGTACTCGAACATTATTCTTTCTTCCCTTCTTTACGAAATACAGTACGGAGCACTTAACGTGACCACTGTTGTTAGTAGTCTAAGAAAGAACACAGGTAATATAATCATTTTGAAGCATGTTATTCAGGGGGGAAAAAAATTCAATCGGTCAGCTAACAACGGGATAATTCAAGGTGGTCACGTTAGGTAAAATCGCTGGTCACACCGTAAATTTGCGCGGAGGTTGGCTGATAGTGAGTGTGTTAAGAAAATAACGATACAGGGCCGGGTATTTCAATATGTGCACACACGCCGGTGGCTTTTAGCGCCTTTTCAACGTACTCCCCGTTTCAATCAACGACGTGCCACTTAATCGTCCCCTGTTCTTTGCCTGTAATATGAATTTTGCACGCGACCAGAGTCGCGAGAAACGGAGCGGACGAAAGGAGCAAGTTTCAATTTGTTGGGTTAGCGAATCGTGTGACGAGGAAACGCGACTATTCGCGAGAGGAACGCGCGATAGGATCGTTCGGCTATAGTTTTCCAAGCGTCCAGGTTCTGTGGTCGAAACGAGGCTTATGTAATCGACGGGCGTTATACCGCGAGCCTTGTAACACGTGTTACTGACGTTGCTGCTACGATTTACGAGGATCGATTTTTGCCTCGTTTTTTTCTCTTTTCCCTCACGTACACACACACGTATGCACGCTCCTTACAACGGCGAACTTGGCCGTAAATTATGGCTTGCTAGCTCCACCACCCTCCGGAACCATCGGTCGCGCTTAAGTATTCAGCATCGGGCCACTTACGCGTTCGTTCGATGCATTTTTATGCGGCTGATTATCTTTTTCCTGTTCCCTTTCCTCTTTCTTCTTCCCCTCCCCGCCGCGACAGGATTCTGGATTCACGGCTGACGCGACTTCCGCGATCGTTATCCTCGTCCTGGATCCGAAATAAAACCACCAACGTTGTACGCGCGATTGCCCGCCAATTGCGTTTTCTTTTCTTACTTTTTTCACCCCCTCGTTTCATATCGAACGGGGTTGCTTTATTGTCACGACCGACGTACATTTTGCGTCCACTGAAACGTACGAAGGTAAGAAAAACTGAACGTCGAGGAATTAGTGAAATTTAAGCAATAATTTCATATTCAAACTTGGAAGCTTTTCAAAGACAAGTGGTGTAGTAAAAGGGTTAACAAGTGGGTCATTGATCTGGTCGGCTCAGACGTTGCTGCGGCTCTTTCTAAATTAGACGACAAAGCACACCGAAGGGAGGGCGACGTAAACCATCCTGGAAGATGCGTCATTTTAACAGGAGTTAACGGTCGGAAATGCCGCCGGTCGTTAAGCACTTTCGACGAATCTCTGGAAGACGATCTCTGCATGCGCGCCGCAGCCGTCTCTTCTCGTACGCGTAGCAACGTTTATGGCTCCGCGGGAGCATGAATCATGGACCGTAAAGACGTTCGCAGTGTTCCGCTCCTTTGCAGGCTTTTATTGCACCGGGGATAATTTGTTGACTGCATCGAACGCACCAACGTTTCGCATTCGTGGAGTCGTAGAATCGTAGAGAGCGCGATCCGTGAACGATGATCAGGATCGGTTCGTCGTATAAAAAAATCAGGAAAATCGAGCAACGAATCGTGAAACGATGAAACGCGCCAGTTGATATCGTGCAATTAGTTGCGATCAGAAATTCCGAGTTTCCTGGACCGAGAAATTGGATTAACGCTCGATGCGATGATTTAGAAAATATATATCTCTGATAGATAGTGCAGGAATAATTGTTAATTGCTCGGATGAGGATTTCTGCTGGTAAAGCACGGCAAACAGAAAAGAGCAATTTACTTTATTCCCATATTTTACTTGTTATTTCAAACACGAAACGCGACTCCACGTTCGTTAGGTACACCTGATATTCTGATTTTTCCGAGTTCTCATTTAATTTCCAACCTCGTGCCTGTAAATTACCGATCAACATCTCCCTACGAATTCCATTTGCCAGCTTCGTAAGCAGAAATCGGTGACAGACACTCGAAACGTCGTCGTCCGAGGTTCGATTATTACGAGCGTACGCGAAACTCGTGGGGTGCGAAGGGAGGAAAGGGAGGAAGGGCACCGGTACGTGCTACGCGGGACTCTCGTTTTGCGTGAACTCGAGTAAATTGCGAATCGCGAAACACGGCAATCGTGAGACGAGAGGGAGGACGACGACGACTGCGAGGAGGGACGAGGGGTTGAAAAGGGAGACCCGTAACGAGGAGTACAGCGACAACACGCGCGAAGAGGGGTGCGTTTTTCGTGGTTAGATGAAAAGCGGATTCGTGCGTAGACGCGACAGCCTCGACGGAATATCAATTTTTTCTCCCCCGACGAGCTGAGCCATCCGCTTCCGGCTGTCTTTGGACCCGAGCACAGCGGTTCTTCCTACCCTTCCTCGTCGCCCGCGGTTTCGGACATCGTGGAAAACGTTGTCGGCCGGATTGGAAAGTTTCTCAAGCGGAAGAAAGTTTCTAACCGAAGCGCGGCTTCTACCAGAGGCTTTTTCAGGATCCTCCAAAGAGAGCGTAAAAATCTCTCCCCGAGTTCCGTGATACGACCGAACGAGTCATTCTTTTCTCAAAGAGATTGCGTTACCACTGCCTCTCCACTCTACTTCGATGTTCTTCTACAAAACTTTCTGCTCTCCTGAAATCCGTTCGTTTTCGCTCGTCGATTGACAAAAACATTTACCTTAGCGACGGTAATTGATCGCGTTTCATGGAAAATTTGCGTGTTCCAAGGAACATCCGGCGCGACATCCGCGCCGCTCCTCGACCCGTTCCTTTTCACCTTCGCGGCTCCGTTCCTAACACTCAGTCTCGTTTTCTTTTTTTTTTTCCTCGAGAACAGTAGTAGCTCGATCCGCAAAGGATGTTTGCCTAGTGCACCCTTTGTCTCTTTGCGTTCGCATTCGACTCGTACGAGAGAGCTTTGAAGGGACTTTGTTTGCGTCCACGCTTTCCGGAAGAGCGTTTCCTTCGGGCGCTCGGAACCGAGACGATTGCTTGTTCTATCTTTCTTTCCTTCTTTCTTCTTCTATCCTCCATTCTTCTTATTTCGCTGAAAAAATCTTGTTTTTGGGCCGACTTCGCGTTAGTCACGAGTATTTGCGAGCTGAAAGCGGACCTCGCTTTCCTCCTTGAACCCGGAAAATGAATTGACGGTGGAACTTGATATTTACCTCTGGTAAAACGAGTAGAAAATTGTTCCTGGAAATTAAAATTCATTACCTTTTTACGCGTTTCTGTGAAACTGTAATCTAGATTAAAGTTTACGATTACCTTAGATGCGAGTATAGGACTCGTTAAAGGGATCTTAAAGACTGTCGCTATCTAAGGAAAGTGTCGCTGGTACGATTGCGTGCGTGTTCGACAGAAAGTGCACCTAATCGTTTGATAGCGATTGTTCGCATCAACAAGTGGCAGGTGTGGAGCAACCAGCGTATAACTCGCGAGCGGATTCGATGTTCTGATACTTTGACGACGAACGAACGCACGCAATGATGCCTGTCACGACAGCCTACCTGCCTTCCGGCCACCGTTTACTCGGCCAATGGGCCTTTCAATCGATATCACGTCTTCCGCGTATTCTTTAAAGCAGGGGCGGGCAAATAGCGGCCCGCTAAGAGTTTTCTTGTCAGAAAAATCCGCTTTGAACCGAGATTTTCTTCCCGTGCGCGACCGAAGATTCGTCTCGTATTTTCCACTAGGGCGACCTATTTCCACGTCGATACATTGATTTTTTATGCTACAATTTATACCTTTTTGAAATGCTCCGCTTCCACAAAGTGGCCCCCGAGCCAAAACAATTGCCCAACCCTGCTTTAAAGTGTTCAGAGATGTAGAAGAAAATTTACCCTTACTAGAGCTGACGTTTCGGCGAGATCCAAAGATTAGGGGTTGAAAAAGTGTCGATGTTAAAAGTCGGCCGATTCGGTGTCACGGGCGATTTTCGATAAAATATCAGGACGGTGAGTAGGGTCGAGCCGATAGCAAGCAATCCGGGATGAAAATATCGAGTGTGTCGCGTTGCAGGTGTGCCCGTTTGATCGAGCGGCACCTGGTTATATTCACCGTTCGGTTTAATCTCGATGTTAAGATTGCCACCGCGAAAATTGGACCGAACAGTGCTGGACTAGAATTTGATGCCTCGCCGGGGAAAAGGCAATTAAAGCCGCGTGTCGACGTTTCCCATTTCAGGAATATTTCTGCCGTAGCGCGGGCGCGGAAACCATCCGGTCTCGTTCCCGAAACCGATACAAACGCGGAAACGAAGGAAATCGATGTTCGATCGAACGATACAATTTGCACACGCGAAGATGAAACGATTATCGAGCCTCGAATCGAGCCAGATCTGTTACCACCATGTTTGACGATCAATTAGCTTCAGTCGTTGTTTTCTATCCCAGGAACAGGCATCAGGGTAATTGCTCCGGACAGTGTCTTATCTATAAGATAGATAAGTGTATTATACTAATTGTGTTTCGATGAACTTGGTCAGAAGAGGGTTGATTTTTCCGCGGATGAGCTAGCGGGGATAATATTCGTTTAACACTAGAACAACCGGCGATTGACGTATACCTACTTCTTCTGGAGGGGTCAAAATGACTTGTTTTTCAAATTAATAAGTCATTATTACGTATTACAACATTATTAATAAATCATTATGTCTCTTATGGTAATTTTGTACAATGTAGATGTACGAAAATATACTTAATATAATTAATATAATATACTAATATAATAATACACTAATATAATTAATATAATATACTAATATAATAAATATAATACACTAATATAATTAATATAATACACTAATATAATTAATATAATATACTTAATATACTTAATATAAAAATAATATAAGGAACTTCAAAAATGACAAGTTTACCTACGTTCTGTGGAGGTCAAAAATGACTCATCTCGGTATATGGAGGTATACTGCATAAAATTTGACATCAAAAAGACAAAAGATAAAAAAACTGTTTTACAGAATTAGTTAGTAGCATATTTAGAAAAATGTTAGAAACCCAAATGTACTGAAAATGAATAATGATTATAAGAAATGCCAAACAAGTTATTTTGACTCCCTTTGGTAGATCTAGTGTTAAAGACAGTTCTATCGCGTCGACGACACGGTGATTGATTAAAAAATACAAGCGATAGCGGCACGGTGACGGATGAATCTTTATGAACGAACTCGTCAGCGACTAGCGAGGATTTCATCGAGCACACACCCTGAAGAACTGGTACGATGTTCGTTAGAAGATACGGAAGTGTCACGCGATATTTGCGTGACAAAGGGAGGAGATGCGTCGGGAACGGAATGAAGGGAAGGATAGTGAAAATAAAACACGCGTGCGGAACGGAAAGGAGATCGTGACAAAAGCGTTAATTTAATATTTCACTATTAATCGTGACTGGTCGTTATCTCGAAAATCATTCGAGCGTGAACGAGAAACGTCGAGAAGAGATGGTAGAAACAAAAGATATAAACGAGCGTATAAGTGGCTGGCGCAACGAATAATCGTCCCGAAGGTATTTGTCGCGTTTGCTGTTTATCACACCGTGTACACGGTGTGTTCTCCTCGAACTCGTTCCAACTCCGATTACCTTCTCGAGAAAACAGTCACGCTTGATTCACCAAGCACGGTGCACTCAAGAAGCAGCTGCGTCTGCCGCTTCGTTCCGTCCCATGGAGACACGCTAGATTCTCGAGTAAATGCTGAAAATTATCGTGCACAGTTGGGTTCGTTTCGACGCTTAAACGTTTCGCGAAAAGGCGGATACACGCCGGCCTCTTCCAGCAGGACGACACGCGTCCAGATTACGCTTTAACTTTTCCCTGATACTCTTATTTCTCGAGAACGCCGCTCAACAACGAGAGCAACACTGAAAATTCTTATTAAATACCTTGGAAAATTCATTTGGCTTTTATCGCACCAGGTCGCTCGCAGATGCTTTTATAGTTTTGCCAGCTTTTGTTGTTGTTCACTTTATTTTAATTGATCGTATCTCCTCGCTCGTTTATAATTATTTGAAGAAAAAAAAATGATGGTGCCGATTCGTCGCGACATCGACGAACGATTTCCTTGTAAATCCCTGCAACGATCAGTCGGTCGGTCGGTGTCAGCTGGAACGGGAGCCGCTCAATTATCGACGGGCAAGTTTTTCTCGCGACACGTCAAATTGTCGCCGGGGATAATCGGGCGGATACGATCGAAGGCTTTATTTTTCCTGCTCTCTCGCAACGAGACGAGCCGAGCCTCGCCTCATCAATCACCGTCACTGCCGAAGAAACGATACCGGGTCTCTGTACCCTGGCTTCGCAGACACGTCTAGCGTCGGGTTAATTCCGCACGAGTGAGCCTGCTTCAACGATTTCACGGTGTCGCTCGAAAAAATCCTGATCGAGGAGCCTGGAACACGCTCGTTTCTCAAAAATCGAGTCGCTATAACTCAACGCGTCGTGAGAAAAATACCTACACGTCAGTTAACTGAAATTCTATGTTTCTGTCGTTGGTTAAAAAAAGGTCTTTCCATTTCGTATCTCGTAGCAGGAACGAATCGTCGATGGTAAATTCATTTTATTCCCGTTACTTACACGTTTCAACCGGCAACATTTGTTTCACGGAAAGACGAGTCTCTCGTTCGGTTAAGAAAATCCCATGGAGATTTCGCGTTTCGGATTGCTCCCGCGGAGCCAGCCACCGGGAACAAACTACGTCCAGGCTGGAAAACGAATTTCGTGGATTTCTAGGCGGCCGAGTTTTCCATTTATTCCCACCGCGTCCACCGTGTATTCCGATGCAATTTCAAGAGAGTGCACCGCATCCGCGCCGCGCCGCGCCGACCCGTCGCGTCGTGTCGGAGAATTCAGAATCGACCAGAGTTGTTCACTGTACATAACAACAAACTGCATATCTACATGCACACGTATACAGTAATAGGGAAAGACCTAGGAAAAAAGTCGAAATTCTATCCATCTCAAGTACCGCAGTATATTTCGCCACCGGCTATACTCTTTTTCCGTCTGGTCGTTAATTTTCAAGACGATGCAACTTCCGTGGATTCGGGGCCATTTGGTTCCGGAATGCGAGAATGCAGCCACCTACACGCGTACGTATATTTCTCTCTCGCTCCCTCGAACCGACCTGGCACAACAACGACGTCCCGTTGGCGCGTGCACGCGACCCCTCGATCGATAAGGCTTATCAGCTCCTTAATTTGCCCTCCCCCTCGTACATTAGCGTGCACCGAGCGTACATTAGCCCGCATTACCGTTTGACGCGATCGATGATGTTGCCAAGCCTATCGTCGCACGCGACTCGATGCTTTCTGACCGCTCGAAACGCCTACGCCTCTCCGCTCCGCTCTGTCCTGAATACCGCGAATGCCCTTTCTCGTTTGACACACTTGGTGCGTCGTCGCTTCCAGAAAGAAAGTAAGAAAGTTTAGACGGTGTCTTAATTAATCGAAGCATTTTTCGTTACCGAATTCCCAGCAGAGAGAGAGAGAAAGCACGGGAACGAAACGAATGGCAATTTGTTGAAAACGCAAGCACGCGGAAGGTTAGAAGGGCCGGGGGATTGGTTTTTATCGGTCCCTAGCCAGTCATCGTCTATCCCGGTTAATTTAACGCCGTTAGTAAATTATGCGATGGTTTTCAAACTCGATCGCGCGATATCGCGTTCGCCAGCGGACCATCGCCAGGTTATTCCAGCCAATAATAATTCTTGTTGTTAATTTATCGCGTAGAGCTCCGCGTTGCTCTATGAATCGGCCCCCGACGCGTTATTTCGTATTAGCCGGCCAATTAATCCGCGTCGCTGTCCCGGCCTTTTACTCTTTCTCGCGACCCGAGCAAAAATTTCTCTCGTTGTCGAAGCGAGCCGAGTGTAACGGCCCGAAATAAGCGTCGTAAATCTCGTCGCGTTTTTCAACAAAAAGCCAGCCAGCCAGCCAGCCAGCTAGCTTGGTGAAACGATCGAAGCGTTAATTGCACGCGAGTTACTCTTGTCTCGTGACGCATCGGGATCCGGTATTATCGCTTGCTGCGATCGTCTTGCTTCCACGCCGTAAATTAATCGTCAACAGCTTCATCCTGCGCGGAGGGTGAGAGTATTCCTGGAAATTGCGGGGGTACTTTCGGCGGGTTCGCGAGATCCTAAGGAATTTGCTAAGAGAAAACGAAACAATGTTCGTTCGATTGTCTACGCGTTGTAACGGTACAAATAAAAATGTCACCTCTTGGGGACCGTTTGGCAACAAGAGGGCCGGGGTGAAACGAAGCAAGGAACAGCGAGAAAAGAGGCGAATTTATAATCGGAACGGTACACGCGACAGGAATACGCGAATTATCCTGTTGGACCACGGGGAACCGAAGCCAATTAGAGCGTCTATAGATCCTTCAATAGTACGGATCCCAGGAGGTGGCTCGGTCGCGCCATTACGCGATTTGCGATCCCAGCCAATCTACCCGGCCCGCCGCGTTGAAACTCACGACCGATAATCGCGACAACCGGCGGGGAAAAAAAAGATACTCCGCCTTGGTTCGTTTGAAAAGACGACGAGCTCCAATTAAAATTTCCAACCGGAGACGGGAGAAGAAGAAGAATCGGGCTCGCGATCCCTCGAGGATGAGCGCGCATGGTTACGTAAGTGATCGTGTATTCTCCGAGGGCGCGGAGATAGGGGACAATTAGACGAGCCATGGATGGCAATTGGGAATGGTACGTACAATAGCGAGATGCGACGCACGACCTTTGCTCTCCGACTCGACGTCGCGTTTATTAAGTTGGCGCGAATGAAAAGTTCATTCTTTAACTCGGCAAGCCTGAAATTGTTATCGTTTTCATACGGTATGTTGTGTTTCACTCACGATATTTATTTCAATCACAAAATGAAATACAAGCGAAGTTTCTTACAAGGGGAACTACCCAAGTGTTACACTTACTTATTAATGAAACGTTGCCAGCTTGTAGAGCTCGTCGAGCTGAACACGCCTATACCCCGTTTTGTGGGCAGAAGACTAATTGTTTAAAAGATACTAATAATTAAAATTAGTTACTACTTATATTGAGAAGTATGACAGACTCACACATACAACTCGCAATCTAGAGGTCTACGGTTCAAATCCTTGATTCCCAACATTTTTTTTTGTAATGATAATTTGTCTCTTTTTGAATAACAATTACATAAAAATTATCATTAAAAAAAGAAAAAAAAAAAGAAAATGGGTACCAAGGATTTGAACCGTGGACCTTTAGATTGCTAGTCATGGATCCGCTCCGTGGTTAAACACATGACTCGCAATCTAAAGGTCCTCTGTTCAAATCCTGGGTTCCCATTTTTTTTTTTTTCTTTTTTTTTAATGATAATTTTTATGTAATAGTTATTCAAAAAAGAGACAAATTATCATTAAAAAAAAAATAATGTTGGGAACCAAGGATTTGAACCGTGGATCTCTAGTTTGCGAATTGTATCTGTAAGTTTGTCATACTTCAGAATGTAAGGAATAACTAACTGTAATTGTTAATATCTTTTAAACAATTAGCCGTCTGCCCCCAAAAGGGGGTATAAGCGTGTTCAGCTCGACGAGCTCTACATGCTGGCAAAGTTTCATTAATAAGTGAGTGTAACACTTGAGTAGTTCTCCTTGTTAGATACAATATTTGTCGTGACAGAAGTAGACTCTAGTTCCTAAGACGGTTCGGAAAAATCTGACGCGGAGGGAAAAGTGCTGGGTATTTTATAGAATCGGAAAAATAGAAGAGTCCAGTGGTCGGTAAGGGATGAGGTCATGAGGTCAAGGTTTGAAGATAACTAGTTCGGTTGAATCATTAGGAGTAGAAAGAAAGACTTGGAATGTTTGTTGTTAAAGGTTGACTTATAATACGATGAGAAAGCCGGACTATCTAAGTACAATAGTGAATAATTCAGTATATGATAATATTGTATGATGAGAAAGTCGGGCTATTTAAGTACGATAAAGAATGATTCGGTATACAACAGGTACTACATCAAATCTTTTTAGAAAAGGAATTGATCTTCGGGAACGTATCACATATTTTGCACGGTTTCATTGTTGCCACGTAGGTACACAAAAGAAGAATCAGTCCTTCATTCTGTCACGGGGCGGACCCAAACGGGCGACACAATGAGAAGACAATACCGTATCACCAGAAGCGGTGTTCCCTTTGATCGCGACGGAAGATACATAGAAAGGTGCAACGTCGACGCATCCGCAACCGCAGTCGCGTTAAATCAACGCGTCGTCGAGCGTGCAAGCGCGACCGTTCTATCTGGAGGTTCGCGAGACCGCTTCCGGCGGTTGATCCGCGCGTATATATCTTCCGCCAGGTGAAAACCCGGCAACCACCTCGTCCTAGACGCGTATCCAGTCGGTGAATCGCGTTTGCCACCGCGGTTGCACGCGCAAATAATCGCGTTTCCCTCGATATTTGATTTGCCAGCTGTTTGCACGGCTTTTAGCCGTTTTATTGGCCCCCTCGTTTAAGCATCCCTTCGCGATATTCCATCCCTATCTATCTTTCATCGCGCGATATCGTTTGCCGAGCAAATCTTCGACTCGTCACGAATTTTTCCCGATTCGGACGATATCGTGCGGGATCCCACTATCGTTGAAGAAAATTTAAGGAGCTAAACAGAGAGTAAAAGAGCATTTTCATGGAACGATGCACCCTGCAGCGGACGCTCAATTGCATCTGCATAGGGAGCCAGTTTATCCCGTGTTTCCTGGATGGGAAACAGACGGAGCCACCGTGAATAGAGAATTTCTTCGACCAGGATGTACAGCCTGAGACGTCTAATGGGCTACATCTGAATATTTTGCGATGTAAACGAGATATTGATAAATGTTTCTATGAAAAGACCGGTGCAAGGAAGGTTTAAAGTTGCTCGACCTACTGTAATTTATGAAGGAGAAATTTTCTAAAATTTGTACGCGATTGTATAGTTGTGCGCTTTGCAAGTAAAAATACGGCAAAAGAAGTACAGCGGTACCTCGATATACGTCTGCTTTGGAATACGTCCAATTCGGAATATGTCCTGTTTGGATGTGACAAATTTTATTCGGTATACGACATAAATTTTTTGTCTGACTTTTGCATCAGTTTTAAATAATTATCTCAGAGGAAAAATTAAATTAAGAATCAATTATATTCGGAGTTGATGTATTATTAACTGACTGATAAAACTGACTGACTAATAAAGTTTATTCCATTTGGTTTGTTAATTTAGAATCTGTCAATAGATTACATTTATATTTTACAAATTAATTATGTTAAACTAGTGAATATTTTTTATAAACTTCTAGGAAATCGTTTAAATGCTGTTCATGACATAAACAGTGTTTAATTATTTTACAACCCCATTAATGTAGGTATAATATGAATAGGAATTTTTTGATTATATGAGAACGGATTAATCATTTTTACGTTACTTCTTATGGGAAAGCTCCTATTCGGTATAAGTCCAAACATCAGGAACGGATTAAGGTCGTATACCGAGATACCAGTGTAGTTAATTGAGCGCCTAATACACTCGTTGGGTAAACTGAATTTTTATTCGGTTTCTAGTACTCTTGCAATATCCCTACCCTTACTTCCCCGATAAAAAGGGCTCTCGTTATCAAGTTGTACTTTTCAAACAACTTTTTCCATGGAACATTGTTAGTTATCTTGATAGTTCTCGGAATATTCAGGTGCGCACCCTCTTAGATGTTCCAGCCAGCCTGTATATCGGTTGCACGGGTTGGCATACGCGCATTTGCATTTTATTTCAGCAACCACGAGGAGGACTCTTATTAAATTAAGCTCGAATTACCAGGAATTTTTTTTCTCCCCCGGTGGAATTATCTACACCAGCGAGGAACGTAACGATAATCGAGGAATTTCTGTCGCGTGTTATTCCCGCCGGTGTGAATTTTCTTTCCGTATGCGGCTTTCCCGCCCTCCTGTCAGAAGAGGGAGAACTTTATACGACCGTTTTACGTTATCAGTCGACCACTGAAACGGCCATAAAACATAACGAAATACGAGGTATAAAACAAATCCGTGTATCGGTCGGGGTCACTTCTTTCGATCCCGCGATACTTTTATTTCACGGCCTCCTTTCCTCTCTGAACAACCTCGACTCGGCGATATTTTCGCAGTAAAATTCTCCGTTTCCCTTTGTTCACGGAGAAAATTCTACGACAGTCCCGGCGCGTGCTACGTAAACGGATCGCGAGATCTTGATTTTTCGTGATTTCCCCGGGAAAATATGGAACTGCTTCTCTATTTTCCGAGTATGTACTCTGTCGGTCGTGTCAGCGACGCTAGAGAAAATATTCTCGCTTCGAGCTGTCGACACGTTCGTGTTCGCCTCGTGTAAGATTTAAAACGGGCCAGCCCGGAAGTCGTGCAGACTTAAATCGTTTATATCGCAAAATCGAACTACACCTCGCCGCTACATAAACTGATTCGACGAAGAAAAGAGCGTCTCGTTTTACAACTGCCAGGGTCGATTGTCAAACTGTAGAAATTAATTAGAGGGAGAGATTGTAACATCGTTCTCCCATGTCCAAAGAATCTTGCCTGTTAAGCATCGTGAAACTGGAAACACAATTATCCTCTACGCGTCAGAGCATCCTCGGCAAAAAATTCAAGGCTGGTCTTTTTTAACGAACGCCGGAGACAGCCGGTGCTGCGTGGAATCAATTTCGGTGTTCCCTTGCGAATCCCCTGAAAGCCGGTGGTGGCTCGTCAGGAATCGTAAGCAGAATCGGTTACCGAGCCCCACTAATTGCTCGACGATCAGGATTTCGCGTCGCGTACACCGCGGCACTACGTCTACAGGGGAGGGTTCGCTTGAAATTTCCTCGAATTGAAATTCAACGGTCGCATAACAGAGGCCGTGCAGTATACACGGAGCGAATGGGCTGGAGACAAGCGTACGGAGCAAAGGTCACGCGATATCTTCCTCGCGAAACAAGATTCCTCCTCGCGTCACCACGGTTTGCCTGATTGCACCTTCTGCGCCTATTAGGGATGTGCGGCCCGACTAATGTGCCGTGTTCCCGACTAGTCGGGTTAGTTCGGGAAACATCGGGCGGGGTCGGGAAACATCGGGCTGGTTCGGACGAGCGGCCTGCGACCCAACTCTCATGTACTTGTTAATGTTTGCAATAAGCAGGTTCAAAATCTATTTTGTATAAAATGAACATACAGGTGGCATGGAATGAAATTCATTTCAAATAAACTCGTTACAAGTATTATTATTCCAAAACTCCACATAAAACAGTGGTAAGAAGTACGTAAGAATTAGGCCGCGGCGCGCGGCCCGCGGAAGCTCGTCCGAATCAGCCCGACTGTACCCGACTGCACGCATGTATCGGCCGCCCGCCCGAGCCCGCCCGATTTTTTCCGAGCCCGTAATATCGGGTACTCGCACATTCCCAGCGTCTATACATCGCTCGTGAATGGAAACGGAAATCATCCGCGCAGCTGGTATGTGTCTTCTCATCCTCCTACGCTTCGCTCAAGATTTTTATTTTTCCTGGATCAAACGATTATAATTTATTCTTGTTGATAGAAACTTCAAGAGTGTCATTGAAATTATTTTGCAACGAGAAATTCGTGTCGAATTAAAGTCGAATGAAAGAAATGGGAAATTCGGGCAAAAGGTACTCTTTGGAGAGAAGTATTTAAAAGGAAGGGGTTAGCTATTTAACACGCGCAAAGGTTAATGGACTTTGTGCCGTCGCTTTAACGAGACCTTCGGTGGGTTGATTAATTAAAGCGAGATCCCATTCGATCTCGGCTTCGAAAAGACGTGCCGGTGAATGACGACGGATGACGATCGATACCCCGTCAGGGAGCCGTTCGTTATCCAAGCTTGAAGTTTACCATCACACGCGGGAATTCGAAAACTCGCGTCACCTCGCGTCGTTTCGTCGATTAACGCTTGATTGATCGTCCACCTTCTTCTCGCGACGATGTTTGCTCGATTTTCCGATGCTTCCAGACCGCGTTCGCCTCTCCTTCGGAACAAAGCGTCCCATAAATAGCTCGGCATCGAAGCCATTTTCCGTCGAACCAACACCTGGATAAAATACCTCCAAGGTGAGAATTAAATTGCTTTTTTACAACTTTGCTGCTGAAACTCCTAACGATTTGTATGAGGATTAATAGCAGAGTGCTATTGTTTCAAAGAATACTCAATTGTTTTTGGTTCGTTCGAAAAAACCTGACGGGATTCTCTTCTTTTTCTTTCCGCTCCGTTTTGCGCTAAAATCGAGTCGCGTTACGGGTATTTTAGTAAAGTTCGATAACAAGCAGAACGTTCCGTGCGGTCGCCATAAATTCATTATCGTCGAAACGGAGGCAAACGGTCTGCGGTGGCGCGGAACGGAACGGAACGGTACGGTACGAAACGCGAAACGAGCTCGTTTCCGGTTTTCCGTGCGCAACGCGACGCCTCCGATAACGGCCGAGAAAATTGAAATAAAGTCTCTCGAGCACACGAGGAAAAACGAATGAAACGCTTCTCGAACCGCGGATCAAATTAAGAATACGCTGGCACGATCGTTAACGGTGTCGAGGTAAGTTCGCGACGCTTTTTATAATTGCGTTTATTATTTAACGCGAGTTGCCCTTTGGTGACAACCGGTGGCTGTATCGCCAAATCTCTGTTTGTCCATTTTAACGCGTTTCATTCCAAATCACTGGTTTTCTCGTAAATTAACGACGCGGTTCGCGATAATCGGCTTGATTTCACGTAGCTACCGACGAGTAGAATTTGCTTTAGACGGGGATTACGCGTTTCCCTTCGACGTTACGTGGCTTTCCTACGAACACCGTGTAAACTTGCGGTGAAACGATCTCCATAAATTATTACGTTGTAGCAGACGAATTAGCCTGTTCTCTCTTAATCATATTCAGATTTATTCATCCGAATGGTCGCCAGTGCGTTCATTTTATTTAGAGTCCGATACCAAATTAATAACCTTTCTGCGAATGGGGACATTAATGTGTTTTCGATGTTATAGGTTGATCGTGTTACATGCGCGCTCTTTTTAATCTTTCCTGATAGAAAATCATTTCATTCTTTTTTTTTCCCGTTCACGAATAAACGAGGAGAGATTAAAAGCAGCGTAATACGGTGGGAATAGATAGTAATTACGATCGGAAGAAACAGAAGGAGAAGATGAAGAGTATTGGATAGAACCGCTTCGATCCACCGTAAGCAAATTCGTGACCGCGCGCCCATTTCGGCCCGAATGATTAATCCCGAATTTGTGTTAGTCCGCACGCTATACGCGGCAACGACGATGCAGTTTCGCGAACGATTCACGGCTGTGGTCCGCCAATTATTGCGAATCGTGGTCGAGGTTCGTGCCGTCGAACCGGCGTCATTAAAACGACGGAAAATTCTCGTTAATCTATCAGTTATCAGACTTGGTGCTTTAAACGCGGGATAAAATTCCATTGGTAAGTCGTTTTCATCTCGTTCTACACGATTTCACGACGTAAAAATATCGCTGAATATCACGCGTGGCATATCGATTTAAAGCTTAACGTTCGAGGAAAATGTTTGCACAAACGTTTATTTTCGTTCGACAGCCACGTCGATTCGGATGGGTAAGAAGTCAGGAGGCCGAGGATTTCTGCGAAACGATTCAATTGAACCGAGTGTCGATTGAACCGAGGAAAGTGCGATACGATGTAACGCGAACGTATCGACGCGAGAAATCCACTTAGCCAAGCCACGAGTCGATTGAAGCTTCCAGGCTGATTCGGCGTTAACGATATCGCAAGCCTGTGCATTCTCGTAAACGCTTCCCGTCGCGTCAACCGAGACACGAGCCCCGTTCATCCTTGACTTATCGAAGCCGATAAGGATGCCTCTGTTGTACCGAAATCCTCGATGTAGCAGGGTTAACTAGGTCACTCGTAGTTGCTCCTATCCTCGACACGGTCGGCAAACTCTGCATCCTGCATTTCCTCGATATCCAACCATTCTTTATTTCGCTGCCTCCTTTCTAATTGAAGATCACCCAGTTTCTATGAAACTTGGATAACTCGGCCGTGCATCGATCTCCTCTTTCTATCAGAAATTCTGCAGCTGCTTGTGGCGGGCTACTTGTTAGAAGCTCGTGTAACTTTGCGAATGACCAACGGCGATGAGCTAACGATGTTTTGCTCGCGCGAATAACCGCTTCCTCCGTCTCTCTTTCTCTTCGTCTTTTGTTTCGCACGATCGCATCCTTCTTGTTAACTCACCTCTTTGTGCTGTTAGCTGCACTCGATTCCCTGCTCGACCATTGACCCACTTTCTATCGGACGATTTTAATTTATTTAGAGGATCCTTTGCGAGGGGGCGTTACGAAGGTGGAAAATCGAAGGATGCCAGGTGGTTCGTTCGCCGGAAACTTCTCGGATGCGTTTGTTGGAACGTTCACCGCGTTGGAATCGCTATATTCTTCGTAGCTATCTCTTGAAAGGAGACTATTCAGAGCCGACCCAGTTTCGCCAGCGGCGCCCGGGTACCGTCTTGCGAAGCCGTCTCTTGGACGTTTAAAAATTATCGAGGTGCTTCGAGAGGAAAACGTTCACGTATTTTAGCGCCTGGCCGAGCTTCGGAGCTACCCTTGCCATTCCTGTCCCTATCCTGACGGTGTAAGAAGGTTGATCGATGATACGCGATAAGAAATAAGTTAGACGGTAGCGAGCATCGTGTATACGAACGGATAGAAAACGAAGAACAACTGGTAAAGCGATGGAGTTTGAAACGCAATTTACACTTTTCCAATCGGTAAGAACGTCGTCGAAGTATAGCAAAACGATCGTTCGTTCCACTTGAAACTCGTCTATCTAGGTAGAGCATGCTAGAGGTAGGTTCGATCGTCGAGTGCCGCGGCAATCGGGTTCACGATCGAAACCCATTATCGGGGTGACAATGCAGATACATCGAGGGGTCGCGCTAACGATCGAGCTGCTCCCAGGACGGATGATCTCGTTTTCTTCGCGACCTATCTCTCCCCATTGGAAGCTGAACCGAGAGCATACACACGTACCGAAAATGTGCACCGACGCGATAAATGCCAGGGTCAAACCCGTCAGCCGAAGTTCCGCCATTTTACGGTACGGTACGTTTTTAGGTACTCCCTGGCGGCTACCATGGCAGCCTCCACATTTCTTCCGATGCTATTCCGGTACGAAACTCTAGCCGGTCAGCTTCCATTTTCCCGACGATCGTCAGGAAATCGACTCTATCATCCGAATGGTTTTTGTTAATGCCCCGTTGTGTGCCGTTCTATCTCGTCGTTTCACAGATACGAAAAATACGATAAATAAGGAAACGTAATAAAGTATGAACGCAACGTTGGCTGTAAATAAAAATCGAGTTCCTTTCATCCGGCTTTGCTGACAATTGAATAAATCGAAGAAAATCGACGTTACGTTTAGAAAAATGCTCGCGACAGACACTGATAGAGTCGCATGGTATTGGAACGGATTTAAAAGGCAGGCAACGGTTCGATAAAGGGAAAGAGGTTCGAGTCCAGTCGATTCACGAACGAGACAGTTCGATTGGTGTCCCTCGTTAGCGATGTAAACTCGGCGGAGGGTAGGCGGGGGATAAAAACGAGGGAGGGAAAATAAAAGGTAAATACGAGGCTAGAGAACGTTCGGGGAACGTCTTCGACAGGGTAACAGTATTGTGGCAGAATCGGATCGTTAGGTTCTTCCGATAACGTTTGGCTCTTCTCTATGCCCTTCTCATCCCTTACTCCATCCCTTAGAATGGAATTACGTGCTCGACAGCGTCGACGTACCGTGTCCTTCGATGCATTCTGTGCTTGTGCATCGAGTAGGACGTATCCTAAGCGGGCTAACAGTTTGCATCGTCGAGATCGAATCGTTTTCATCCGATTCGGCTAATCTATCGTATTTCTGCTCGAAAGCAAGAGAATAAATAATTCCTTGTTGTTTAATTAAATTTCATCGCATCGAAGGATTGATCTCTGCAACCGGTGAAAAGCAACGTGTCAAGAAAATTTAATTATAAAACATCTTGCACGCACGTTTCTATTGTTGCTCGGCTGATTGACCGTGAAACTCGACGACGTACCCTTCGTTTTACGAATAATTTAATCTTCGCGCAATTTGTCGCTCAAACATAGTTTTCACCGAGGGAGGGACAAAAATTTCCTTCCCGATTACCTTTGAGAAACGCCGTCAGATTTGTTCTTCTCTCCTGCATTCTGTCTTGTCAACTTCCGTTTCCTCTCCGTCCACTTTCCTGTCTTGTTCGCCCTTTCTTTCTTTCTCCGAGAAGTACCTTAGCCAAGGAAACACGTGTTGTCCCAACGAAATTGAAGTGCACCCAGCAGGCTCTGGTAACGCGACGCCGGGCGGCGCCGGGGGACGCTCGCATGACTGGCCGAGAACACTGTGACCGTTCCACGCTAGGATAATTTTTTAGAATTCTCCTCGGCCGTCTCTATTTCCAGCGACAGCTTTCGTCAAAGAAATTCGAGGTTCGCGTGAAAACCCGTGTACGTGGAACACCAACGACCGGCTAATTTAATTAAAAGTTAAATTACCAGAGGTGACGTAGCTCGCGCATGGATGATAAAACGAGTCTCACATTTTTATCACACATTCCTTTCCTTTTAATAATCCTTCAAATAGTGACTTTCAACTGGCTGTTCTTCCATTTTTGGAATGAATTCTTTTTAAATTGAATGGAAAGCGGTGTAACTGAGAAATCTAGACAGTATTAGAAATTCTTATCATCGAATGATCGAATTCCCCGTAATGATAGGTGGATCATGCGGCATTGTATTCGAAACCGCTAGCGGAATTATTTTTTTCGCGCGGTTTTGACCGCAATGAAAGCAGCGGCAAAGGGTCGGTCGGGTTGATGGGCTCGTTCATTAGTCATGGTTTAACCGCGGGTCGAAGACCACGCTTCTACCCGGTGTGCGTACGTGTGAAGGTGCGCTCGTGTGTTGGTAACCGAGAGATGGTAGTAGGTAGCTGCAGGGGGGCCGTTAAAAAATAATGGCCTAGGGTCGTTGCTGGCCGTACCGTCACCCCGGCACGTGCGAAACTTTAATGACTTTCGCTCGACATAACGCCACTCTCTTCTTCCATATCCCGTTCTCCTTAACCCTCTTTCCCCCCCCCCCCCCCCCCCCCCTCCTCCTTGTGTGTAAACCGGGTCTCGTGTGGATCCACTCGTGCGGCGAACCGCCACGCCGAAGGTAATCCACTTCCGGAAACGGCTACGAGAACCCTTGATGGCCAATGGCGCGTACCCTTGCTTGGCAAACGATCAGATCGGAGATAAGTGTTGACTTCTCTCTTTTTATTCATTCATCCTGCGTTCTTATCCGTAGACCAATTGTGTCCTGCCTCGTAAATGCAACTGTACAAGTTTCTTTTCAATTTGAAATACGTTACACCACTACGTTTGCTTAACGCATTCATCGACGCTGTAGGGTTAATTTTCTACTCGACGCGACACCGTGATTATATTGTTGATCGTTGACGGTCTCTGATAGAGGTCCGGCCGACGTTCGGAGGAGCCGACGAGGATGGCCGATGGTGGAACGATCGTTCGAAAGTTCGATCGGCAAAGTTTGACGGGCGAGCCGTAACTTTGGACGCGTTCAATATTTCCGAATACGCGGGCCTCCCTTTCGTGGCACGGCAGACCGCCTCGGGAAACTTATATACGTGATTTGTGGCCTAACCTCCACCTCCTCGCTACGCTCCACCAGATAAATTCACTTCGGTCAATTTTTTAGCGGTCGACGAACAATCCCGCCCGACGCGGGCGCCGCGACGGCCCAACGCGCGCCCGCTCGTTCGCTCGAGATACCATGAAATATTGACCGACCGTACCTCGAAACCGTAGCTCTTTATCCTTTTGAAACTGCTATTTCGTTTGCAAAGACGCGTATTTACGCGTTCTATCATTTTTCATCCGAGAAACTTCTGTTTTTTACTCGGTTACCGATCGTTTGTACGACGCTCCTCTCGAGATAAATGCTCGTCAAATCGAATAATTTAGGGGATGAAATTGAGTAGGGGTGTAAAATTGAATTTAAACAACGCGTTAACGCATCGATAAGCTTGATAAGTTTTCTTCCGAGCCTGGTCTTAGAAGAACAAAGAGGTCCGATCGATCGGTAATGAATCTGTCTCCCTCCATGATTGGTCACTTTTTCACTCGTCAGGAAGCTACTTCATTATCCGCTAATTACCTACCTATTAGTTTCAAAGGTCCCCCTTGCCTTTCGGCTGATCGATCGATTCTTTCGGTGCTCGCCTCCTCGACTCCTCCCACGTAGTCCTCTTGGAAAACGATGGCAGCTCGTTTCGCTAGACGAGTTTTCGAACGATATTCCTCGTTGCGCCGTGAAAGTCTTAATCACCGCGTTTGGATGATTATCGGCTGATAAAGAATCACGGTTACGTAAGCAAGTATAATGGTAATCGAGAGAAGTTTAACAGTAGTTTATTAAATGGCTCAGGATATTCCTCGAGCGACGATATCCGATCGAAATTATCCAAAGGAGATTCTAATCCTGCTACCAACGGCATAATTATCGAGCTGTTTCCGTGTTTCGACGTCAGTCAATGTCGCTGACCGGTCCCTCCTATCCGATGGTCGCAATTTAGGTCGGAGATAAGCACGCAATAGCATCGACGGTAACAATGAACGGATGCTACGCCAAAGGGGGGCCGTTATGGGAGGACATCCTCCGCGAGACCTCATTCAAGACGTTTGCCACAGTGTCGGGGTAATCAAACGATAAATCAATATTCTTTTAATTAATTGCAACTTCGGTTTAAATCCGAACTATTCGATCGCTATGCTACCGAATTCCCGGTATATTCCCATTATTTAATGGGACAATCCGATAGAGACGGACGAGTAACAAAGGGGACAATGTCACGAAATGCGCGCGACGATTATCTATCGGTTGCCCGAAACATGTAACGTCTGGGGTGCAATTAACGCGACCCCTTGGACACCAGTCGATATCGATGATCCGTATCTGGTGTCTCGCGTATGCAATTTGGGTCGCGGAATACCGTTGAATGGTAGCGAACCATTATCGAAGGATCATACGTCTTGCGTTGGAAACGAATTAACGTCACGTTGACCCGCGTTACGTTTGTCCTGGCAGGACAGGAAAGCCCTGGAGAGCGGAGAGAACGTTATAGGGGTAGGGGGATGATTCTGGATAGGAAAATCAGAACGAAATCGCTCTGGGCTACCGGCTCGAATCAAATGGCCGGTTATTAAACGTTTTTCACGTGGAAACGTTACAGCCGTATTTACGGCGTCTGCTTCTGACTGCTTTTCACCGCGGTCGAACGCTTTGCACGGTCAAATCGATAATTATTCGGAGCAGTGGCGCTTGTTCTCTGAAGCGCTTTCGAGTCGACCAGTTCTCGCTGGTTGGATGGCTCGCGTGAAATCGCGCGATTTCGCGCGACCAGAACGAGCCGTCTGCAAAGCGGACGCGACAAAAGGTTTTATTTAAGCAAACCTTTTTCATCCGAATCAACTAAACGGCTTGATTGCAATTTTCCCGGCCGGAGCGAACGAGAAGAGACGGATTTGAAATAAAAGATTCTGCATGTATTAATATCGAACAATATCGCAAGAAACGATAGTTTTAATTCGATAAATGTGTTTGGTCGTCGATCGTTGTTTGTCGCGAAGAGGAAGGACGATGAATGGCTATCGAACTAATTAGACGAATAAGATGATCCTCTTTTCTCAAACTCCTTGAACGATGAAAGGAAAACCAACTGAGCGTTCCTCTGCTTTTCTTTTCCAGGTGCGGAAGATGTGTTCAGGTTTACGGGGAACGAGACGCACACAGACTACTTTCGGCTGATGCTACGGGACGGGAACTATCTTCTGGTCGGCGGAAGGTAAATAGAAGATTCATTTTGAGCGAGTGCTTTAATTAAAGGACCGCTGCTTCTTCTTCTTCCTCTTCTTCTTCTACTCTTTCTTCTTTGCTAGTCGGATTCGAGAGGCCGCTTTCGCGATCGACGTATTGCAATAGAAGACCGAGCTTCTTTCGATGTGTATTGTTCCGAATAATGTAACAAATATATATAATTAATAGTAGACATCGTTAATTAAATCCAAAGAAAATTGGTGAATTTCATTCTAATCCGTTGCTTGCTGTAACTGACAACCTTATCATCAAAGTTTAAGCTTGAAATCGATGTGACATAATATTTTACGATACTTTTGTGTGATGAAAGCAGCCATTTGATATTCACTGACAGTGAGGCCGTTATTCGACAATAAACACGGCGAGTATTTTCCTGGATAAAGCTAGTTTCTACAGATTTTCTTCTTCTTCGTCTTCTTCCTTATTCCCTTTTTTCCTTCTCTTGTCCTTCTCCCTCGATTTCTACTTTCCTCCTTGCTGGCTATGAATGCCGAGAGCGGCTACGGAACGCTGTTCTTCGCTGTTAATGAGATCGTCGAACTTTATTTAGAAACTTCTTTGTACGCTTTATTTTACGAGCCTTCGAATCCCAGGCACAGCGGGTAAGTGCGACTTCCTGCCGAGGAACTTTGTAAAAGTTTCTGATACGGAATGGAGGAGACGAAATTCGTAATTAAAACACGATATGCAACGAGAAACCTGAAGCGCGTTTCCACGAAATATTTAGGTCGAAAAAAGGGAGAAATAAAAGAAAAATAAAGTCCCTTCGAACTTTCATCGATAGAAATTGACAGAACAAAAATTTTCAAGTCCTTGTTTTGCCAATCCGGCAAGTCGAGAGTCTCAAGTCCCAAAGTCCGATTGATTTCTAGAAAATTTCTCTCTCTCCTTTTCTCGGAATATTAATCTCGCGCCTCATAAATCCTGCTCCGTTTGCAATAAACGATTCCTGCTCGAGTTCTCCGCGGTTCCGTTGCTCACGGTCTTTCGATCGACGTTTTTGCCGTCGATTCGACGCGACGCGACGGGACTGTGCCGCGTTTCCTGGAGAATCGATCGATTCCGGCGATAACGGGGCACAAAGTAAAAGGACGGTGGCAGGGTGATTAATGCGAGATCGGTAGTATCCTTCGGTGGAAAAAGATTGTAGATCGAACGGGAGAAATATTTGGGAAAGTCGAGAAAAAGAGCGAGCGTCGGGATGCTGATTCAAAGTAGTTGAGTGAATGTCGAAGTGATATACAGTGAGAGGCAAAAGTGAGTAGATACTATTCAAAATAGAATACCTCGGTTAAAATTGGACTAAATAACTTGAGGTTCTTTGAGAAGCTATAAAAATTAATTCACTACAATTTTCTTCGTTTTAAAAAATTACAATTTGTTGAAGTCATGAAACAAAATAGTGAATGGTAATTTTTCAACTTTTTTATAATGAAAATTGAGTCTATATAACGAAATTATTCACATTCTTTTAGATGAAAAGTCGCGATTTTCGGAAATTTTAATTACTCATAACTTTTAAATGCGTTGACCGATCTTGATGAAATTTTCATTATGGACTTACATAAAAAAGTTGAAAAATTACCATTCACTATTTTTTTTCCCGATTTCAACAAATTATAATTTTTTAGTGAATTAATTTTTATAACTTTTCAGAAAACCTCAAGTTATTTAGTTCAATTTTAACCAAGGTATTCTATTTTGAACAGTGTCTACTCAGTTGTGCCTCTCACTTAAGAACGAATGCATCGATTAGAGAGTTTTGTTTTTCTTGTTTCAGAAATCTTGTGCACAACCTGAGTCTGACCGACCTAACCGAGCAGCAGAGGCTGACTTGGTACTCGACCGACAGCGACGTAAAAATGTGCCTGGTTAAGGGCACGCCCGAGGAAAACTGTCAAAATTACATTCGCATTCTCGTGAAGACAGATACGAGCACGTTGCTGGTGTGCGCGACGAACGCGTTCAAGCCAATGTGTCGCGATTACGCGGTGCAGCCAGGCAATTACACGATGTTGAAGGAGAAGGGTGGACAGGCAAGGTGTCCCTACGACCCACGTCACAATAGTACCTTCGTCTACGTAGACGGGGAGCTTTACACCGGTACAGTGGCAGATTTCGCAGGGATGGATCCCATCATCTACAGGGAACCCCTGCAAACTGAGCAGTACGACTCGAAGAGCCTGAACGGTAAGCGAAATACCGATTACTTTATCAAATTAATTTCCGCCTGACTCACCTAGATATATAAACCGTGTTATACTCGAAACCTTTTTTAAAATTAAAATCGGTCGGAGAGTGTCCCCTAACATTTAGAACCTAAATCATCTTATTGGAAAACGATACGATAAGGGTCGCGATGATGAATCGAAGCCAGAAACGTCGATGTTAACGCGCGATTAAAAATTGAAATAAGGGTTGTGCGGTCCCGACCAGTATGCAGAGTAAACAGCCCAAGTGTTTTTGGTAGTGGAAATTTATCGTTCCATATATTGGCCGACCCCCTGCTATCAACGATAGGGGAGAACTTTTCATTCGCTATAGATGAAACGGAGGGAAAAAATTCACGAAACGTTCCATTCGTAGTTATCCCAAAAGTGTTTTATTACAAACAATTTTACCGAAGATAGCTTGTTTCTGAATTACGTACGGGAATACGGGGACAAATGTAACATTTAACTTTCAACTATTAGTAAGCAAAAGCTATTGTACTTAAAAAAAAGTCTTTATACATAAACCTTACATAGTTATTTGATATTATTGAGTTACAGCAATTTCGCTTTATAACAAATAATATTCAAGTTATGATTGATCGATTGTAATACTGCATGGAATTATAACTGATACAAATCTATCTTACAAAACTAAAATATTTATTGTTTTAAATTATAATAATAAATGAAAAAAGGCAAAATTTGTAGTGAATTATTCGGTATCGCAGAAAATACAAGGAACGTTTTAGTTTCATGTGCCCAATCTTTGTATTCACTACATAGCACCCATATTTTTCATTTTGTTTTCTCGTATTGTAGGATTTCATATAAACAAAAAAATAATATTTTTTATGTTTTTGGTTACCAGAAACGTTACAACCGACCCCGACTACCGATGTTACAAACGTCCTCGACCATGCTTTTGGGTTTACATTACAAATTTTCATTAACGAGACGCTTAATTACTTTGAAACGAGTGAAATGAAAGATTAAAAGAAAGGATAAGCACTTGCCTAAGAAATATTTTGTATTACTTTAGGGTGTGAAATGTCATTTAGTTCACTATCTAATATATTAATTTCCTATCTATGTTGCTAAAACATATTTGCGTGTACTTTAATCGTAATTTCGCATTGTACATAAAAAATTTATTTTTGTCCCCGCTCTCCCCTACACTTAGATTTCGAGCGTACTTTTACTATTCGCGGTGGTGTATCTCGAAAACGTTTACTCGCTATTTATGCAAACGATGCGTGCCACGCGTACATGCGGGGATACGTTCCCGGAACATAAAGAGACTTTGAACAGAGCGGGGTTCGCAATATTCGCCAGGGGCTCGCGAAAGTTGGAGCGACAGTTCGATTCGGTATTTACACGAGAAGTTCCGGAGGCAGGCTCGACTTTGAAAATCCTGGCCCCGAGCCACGGGGCGAGAAATTACTCAGAAATGTCGCGATCGGCCGCGGCAACGACCCTCCGCGCACCGGCTTTAATCCACACGCTGTAATTCCGAGATTAACCGTGCGTGTACGTGGATTTCGCAGACTACGGCCTCGCGGAGATTACTCCATATCCGTGTAATGACAAAGCAGCACACTGCGTCTCTACCCTCGTTCACCGCGAAATATGCTACATACGTCTCCCATGTAGCACCGACGATGGGAAATTTTAATCCGTATAAAAGAACGACCTGTCCGACGGTTCAACGACTCTGCCTGAAAGCCTTTTCTCCTTCTCGATTGTTATTATTAACCCTTTGCACTTCATCGACATCGTACATTGTTATGAGAGCTTTTGTGTTTTCTTATCTCTAACATTGTTGGATCAGGAGCTCCTCCCTTACGCAATAAAAGGGGTCGTGAAAGTAGGTATATACGATAGCGAGTTAGCGATGCTGTAATGGATAAGATCTGACTGCGAATGCAGAGATTTCGGATTCTATTTCCGCTGATGCTGCTTGTTTCCTTAAAAATTGAATTTAACCTCGTGATCGTCGCATCGTTAAAAAACGATGGTGGAAATATTTTTCCATGAAAGAGAATAAAAACGACGTTAAAATACCAGATTGGTTAATAAAAGGCAGGAAATAGTAAGCCTTCTTATTTGTTATGCCCACGTATCATGATAGAGCCTGTATTAAGACGAAGAGCTGTGCGAGTTATGGCTCCCTTGCGAATTCGTCGAAAGGTCGAATTTTTATTCGAGCCAGCCACCGTCGAGAAAGAATTATAGTTTGGTTACCGAGGGATGACGCGAAGAAACGGGAAATTTTTACGAGATCACCACGAGCCCACAAAAGAGACCGATAAACCGGACACGTCGCCTTGTTCCATGGCTTCCCTCGTTCGCTAGAACATTTTAATTGAACGATGTACGAACGCTAATCAAGTTTCTCTGGCCGCTGGATAATATTGATTTTCCCTCGGTTCGTTGAAAATTCAATTCTCTCTCTGCTCGTCTCTTTCTCCCTCCTCTGTTCCTCTATCTGCCGTTTGTTACCAACGAAATAAACCGAAGCACACCACCGCGAAAAATCGTGACAAAGCCGATCGCGAACCGCGACTATCACCCGCAAATCTCCGCGTTGATGCGTCTGGGTAATTCGTCTAATACCAAATCGATACGCTGATTGCCCTCGATGCTTCGCTTTTCCAATTAACTTTCTCCGCTTCAATCTTTATTATCATCGCCCGTTTTCCTTTACCTTTCGCGGGTATCTCTTGATTAACGCTTTGACGACCGAACCGTAGACACGGGTTATACAATTTTAAAGGGGCGTTAAAACTTTCCCGGCACTGCGTTAGGCCCGTACAAATTCCTGCCAGTTTGTCTCGGATAGAGACACGGTTAAACGCGGCGAGAAAGAAAAGACAGCCGGATGACGTGATGGAATTGGAGGAGAAACGAAAAGAGCGGAGAGAGGAGAAGAACGGGAGAAAATTTATGAGTTGGAGCACGGCAGGTCGGTCGGATATACCTATGTGGCGTGCGAGATTAATATTACTTTATGAATCCTAAGAAGCTTATGAAAACCCTGTCAAGTTAATAAATCGATAAAGTTTTCCCACTTTATCGCGCGTTCGTGTCCGCCAAGCAGTGCAACGAGGACAGGGGAAACGAAGAGAAAAATTGAGAGACAGGGGCGGAGAGGGTGAACCGTGTCGTTTCAGTGCGACCGCGTTCGAATAACCGAGAAAATAAAAGGGTTCTCGCGTATAATCTTACGCGACTCGTTTGCAAGATTGATTCTAACGACAACGCATGCCGCACGATCGTTCCAACCATTCGAGCGAGGATTATCCTTTCGAATACGTCGAGAAATCGACCTACCTTCTATCAAGATGCTGAATTCCTAAGGAACGTCTTTATTTCCCTAGCTACAGTGGAACGTTATCTCTGCACTTTATTGCAGCTCGTCCATTGTGCTTCTCTGGCCAGTTATCACGTTCGTTTATTCATAAGGCCACTTTACGACCGCCCGTTTACCGCGTACGTAATAGCAATAGCAACGTTATAATGCCTGCGCATTCTAATTGCAGCGCCGAACTTTGTCAGCTCCATGGCCCAGGGAGATTTTGTCTATTTCTTCTTCAGGGAGACCGCCGTGGAATATATCAATTGCGGCAAGGTAAGTACCTAACCGATCAATTATCAATGCTTCAATCCAGTGCTGTCCAGGATTCTGTATTCAAAAGAAGACTATCTGCTTTTTTTCCCTTGCAAGTACACTGTGGCACGCATAAAACTTACGACCCCGACCATAAAGTACGGTTTAATGTACGGTGCATTATTAAGTTTTATCTGGTAATAACATTCTGTACGTTTCAGTTACACATCGTGTGGTGTGCAACATTTTACGCGTTACTCATTGTCAGACGGACGGCACTGTGTGATTATGGTCTAATTATAAATTCTTGTAATACGGAGCTTCTAACCCTTTTGCTGCTAATAATTGTACAGGATCGATTTTCACTTAAGCTTCGTTACAGCTAAAGGGTTAACTGGTCGATCGAAGTGACAGTTCTCTCACCGATACTATTTCTCTTTGCAGACCGTCTATTCTCGCGTGGCGAGGGTGTGTAAATACGACCGTGGTGGTCCGCATCGATACCGCAACAGATGGACCTCGTTCCTAAAGTCCCGTCTCAATTGCTCCGTCACCGGAGACTTTCCTTTCTACTTCAATGAAATACGTAAGTATACACATTCGTCGAGTTCATCGTTTGCCATCAGCATACATCTCTGGTCTCGTCTCGTTTCGCTCGCGAACGAGCGTGTTCGAACCGTGCGAGCGTTTTAAGCGTTATGGCGCTCTGGAACACGTACGAGAGAGAGAGAGAGAGAGATGCTGGGAAATATATGCTCCCAACGGGTTAGCTCGTAAACGTCCGTTGGTACGGAGCGAACGAGGCCACGCAGACAAAAGAGCCTCGAAATCACGAGGCATGCATTATTTGCAGAATCAACGACGGAACTGATATCGGGTCAGTACGGCAATACGTCGGCCCAGCTGATATACGGAACGTTCACCACACCGGTGAACAGCATCAGCGGATCGGCTGTTTGCGCTTTCTCCTTGCAGGACATCACCGACGCGTTCAGGGGTAACTTCAAGGAGCAGAGCGCCATCAACTCGAACTGGTTACCCGTGCAGAACGCCAAGGTACCCGACCCGAGACCCGGACAATGCGTAAACGATTCTCACGCATTGCCTGACCTGACCCTCAACTTTATCCATACGCACTCCCTCATGGACGAGCTGGTGCCGAGCTTCTTCGGGCAGCCCATAGTCATCCGCACCAGCTTTCAGTAAGTTGGAACACTTGTAAACTGTTTGTAACAACAAATATCATCGCTATTATAAGCTCTGAATTTCACTGTGTAAAGTCGGTCGTGTATTGTCGAAGTTACTTGAATTTCTATCGAGTTTTCGTAAGTAGGCTGGGTTAACGGAGAAAGGTCCACAGTCGATTAAAGTATTGAAACTCAAGGCTCGTTACTGAATAACAAACACGCTTTATACTCGCGGGCTTGAGCGACGTTACTTAATGAAATAACTAGTACGGTGGTCAAACTTGGAGACCAGGTCACCCGAGGCTCGATTCGATTGTACGCCCTGTTCCTTGCGGGCATACGCTACGCGCCCACTGTTTACTCCTAGCGAAAACTTACCTCCGTAGATTGCGATGGAAAACGATTTCATAACGATTTCTTGGACCTTACAGTTACAGATTCACGCAGATCGCTGTGGATCCCCAGGTGAAGACGCCAGGTGGTAAAACGTACGACGTGTTGTTCATCGGCACCGACAACGGGAAGGTGATCAAAGCGATAAACGCAGAGTCAGCTGACACTCATCTGAAGGTCAGCCCGGTGGTGATCGAGGAGATACAGGCGTTTCCTTCGACGGTCCCGGTGCGCGGTATCAAAGTGGTGAGAGCATCTCAAGCTGGAGACGGCCTGGAGGATGGCCGGCTGGTCGTGATAGCCGATAGTCAGGTACAGGCCCTCAGGCTGCACCGGTGCTACAGCGACAGGATCTTGTCGTGCGGCGAGTGCGTGGCCTTACAGGATCCCTACTGTGCCTGGGACAAGGTGGAGGGCAAGTGCAGGGCCCTGGTCGGGCCAGCAGCCACCGATGCGAGCAGATTCCTCCAGAGCGTCGCGACTGGTTTGCACGCTTCTTGCCCCCCGAGCAAAAGTCTGAACAAGGACGCGGGTAGCGTCGGTGCCATATCTGCGAACCAGAATAAATTCCCCCAGGACTCGATGATCCCCAACAAAGACAGTCCCGGAGGAGAGATCATCAACATCATGCACGACGAGGAACAGGATAATTCAGGTATGTTCATTGTTTCGTACGGGTAAGGTTGTTTCTCAGACACCCTGTGCATGCATTTCACTGGTGAAACGATCAATCGGTACAGGTCCAGAAGTGTCCGCGGCAGACTCACCGCCGCCGCAGTACTCGGTTGAAACTCTTGTAATGGCTGTTGTGGCTGGTGCATTGGCAGCTTTGCTGGTCGGTTTCGTGGCAGGTTATCTGTGTGGCAGAAAGTGCAGAAAGGACGAGGACGACAATCTGCCATACCCAGACACGGAGTACGAATATTTCGAGCAACGACAAAACGTGAACAGGTGAGTTACCATCAAAGTAAACTGAAAAGGGGTTCTTCATCGACGTCTCGATGAAATTCAGTTTTTTTTTTCAAACAAAGGCTGAAACGGTTCCAAAAATGATTGTTAATAACTATTATACAGGATGTTAAAAAATACCCTGAAGACCTCTACACCGCTGGATAGATCACGAAAAATCGAAGCAAAAAGTCCTGTACCATTTTTCGATAGAATCAGTAGTTTAGCCACATTTCGTTGTTGAAAATTGACCAATCAGCGCGCAGCTTGAGTGGCAAGACTCTCAGCGCATGCGTAAGCGCCTCCCACTCCGCGGGTCTTACCACTCAAGCTGCGCGCTGATTGGTCAATTTTCAACAACGAAATGTGGCTAAACTAGTGATCCCTTCGAAAAATGCTACAGAACTTTTCGCTTCGATTTTTCGTGATCTATGCAGCGGTATAGAGATCTTCAAAGTATTTTTTAACACCCTGTATATGAAACAAATACATGGAACCTGAAATAATAATAATTTCCATCTGTAATATGTAATGATTTCAGTCGTTATAAAATTGACAGGAATCTTGATTCTAGAACCAATATAGAAACCGTAATCGAAACCGATATAGATTGAAATGTCTGTCACTTGTAACTAGATTACAAATATTCATGTATTTCTAACGGCTGAAAGTAGAAAAGCCATCCTGTAACCTTATGCAAGATACAAGGAATCGATACGACGATAAAATTAAATTTTTGATTACGTTAAAAGACAAAGTATCATAGAAAATATGTAAATATCGTAACTTTTTCCAACCCCTGGTTTTACGTTACAGCAGGTTAGCGCCAGAGCCAAAATTGTTGCCTCAGGAAGAAGTGACGTACGCGGAGCCGGTGTTGGTTCCCCAGCCTCCAAAGTCACACTCACCGAAGGGCACGATGCGGAAACCACCACCAACACCGACGGAAACGCTGTTCCAATTTCCCGACGGTTACGGGTTCCGTGGCCCGAGGGATAATTTCGGTACCTTACGGTCCCACCAGGGCGACGCGTATCGGCGCAACGACGGGTTCGCGACCACCCGTAGCGTGAAGAAGGTTTATCTCTGAGAAACGAGCGAGGAGGGAGGTGGCCGTCACCGGAGCTTAGGACGGCCAGCACGCAATCGTCACAACGCGACGACAGCGGGAAGGAGTAGTCGCGCTGTGACGTCCGGAGGACAGTCGAATCGCGAGCTCGCGGGCCCGAGGGCGCTAGAATCACCTACGCCGCCCTCAAGCGTTTCGTCCAGTTCTCCGTCACCTCCCTCCTCGTCACCATCGCCCACCCTCGTACCGATCGCCATGAGCGGTGGTTCCCCTCCGCCGCCAACACCGCCGTGCAGTTTCATTTATCGTTCATAGTCGTCGTCGTCGTCGGTGTCGGCCTCCTCACCGCCGCCGTCGTACTCTGCTTCTTGTTACGCGACGCCAGCAGCCGGCACACCGTACTACGGGCCAACTGCTCGTTGCGATCCTTTGTAATTAAACGCGCGCGGTTCGATTACTCGAGACCCGCCGCGGCACGTTCAAACACGTTCCCGAATTTTTCCGTTTCGTTGCAAGTTCCTTGCGTTCGTTCGCTTACAGTCCTCGTTTTCGTTGCATTTCACACGGTCAGGTGTCGTCTACGGCGCGACGAGAGTCACGACCGACGGGAGTATAACATGGAAGAATTCTCTCGCGTTTCTACGAGCAGAGAATTCGACAGGATAACCAGCGACGTCGCGATCTCCGTCGATTTTTTAAATCGATCGTTCCCTCCCGAAAAATAAAGCGCGTCTATAGTATTACGGCAAGGTTTCTTCTCGTGAAGTCAATTAAAAGAGACTATCGTCGGACTCGACTTGCGATTTTTCTAATGTTGTAATATTTAACGCGAGTGATCGACAGTGCCATTATTGTTCGCGTAATACTATCGCGTGCCTCTTGAAATTGCGTAACGGATGAATCTGGGTGTCTTGCTCGATCGAGGTAACGAGGAAATTTCGCTCGTCGACGAGGAAACGGATAATTAGAGGAAGGTGGAAACTTGTGTATGCGTGTGTATTTATTATCGGACTAGACACCGTGACCGTAGGAACACGATCGTTTGCACCCTGTACCGATCGCGGAGATCGCCACGTTGCCTTTTGGGGATGGCTCGGTTGATCGAAAACAAAGACTCTCTTACCGCGGTCCGAGAGAAACAGTTCAGATACCGTCGAGAGTATTCCTAAGTTTTTGTCGTACCTTTCGGAAACGCGCATTTCATCGGCTGCACATATACGGGAGGAGAGCAAGGAGAGAGACTTCCTTCGACGAAGGAACATGAAGAGAAAGGAGAGAAAGAGAAGGAAAGAAGAAAGAGAGGAGCGAAAGCACACGAGGCTTGTATGTAAATAATACGTATATACAAAGAAAAGAAAAAAAAAGATAAAATAACATATACAACGGTTTAAAAGTTATATGAGCGGCAGATGGGAGATAATGGAAAGAAAAATCAGTCCATCTAAGAGATCTTGGGCCCGATGGTACACGTAGACATCTATCTTAAAGTGCTTCTTATTTCAGTGTGTTTAGAAGTAACGCGTATGTGATATATACTATATGACACGAGGTGTTTTTCTAGGCGTTCAGAGAAAGAGGGTTGAGAAAGCGAGATGAAGAGACGGTGCACAGCAAGAGGGATGCACACCTGAATGACTCTATTTTTTTCTTTTTATTTATTCCTGTTCGACACGCACACGATACACCGAGTATACACGACAAACGGACAGGTACGCTTGTCACTAGATTTCTCCTGATCACTTTGCCAACCGTATCGGGTATTTAAAAGCTGAATAACAGGAAACGTTCATTTCAAATTTATCGTTAACCGATCGGTTGGCAGAGTGTTGTTACTGATTTCATCGGTTACTCGATCGATAGATCGATGCTCTGAATCGAGATAACGAAGACCCGCCCTTATCACACTGACCCCCTTGAAACGGTAAGACTGAAAAGATTCCCCGAAAAGGGCGGGTCCCTCTATCCGTTCTTAGAGTAACATTTAGATCGGCATCGAACGTGGTTTCCTTTCTCGACACAGTACAAATATTCATCGCGTTCCTTCGAACAGAATTAATCTCCATTTTCGCGAGCCACGAATGCAGGTTTCGAAAAAATCGCCGTGAAGGGCTCCTGGGATTTTGAGAATTGTCAGGAAGGTTTACGAGGAAGAAAAAGAGTGATTAAAATTTGAATAAAAGAGGGTAGAAGAAATCTGGCATTCTACTTGCGAAGCGACAGTTTGACGATAGAAGGGAACTCGATTTACACGTACACGCACCCACACACAGAGACACTGAACCCACACACATAGAACACGCGTATAGACTGAAGGCGTGGAAATTTCACACGTTTCAAAGCTGCCATGTATAATCGAGCCGACATTGTTCTGGTCGTTTGCAGAAAAAAAAAAAAAAAAAACGAAAAAAATGAAAAGAAAAATATCCGATTGTATGTACCTCCGGTGTAGGTAGCGTATTTTTAACGGCTTGCTTTCTCGCGTCGTTCGACGAGGTACGAACGTTTTTCTAAGTTTGATACGACGAAAACGAGATTCGCGTTTTATTCCGGTTAAGGTTCAACTGAAACATCCCTGTTACGTGATCTTATTCGCGAATGGAAGACTCAGGCACGATACCAAAGATATTACTCGTAAACTAGACACACCCGTTGGTCATTGTGATGATGATGATGATGATGATGATAATTGAAGAGGCGCACAATACGTTTAGGGATGGTTGAAGGGCCCCTCGCACAAAATCGAACCGCAAGAAAAGGTTCGAAGGCAATGAAACGGCCTCAGAACTAACACACCAGTTCTTTTACCCTTCGTTCACGCCTCCTTTTCGAATTTCTATCCTTTACACGTTTACTGCCCCATTTTTACGATTAACCCCTTGGCCTCTCGATTTTTATTGCACTTGAGCGCGCTAGAATTATTATTAGCAACAGGACAAACCTAACCCAGTCCTAATTCGTTACTTAAACGCGAGAGCAGACGGGAATATTTGAAATACTGTACATAATTTTTCTTTGGAAACCGTCGGCGTCGTTAATAGCATTTGAAATTTTAATTAAAAATTTAATTACGCCACGAATAGCATTTATTTTAGAGTATAATATGAAACGCGAATGCCGCTCAAGGTTATAGGCAAGGGGCTAATAATACTTACCTCCATTTTATGTGTTCATTGCGAGATTAAACTTGCTATTTTTCGTACTTTTAACCGCAAGAAACGGGGGTGTAAACGAGGGGTCAGATCAATTTCAAACGATCAAATGAAAGAATCGAGGGAAACGGTGAACGTTGGAATCAAGTAATGCATGAAAGGCTGCGAGAGATATTTTTCGAAACGATAGCAGCTTGGAACAATAAAACCATGGGACAAAGTTAATGGAAATAAGGGTGGGAAAATTGTGGTAAAGAGGTCAGAATTCTATAATCTAAATATTATTAAAACGAACGTTGATAATACTTGTAATAAAAGTTAAAAAGGGACAAAACGGGGGAGGGAGAATTCGACGATGTTAAACGTGTTCAAAGAAGCTCTCGCGCGTTCGTGTTAAGAAAAAGCCAATAAGGAACGGATTCCATCCAAAATACAAAGAAAAACAAAGAAAAAAGAAGATTGATTCGCAGAGTCGTTTGTTGCGTGAGCGAATTTTTGTTTCTTTTTTTCTTCCAATGATGGTTAATTGAATGAATTCAAAGAAAGAGAAACCTTTCCTAAAAAAAAAAAACCTACCAAAAAAGTTTCCGTTGTCGATGCGTCGCGAGAAGCGGGACGCGATGATTTTCATGCATTATTTCATTTCAATCGCTTAGAAGAGCCCGAAATTTTTTTTTTTTACTTTCCTTTTTGGGGTCTGTACATTTCTAAAGGTAGAGCACGAGATGAAGCGAAGAAGGAAGAAAGAATAGAAGATGGAAACGAGAGAGAATGCGCGTGTGCTTGAGCGTGGAAAAGTTTAGCCAGTTATTATTACGATTATAAATTGATAAAAAAAAAAAATTAGGTAGATACTCGGAGCGTCCACGTTTTGATAGGGAACGTCTCCGATTAGAGAACGCAAGCATGTATGGGACAAGAGATTTGACGATGAAAGCTTAGACATAAGTAGAGGATTAGCAAACGGTATATATATAAATATATAAATATATAAATAAATATAAATATAAATAAAAAATATATATATATAGAACGCTTGAAACGTATATTAATATTATAACTTTTTATAAATATATTTTTCCGTCGAAGTCTAGCCTAGTTGGATACATACACGGTTATTAACGACTATTAATTTATCCGATCTTGATTATTAATATCGAGGATCTAGCGTTAATTCGAACACATTTTAGACGTCATAGTTTTACATGATAGGCAAACGTTGTACGAAATTGTAAGCGAAGAGGGGGGGGGGGGTGGGGGTTAAAAGAGGGAAGAATGATAAAGATGAAACACATTAGTACCTAAAGTTATGAAAAATTTAACTACTAGCGTTGAGCCATCGCTGAAAAAGGGTTCCGGTGTCGATCGTTTCGCGATACGTCGATCAAGATTTCGTGTAAATCCTTGGACGAGTGACATCGTTCGGGGAAATTGTTAAGAGTGCGAGGTAAACCGATCGATAGGATCGCGAAACGATCGGGACCGCTCTTTTTCGCGCTTTGTAATTAAGTGAGAAACAAAAAGAAACAGAACACGAGCGAGAAAAGTTAGCGATTTAGATGAGAGGAATGAGAGAGCGAGAGAGAATGCGTATACACGTATAAAATAGTCTGACATTGTACGCGGATCATTCGTTTCTTTTCTCTTCTTCTGTTTCCTCTTGGTTTTGCCAGAGAAGAAGATAGAGTGTGAATGAAAAAGAGAAAGAAACGGGATTTAAGTAAAAGAACGAGAGCCCTAGGTTCTTCTACGCACGAAATCCACCCCGGTAAAAAGAATGAAATATGTTTCACTACGACTGTCGGGTTCTCGTTCGTTGCGCTGATTACCGCATCTAACGCTAATTAATAATTACCGATAACTACCAAGTAATAATCATACTGTTAACTAAAGAAAAAAAAAAGAAAGGGAAGTAATAAAAGATCGCGATAATGCCGGATGGTGATTTTTAAAAAGGGTGAAAGAAAGAAAGGAAAAAAGAAAAAGAAAGAAAACGAAGGACACTATATAGGTATTTATTATCAACGACAAAGTAACGAGAACATAACACGTATTTTGCTTCTTCCTAATACAGTGCCGTTTACGCTATTTTTTACTGTAACTGATAGAGAAACAAAAGAAGAAATTCGGCCAAGGGGTGTGCGCGCGGCATACCAAGAGGGGGTGAACGTGTCGCCACCCTTTCAACAAAATAAACCGCGAAACTGTGTGTGCGTACGTGTATGTGTGCGAGTGTGTGTGTGAGAGAAAGAGAGTATGCGAATGAAAGTAAGAAAGTACGAAAGAGCAAGAGCTTTGTGGAAAAATCCTTCGAAATATGCGACTCTGGCGCGTTTGATCAACCTGTAAAAAAACAATTAAGAAAAATCGAGGCCGATTAGTCGATACTCGTAGCGCTTTGTTAACGACACTGCGGTTCCTTTTTGGAGCGTGTTCGCGTAACTCGTGAAATATCGTAGAATTTACGTCCTCGTCCGTCACGAAACAGCCGAACTGCTCTCCGTTCAATCTCGACTAATTCGCCTCCCTTTTTTACCCGCGCTGACATTTCTGTCCCTTTGCACGGCCGAGCACATCCACTGTCAATTATACAAGGAACTAAGCGGCGTAATTTTTAGTCGTTCAGTCGCGTAATTCTTGCAAACTCTCCCCTGTCTTGTAAACTTTTTCTTCCCGGTTCTTTAGTACGGCGAAAAAAAAAAGAAAAAAAAAAACGGGCTACCTAAAACGGCCGCGTCGCAAAGGGACAGAAATATCTGATTTTCTTCTTTTCGATGGAACGAACGGAGTCACGATTCGAGGAGGAAACTAAGAAGGGAACGAAAGGGCCTTTCGCTCTTGCGCGATTCGAGACGATGAGAGAATGCGAATCAGTATGTATGGGAGAAATGAGAAAGAGAAATTTTTTCACGCGACGTTCCAATGCCGCGAGAAATTCCATTTGTTCAAGGCGCTCCTCGGCACGAGGTTCGCCACAAGAGGGGTCGTAATCGATTTTTAAAAAAAGAATATATAGTAACCGGGAGGATGAATAATAATTAATGATAATATTAATAATACTAATAATAACTGCATTAATACCGACGGTATATTATTGCCGATAATTATATTGTAACGACACGAGAATTATATTATAATAATACTCTTTATAAACGCAGAGGAGAGTGATCGATGAACGAGTGAAAGTACGAAAGAAAGATAGAGAGAAAGGTATGGAAAATGATGAAAGAACGAGAGATAAGTAGTGTTTTTTCGCAGTAGGCTGACGGTAGAGACACGGCACGTCTAATATTAACGAACAAATTTAAAAAAAAAAATAATAATAATAATGATAATGATAATTAAAAAAGTAAAGTAAAAAAAAAATATATCATAACGCGAAAAAAAGGTACTGTAGTGATTTACTATCGGCTGACACGTAGTGTGAATGCTGACATAGGAGAAGCATGCTGGCGGCGAGTGCTTTTGTGCAATTCCGAGATGAATGGCTCGCTTTCCCGATTCCTTGTCTTACCTTCGAAAATACAATTTTTGCTCCTATGTACTTACAAACTTGTAAACTTTTAAATTTACGCGGCAAGAAAAAGAAGGTCCAGAAATCTGTAGGGACGGTGTCCTGATCGATAACGACAAAGACAATTTCGTCTCGCGACACTTGCTTTGCCATAAAGAAAGAGCTAAGAGAAAGCCAGAGAGAAAAAAAGACTCCTTTCCATTACCGTATTGCGTCTGTTATGCCTGACATAGTTCGCTATTAAAGAAAAAAAAAAAAAAAAAAGGGAAGAACAGGATTCTCGCGAGGGATGTAAAGCTCGGTGAAACTTAGCGAAGAACCGGATGCGGGGTATGACGAGGAAGGGAGAGCGAGCCGGAGAGAAAGCTCGTGGAGAATGGATACGAAAGATGGAGAATAAGGATTAATCGAGGAAGATAGAGAGAAAGGGAGAGTGTGAGATAGAATGAGAGGGTGGCGAGCGAGGGTGAGAGAATGAAGAGGAGCGATTGTAGATTCGGAAAGTCACTTAGCCAGCAGACTGCTGTTCATAGTGCCCTGTTATAGTGGGTTCCCTAGGCAGAGCGGCAGAGACATGATCGAAAAATGAAAAACGAAAGGGTTGAAAAGAGGAAAAACGAGCTTGTCGAAGGGTAAAGTACACACGGTAGGGGGAGAAAATACGAGGATGAATTTCAAAGTCCTTTCTTTTTATTCTGGAACGAAAACTTTGATTTGAGATTTGTTTTTCTCTTTTCGATAGATTTTAAAAAGGTTCTCAATGATACCAGAAAATTCTTTTTATGTATCGATGAATTGGAAAAGGTACGATCGCTCGTGAAGGTGATTTATTTGAAAAAAGATGTCTCAATGTTGAGAATATTTTGAAGGGAATGGATTTGAGGAACGACAAAGTGCTCCGCTCTCTGCCCACGGGACCCTGATCTATTTTTCAGAATACGCTATTGTGATTATTACTTATATGATAACATTTAAAGAAAATAACAAAAAAAGAAAAAAGAAGAAACCACTAAAAGCAGAAAAAACACCTTGTACTATTGTTTATTATACGATTCTGACGATGATTATTTGTAATGTTAATAATCTATATTAACGATAATTACCGCATTAATACCATTATTATATTTAGTACTATTTAGAGAGTGAGGCTGCTACTATATTAATGAATTAAGTACTAAGTAACGGATTAAGTAATTCATTAGACTTTATATATAAATATATAAATATTACTAAAAACATACTCTTCGCGTCGAACTGCGTTTATCGGTTTTTCTCTTCGTATACACGTTGATTTCCTATACATATACGGAAATATATATATAAATATATATATAAATATAAATATACATAAAGTATTTAATAATCACAGTACGACTGCCTCTGACTCGACTTATTTTCTTTTCCGGCCGCGCTTGTTCAGTCGGCGTTTACGAGAACGGTTCTTTCGTTTTACCTATTTACATTCGACGACTACGTTATTTTATATATCGTAATAGACATAGACTGTACCACGAAATATTAAGTAAAAATAAATTTGATTAGGTAATACGACGATGTTTCATCATTTCAGACTGCCATTATTCAACCTTTGCAGTCCTTTTCCAGTGCTTTCTTCTCCTTCTTCGGTGCAGATTATGCGGTGTGAAATAAAATATAATTATAGGAATGTGCGAGAACCCGATATTACTGGCTCGGGCGAACCTAATTATCTAATTATTATAATTAGATTAAATGTGGTACGACGCAACAGGAAACAGGAATTTATGCTATAGGGGGTAAGTATTACAAACGTCTTCATTTTTGTCCACCTTTATTTAATCGTAGCACATACTATTTCAAAGATTCGTAAGTACGATGTAGATAAAAAAGTACAAATATTTACAAAATACTGTAAAAAAGAAATCGATTACAAAAACGCGTAGGGATATGAGAGGTCGTTTTCTTTTCGTTTTAAAAATGGATCTTGCGTTCGCTGCTCGCTTATATCGTTCCCACCGTGTATGACTAGACATCAGACGTATATAATAGGTCGCTTTGTTAAAAAACACCTTTTCTTTTCTTTTCTTTTTTTTTCAGTCTGGGTGTTCTGCCAACCCTTTGTTCTCCTCTTTAAACCCGTTGCCTCGTAAACACCATGAAATAAATCCTATCCATAGAATAATGAAATTTTCATTAATATATCAGACATAAATTACAAAATTCAAGACTTTATAAGACTAAAGTTTTATACTCCTGTCGTTTGAGTGATCAATAACTAAATATAAAATACTGAATCACTAAAGGCAAATAATTCACGAGGCAAGAGTTTAATAATTACTTAAGGGTTGACAATCGCAACACCTGATAGATTCGATCGGCGAATGATATGAGAGCACACAGTCAGAACTCGTCAGAATTGAATAATGATTTACGAAATGTCAGCGAAGTGGCTGCAAGGTATGTTCCTAACGTACTTTATATTACAAGAATATTCCTTGGCCTATTACTGCGAACATTTAGGAAGCATCTGAACATTCAGGACGTTTGCAAGCGAACGTTGCTCGTCGATCGATTCCCCCTATCAATTATATTCTCTCGTGTTTCAAGATTCGTATTAACCCTTTTTGATCGTTGGATCATCCTTTCCAGAGAAAAGTTAAAAAAGAAAGGAATAATTTCGAAAAATCGACGACAACGTTCGGGACTCTTGCAAAATGTGTAGGCTCGTAGTGGAAAAGAAATCGATAGCCAAAAGCTTCGATCTCTTCTCACGGTGCCTTCGATACGACGAAGGAGGGGGTGTACATTAAATTAGGGAATGGTCATATTTGCTATGATTATGAGAACCTTTAACGTTACAGAGATTACTCGTTGGCAGTGTTTACCTTAGCGTCTCGTACATCTAGATGCGTATATGATACATTATATATTTTATATGCGTATACGTGTGCAGAGCTGAGGAATACTTTGAATACTGATCGATCTTCTTTCACATTTTTCAACATCCTGATACTTGGTATTGTAATTAACACGTTGACTGCCAAGTAACACATATTTCACAGACAGATGAATTTCTATCAGAACACCATCGAAATAGTATATTAATTTTATCAAAAACAAAATTACTATTTGATGAGACTTTTAAGAAGTTTAGAGCAATTGTTCTCTGGAGATAATTTGTGAATTAAATTAATTTCCAACGCGTTAATGTGGCAATCAGAGTGTTAAACATTTTCCTTTTTCCAATTCTGGGAGTAATTGCTCCTGCGTTTCGACGTTGACAGCTCTGTACGTGTACGTATTTCCTCGCGTGAGCTATGATAGTCATCGTATCAGCATATTTAATGCTCTTGATTAACCGTGATCTATAATCTCTCTATGATTCTGTAATGGGTTCTTTTGTAACCTTCGAGCTCTTGTCTAACTCGAAATGGAAATTCCTATGAAGAAAAGAAAAATCGTACAGGCGACTCGATTCGAGTTACCCCTGCGAAATGGAAATAAACGAAACAAAATTGGCTTCGTTGTACGAATTTCGTGATATGGACTGTCGAATCGTCCAGTTTCGAGGACGTTCGACACGACTGATTCTTAATCTATTCATCCCCGAATGCAAAAATAGGCTCTAAGGTAGTGCTCGATATAGAATTTCGATCTTCTTTCAGCCTTGTTCGTGTAGCAATGATAATCAGAAGAATAGCATACCGATACCTCGGGATAATTAAACTTGAATCTCGCGATTGTACTTATAACGAATACCCACGGTATATACAAGACCGTTTTATTTCACCTCTTCGAGTCGATATCGAGCAATCGCTCCTGCCTTTCTTTCCTTCGTTCTTTCGTTCATTCTTCCTCTTCTTCTTTTAATTTCTTGTACGTGGACAAGGTGAGCCAAGCGGTGCGAAACGATTTCCGAGCTCGTAACCCTTTCAGCATTCAATTCTTTCTCAATTTCCATCCAATAATCAAATTAAATCACAGACATAGTAATTGTATCGACACGTCCAAGGTGCTTGCACTGTCCTCGAAGGGTTAGAAATGCTCGTCGTTTCGACTACACGATTCACCCTGTACACCCACACGTCTATCTACAGGGTGTCCCACAACTTTCCTTAGAAACTTTGTCGAACCGTCTAATCACAGACGGTTACTAGTAAAGTGGGTAAGAAATCTATCGGACACCCTGTATATTATACATATATATATATATTTATATATTTATATGTGTTACGTGTCAGACGCAAACGTGTACGCTATATAAATAATTCTTAAGCCTTAGACCTTAACGGAATACAACGAGGGCAGACGTGAATTAGGCGGTTATAAAAACTTGTCGTTCGTTCAACGTTGATATGGTCTTGATACTTTCGTAGCTTGCGATCTCTTGCCTTGACGACAATATATATTTATGTAGCGGTGTTCTTAACGAGTATTCGATGTGCGGTGATCGATATATACCCTATATAATTAAGCGTATGCAAAAGTTTTAGTCTTTTCTAGATTTGAATAAAAGTCATTGGGAAAGATCTATCAAAGAACATTGGAAATTTGGTTTCATAGAAAAGAAATCGAACGGATAAAAATAGACTAAAACTTTTGCATATTCCTAATATATATCGTTACACTGATATTCGATAATAGATAGACTATAATATTGCGTTAGTCGTATAATATTGTAGCGTGTACTGGATCCGTACCGTGTATCCTTACGTTAATCCGACGTTCATAGTCGTTGGAGCGGATGTTTCTTCAGTTAGAAATAAATTATAATCCTTACCGACCTAATGGACGCGACCGAATTACTGTAACACTAGTAATCGTTGCGAGATCGAACCCTGACATTTATCCAACCGTTTATCGTTGTTAAACGTCATTACGCAAACGAATAATTACTTTTGTCTCAGTGTATCCGGATTTTAGAGCCTCGTTGGCGTTGTTCGAGCAACCTACAGGCAACTGTCGACCACGATTTCACCTATTTTCAATACGACCTCGTCGAAGGTGGGTCTGTCTCGTGGATCGTTTGCCCAACACTGAACCTGAAGCTCCTGCAAGGCAGGAGGTGCAGCTTTGTGTGGCTTCCACGCGAGTGTCTGAGATTTCAACGCGATCAACACGGACTCGTCGTTCATCTTGTTGAACGGCAATTCGCCCTGATGGAACATCTCCCATACGAGACAGGAGAACGAGTAGACGTCGCTCTTGGTCGAGTACTCGTCCTCGTAGACCGCCTCGTAGGGCAGCCATCTAAGAGGGATCACTTGGTTCCGGTGTTTCGTGTACTCCTGTTGGTAGGGCTCTTTGGTCATGCACGGCAACGAGATCTTGATCGTCAGGTTACTGGCGATCAGGCAGTTTCGGGCGGCTATGTCTTTGTGTACCAAACGTGTGTCCGCCAGGTGTTTCAACCCTTTCGCCGCCTGGTTCGACAGAGAAAGGATCTGCGCGACAGACAATTGAGGTGCACGGGGAGCTTTCGTTTCCTGGGTCGGGCTGGAGTTGTTGTCCTTGCGAGAAGCGATCAAGAATTGCTTCAGATCGCCCCAATCGGTGTATTCGAGGATCATGTAATCGGGTTCCTCTTCGCGACACAGACCTATCAGTTTCACCACGTTCTCGTGGTTCAGTTTGTGCAGGAGATCCAGGTGGCGTTTAAATTCTTGCAGAGCCGTCTCGTCCTTGGTGTTGGTCAAGCTCTTCACCATCACCAGGCTTTCCTTGTCCCCGTCCACCTGGTACTTGGTCGCGTAAATCTCGCCGAACTCACCGCGACCAAGAGGCTTCAATTCCTTCAAGTTACCCCGAGACACGGCGATCTTGTCGTAGTTCGACTTCGATTTCTTCGACTGATTGCTGCTCTGACTTTGCGCGGTGTCCGCGCCGTCGCTCTTGTTATGGGAATCGCGGTTCTCCTTTTTCTTCCCCGCGCTGGAGTTCATCTTGCTGTTCCCGGTCTCTTTCAGCTCGGTCTGTTCCTCCTGCACCTCCCCGTTCTCGAGTTTCTCTGCGCGATGGTAAGCGTGTTATTTGGAGCCGGTTAGAACGGAATCGTAGTCTGATACGCTTTCGTGGAGCGATCGAAGCGGATAGATACCTTCAGCCTGCTCTTGGAGGTACTGCTGCTTCCTGCGACGTCTTCGGTAACGACAGTACAGCATCAGACCGACCACGAGGACCATGTAGGCTGCGGCTGCGCTCAGAGTGATCGTGACCGTCTTCGTCATCATCGATCCGTCGTCACCGACTTCCGGATCCATGTCGAATCTGTACGTGTCGCCGGCTGAAAATCGAGTTTCCCTGTCTATTTCCCTTTACGTGAACGGAAGACAAAACAGAGGAACTAGGTACTCACCTTTCACGTTCAATTGAACCTCTTCCCTTTTCAGACCGCCGCTGTTGCCCGCTGTGCAGCCGTACTTGCCCTCGTCGCCCAGGTACACTTCCTTGATGTACAGACTTCCGTTTCCTAGCACCTCGAAGCGGGAGTTATTCAGATTGTTCATACGAGAGTCTCTGTCCCATTGGATCGTGGGTTTAGGATCGCCCTCCGCGGCACAGTGCAACATTACCGGGTATCCCTCGATCGCCTCCGTTGGGTTCTGAGGCTGAATAGTGAATTTCGGTGCGACTGTAAGGAGAAACGATTGCAGAATGATTAATCTGTAGGAGAGGGGAGAAAAAGGCGTTTCGTCTCGGGATCGTCTGTCAGACTCCGCAATTCGGAACTTGCATGCCGGGCGACCGCTTGCGAGAACACTGTCGCCGATCATCTCCCGCCGCCATCTAGCGGTCCCCGACCCGAACTAAAGGCGTCCGGGGAGACAAAACCCTTTCTCCTCCTCCACTAAACGCCTACAAATCTATTCTTTTTTTTTTATTTTCCTAAATGGCAATCGAGAAGGTAGTTATCAGACGCGATACGAGTTTTCACTTACTGACTACGTCGATGCTGATCGTGTGGTTGATCGATCCCTGGGCGTTGCTGGCTATACACGTGTAGCGACCCTTGTCCTCCTCGAGGACGCCATTGAAGTGGAGAGTCCCATTGATATCTTGCACGTGCTTCGGGAATTCCTCACCGGCCCCTTCCTTGATCCACTTCACCGTCGGATTAGTGGCACCCTGAGACTTGCAAGGCACTTTGGCCGTCGAGCCAAGCTCCAGCCGCTTGTCCACCGGTTGCGGCGAAAACTTGAGCTTCTCTTCGACCGTCAGTGTAGCCCGCTCGGAGTATATCGAAGGGAAACCTTTCGTCGATATCTCGCACGTGTAGCTACCTTTGTCAGACATCTCGACGCTCTTGAAATGCAGGGTCACGTTGCCGTACTGGTCGGTCACCCGGTGTCTCGTCGGTCCGCCGGTCTCTTTCAAACCTTCCCCGTCCTTCAGCCAACGCACGTGGGTCACGGGCGGTTCCATGCCCGAGTACGAACACGTCAACGTCACGGAATCACCTTCCATCACGTTCAGACTCTCCGGCGAGCTAATCAGCGTCGGTGGTGCTGCAAACATACGCGTTCGGTTGAAGGTAAACGTATCGTTGGATAGTATACACAATGGATAAAAGTTAAGGAGGTAAGCTTACTGGAGATGAGCACTTGAGCAACCATATCGGTCTCCCCGGCCATATTCTCGGCAACGCAGGTATAGTTCCCGTCGTCTTCGCCTATCCGTGCTTTCGCGATGATAAGCGTGTTATCCTGAACGCGCACCGGCCCGGAATCGCTTATAATGTGTCCCTTGGGATCTCTCCAGTAGACCTTGGGGGCTGGAAGACCGGAGGGTTCTAAGCAGCTCACTTGGAGTTCCTGTTCTTCTCCTACCACGGCTACTTGGTTGAGTAGAATGGGCTCGAACGAAGCCGCGGACAGGTTCATTAAATCTGTAACAAACAATTTTTATTTGACACCTTTGTTATTGCCACGAAATTACTTTATGTAAATTACTTAAGATATTCTCTTACAAGCTATTTGAAGATCAACCGTGTAAGCAACGCTGCTGTCTCCCCTTTCCCCTCGACAGGAATAGAAACCTTGGTCCCTGTGCTCGGCCGAGTGTATCAGCAAAGTTCCATTCTCGAAGACAGTTCTCTCGTCGTCGCTTTCCAACGGGCCGATGTCCTTGAAGTACCACTGTACAGAATCCGCGTCTTCGAAGACGCAATGAAGCGCAGCCGGTTCTCCTCGTTTCGCGATCAGGTTCCTAGGAACGACCTTTATCGTTGCCGTGTCGTTACCAGAAACGATAAGAGGGTAGCTTTCCATTTTTGGTGAAGATCCAGCCTCGTTCTTCGCTAGGCAACTGTACATTCCGCTGTCTTCGGGAATCGCTCGGTGAACGTGTAGCTTCTTCTTCTTGATCTCGATCCGATCGGTTCTAACTACCGGCTCAAGGTTTCTGCGAATAATGTTTCAACGTTTCTATACTGGATCGCGTGGAACAGGTGTGCGATTTTGTTTTTCTTGCATAGGGAATATCGTATCTGAATCTAAGCGGAATGAATTTCGCGTAACTTTCGACGCACCCTCGATGAGGGTTGAACGCGAGGCAGGGGCAAAAGGTGAAAATCATGACGACGAGGGGTAAAGGAAAACGTAGCTGGATAATTCAAGGGTAGTTACGTAAACGACGGGTGTCAGTTACGCGAAGGATAAAGTTAGTTCGAAGCTCGGGGTTGGAAACGTCCCCTTCGAGTTGCGGCTTTTCCACGATCGTCGGCCCGGGGTTAGTTCAGAACGCGCTGGTAAATAGCAGCAAATTATGTAACTAACTTGAACCACTCATATTTCATGTCTCCAGATCCATCGACGTGACATCGAAGTTCGACCTCGCCCCCGACACGGACCGCCGAGGGTAGCTTCGGTTGTTGCAACTGCACGCTCGCCTCGCTGATCCCTGAAACAGAAATTCCCGCGGATCGATTAGGCTACGGTCTTGCGAATAATTTAACGGTCTCCGACGCCGCCGCGCCGCGCCGTCCTGCACTCGCGCGGATACGTGTACAAATTTTATCCGATATTGGTAAATACTTTTAGAGGGTGAATTTCAACCACCACCCGTCTCGTCCATGTAGCGAGACATCGCTAACTCTTTAATTTGCCGTATCTTTTTTACAAAATCTGGAATTAGTAACGTGTTCAGTTTTTTAATTCGACTGCGTCAAACCCTTACGATGTCTCGCAGACACCCTTCTCTCAAATAAAAAACAGCGATCCGGACCATAGAAGCTGTCCAGTAAATAACAGCAGACCGTAAGAACAGGATCCAGCGGTTGGATCTAGAAGGATCATTTTTAAGAGCAAGGTCGTTCGGAAGGGACAAAAAGTCGACAGCCAGGAGAGCAGAAGGGAATCCTGTGAGTATATACGTTCGTCCCTTCCTCGAAAAAAACGTCGCTGCGAGAAAGGCAGAAGGCTGGTGGTTCATGAATCCTTAAAACGCGGCCGAAGTTATTTGCCGACGTCTTTCAACAAAGTCTGGGTAAATTAAGAAAAAAGGAGGAAGAAGAACGCCCCGGAGCGTTTGTTCCGCGCAAACCGGAGGACATCGTCGAAAGTCGTCGCCGAGGGTACTCCTTCCTTTTTACTCCTTCTTCTTCTTCGAGAATCGAACGTCGTCCTGTCGTGGATGCAGGACGAATCGAACGCGCAAGAAACGAGCAAAAAGAATGAAAAGGAAAAAGATCAGAAGAAGAAGAAGAAGAAGAAGAAGGAGAAGAAGAAGAAGAAAAGAGAAGGACAGACGAGATCGACCACGATGTTTTATTCGATTCGATTAAATCCGTGGGTTTCGGAAGGCCGATTCCTTCGCTACGTTACGTGCTCTCTTCCAGGCCGCTCGATCCTTCTTGAACAAAAAGGAACGAGGATGGAATCGAGCTGACATTCTCAGAGAGGGCGAGTAACTTCCACTCTCTGATTCGTCCTTGTTCTTCTTCTTCTTCTTCGTCTTCGGCTCGCCGGCAATTGCTTTCCCTCCCATTGTTCTACGAATGCTCTTTCCCCGTTTTGGAATTCCGCTCTGTAATCGCGCTTTTCATCGCGTTCCTCGACGATGGGATCAATAATCCTGTATTCCAATTCGGAAATCGATTTTTCTTTACATACATAACTCTTCAGCGAGGTCGAGTTGAAAGAAATTCGGTGTTTGAGAATTATTGCAAGATTCGCAACTAATTAACCAACTCATTTCACTCTTATTCGTTCAATTTCTTCCCTAAACTGCTTCTTCCGGACGAGTCTATGAGCCTGCTAGAAATCGATCAGACTTACTTTCGTATTCTTAGCCCAGGATCTTATTCGACGAAGCACAATTTATAGGACGAGTACCTTTTCATATCGCGATAACCACTTGAAAGTAACCTTCGACAAGCAGCAGATTCAGAAGGAGCAGAGATTTCCAAAGGCAGAAACCGCAGACGGGTAAGCTTTCAACGAAGGAGCCAATAACGAATTGATCCCAGGGAGTAAGGAAATTCGAGACAGATATCGGGGGCAACTTACGGACAGTTTACCGGAGACCATGATCGCGATAAGGCTTCCTTCGTTAATTTAACTCGTTACCCTTAGTCCTTCGACTGCATCGATCGTTCATCCTCCTCGGGGCCGGAAAACGTAATTTCTCCCTTCCGTTTCCCATAGATTCCACCGATATCTTCCAAACGGAGCACTCTTTCACGATTACAGTCGTATTTCGATCAAACACGAATCTCGCGTTATGAAAATTATTCATCGAACGCCGAATGCCTTCACAAAGGAAAAGGATTGCACGTCGTTAGCGGGTATATCGTTTCGATTCTTTAATTTCCAATAGGTTTTCCTTTGATTTTCGAACCACCCCGATCGACGCACGGATTCGCAGGGAAAAAGGACGCAGACCGCGATGACCGAATAAAGAAAAATGAGGGGAAAAAAGAAGAAACGAGGGAGAACGGAATTTACTTTACATGGATGCCTGGTTACCCGTGAAATGGAGACGACTACTTCGAGCAGCGCATCCCCGAGGTGGCATTATTAACAGCCGACTGGTCCCGCGCAGCCTGTCCAATCCTTTTACTTTTACCCGCGACGACGCTTCTGCCGTCGACGGCTTTTTTTTATCGCGTCGAACTCGACTCGAGCCGAGCGGAGGCGAGACGAGACGCGTCGAGAGGCTAAGCTTTTCTATAGTTTCTCGGGGAAATGCGACGACGATCCATCCGCGTTCGAGATCAACCCCATCCTTTCTACCACCGTTACTACGAGCTGATTACTTTGCGAATTAATCTTTCCCCGTTAATGCACGTGGTTCCATCCACTCGCCTTCTTTTTCGTTAGACAGCAACGAAGATTGTGCGGGGTATAAGTTATAATATGCTAGAAACACTTTAAGGGCGGATTCTGCGTAAAATAAAATCCATCTTTTTTAATAATTCGCTATGCTGAATGGCTGAATTTTACGTTAACCCCCGAAGCTTTTAGCACTTGTCATACGTCATTCTTCTCGTTTTGATGTGCTGAATACGAATTCAAAAAACTTTCTTACTAATGCATAGAATCTTATCCAAGTGTATGCATCTGTGACACAGTCACAAGCATAACTGGCCTCTTTTATTACAAATAAACAAGTTGCTGGAGGTCCTAACATAAGTTTCTTTCGAGTACCCACTTGACCATCTTCAGTATGTCCTTCACTGTCACTTTTCCTTACGTGATTTTTTGAGAAAGCGAAATGTAGACCCATTTGAAGATCTGATAAGGTGTTATTCAGATGGCGTTTCCCTTGAGTAGAATAACATGATAGAAAAGAGAGGGGATTAAAGTGAAATCTCGCCAGAAGTATGTTTAGAAACAGAAGAACAGAACCTTGACAAACAAGGAAGAAGAGTTTCGAAAACACATTTCGTTGTCGATACAACGATTTCGCTTTTCTGTTTCCTCTACCCTTTCCACTTTCGGAGTAACAGGGCCTTGTGGCTGGGCGGATTAAAGGGCGACGTTAAAATGTCCGCGTCCTCTTCTCCGGCATTGAGTCCATTAAGGGGCATTAATCTCGAGGAGTTATCCTCGAGAAGGTAGATATTCGAGGGCTGTCGCGCGTTGTCGGCGTACAATGCGACAATAAAGAGTGACAAAGCTCGGAAGCTCGGAAGGAAAAGAAGAAAAAGTAAAAGATCGCGAATGGATATAAAGGTTGGAGAAAGAGGGAAGGAAGAAACGAGACAAACGGTCGGACAAGATGTTATAATGGTAAGAGAGATGAAGACGACGAAGGCGAGGCGAAAAGAGGCGAGGTTCGCAAGAAGGGCTCGTTTGTAATCGCGAAACTCACTTTGCGTCTCTGAGGTCTCCACGAGATTTTGCCCGACCACTCGACTAGCTTTTTCTCCCTCTTTCTCTCCTCGTTTTACGGGCTTTTCCCTGTCCCTCTCCTTTTCGAGCACCGTTCCTCTCTTTCCGCTACTCGGAAAGCCGTGTTTAAATGCACAAACGAAGCGAAAGATCAAAGACGCCGCCGACAGGGCGTGAGCGAGAAGCTTGCCGGAGCAGAGAGGGAGAGAGGAACGTTTATTATTATCATCGTGTACGAAGCTAACGTCCAACCGCATCCCCACCAACGTCGTCGTTTCTTCTCGCTCCTTGCAGCATCCACTAACCAACCAGTCGAGATTAACTTTCGTGTAAACAGCGAAGAATAAAGCGCGTGCGTGCCGTGTCATGCCGAGCAGAGCCGAGCACCAGAACAACCTAACTCTCCCACTGAAGGCCTCAACCTTGGATCGAACCTCGACCCTGAAATCTTCGACCCTTTCTTCTTCCGGCTCGCCGAACTTCCTTCGCTAACGGCAACACGGCTCGTCTTTGACGGTACGATCGCCAAACAATTTTCGTGGATTCTACGGTTCGAGATTCGAGACGAGCAAGAAAATGAAAAAAAAAAGTATTACGGAGTAACATCCCTGATTGTTACGCGATAATCAATGGCGCTCAACAACGGTTAAGCTTCTTTGCTTATCGATCCGTGCATCCCGGAGGGGGCCAAATTCGCATAGAACGATTTCCAAGAACGTTTAGGAGAGAAAATAGTTGAAAATCAAAAGAGCTCTGTCCCGGGGGAATAAAAAGCTTGGTCGAGTACTAACGAGCCGTCTGGCCCTGGTCGGATGTAACGCGATATTCCTTTTTCCGAGGGGGAGATCAGAAACGGATCGAGAACTCGTCGACAGATGCGTGTAATCTTCCGGGGGAGTCTCGTACGCCACCACACGGACCACCCAGACACGATGCACAGTGGTTTAAGTCGATCCGTGGCCAGACACGACCGAATTAGTAGAGACGCGTTACGCGATAATTATCGAACAATTTTTCTTCGTACCGGCTTCGTACCGGAAACATTAATCGTATCGGGATTACTCGAGCGTGACTCTGAGACGACGAGCCCTTAATTATCGGGGAACCCGATACTCAACGAGAAATCTCATCGATCTTAACCGTTAGTATCTCGAAAATATCTGGAAATATTAAATTTGAAAGGAACTTGCCTGTTCGAAGAGTAAAATAAAGCGTCGGCACCTTCTATACCGGTGTTTATCGTGGTAAACGAACGGAGACTCGGTTCGCATCACGGATCAACGAGCTGGATTAACGATCCGATCACCTAGGCGACTTTCGCGCTTTGATTTTGATTTCCTGTGAACGGAGAAGCCGTCGTTCGTTCCATTCTTAATCGAGCGTTCGACGGAAATCGGACGAGAAGCCGTTTGCACGCTCGATTTCCGTCTTGTAAAGCGCGAGCCAACCGCCGCGAAAGGAGAGCACGCGTCAAAGGGAGCAGTCAAGTTAAGAGAAAAGTCGGGAGAGCAAACGGCAAAAGTGATCGCTTTCGAAGAGGCCTTCTCGACCAACTCCAAGTTAACTCACTACGGCCCTCGCTACTTGCGTTAAAATTTCAATCAAAGAATTTGCTGTATGAAAGAGAAGTTCCGAGGCCCGCAAAAGACACGGTTTTTCCAAAGAAAACGAACGTGGATCGAGGCTGAAACAATAGTTTACGAGTTCGAGGGTTTTTACCACGGCAAAGCCTCGGGCGACTGAAAAACAGCTGTGAAAACAAACGGCGGAAGTGGCTTTTCTTCCGCGAGGAAAGGAACAAAAAAATGGCAATGCGATCGATATGGAACCGATATTGAACCGCGTACTTACGGGGTGGGCGTGAAAAGATCGCAGCAATGGCTCGATTTTCCTTTCGACAGCAAAATGATTAAGAATACGAGTAAATTACACAATTCCAGCCAAGAAGAATTTAATACTCTCAGTATATAAATCTCTCAAAATTAGCATAAGACCAAAAAATTATTAAAATAATTGTTTGATAAACTTGTATTTACTTTATGCGCATTGGTGAATAAAAAGGAACTGACTTATTATTTAATTTAAAATAATAAAAATGTGAAACACTGCGCACTACAGCAGTCTAACGCACTTTACTGGTAATAACAGATTGCTTCGATATCAAAAACTATACCCCATTACTCATTGGCAGTAAGTGTTTCGAGCTCATCCTTGCCATATTACAGCAACAAGTGGAGCAGCAAGGAACGGTTGATTTAGCCCTTCTCTTAACACTAGATACGACAGCTTCACCACCAAACCTGGTGGGGCCATCAGGGCCCCCGGCGTCGGGAGTGGAGGCTCCAAACGCCTTTGCACGCGGCTCAAGTAAAAGCCGGCACAGGGTGCGACCCCCAGTGTCGGCCACATGCTAGGTACCCAGATGGGTACCAATATGGCAGGCGTGGAGGACCCCGGAGTAACATACATAAGGCCCCAGAGCCCTCCTTTAGCGCCAGTGTCGATCTGCCACTCCCCCGCCACCCTCCCCTAGTTATCACACTGGCTGTGCTCTCTGCATGCAGATCTAATCCCAACTGGGGGCGTCTGGGACCCCATAAATCATGTCCCAACGAAAACAAAGGCATGTCCAGTCTTTTACATCTGTAATCACTAGGACTGGTAAAGCAGGCAGGACTGTCATACCGACCGTACTCTCGACAAGCAGCCCTAACTTCACCTGGGGTTGTCTGAGGCCTTCAAAATCACGGTCCACTCGAATTAAAATTTTCCACGGATCTGCGCGTAAACGAGGCAGCTCCCGAGGGTTATACGGGAACAACGAAACCCTTCTATATGTACTTCTATACTGAATGTGCGCGTTGTAAAGGCCAACGTTGTTACATAAAAACGGAAAGAATAATTTTCCTCAGCGAATTGTGAAACGATTCCCGCTAAAGGGGCATCGGCCGAGAAGCTAAAAGCGTCCCGTTTCAAATCTAATATCCCTCGAAAAAGACAAAGCACACTCCCCTTGGAGATCGTTTACGTACATTGTAAACCGAAAAGCACATGAAAGAATGCCGCCAAAGGGGTGACGGACGGCAGCTGTTGGATAGAAGCAGACAGTGAAAAGAGAAACCGGCGAGAAGGAAAGCAGCAACAGCAGGGTAAAAAGGACGGGGTCCTGTTTTCCGCGTGACGCGTCTCTCCCGGAGCGATTCCGTGCTTCCTACAGAGGCCAGTGTTTATCCTAGACGCGCAAACAAACCGCGGTTTTCTCTGGAAACCTTTGGTCGAGAGAAAGAGAGTACCGAAGCGCATGCCATGCTTCGGGACGAGTGGGAGAGAGGAAGTAACGAGTCGACCGCCTAGCTTCTGTTGAATTATTAGCGGATTACGGTCGCGTCGAGGAACCTGGCGAGCTTCGTTCTTTCGCTCGAGGGACGTTAGCCTCGCGAACGGCGCGAAAAAAAAGAAACGAGAAAGAGCAAAGAGAGTCGAGAGAAAACGGGCCGTTGGGAGGAACAGAGGTGGAAAGAGATGAAAGGGTAGGCGAGCTAATTCGTCGACAGGAGTGTCGGCCAGAGACACCGCCGCGGTCTATACTCGTTTTCAGACACGTTGCGGGGAACCCCCGATGGACCCACGTCCAAACTAGCGACGGCTCTAAAACGCTTCCGAGCGATTTCGTTTCTTTTCTCTTACGGTATCGAGTCCTTTCGGGAAGCTATTGTCAAATTTTAGTCAGCAACAGGCTCTCACGAATAACGTGTTTTTGAAGAAATCACAGAAAAGAATCCATTGTTGCGTGAAACCCGAGCTTCGACGCTTCTGTTGGATGTAATCACTACGATTATTCATTAGCGCAACGAATGCCCTCTAGGGAGGGCTTGCGCGCACTAATCTGTATGTATATGTCTTTTGTTCTATGATACATTCCTATCATTCTTTTGTTCTAATTCTCAATGCATCTACTAACAAGGGGAACTACTCAAGTGTTACACTCACTTATTAATGAAACTTTGCCAGCATGTAGAGCTCGTCGAGCTGAACACGCCTATACCCCCTTTTGGGGGCAGACGGCTAATTGTTTAAAAGATATTAACAATTACAGTTAGTTACTCCTTACATTCTGAAGTATGACAAACTCACACATACAACTCGCAATTTAGAGATCCACGGTTCAAATTCTTGGTTCCCAACATTTTTTTTTTGTAATGATAATTGGTCTCTTTTTGAATAACTATTACATAAAAATTATCACTAAAAAAAAAAAAAAAAATGGGTACCAAGGATTTGAACCGGGGACCTTCAGATTGCGAGTCATGGATCCGCTCCGTGGTTAAACACATGACTCGCAATCTGAAGGTCCTTGGTTCAAATCCTTGGTGCCCATTTTTTTTTTTTTTTTTTTTTTTAATGATAATTTTTATGTAATTGTTATTCAAAAAGTGACAAACTACTAATCTTAAATCTTTTTTGTTTAAACATATAATATATATGGCTACCAATCTACAAAGTTTATTGTATTGCGATTATTCACGCTTATTCCAAAAATTCCTAACAGCTTCAAAAGACATTCTTCGGCTAAAATTACTTATATTATTACCTCCAGTCGACGCTCTGGTATTTTCTCCTTAAGAAAGATTTCCCTTTGAAATATCCTCTTTACGCGTAAAGAAACGCTCTGTAAATGCCTATACCCTTTAAGCGCCGGAGCTTATCAATGGAAACAGAAAGAAACAAGTTCCAGGAAGCCTATAAAAAAAGAGTACGGCGTTCCGTGTCTCTAGTGAGGTAGCGATAGAAGAAAAAAAAAAAGAAAAAACTCCAGACAGCTCGAAGCGCCGAGAGATCAGATAAAACAACCGGTAAAAAAAGCATTGTGCTCGATGTTCGCGTAACTCCGAGAAGCATTGTCGTAAGTAGCGAACTATCTTTGTATAGACGGCGTGAAAGTTGATCCGTCATCTGGTCGAAAAAATTCTTCGCTGTGCCGGTGCCTTTGTAACTTGCTCGACGACTTAGAAAAGGAGGGCGACACGCAAACGAAGGGGATGCACGATTTTCGTACGATTTTTCTTGGAATTCTTTATTCGAGAATGAATGAAAGTAGCTCGAACGTCGTTACATGAATGATAGGAAAGAGATAGCTGATTTCTTCAAATTATTAGGTCATTAAGTATGAAACGTCCTAAAGTACCAAGTTCGACACTTGATATCTCTATTGTTTCACTTTGATCGTTCTTTGTGTTTTTTCTATTCGGTAGGTACGTCTTTAGCCTTTCAGAAGCACGTTTCAGTTTGTGATTATCTGTGGAACTGCCTTTTGCAGATTAAATTCTGTAAACCATGGATAAGTGAAAAATTCGCGTTATTTTCGAATATGAATTCCGTCGTGGAACTAATGCAGCGCAAACAGCTCGAAGTGTCAACAAATTGTTTGGCAAAGATGTAATTAATGAACGCACAGTACGTCGATGGTTTGAGAAATTCCGATCTGGCGATTTTCATCTTCAAAATGTACCACGCGGGCGACCTGAAAGCAAATTGACAATGAACATTGAAAAATTAATCAGCGAAGTGTTTATTAGATCCCTATTATGGGATCAGAGAAGTAGTGATCATCACAACAGATTTATCTTAGATAAATTATGGGAGATTAGGATCTAATAAACACTTCGCTGATTAATTTTTCAATGTTCATTGTCAATTTGGTTATGAATAATAGCAAAAATTATGGATAGGTATTTGTTTATCGTCGCTTCTATCGTTATGAAGTTGTCTTATTATAAACAAACCAGAGATATTTTTTCGCAGCTATTATCATTGCTATGGTCGACGCTCTTATCGTTTATCGACGCTCTAACATAAACGTACCCTTACGGTTTCTGCGAGACAATGTAACGCGATTATTTTAACGATCTTTCGAGAACGAAAAAAGAGGGTCGCAGTATCGCGGTGGGGTAACCCATATAAAAAAAAAGAAATCGCAACGGTCCCCAGTTAGTTGGACCTCGCCCTCGTCCTCGTTCGTAGCGAGAATCATTTCAATAAACTATTTTTCTTTTTCCGTAAAAAGACTCGTTTTATTTTCCTCGCGACTCGGTCTTGGCCTCCTACATGTTTATAATAATATGATCACCCACTGTATATCCACACTATCGGTTCGATCACAGTCCGCTCTCGGTCCGGTAAAATCTTACCGTACCCATACTGCCACTTTCGAGCCGCTCTCGATTTGATAGTCAATTATAAAAAGTCTTTTTCGATTGTACTTTGGGCATTAGTACTTAGATGCAAATTATAAATTTACTACTGTAAATATAGGTTCATATGGAAAAAATAATGATGATGGTATTTTCGTGAACTCTGCTTTTGGAAAAAGTTCACAAAGTTGCAAATTGAATGTTCCCGAGGATTCTCCGCTGTCAGGATCAAATACAATAGCACCTTATATGATACTAGGTAATGAAACATTTCCATTAAAGAAATATTTAATGTGGCCTTATCTAGGATCAAAAAGTATAGAAGATATTGAAAAAAAAATATTTAATTATCGATTATGCAGAGGAGTGCATTTGGAATTTTAACACAAACCTTCAGAGTTTATTGTAGAAGACTCATAGCTGATCCTGAAAATGCCACTACAATTATTTTAACGACATGCATTCTGCATAATATTATTAAAAATAATCGATCTTAAATTGCGAAAAGAATTTGGAATACATTGAGACAAATCATGTAAACAATCTATGAAGACAAGGTGGAAATGTACATATAAGGTAAGGCGTTTCAAACGAGAGAGCGCAATCACGCTCCAGGAAAATATTCTTCGTGAGTGATCGGGACCGGACCGGGACTGGAGCGTGATCGGATCGGAGCTGGAACGGACGCATAGTATGAATGCGCTCATAGATTTACATTGTATTATATTTTACTGGACCGAGAGCGGACCGTGAACGAACCGAAAGAGTGGCTCAAGTGGCTATTCTTCGCGATTGCTCGGGATCGATGCGGGATCGGAGCGGGATTGGAACGTGATCGGATCGGAGCTGCAGTGTATGAATACGCTCATAGATTTACATTGTACTATATTTTACCGGACCGAGACCGGACCGTGACCGAACCGATAGTGTGGATCCGGCCTTACGTGGTGATTATCTGCAGTGCTCCAATCGCTGACCCAGTGTCGTAAGCAAATGGACGCCTAAGTATACATTCCTATACACACACGTTGCCAGTAAATATCGCCAGGAAATCGTCATAAGCGATTGCTTTCAAAATAAACAAATCTCCAGTTAGGATTTCCTTTGATCTTGTTTCCTCTTGAACCGTATCGCTCGCGGCATTCTTCTTTCGTGGAACTCGAAACGATAGCGACACGGCCGAGGCAAGATAAGCGGAGGAAATACGTTGTCTACACGCTATCGAATGTGTGCAAGCAGGATCGTGAAGATCCAAGCAAACTGCGAGGAGGAAGCTAACTGGAAGCGTAGATGATCGCAGACACCGTATCGCCATCGTGTGCGGTGCTACGGTAAAGGATATAACCGTAAAACGGAGTAAAATAGGAGCTGCATAGGATGTACAGGCGATTTCAGAGAAAGAGCAAGCATTTAAAATCATGAACGAAATTTCGTTGAAACGGGTGATCTGTGTTAACGAGTAACAGGATGAGTGTACGGTGAAGAGAAAAAGGTGAAGTGTGAAATGATCCCTCTAAAAGAAACAAGTGTGAACATGAATGAAGGTTCGTACATTCGCAAAATACTATAGAAATCTCATTCGAAAAAAGTAAACTCAACTGCATGAAGTTACCTTTACTTTTATGTCTATCGTACATATGTGTAGATATGAATAAAATACAAGGTGAACATATTAATAGTTTCCTGGATTTTCATCAGCCGAATAAGCATCTGATTTTTCGTTCTACCGCTCGAATCAGCCGTGGCACATAGTGTCAAGGGATAGAAAGGGAAGAAGAAGAGAGAGGAGGAAAAGGCTGACGTGCCCTTGCGAGCACCTATCTAAAAGACGAAGAAAGAGAATCGAGGGTGAGCGCGTTAGTTGGAAAGAGAAAAGACAGAGAGACATCGCGATAGAAAGGGAGAGAAGGATGCAGGGTGGTTCTGTTCGGGGGTCGGTCGTTGCCATGGGGATGGTAGTAAGGCAGGGTAAGGGAAGGGAGGGTCGGTCGATGCAAACGCACCATAAAGTTTTATGGCTCTCCAGAACCGTACCTATCCGCCCTCGTCTGCCAGCTCTGGGTCGCCGAGTCTGTTCTTCGTTTCGGGAAATACGGCGAGCCTGACCCAACGGGAATTTTTCCTCGCTCCAAAAATTCTCATCTATTCCGACGAACAAGAGACGAACAGAGATAAAAAAAAAAGGAGAACATCCTTGTGTCTATCTTTATTTCCGGGACACGACGATTCGCTCTCAGAAGGAATAAATTTTAATGGATACACGATTTAATTGTTCTCTTTGAAAATAAGGGAATGTTGGCTTGACGGTGGAAGATACGGTGTAGAGTATGGAAAGCATTATAACAATGAAAATATTGAATAAATCGGAATCTCCAACTACTGTTTCGTATATAGTAGACGATTTTTCGTGTGAAAGAGGAAGGTGGCAAAAGGGTTAACGATGAACTCGACTATTGTTCGAGGTGAAACGAGAGATCGAGACGTAGCGGCGACATGAAAAGAACGTTTAATGTTAATTATCCGCGATTCATCGACGTAGACGCGGAGCGTTTTAATTGAGCGGAGAGATTCACGGACGTCCGAGTCGCGTTGTTAACGAGCGAAATCGATTCTCGCTCGATAATTCCGTGTCGCCGAGTTCGATGCGGCTCGATTCTATTCGATTCGATTCGACTCGATTCGATTCGCGGGATATACGGGGGGTGGCTCTGTTAATGGAAAAAAGCGAGGGGAACGCGAACGACGGACGATAGGAAGAGATTTTTAGGAACGAACTTACTAACGAACGAGTCTCCGCCTCGTTACTTTTCGCCTCGCAATTATTTCACCGTGCTTCGACTTTCAAAGCTGTTTATACATTATACATCGATCGTCTAACCCTCGAAATATAGTCTGTTCGTGCTTCTCATTGTTGGACGATTAAACATTTCCCTGCTCGTTATTTGTTTCCGTTTATCATTTTACGATACCATTATGATATTTTCTTTATTTCTGTATTTTTCTCATATTTATACTATTACACGCCGTACCACAAAGAGTTAAGTGTAAACACGAATCCATATTTTAGTCTAAGCCGGGTCTATTAAGCTCGTAGTTGGTTCCAACTTGCGAACACATAGACAGGTCTTATGGTATTTACATTTCGTCTTCTCGAAGGTGTTCCGGAGGGAGCCGGGTACAATTCACGCGTTATCAGTATCTCTTGTACGACGATTTGTACGGAGGATTCTGTTCCTCCGGAAAGCAAACGGACCGACTGCACTCCTCCAGTTTTATTACCCATGGTAATCCAGGCTGTTCGTCATCGACTACGCCCGATATCGTATCTACGGACAGGGTGTATTCGAACGCTTCCAAACCATAAAGAGAATTTATCTGGTCTTCTTTACGAGGTGTCATAAAAAATGCAAGATCGTTTCGGTGCTTCCAATACTCGATATCCGTCGATAGGAAGACCCGTAACAGTTGGTTGTTGTTCGAAACGTTTAGAACGGATGACGGGATACTGGAAATATTTAATTTGAACGGTTCGACAGTGACATATTTATTTGACGGGATAACTTTAGATGTTCGCTCGAACGTTCCACCTGTCGGTGAAATAAACCGTTTAACTTGGACTCGTTCCTTGGAAGACAAAAAAGAAGCAACAACAGTCTTCGAACCGTTCTTGAATTATCTAATTTCGGGAGAAACAGCGGAGGAGGAAGCGAGGTGAGAGAGGGCAAGGGGCGCGAGTGTATTGCGAACGTGCCCCGAGTGCCAATCCTCGAAACCACCCCAGAAGGAATACAAAAACCATGCGACGAGAGAGGCGACGCTAGTTTCCAAGGGGAGCATCGACGAAAAGACAGGGAGGTAGACGCACGGGGTAATTATTTTCGAACCGTCAAACCTGCTCGAGATGAGGGTGATGTCAGCCGTCATCTGAAAGTCAAGGGTTACCTAGGCGAGCAATACTTAAAGCTTATTAGCGGATTTCGTCCCGGAAAAATAAATATACAAGTAACTTTAGTCTACCCCTATTTGTAGATTTTATTATCTACGTTGGATGACCAATGTGTTCATTGAGATGTGTTTCGTGGAGGCGTTAGCTGCACGGTGTAACCGAGGAAAGCTCAGAATGGCGTTTTGAAGGCCATTAATTTCGCCGGTGCGACGAATCCATCGATGGATGCAGATCACTCGCTGATGGATGCATCTCGATCCTTGGGAATTAACGGGCACACAGATACAGCCTCTGCTATCATTACGAGACGTATTTCCTCTCTCTCTCCCTGTGGCCCTACAACCGTTACTCGACTGTGGCGAAAGGGAGTGATCGCGAACGATCCATTTGCGTTCAGATCGCTTGAAAATGCAGCCGTTCCTTATCGGCTGTCGCGTTTAATGCGTCGTCGATGTTACCGCTTTTTTTCTCCTGCCGTGGAAAAACTCTTGGGGACGGCAGAAAAATCACGTGACTGCACAACGTTCTTTTTTTAATATCTGTCCGGTGTCTTCTTAAAACTCGTCTATTCCGATACGAAAGATGAAAAGAGATTCCGTCGCGATGCAACAGCATCCGTGCGAGATAAAAACAAGGCGAAACGAAAGAAGGAAAACGAAGACATCGATAATAGCGGTGTCCTCTGAACTCGAGTTTCGATTTTAAATTGGACGCGTCGCCTTGACGAATGATTTACGCTCGCGCTGTCGAGACGAGTCGAGGCGAGGCGGTTCGACACCCCTTTTTCCCGAGCGGATCCCGACAGGAACGCGATGCCAGATCGTCGAACAAAAGCGACCATTGTCGCGACTGAAAATCAGAAACGGCGAGATCACTTCCGTCCCCAGCCCGTGCTCGAGTTCGAGGGTCGAACGCCCGCTAGCGAGCTAGCGGGCTCGCGTGAAATTGAGCCAAACAATGCGCGCGTTGCGACGATCGATGTTTCGCGTAGCCGGCTCTCACGTTAGACGCGTGTAACCTTTCGAGTATACTCCTCTACACATCCTCCGGGCAACGATTCCATTTTTTCCTGTTTTCCTTTTTTCCCTTTTCCCAACAAAAATTAACCCTTTACGCTTCTTATGTCACATACACGTATGTAACGATACGCGAGAAGTCAGCGACAGGTGAAAGAATGATCCTATGGTATGAAATAGAATCGTCTGTTGCCAGGTACTAACGAAAGAAAAAGACAGAGCGGATATTATTTTTCGAGCAATCTGGCTAGCCTTTTGATCGATTCCGAAAAGGTCAGGGAGGCGTTAACAGCGATCGGCTATTCTCAAACGAAATCCCACCGCGGCTGGCGTATATTGCAATTACAACGAGCATCTCTTCTCACGGGAATCGGAAGGGATAAACAAAACGGGGGTAGAGATGATAGAAAAATCCAGACGACGTGAAGCGTCGCGTCGCATCGCGTCGCGCCGTTGCAAGAGCATCGATTCGAGCGTGCTCTTGCCAGTTCGTTCCTCCGAGCGAGTGTCGCGTTGGCGGCGGATAAAATTGTTGAAAATAGTGTCGCGTATCTGCCAGTCGACGCACAAATACACCCACCACGCTGATACGCGGCTTCATCGAACGATTTTTTATCCGTGTTAAATTTTTTCTATTTAGTTCGTTCAAACTTCTCGCTGGATCTTACGCGCCGTGCGTAACTTTTGATCGTTTCCATTGAAGCAACGAGATCGCTGGCCAATTTGAAAGGACTGATAAAGCGTACACCTGTATACAGTTTGTTTTATTGATTTACACGCGCTCAAATGTACCGGCAACGTTTACTTGGCAAATAACATGGCTCGATGCTTCATCGTGGCGAGTTGAGATTCTCTCGAAAACCCGCTGCCGTGTTTGCCTTACAATTACCAGCTTGCAGCATAGAAATAGCTTCAATCTTTTGAACAATAGATTTTTAATTAAAGTCCACTCGCAAACGTATTGTGAGAGTCACTTCAGTATAGGACTAGTATCAGCGTTCGTTTGATTTTTAGTGACACAACTCGTCATACAAAGCTCTCGAATTGCTTTTCAGTTCAAAGTCACTCGAGAGTATCTGGAAGGTCGAAAATGATTTGGTAAATTCGGTTGGAAACGCGTCGTGTGGCTAAATTTTGTTGCATCGAACGTTGAAAGCGCAACACTCGAAATAAATAGAGGAGAGTTTGATTCGTTGTCTCGCGATTTCCCCGACGCTTTCGAAACGTTCCCGGTCGACTTGTTTCGCGCGACTTTTGTCTCGCGCACGCCAGCCAACCCCTGTCTGTCAAATTACCGTCATCGAGGCAAACAATCGGGGCCAAGTGTGCACGGTAAGGCGTTTTAACCGGGGGAGCCCCGGAGTAATCATTCCTCGTGCCAAATGAACGCGACTAATAGCACAGCGAAAAGAGAGTTGTGCATGAAAATAAAAAAAAATAAAAAGAGAAGGAGCGCTGGACCAAAAGCAGGAGCTGACGATAGGGAGACGGATGCGACGTGTGGGTGGGTCTGGGAGAAACAGAAGAAAAAGAAAGCTGGTGGAAGAAAAGAAAGAAGGACAGATACACGGAGAAGAAAGAAAAAAGAAAAAGCGCGAGGGAAATGAGAGAACCACCCTATAAACGAGAATCAGACCGATGAACACGCAAGATCCCGGCCTTCCCATTAATTACGCTCCTTACTAATTAACCTTGCGCGTTTTTCCCTAATTAGTTGTGCAACTCGCAAGGAGAAAAGCTGCTACGTACAAGCAATTTAAGCGTCGGTTGGCTCGCGTCACGACGGAGAAAGAGACACCTGTTCATCCGTCGAATATATACGAAAACGACGAGCCGTCTCTTGCAAAAAAAAAAAAAAAGCACGACGAAACGTTGCGTAGCTCGTTCGAAGCTCGATGCCATACACATCCACAGAGGAGCAGAAAAAAAGAGAGAGAAAGAAAATTAACGGCTTCCACTCGGGAAAACCACCTGCAAAATCGACGCGCGACCGTTTTATTTCCTTGCTCGAGGCTCGGCCGTTCAATGTAAACGGCGCGGAGGGAACCGTCGCGAATACCGTCAAACCGGATTTTCCACGGTTGGAAATGGACAGCCACGTTGAAAACCGGATGGGGAAATGCCGAGCACGTGGAATTGGTTATTTCACGGGACACGGCGAAATATATTTTTCATATTACGCTGACGTCGGCCAACGGCCTCGATTCCCCTGGGGGACGGAGGACGTTTTATCCGCATGCTTTTTTTATATCATGCACACATTTTTCTTTTTTTATCTTTTAACATACGCGATCACTAAAATTCACGAGCCATAAACTTACAGTATTTGTATCGATGTACAAAAAGTCTGAGCAAGCTCTAATTAAAAAGAAAAGAAGTGCCCGCGTGCAACAACCTGGTTGCAAGGGACAGTGTTCGGTTAGCAAGGTATAGAAAACGTTGAGAAAAGCTACATGAAACACTAAAACAGGCTGAAAGTATGAATTGAACGAAGGCAGTATGCATTTTACTCGGTTTTTCTACGGTGACCCTAGAGTAGCCCAAGAGGCAGGCACGACACGGGCGCGAAGCATTGCACACGCTCACGCGATTCATTCGGCACAATGCACAGGCACAGCTAGCGAGATACACCTCGAGCTCGAGGGACGAGGAAAGAAAAAAATGGAAGGATCGAAGGGTAGAGTGGGACAGGGAGAAGCAAGAGTTTCTCGTGGCACTCGTTTCGCGATGAGTATTCGTGGTAGTGTTTTTAAAAAATGCAGCCGCCCAGGGCTGCACGTTCAACGATTAGCTTACCCCCGCCCTCTTCTCCTTTTCCCTCTACTTCTCCACCTTCCCTTACTCTTCCTTTTTCTACCCTCCTCCTTCTACCTTTTTTCTTCTTCCCTCGCCTCCTTTTCGCTCACTCTCACACTCTTACTCTCTCTCTCTTTGGTGACGGGCCAACAACGTCAACGTCGACGACGACGACGACGACGGCGACGTGCAGCCCGCACGGAGGCGAGACAATGAAAATGCAAGCAAACCCTCCCTGAATTGAGTTCTCCACCTGCGCGCGACCGACCGGGAGAGCAAGAGTAAAAAAGAGAGGTCCGGGACAAGGAAAAAACGAGAGAGAATCCCTATGGTTGGCTTGCCTCGAGATCTCGTGGATTTCCTACCTTTAAAGGGGATATAATTTCAAGCTACACCGTGTCGCGGTGTTTTTCTTTCCTTCTTTCTTCGTTTTCTTTTTCCCCGCCACCGGCGGAATATTGCGAATAGAGACGGCTGAGATAAACATTTGCTCAGGAAAGGGGTGAAAGTTATTAGCGAACGAGCACAACGTGGGGCACGATTGTTAAAGTTTTAAAGTTTCGGTAGAGTAGAGATGATTATCGATCAATTACAATTCCTACGATCTAATTGAAACGATAAAATTTGATAAACATCGATTTTGATTCATCGTGCTGGCCCCTCGTTCGCTCGATTCACCCCCTTTCTCCTTCGAACCCATCGGCCGTTGAACGTAGCTCGCGCGTTATGATTTATCGTCCAGGTGTCATTAATATGCCGACGAATCTGGATCACGGCACACCCCTGACGCGAAGCGGTAAATTCATCGTGGTATTTAGTGGAGGGAGTCTGCACGCGCGTTCTTCCCGTCAATACGGACCCACTGAAAAACAGGCATTGTTGTGGGGTACAATGCAGGAAGCCTAATTGCCATTTGGCCTCGCATTATGCGGTCGACCGACCGACTGGCCCGTACGTTTCAAAAGCGAAGTAAGAATGCGGATACGCGCCGAGGCCTTCTTTATCATCTTCTTTATCGTGCAATCAACAGTTTTTCCATACCGTAAACATACAAATTAGTCGAGTTCATTAAAGTTGCTGAACGTGACAGAGGGAATTCTATTAGATCGTTGCATATGTCATCAAATCCTGTTAGACGTTGCAATTTCGAAATTGGCGAGACGCGGCCGCGTGTGTTGTCCCGCGGCGAGGGAAAGTTCATTAACTTCCGAGAGAGAAACAATCGCAGCTGGTACGATTGAAACTCATCAAGCGGCCAATTAAAATGTCGCAATTAACGCGAAGAATGATGGTGGATGAACGTGTGGAACGGTGAACTCTCAAAGCGACCGATTAACCGGCGACAGAGATAAAGCTTATATCGCGGGGCGAGAATCGTTCGCGGTCTGGCAAGAGCCCGATGAGACGGACGACCGAGAGCAACGGTGGCTCATCGAAAAAAGTGGCGTTTTCACGTCGGAGGAAATGAGATTCCGGGCGGAACGATGGCTTATTGTGGAGGCAGGTATAATGCGAGCGGTCTAATTGCCGGCCGGGAACGACGTTACGCCGGTGAAGATGGTAAACGAGGAGCGACGAGATGGTGAACCTTTCCCGCGGTCGTTAGTCGCCGTCGTAGACCCATTACAAGTTAAAGAGACAGAGGCACGAGATTTTTCACGCTGGCTTCAGACACTTTTCGATCCCATTATCCACTCGTCTACTCGAATCGCGTTAACACTTTCGCTCCTCGAGCCTTCAATTTCGCGAATCATTGGACGCTCGAGTGAAGAGATTAATCAGCTGGCCTGTTTTTCATCGTTCAACGACATCTGCGCGAAAATATAGCGGGATCTCCCTCTTTATCTACCTATAGAGCATAGAGCAAGCCTGAATGAACGATGCCCACGGGCAAACTGGTGGGCACAGCATGATAGCAGTGACATCTGAAGCTATTAACCTTTGGAGAGCAAAGCAGACTCTTTGCTGAGCCAACATATGATTTAGATAAGTTAAATAGATATACGTTTCCATCAAATATTTCCTCTCTCCATATATTTTCTTCTTCCCCACACACTGCGCATTTTCCAAATGCTACATATATTTTATTTATTTATGCGTACCATATTGTTTATATGGAATAATATAAACGCAGAAAGTTCCATATTGTTCTCTCGTTAATTGTGTATTGTTCATTGTATGAGAATGAAAAGCTGCGTTACATATTAGATTTGTGTACAGCATGCATTCGGTTTTCTAATATATAAACAATGGCTTTTCTAGACCGTAGCCAAACATTTTTTATATGAAAAGGGTTAATGTTGCTTAAAAACATTTGATTCTACGTACGCGTCGTATAAATCAAATAGGATCTCGTGTAAAGTCGACGATATACGTTGGCAAGAATTCAAGCCCCACTAGTAAGTCCGTCGTTCGTCCCTCTGCCGTTCTCAACCCCCTTTTCCGTTCTCGTAGCTCGGGGCTGAACAACTTCCTATCCATTGTCGCGTATCGTAGCAGCAGCAACGGCAGCAGCAGCACCAACAGCAGCGGTAGTAGCAAGCTCTTCCTCGCTCGCGAAGCGAGATGTTATTTTTTTATTTGGACAAAGGATCCTCCTCTGCGTGTTATTACCCCCCGTTCGCCTCCGTACCCTCGTAGGCCGGTCTGTGGCCGCGAGCCGAGGGGTTGGAAATTAAAAGAGGGAAAGGGATGGTTTTCACGGCGAGGTACGCGCGGAATATTCACGGCGCGGCGGGCCAGCTCGTCATCGCCAGGCGTGTTCGAGAGATCACTCGTCAGACGCTCGACCTTTCGAGGGTTGAAAACACGGGGTTCGCGCCCCGACGTCGCGCTTTTCGATATCGCGAAATTCTTTCGGAATCCGTCCGTTCAATTGCGTATTTTCTGTTCTGGAAAATGCAAATGGGAAATAAATATTTATAAGTGTATCCTTTCCCTCGAATTATTACTAATTTAAATTAAACGAATAAGGGCATTTTCCTGAATAACAATGAATAATAGTAGGTAGAAAGTAAATAATCGCGAAAATCCGTGGAAACTGGAAAACATATTTTCCCTGTTCTGTAAAAACATGTCTGCTAGAATTTCGGAAATACGCGTGGACGTTCCATTTAATGGGATTAAAATGCACCTGGATACGCTATGCACAGAGAGATTTCGGGAATTAAAGCGTGTCTAAAGGATTAACTGAAACGAATGCGCTTCCAAAACACACAAGATGTCCCGACCAACTTTATCGCTCGGAATTGTTAAAATTTCAACGAAACAGCTTGAAAACCCACTCTCTAATATCGTCGTCACCGTCGTCGTCAGAGCGGAAATATTCACGGAACCGTTTTATTCGCAAATGCGTGGCAACAGCATACCACACATATTCTAAATATTCGCCAAATTTTCCATATTAAATTCCATTTAATTAGTCAGTGAACTCATATGTGTGATGTCATAATTGAAACTAAAATCAAACTCGTAGAATCGCATGCGTTGAAACCGCCCCATCGATATTCAACGCGCAAGGATCGATACCTCGTGAGTTTCCAGACGCGATTTAATTAATCAAACGAGAAACAGAAGTAAACGTTAGACAAGTTATAGGCATTTTATCCGTGGGAAGTGGTTTTCCCGGTTGGAGAGTGCATCGGAGGAATCGGAAATATGAAAAGGGTCGTTCAGTTCGACGGAATTACGCGACGATGAGAAAGACGGCGACTAGACGAAAATTCATTGGACGCGAAAGAGGCAGGAAAACGTCTCCCGTCGTAGATGGCGGGCCCGAAGAAAACGTTCCATCGTCATTATCATTATTATATTTATCGCAATTATCAAAAGGAATCGAGCCAGGCGACGGGTATTAAGCACGCGCTAAATGTACTCGTGGCTCGGTGCACTTCACCGGGTTGGCAGCAGCGTGTAATAATAATTACGAAACGATACATGATAACGAGGTGCTGGGCCGCTAACGACGCCCTGACGTTGTTTCTCTCTCTCTCTTTTTTTCCCACCACCCTTATACACCCTGCACAACCCCCGTGCAACAGCGACCAACGTTTCAACACTATTTCTCTCTTCTTCGTCCGTCCTCGACGTTTCCCCGATTTAATAATATGTACTTTCATTATTTTCCTTGTATTTCTTTTTTTTTTTTTTTTGCAAATTTCTTCATTATTCATTCGATCCGCGCCTCCTCACCCCATCCTGGCTGGCGCGTACATTTATTTCGTCCCTTTAATTCGTTCCCCTTCGTCCTGCCAGCGGAAAGCACCCATTTTGTTGCGTTTTACAAATAGAAAACGGAGGAAAAAAGTGGTACCAACTCGCGGGTAACATTATACATTTTTCACTCCTCTTCCTCTTCGTTTTCCGTTCTGTTTCTTTTCGTCTTACTCTCACTCTCGGTCCCGCTCGACTCGTCTCGACGTCGAGATCGTCGTCATCGTCGTCGTGGAATTTACGTTCTCGTAGCCAGAAACCCTTCAACGTTTTCGAATCATTAAAACGAACGGGCTGCGCGGAGACCACCAGTCATCGACGGACGCCATATTGGGCAGCACGGTTCAACAGCAAATTATCTTGCTTAATTAATGTCGCGTTGGGGAATAATTGGGGTGGGGCATGGAAGGGGTGGCGCAGCGAATACGTCGAAACAACTCGTGAAATTCACCGTTGAATTTTTATTTTCCTATTAACCTATCGACCCTTTGTTTGCCTGCTAACATTATTTATTTAAAAAAAAAAATAAAACGTTTTCTGCATAATTTTCATCTCGTACCCCTTCTGTTTTCAATAGCATCACCCTACTCTCGATTCCCTTCTCGTTCGTTCCCCGTTCAGTTTCGTTTGTCTCGTATAATTTTTGCGCAGCGAACGTTTGATCTGCGCTTTTGCGGAGAAAGGGCGATTAAAAAGTGCCGTGAGAATAACGTAGCCACGGTGAGATCTATCCTGGCGTCGCTTCGACTCCCTCGGGCGACGCTCTCGCAGAAACTGTCCTCTCGTAGCCGCGAGCTCCACGCACTTTGTCGATTAAGCAACGCGAGCGTGAACGCAGGATTATATCGGTTTGTCGGTTTCGACGCCGGTCGCCGACGAGCACCCGGGACCGCTCCCGACCTCTCTTCACGGCTACGCGATAATCTCTCGATGGTCTCATTCGTCGAGGGCGTTATTAATTAAATGCTGGTGTACGCGCTCGTTAAAAAAACTCACCGTGTGTCGCGCGATAAAACGCGTCAACTAGACGATTGAACTTTTTTATCCGATAACGATTTACTAAAGTAATCGCGTATCCCGTTAACAGATCATTAAGGATATTCGGAACTTTTAACGCTAATTAATTGGTAGTTTAAGCGTAATTATTCTGTCGCGTGCGTGTAGTTTGCAATATTGTAAAAAATTTTATTATCTACGTCGCTTCGCCATTCAATCCGAAAACCAATTTCGTTATGAAACTTTTAATTCGCTAAGTAAAATGATAAAATTGTGACTTACATTGAATGTCGATTTTGGTAGGCGAACTCTCGATGGAGTATCCAGTTTCCTCGTGAGTGGCTACACAAGCAAAGTTTCCACTGTCGAGGATACGGTTGACCCTAGTGATACGAAGGTCTCCGCCCTGCTGGTGTCGCCGTGGACTCGGTGCAAGCGGTTGGCCGTCGATTTTCCACGAGTACTTGACCTGGGAACTCGGCTGCGCCTCGCATCTCAGACGAACTGGAGATCCCTCGACGACCGTATGCTCTCCAGGGCTCACCGAGAAAAAAAGGTCACCATCCTGGCCGAACACCGCTGCCACTGTGCAAACAAATCGATCAAACGTTAGACGATACAATGAAACCACGTTTTATGTTAGAATATATATTACGCTCAGTGTAAATCCGGACTGTTTGATATCAAATTACAGGAGACAGAGATCCGACGACACAAAGGGTTGTCATCGCATCGATTTTATCTCGAAATTTCCAGTCCAACACCCCTGATTTTATTACACATTACGTGAAACGAGACGGCTGTCAGCGGTTCGTGATTAAAAATCCACTAATTATTAGGGGTTTGATACAATCAAGCGATAAACAGCGTCGAGGGAGAGCGGTTTAAAATGTGTCCTAACAGGATCGAAGGCCTCATTAAGCCGATTGATAATTAGCAGGAAACAATAGTATTGTTACCGAGGTCCTTTGATTTCCGTGGATATAAAAATCTTCCTTTGACACGATGTTCCTTGTTTCGCGATGCACCGTTTAATACAATTTTTTTTTTACCGTTTCACTCGCGATTTTACATCGATTCGCGATAGCTCTTCCCCACAGTTTTCCAGGTACAAACGTAGATGTATCTCCCTGGAGTAATTCCGCACAATTTACCGATTGCCGTGAATATCGACGATTCGTCGAGGAAGTAAAAAAAAGGAAAAAAAAAAATGCGAAAAAAAGAAAAGCAAAGGGAAGCGAGAATCCGCGAATGATATTCGTGAAATGTACGGCAGGTGTTTTCCATGGAGAATCGCGTTCACGTTTCTGTACTTCCATTTCGTTTAGGTATAGCGATCGTAAATTTGATCGAAAACAGCGTTTATCTTGGCAAGGTGCGCTTATTAACGTAATCCTTTGACGGAACAGAGATTAGAACGTATACAATAACCATTCCGTTGCAAGCACCGTATATATACGTCCTCGTATTCAGAATACACTGAATTAATGTTCAGCCACAATTATTTCCCTTTAGAAAATGGAAGTAACTAACGGATGAATTATTTATCAAGAATGTCACCTGAAACCGTCGAGGCAGGTAACGCGTTAATTGATTAATCCGCTTCGCTCACAGTACCCCTTTACGAGTGAATACCTTCGCAGTTGGAAACAAAGGCAGACACGCGCAACACGAATCAACGGAGAATTCAGAAACGCTTTAAGTTACATTCCGTCGAGATAAAGCGAGCAGTCTGGCTATTTTGTAATCGCCCGTTCGCGATTCGCAGCGGCACGTATGCGGAAAAGCTCACGTACCCGCGACTTTGTCGAACAAACGCCGGGAACGAGCTGCAAATAGTCGTCTGTGCAAATTAAACGAACCACATTGTACGAGCATGCTCGACGCGCGCGGCCAGAGAAGAACGTACAGATACACAGAGAAAGAGGGAGGGAAAAAAAGGCTGCAACAAGAATCATCTGCCTGAGCATATTTTTTTCGGTCCGCGACTCGCAAAAAAGAGCGAGTGAAACGCGCGACGCGAAAATCGACTCGCGATTCGAAACCGTACAACCACCGCCACCGATTTTGCAAACACCATTGTGCTTGGATTAACTCTTTCACCGTCAGTGTCAAATGTACGGGATGTTCCAGTAATCGTGGCGCAACCACATAGGTTACCTCTTTCTATTTTCACGCCTTCCTCGCGATACCCCAAATCCCATACGATTCGTAGCGCCGCATATTTGAACCGTTAACCACGACCGTTCGAATCCATAATACCTGGCCATAAATCTATCCCAGGCGGGCCTTTGCGCTCTTTTATTTACCTTCGCTCGGGGGCCTGGTCAGGCGGGTCAGGTAAACCCTCCGCTCCGACGACCGGATCTTTCCATCGTTTTCAAATTTCAACCGTGTCCTTTGCACACCCTGTCATTATCTCGCTCTGGCTGAAAATTAACCCTTAAGACACTGCGGTGAGAGAAACATGGCCCCGGAGGAACCTATAATTTACGACACTGCCTGTTCCACCGACCGACATCGTAATTCTCAGTAAAATTTCACCTCTATTTCCTTCTTTATCATTAAAATGTAGTTATGTTTCATACTAATTTTATCCTAAAAATCTCGACTATCCCATTGAAATAACCACACGAAGATCAAGGAAGAATCATCACATTTATTACTATAATCTACGATCTGATATAACTACAATTCTCCTCAGGTCTGCTAGGTAGCGGCAATAAAAGTTCACTAGCAGATCGTGAACGTAATGAGCCGATTGCCCTCCCTCTTTCAATACTGTGTACACAGACCGCACCAGCCGAAGAAGAGACAACACAGGACGGTTCTTCGTCGATGCTTGGTTTATCCGCGAGAGGCAACCGAATCCTAAAAAAAGAAAACTCACGATCGTTGGTCCACGATCCTGGAAACCTCCCCGTCGGGGTAAACAACGATCGCTTTTACGACCTACTCTCGAGATTACTTTCCTCCCCGAAGCAAACGTCTCGTTGGGTCGGACGGGTGTGCAGCTGCTCGCGCTGCTTTACGGCGTTTACACAAGCGGTACGGCCCGACTTTTCGGCTTCCGTGCGTCGCTGCATTTCCGTGCGTGTGCGAGGCTAGCCAGCGATACGTCCACGCTTTGCGCAGAGACACGCGCGAGAGAATTTTCAACGGTGTTCGACCCGTAAACCACGGAGCGCATCGCAAAGGTCGTCCCTTTTTCTTCCACGGTTGATCCGCTTCCGGTGAACTTCAAAGCGGGCAGCGAACGAGGCTATTTTCTTCTCGGCGAGCACTAAGAGGTCCCTCTTTTTCGAAAGAGAAAGAAGAGACTTCGCGGTACCAGTTATTCATGTTTAATTACACCGTCTAACAAGTTTCAACTTTTCGAATAAATTCTCATTTTTAAACAATCAGCGCATAGAACCCTATGAAAAGTGTATATCGAAGGAGAAATTGGTTGTTGGACAACGTTATTATTCGCGACGCGCAATCTCTCGACGAGCCGAGGATAAAGGAGGCAAACTTCTATCCCAACGAACGGAACTCGCCTCGTTACGCGTCGAAATCTTTTCGTTACCGCTTTCGTTACACAGAGAACCTCTCACGCTAACGACTCGCTCGTTAAAACCGAAAAATCATTAGCCGAATGCCTTTCCCGTCGACTACTCGACGATACCTGCCACTTCCTAATACATCGAAATCTTCTTTTTACAAATCTTTCTACAACCGCGTCGATCGTCCGCGTTATAACAGCAAAACCCCCTAAACATTCTCGTACCGAAGAAAAATCATCTGTAAGATGGCTAGGGGAAAAACTAGGGACTGTTCACGGAGAGTTTAATGCACACGGATACATAATTCATAGGGTGCATCGCGGCTCGCGGCCAGGGAGCTACGCGGACATGATTTACTCGCGACGCGGTACAAAAGTCGCGGCGGGCCGTGTTTGTACGACGTTGAAAGGAAGAAAATTCAGCGTGGCATCGCGGAGTCTGCGTAATATTTTCACGGGGTCCTGGCCACCGGCGGCGTTCCACGACGCCGTCGCAAATTGTGTCCGCAGTGCCGCCTTCCAGACGCTCCCTAGCACCGTGAAATTCACACTCTCGGGACGACGTTTTTCACGATTCTGAATGCGCGCTGAGAGCCTCCTTTCTTCGTACCGGGGCGTCGAGACAAGACGCGAGTAAGTCGTGGTCTTATTTAAGGAAAAAAAGAGGGGGAGGGGAGGGGGAAAAAACCGTGGAAAAAAGAAGAAGAGGCAAAGCAGAAGACGAAGAAGATGATGATGATGGAGAAAGGAGAGGTGGCCAAGGAAGAGGAAAAAGAAAACACCGAAGGGATGGGAAGTGCGAGGATCAGACTTGACGAGAATTAGAGTACCGACGCCCTTTTGACAGCGAGGAAAGAAAAAAATGTGACGCCACTCTGACGCGCTTCGCGGTAATAAATACAAAAGCGAGGACACCGCGAAATTATCGCTACCCTCGCGCTTCAAATTCTCTACGGCGAGTCGTTAAAAGTAAAGTTTCTTACGTGACGTTCTTAAGAACTGTTCGTACTGTAAACAAAATTAAAAGCATTGAAACAAACGGAAGCATTCAACGTGGGAGGAATGAAAATTTTCACAGAGGGACGATTGGTAAATTTAGAAAAGGAAACACCTCGCTACGTAGAAAAGCGATAGAGAGGTACTCGTGTAAAAAAATTGAAATATCGAGAGAGCAACGCGATGGAAATAGGGATACAGGGAACAGGGCGAGGGTGGCATTCACGTGAAGGAATCAAAGGGATTTCGTCGAACGGAAAAGGCCGATCGAGCGCATTCCAGCAGTCTCGCGCGGTATAATGAGAACGCGCGAGCAAATTTCAAAGAAAGCCTATCGGTAGCTGCTCGTCGCCTCTCGAAATATGTACATTATCCGCGTCTCTTGCGTTGCACGCGGGTCATCAAACGCTGCTTTCGTTCGCGGCCAAGCGTTTTATGCTCTTTCAGACGACCCGCGCGATCCATCGTCGAATTCGATGGAAAATGGAAAGAAAGAAGCAACGAAAGATGAGCCATTTCCTGCCGGGGAACGGAAATTTCGGTATCAACCGAAGATACCGTCTATCTGTTCGCCGTGACCGTTCTCGAACTCTTTTGCGATTATCGCGTTTACGAGCCTTCGACGTTTCCTGCTATATTTATCTGTTTGTTTATTTTATGGGAAAATACCATAAATACTTTTGTATATTCGATGATAAACGCGATGCGTGCCGAGCGCAGGTGATGGCTTTCAAATATTTACGAGCGAGCAGGTGACATACCCTTTCGAACGAGTTCTATCGACTAAATTTCTTGAGTACATAGTTCATTTTTATATAGAACACTAAATTTTGATGAAAACCCTGTTGTTTAATCGCCTAAGCCGTTCGTACCTTAGATGCTTCGACAAAAGAAGCTGCAGAGCGATTACAATTTCCGTCACGAAAACGCAAAACGTAAAACGTCGGCGAATCGCGGTGCGAGGTGAAAGAAGGAGAATAGGAGCTTTGATAAGGGGCGCGGAGAAGGAAGCGAAGCGAGCGTGACCTGTCCTGGCACGGTGTGTATCACGGTGGCTCCGTGGAAAACACGCGCGTCGTTTTCGCTCTTTATGCGTAAATAGCCGCATTACGCGTGGCCTCCGCTTTTATTCCCTCTCTTTTTCGAGCCGTTCCACCCAGCCAAGGGATCAAAGGGCTAATACAATTTTTCTTGGTACCTCCTCGACCCTCCGCACCCCTCGGACCCGCGTCTTCGTCGCGTTGTGTACCAGCTACGCGGAGCAAGAGTTAAACAGAGAAAGAGAAAAAACGGAGAAAGAGGTTGCACACACCGAGCAACTCCGGGGCTGAATAACATTCGGCGTATAAAATAGCCGCGCACGCCGGCCCACGGACAAAGGGCCTTTAGTGGCAACCAGTGTAAAAAAGAACCTACAGCGAGTCCAAGAGAGAGAAGAAGAGAGGAAGAAGCAACGTGGAAAAAAAAAAAGTACCAGAGTACTGGTACCCCTTTTCAGGGCACAGGACGTCTCCGAACGGCGCGACGGGACGGGTCGTTCTCATCCGTAACCCGAGACGTGTAATTAGGAGCACCGGACCAAGATGAATAGCCAAGTGGCCGGTGGGGCAACAGGCGGAGAAAGGAAAAGTGGAGCCAAAGCTGGGAAAGGGGATATACTCTGACCCATCCATCGATTATGCTATATTTCATAAATAAAATAAAACTGAAAGATACTTTGCAACCGCGTTACTCGAGATTATAAATCGCGGAATCTGATTCGAGTAGGATATCCAACCAGTTGCTTTCCCTCGAGAAATTCTGAATCTGATAGGAAACACTTGTTCTCGTTTTATATTTTGTTATAAATAACGTTCCAGAGAGATTCCTTGCCGACCAATTTCTACTCTCCCTGCAGGTAGAACTGCTAATTACACGTGTAGCCGCATACACGACCTTACCGTCGATATTAGGTAGGTGGATACGTAATATGGCCCCCCTTTACCGTCGCGAGTCTGCGTATATTCGCTTTCTAGGTGTGCATGGCTATCGAACCGGTTCTCTTCTCTTCGAGAGGCAAAAGGAGAGAGAAAGAGAAGCACCGGGTTGCCGGCCGGCATCCACAGGCAGCGAAGAGAGGCCATAGCCTCCACCCGAACCACCCATCGCCAGCATCACCACCACCAGCCACCGCTATTGGAAACATCGTCGTCGATGCCGAAGTCGAATTTCGTAGCGGTGCACGTGAGATCGGCACGACCGATTCGGCCGACAGCAAATTGGAGCTATGAGCCTCCCTTTCCTTTTTCATTTTTTCTCTTCTTTTTTTTTGGAACGGTTCAAAGGATTCGACGATCGCGATAAAGGGTCATCGATACGGCTCTGGCAGTGAGACAATGTGACGTTCGATAGCTCTCACAGGGGATTTGATTGATTTATAGATGTTTTTGGAGTCTGTTTAATGGGAGAATCAAGCATTGCCAAGTTAGCGAAAGGTGTAGCGATGTGAAAGATAATCGTTCAAAAAGATAAAATTGGGCTTGAATTACTTTATCGAGGAGTATAGTAATGGGGATGAATATTTATGCGGTTTAGAAAGCTGTAGTTAATTAGAGATAAATAAAAGAGAGTTTAATTAAACGTGTCTAATTCGGGCCTAGGTCGGTTTCGGAGCAGATCGAAAGATATGAAATTATCTAATGATGTGTTAATGAAAATGGCAATGTATTTCGTATAAATATTCATAAGAAGCCTAGAAGATTACAACTAATTAAAAACAAATTTAAGAAAAAACTCGTCTGGGTTGGGCCTCGACTGGTTTCGGAATCTACCGAACGAGATACCTGACCGAAGATCGCGATATTATCGAACGATACATTAACGAAAACGACTATTGCTTTATAAATATTCAAGCAGCCTAGAAAGTTACAACCAATTAAACGCAAATTAAACAAAAAGTCTCGAGTAATCTTGTCTGCCGAATAAGAGGCTTATCGAAAGACGCGAAATTATCGAACGGTTCATTAACGAAAGCCAGATTTATTTATAATAAATAAAAATCCTCGGACAAACAGGTCTAGGTTGGGCTTGAGATCAGTTCCAAAGTAAAAATTGTCTAAAGTATTTGTTGTATTTTTAAATATTTCAAATAACCTGGAATATAAGATGTCGAATAAACGTGGCTGAGCTCCAACTTGATTTCCAGCAAGTCTGGCGAAAGGTGCTCATCGAGGGATGGGAAATTATCGAGCGATACATCGATAAAAAGGCAATAACCAGATATTCAAGTGGTCTAGAAAGTAGCAAGCAATTGGGAAGCAAAGAAAATCTCGTATAAACCTGTCGATTGAACGTTACGACACATAGATTGGGGAATGAAAGAGGCAAATTACCGAAAGCGGTCGTTTGTCTCGTAGTCGCAGCAGTCAGGCCCAATTAACCGTAATTATAGCACAGCCGGTGAAAGAAGAAAGGAAACAGAGACGCGGAGGTTCGTTGAAGAACCGTGAGGGTGAACGAATCGACGACCGAGAGACGGAGCGATGTTTCCGTCTATAATAGCATCCCTCTTTCCGTGCCTTCCTTTTTCTCCGTTCCCATGATTCATTGCACCCAAGAGCAGCCGGCTAAGAAAACCATGGGAAAAAGAATCGGGTTGCGTGTATGGTGTACTCACAAATGCAGATGAGAATAAGCGTGGCTAGTTCGAGGCGCCGCATCCTTTACGACACTGTCCAAAAGGGGATGAAACGCGCAGCTCCGAAAATCACTCGAGGGGTGAAAGCGAGAGAAAGACGATCCCGTTTCTCCAAACGCTTCACGTCGCTGTCATTCTATTCCCTTCGATTCGATGCTTGCCAAAAGAAATGAACACACTTGCACGAGGAACGAGAACGAACGAACCGAACACCACGAAACGACGCGCGATACTGAAGGCCGCTAACCCACGCCGCTTCGGAGCGACCCCTGCTCGCCGAGGGTTCACGGTCGCAACCGAGCTCCTTCGTCAGGCTGTCCTCACCAGAGGGCACCTGAATCTGGACTCCCCTATCAATTTACCGATTGTAGATATTTATTGTTGCTAACCAGGTCAATAATCGAAATTCCGATTAATTGCGATTACCGCGTTCGCTGCGAACGTCGCGGATTCGGCGATATACTTACAAGGGGAACTACCCAAGTGTTACACTCACTTATTAATGAAACTTTGCCAGCTTGTAGAGCTCGTCGAGCTGAACACGCCTATACCCCCTTTTGGGGGCAGACGGCTAATTGTTTAAAAGATATTAACAATTACAGTTAGTTACTCCTTACATTCTGAAGTATGACAAACTCACACATACAATTCGTAATCTAGAGATCCACGGTTCAAATCCTTGGTTCCCAACATTTTTTTTTTCTTTTTTTAATGATAATTTGCCTCTTTTTGAATAACTATTACATAAAAATTATCATAAAAAAAAAAAAAATTTTTGGGAATCAAGGATTTGAACCGAGGACCTTCAGGTTGTGAGTCATGGATCCGCTGCGTGGTTAAACACACGATTCGCAATCTAAAGGTCCTCGGTTCAAATCCTAGAGTCCCAATAATTTTTTTTTTTTTTTAATGATAATTTTTATGTAATAGTTATTCAAAAAGAGGCAAATTATCATTACAAAAAGAAAAAAAACTGTTGGGAACCAAGGATTTCAACCGTGAATCTCCAGATTGCGAGTTGTATGTGTGAGTTTGTCATACTTCAGAATGTAAGGAGTAACTAACTGTAATTGTTAATATCTTTTAAACAATTAGCCGTCTACCCCCAAAAGGGGTTATAGGCGTGTTCAGCTCGACGAGCTCTACAAGCTAGCAAAGTTTCATTAATAAGTGAGTGTAACACTTGGGTACTTCTTAGAGACCTCTCCAGACGGGGTTCACGCCCACGGATAAGCGCGCAAAATTTGAATTTTTGAAATATACTAACTATGTATTTCTTGACGTTTCGGATCTTTCGGGGAGGGAAAAAGTTGACAAGGTATTACAATTCAAATTTAATATATTATTTCATATATCTTATGACACGTACGTCGTCGTTGTTCTCTCCCTCGATAGTCGTAGTATCGTTATCGATAGCATTTTATAATAACAATCTAAACAGTCACGTTACTTACATCCCTACATTTATACTATATACTTTTTCTCACTTTACATATTGATGTTTCACCTCGTCTCTTCTATTACGTATGCTGAATCAAAGTTTCGCGTCCGTGGAGATGTTGATGATTATTTCGTTCGATGAAAAGAGGAACTAAACACCCCATCCCGAGCACGGATGCAAGTTTTCCTATGTACAGGTCCACAAATACAAACGATTAATCGACTTTTGTCGGTTCCGATTGAATACAATCCTCAATTCGATAGCTATACCCTGGTAATTTGGATTACGATGAAAGGATAATTCTCAAAGGTATCGAATCAATTTCCGTCACAATTGATGAAACAAATATCGAAGTGTTTTCTTGAATATTTTACCAGTTCAGAAGATACGTCCGAAAAATGGTACATATGTACATAAATGATCAGCTTGTCCTCGTATACAGGATGATTCAGGAATTAATCTCCATCGTTCTATACCTTAGGTGCTACAAGAACACAGGAAGAAAAATATATATTCCTACTTTTAAAATAACACAAATCGCGATAACTTATTCTTGAATCACCCTGTGTATACGTACATAAGTTTTGCTGGGATGTTTTTAACGAAGATAGCAAAAAGGATCTACAGTTTCTCTCGTCGCTTCCTGCAAATTCCAGCTAACTACATTGATTTCTCCGAACGACGCAGGACTATTTATATTATATACATCAGTGGTATTAAGAAGTCGCCTGCTCTCATGGCGAACGATCGATTCTTCACGGTGTATTAATTACAAAAAAAATTCGTGACAATAACGAACGTTTACCGTAACGAATACGAACGGTATCACACGGAAAAAGACGAAGCAACGTAACGCGAAATGCACGAATTTATTCTGCTTCCATCTTAAATCGTTTATCTTTCAGAAATATTTTCATCGGGATGACTAGTGTAGTAATAAGTGAACATTTCGCGACAACTAATCAGATTGCACGTTTCGATAAACGAAGGGAAACTAAATCAAACGCGTCGAGTATTTCTTTCGCTGCAAATAAAAATAAGTGATAAACAAATTTGTGATTATTAAATAACGGGGTTATCGAGAGTTCTCAAGGTTGAAACGAGCAACGGTTTTATAGTTTGATCGGAAATAAAATAGGTACTTTTCTCTTTGAAACACGTCGAAACACCGCACTGATCGCAGTTGTATCCTCGAAACAAATAAGGAAAAATATTTCGCTACGTGATTCCGTCGAACGCAAGAAAATGGATATGGCACCCCATGATCACGCAACGAAGAATTCGGAAGCTCGACGCTCGCAATGTAACGATATGTTTATTAACGCGAAGAAGACTGTCTTTGGCCGCGTTTCACGTCGCTTAATCAGCGACACAGAGTTCGTTTATCTATTGTCGATGATATGTACCAAAGTCTTGATGTTTTGCATCAATCAGCGAGACTCTTAGGTTCACTTTCGATCGCCCCAACCGGCGCTGTTGTAAAACCAAGACGATGCGCTCTCGTCCCTCGTTTTGCTCCACGAATTGTCCAAACCGCTGCCTCCTCCATCCTGTCGATAAAACACATGTATGACGTTTCTTTTTACAGTAAAATCTCTCTAGTTGTCCGTAAGTTGAGAAGCGGAAGTGGACAATATGGGCAGGGTAGACAGGATTTACGTAAAAGAGAAGGATAGCATGAGAACCGTAACAGCTGAGAAATTAACAATTTAACTTTCTTATTTTAAGATTTTTCTGCATGTAAATTGTTTTAACATATTGCTACAAATTTTCTGATTAAAATGAGATCAAACATGACATAATTTTGACTATATAGACGAAAAAAAAATTCGCATTGGGAATGTTCCCTTGCACATAAAATAAGTAAATATGACCCAGATTATATCGTGTTTGATCTCATTTTAATCAGAAGAGTCTGGCCAATATGTATAAAAAATCCGTAGGTAAAAAATTTATTATAAACTACCAAACTCTAACTCTCATCAAAGTGTTAGATTAGAAAAATACATAGGCGTAGAACGAAACCAATGGACACTGTCAGCAGAGCGACAAAGGGACAACTAGAGAGATTTTACTGTATCGGTTTCACGAACAGCTAATTTCAATTTTGGCGCGTAATGGAAACCGAGCTTACCACAACGTTCAGTTGATGCGTTGCGGGAGACAGATAATCCATGTTGGTGTAATAAGAAGAATAGTTTTGGTAGCACTGCTGCTGGGAACTGGTTGTTGTCCACGCTAACCTCTGATGGTCACCCGGGAATCCCCCACCGCTTTCCGTCACAGCTGGGCTCCAAATACTACTGCTGCTGCCGCCGCTACTGTACACCGTTCCACCTAACTGTCCGAGAAATTGAAGCAACCCGGTCAGACATTCTTATCCACGGATGGTAAACTAGTTCGCGGTCGGTAACTTACGCTCGGAGGGGTTGTACTGGCTGCCAGAAGCAGGCTTCCCGCTGGTTTGTACTGAGGGGAATCTCGGAGAAGAGCTGGCGAGCTGGCTGCTGAACCACCTGTACCTCCGCTTCTACACACACAAGTTACGACTATAAAAAATGGATGTTAATAGATTGATATCTCGTATGATTATGCACTGTTGTTAACGAGATTTTTTAAACAGAACTTAATCCTTGGACAAGGACTTGTTAGAAGGAGAATGAGAACAGTGTTATAGTCGGGTCGTTTATCGCTTGAAAAATACTAATTTTTTAGAAATATGATCTAAAGCAAAGAGATTACGACTTAAAGGCAAAGTTTATCTGTGAAAACTAGATATTAATGGATATTTACAGGGGTGTTGTGGCAGGCACCGCGGCGGCAGGCGTGGGCGTGGTAGCAATCGAAGGACTTTTTCCAGAGGGCGGATTGTTGGTCGGATTCCCCGAGGGTTTCTTCGACCTCGGTGCCTTGTCCTGTTGCTGTTGTTGCTGCTTCTGCTGTTGCCTGCATTTAGCTCTGCGGTTTTTGAACCACACCTACGCACAGGCACAATTATTGAATAAACCATGGGGAACAAATCGTTCTCCGTGTAAAGTCACGCGAAAAACGTTTAATCTTCAAAAGGAGAAAATAATTACGCAAGGTTTCGAATCGTGTTTTTGCGATCAAACGCGAGGTAGTTCGGAGAAACGAGCACGAAACGGTACAAAGCTTTTCACAAAGCTGGCGTAATAGCCAATTATAAGGGAATGCACCACCGGCGCAACTATCAATTACCAATGAAGCCTGCTTCGGTAACGCGAACGGAAACCTTCTCGTATCCGACTGGTTCGTGACAAAATTACCAGGAAAGCAAACAGATCGACCATCGACAACTAGAGCAAACTTTCTATCCATGAAATTATTTTGCCAGAATTGATTCGAAATTTTTACAAAGCCATCCGACGAACTTCTCTCGTCCTTCGATCCACTGTACGCCCTGCTAGATTTCCAGAACGCGAGAACGACCTCTGGAGAAGGACGCGAGAGAAGCAAACGATTCGAAGAACGAAGATAGAGAATAAAGAGGCAAGAGGGCGAGAGAGTGAGAGGAGAGTGGTTGGAGGTGAGGTGAGAGCAAAGAGGAGAGGGAGAGGAGCCTAGAGAAGCCCTGCGCGATCAATGTTAGAAGCGGAGAGGTGAGCTTGGGTTTCTACGGATTTTCTGGGGAACGACACGAGCAACCCGCGTTCTTCCACTGAAGCTGCTACCCCCGTTCTATATTTCTATTTACTCTATACGAATTCTCTATCTTCAAACTGCTGAAATATGTATACACACTATCGATCGCGAGTATCACTTGTGAAATCACTTCTGAATATCTGATAAATAAATATCCAGAAATGATTCTCATCTTCTCGTAGCATCGAATTAAAAGAATCTTAGTCGTGTTGACCGATACATTATATTCTGCTGATTGAAAAGCAGCACAGGGGTCAAAGAACACGATCACAGACAAGAAGTCTCCGGTTTTGCAGTCGACAACGAACGTGCAGAAGACTATGGGTCTGGTTGGACCCATTCAATTCATTTACAGGACCGGGACCAGGTGCGCTGGTCCGCAATTGCGGATGCGGTGCGCCCTTTCCGCTTCTGATGAGGGTGGAATATGCACGGGCACGTTCTAGCTGGCTGTCGGCTTCGAAAGTCGATTCGGACGACACGAAGTCGTTCGTGACAGTGTCGGAAGTTAACGATTCCACGAACTCGCCACGGTTCATTCCTCTTTCGAAGCTACCGGCTCGTATTGAGAAAGATTTTCGAGCGCAGGAATTTATCGAACAGTTTTCAACGAGAAGCTGATACTGGACAGCGCCGGTTCTCGTATTTACAGGGTGAACTACTAACTCGGTTAACAGTCGGGGCACAGGAAACACGAACGTCCAGTAAATCGATGCTGTCTACGCGTTCCGACAGTGCTACCCCTAGGTAACGAGACACCATTAACTAGCAATGGAATTGAGACTTGCGTTGGTAGCTTCGATGGGTTTACCCTTGAAATTGATACATTTCTACAGATTTGTTTTGAAGTATAACACGATTTGAGATTTATTATTTTCTCGTTAACGGTGCACCCTCTATCATTCACCCCACGTTCTTAACGACACAGAAACGTTGCTTCGACATACCTGCACTCTCGATTCCGGGAGATTGATCTTCATCGCCACCTCCTCCCGCATGAAAATGTCGGGGTATTTCGTCTTCGAGAAAAGTCCTTCGAGAACGTCCAACTGTGCTCGAGTGAACGTCGTTCGTTCCCTTCGTTGCTTTCTTGGATTACCTTTAACAACATTTCTAATATACTATAGTAAACTTTTAATAAATCGCAGGTATATTCTTTTATAAAGATAGTAATAATAGTATAAAATAACGAACGGCACTCACAGTAGTAGGACTCACCAGCAGGAGTACAACCGGGGTAGCCTATGGTGGTGTGAAGAGCCTCGATCGGTGGCATACCAAGGGCACTGACGTAAGGGTTGGTTTTAAGGGCACCGTAGGGCCCGGCCGCGGACGCGCCGAATGCGGCGGGCCCGAAAAGATCGGAGGCCGAGGTGGTGGAGGCGGCGAGGCCCCCGAGATCGGTGGCGCCGGCGCCTCCGCTGCAACCGGAAGTACCGCCCAGGCTGTTCGGCCACATCACCACCCCCTCGGCCCCCACCACGACCACCCCCCCGCGCCTCGCGGCCGCCTCTACGCGAAACTCCTCCGCTCCACCGAATTACCCTCTTCTGCTTCTGTAATTCAAATTCAAAGGTACCGGTTAAATATACCCCATCTTGCACATTTCCAAACAACTTTATCGCTGCTAAATTTCGAGTTTCAGAATGATCTCTGTCTCACGGGATACCTACACTACTCAAACGCTTAATATTCAAGCTCGAACACTTTATACCCACAAATTGTTTACTACTTCTCTGGTTCAAAGTTTAAAGTCCAAGCCAAACGTTTTTACATTCTTAACTCGATGAATGACGTGGTAATTTTCCTCTCGTCCGACGCGACGATTGTCTTAGGAGAATCGCAACGCGACACCAAGCACGGAACGGAAGTCACGGCTAACGGAAAGTTCCCAGCGTACGAATATCGAAACCGATCACGGAAGATGGGGATGTAAGATCGAGGTTGGTGCGGTTGGCAGCTGGCTTGGCCGCCGGATAATCCGAAGTAGATGCAACACGACTCCCCGGACACTCTTCGAAGCCGTTGCTTCGCCACGTAGACGAACAACGAGGTGGTTAATTCCGAAAACGCGTCGTGTCCTCTCGAAAACCGAGAAGCGGCTCGAAAAAGGGCCCGATCTTGGACGCGTCGGTCGAGTCAGCCTTTCCGTTTTACGTTTTAGCCGCTGCTTAAGCCGCGTTTTATCCTCTCCGATTACAAAGTCAAGAACGTCGTCGTTCTATCGGAGCCCGGTACCGCTCGGCTTTCGATCTCGCACCTTCGTAACCTGGCCTTATTAATTTATTTGCCCTCCCGTTTCGCATCTGCGACGTCCTCCAAGTCGTCGTCGTCGTCGTCATCGTTCCAAGGGAATATCGTTTCGGTACTTAGAGGCAAAAGGGGCAAGGGAGGTCACCGCTTGGCATATGTTTCGGATTAATACCAGCTAAGCGGTTGTTAATTAACATGTGCGACGTGAAAAACAATCGAATGACGACAGCCGCGCAGAAGGTGGCCGTTTATTTCCGATACGATTCGCGATCTGCGGAGGACGGACAAAATAATGGAAACGCTAAACAGTTTTAATTAGTTTCCGACACTGACAATTGTCGGATAACTTTGAAAAGAATGGCGAATAATTGAACCTCAATCGATACCGAGGCGAGATAAAGAAGCGCGTGAACGCGCGAGCTGAGACGAAAGTTTGAAGCGCAACTTTCATTTGCATTTCCGATGCAATATTGCGGTACGCTTGTGGGTCTCGTTTCGAACGGGGTTCGCTTGCGCAAAATGAAATTTCGCATCGATAAACCCGCTTTAATAAAGCATTGTTCCGTTTCGATGGCTTCTGTGTAGCGGTACCACGAGTTCCCTGATGAAAGAAGGGCACTTCTCGGAGCACTCGAGCGAAAGTTCCTTCTCGCGGATACGAATGAAACATCCTCTCGACTGGTGCTCGATTTTCATGGTGTATACCGTACTCTTCGGTGATATTTTCGAAAAAGCAAGAGAATCGAGGAGACGTCGGGTAGTTCGAAACAATACGGAACGGTGATGATTTTCTCGTTTAATTACGATCTTCGCCGAGGATCCTTGCCGCGAAATGAAGTTCCAGACCGATGAAAGAGAATCCATAAAACGCGAGGCTTCCCCGTGACGCCTCCTCAGCCGATCTGGCTATATTAAAATTTGGCTGGCTATGAAAAGAAGGCCAACGAAGAAAAGGGCGGCTACGTTGTCGAGGGTTCTCCTGAAGCAAGTCAGGCGCGAATCTCCTATACCTTTGTGCACTCTTGCGCTTTACGCTGGCCACAAAGCACTCGTTACAAGCCAACCGACTGGGAAACGCGCAAACGAATGGCGAACATCGAAATTTTCAAGAAATGCCTAGAAACTTTAGAACCTTAACGTGTGCCGTTTCGGAAGCGTCAAAGTTGAGTACCTGAAGATTGTTCACGCAAGAACGCGAATCATGAATTGATCTCGAGGTCTGCGGCAGAGGATAGGTGGGTGCTTTTCGAAACAAAAAGGGTAGTCGAACGAAGGAGAAGGACTTTGTGGCTGGCGCACTTATTTACACTGGTGCGATATTAAAAGACCGCTGTGAAATCGGGGTGAGGAATTCTCTAGGAACCTCTTTGCCGGGCAAGAGAGGTTTCTTTATTTTTGTGCAGTTCAGCGCACAGGACAATGCACTTGTTACAAGGCCGCCAAGTGTGGACAAAATGCCCAAGTCGCCACTCGATTGGTCCTCGAGGGTCCTCGAGCAGTCTACGAGCCTGCTGTACAACGTAAAGAGAGAGATACGAGAAGCGAGAGGAAGACCAAGAGAAAGCCTGCCTTTTCCACCCCCGATGAATCGATCTCCCGCTACAACTACCGACCATTCCTCGCTTCCACCCTCGCCCTTCGATTCGATCTGGCCCTACTACAAACACTTTGTGTTACCAATCCACGTATATAACGGCACGTTGTCCCTAATGACTGTTAAATCTCCATTATTGCGTACCACCCGCTCGTTCGCGCTTAAGAATTTGATACGCTGATACTCGTCGATGCGTGCATCAATCTATGAATCGAACGAACCAATACTGCCTCTACGCTTTCATCGTTGTTTTTCTGAATTCGATTGCAACGAGATTGAGATCGCCGATTACGCTGACCGACGCAGTGGAAGAACCTATGTTTGGCACGACACGAACGCAAGATTTGTATTTGAAAAGCCGACGGGTTTCCATAGAAGTCTCTAGTTCTCGATGATAGTTTCGAGGTAGACTGCGGTATAATTTCCCGGAAAGTTGTATTCGGTGGTGCACGAGGAGAGAGAGCGAATCTGGCGAAGCCAACGTGGAAAGTTAAGTTCCGGCCGCGCATTGTTTCCACGAGTGTTTGCACACAACCGCATTGTTCCTGGAGAGCACTCTGTCGCTCCCTGGCGTCCACAATGGACGTGTACCCGTACGTAGAACAGTCTGTGCGTGAAGAGGAGAGTACCGGGCGCCGATGGTACCGGGAAAAGTCGGAAACTTCTTGCAGGGTATTAATCGATTTTATCAAGTACTCGATTCGACTCCTCCCTACATCTTCCCGGCTATCGCAAAATATCTCGATATTTTAAATTGTTCATATTTTGTCGACGTCTATGAATATTAATAAACCGTTACGCGTCACGTGGCGTCGAAGCAGCGAAGCATCGAATTGATCGAATGGATAGGAACGCGTCCATTTCGTCGAAAGAAGGTCGCGTCTGGGTGGCGCAAAGTCGAGGGTGGACTTTTTCACGGAACAAAAGCTGTCCGCGAACCGTCTGGTAGAGCAGGATCTCGTAGCTTTGAATACCTTCTTTAAGAGGTGGCATCCGCGTAGTCACGAGGAAACGTTCTCTTCGCATTGAATGCAATTTAGCCGGAGGGATGCCGTTGTTGCGCGTTCATTGAGCGTAAAACTTAATTCCCGTGGAAATGCTACGAACTAGACACGTATATATGTACGTATATACCCATCTTCGAGGGTTGTTCTCTCACTTGGGTAGTTAGTTTTTATTCTTGGCTGGAAGAAAAAAAGATTCCAATAGGGTTGCAGTACCCTCCTCCTGACAGGGATGAGCCTTCTTCTTTTCTTCGAGTTCTCTTCCGTCTCCTTTCTTCTCCAGCTTTCATTCTCTCCCTTTTACTCTAAAACCGCACCGACGATCGACCGACGAAACTCACTCGATTCCTGCCAGCCAATTTCCTCGAAATTTTCAAACGATAGGCGAGTCGTTTCACCGTCGCCTGCCCTCCGACACTCGTTCCATTTTAGTAGCGATACACGCGCGATCGGTTGTCGAAACAGTAAAATCGCAGAAGCTCGTGAAACTCGATTACTTTTCGACGTTTTACTCGGTACTCGAGGTCTTCCTTCCACGAGGAATTACACACTATCCGATTAGGAGGCGTTTGAATTCGCCAATTCCGGCAATTACACTGCGATAAGGGTCTGTTTGAAAACGAACGATGAATCGGAAGCATGGAGTTTCCGCGAAACGTACGAAATCCCGGCACCGACTAGGATTCGAGGCGTTCTCCGCTCCCGTCGAGGACGCTCCACCGCGTACACGCGACGAGGAGACGAAGGTCCTCCTCGTGGAAGGCGGACCTTAACCGGGAGGGAGGCAAGCCAAGAAGATTACCGTAAGCAGATTATTTCCGTGGAAATCCTGCTGGCCAACTCTCCCGGCACGCTGCCGTGGCACCGGCGTTTTCGAGCCGAATCTCCTCGTTCTAAAATCGCAGCCGCGAATCGACCTTCCCGCGAAAATTCCTTTGCATTCAATGTTATTCGAGTTTCCTCCGAAATCATTGTTTCTTTGAGTATATTCTTATATTGAGATTAATGTTCCGCGCGATTAGATAAGTAGAATACGTCTGACTATACGCGTCCATTTCTACTGCGGTCAGTCGACGCGTTAATTAACGCGAAACACAAGAAATACGGTAACGAGATGATAAACGAAGAGTTTAAATTTGAAATTGAATCGGTGGTATACAGTCGTTTTACCATCGAAATCGACGATCTCGAGGATGTCCGGCGGTCGCATCGACGCCCATTCTTTTTTCCACTCGACTTCATGAGCGGCTCGATAAAAACGTTGACGCGGGGAAGAAATACGAGCGGATTAAAATTTTCCCGAAAGCGAGTCGAACGGTTATTTAGCCGATGAGTGACAACAAAGATTCGTCGATGGCCTGACAAAAAGCTCTCGCCCATGAATATAATTAATAAAACGCGCGTAGGATTAATTTCTCTTCTCAATTCCGCGCATTATGTCGCTGCAATATACGCCGGAAGACCGAGCTAGTTCTCGAGTCGTTTACTTTGGAAAGCAACCGACGAAACGCGTTCAACTTCCTATGAAATATTGCGCCCGTTACGATTCTCTGTGTTCGGTTATGAAACGAAGCGTGGATATTTTCGTATCGACTGTAATTCGTTGGACTTTTTTTCGTGGGAAAATGAAAAAAAAAATACAATTCTCTTGGTGTTTGGGAATATTGCGACGCGTATTCGGAGCTGTATGGTCGCTCACAAATTTATATTCTCTCTTTGGCTGGATGAAAGCTTCCGCGTACGCTTTGCCGATTAAACGCCGGCATTTTCGAGGTTTTCGCGCACCGCAGCGTCCGAATTTGGTTGATTCGTTTGGTCGGGTCTCCCCTTCCTACTCGCACGGCCCGATTTTTTCCCGTTTACCACGACAAAGTAATCGTAGATACCGGCTATTCGGTGTACAATAAAAATTGATATTGTGGTTAGCAGAGCGGTTTCTCCGAAAGTAACTGCTTTTCATACGAAAGAAATTGCAATTTTCTCCAAGTACGCGCGTAGAACGGTTGCTTCAGTGAATTCTGGTTGCTCGTAAATCACGAGATTCCGATGTAGCCGCCAAGGGAAGCCCAGTCACTGTTACGAAACGGGTAAACATTGGATCGATAGATGCGTCGCTGGTGGATTCCACGTTCGCGTTAATCAGCCTCGAATTCTCCAAACTTTTTCTCGATTTTTATGTTTTGACACATCACGAAAATCTTCTAAGCTTAGAATATATTTTCCCCAAGGTTTTTCGAAACGTAAATCGTGTCCAGCCAGTTTCAGCTATCTTTATCGATGCTTAGACCAGCCGTTGGAAGAAAACCGGAAACCCTGGCTCAGAATTTCAGCACGCGGATCGACGATTTAGACGCGCGATATATCCGCGACGAGCCGTAAACAAATCAGAGGGACAGCTCGCGTGTCGACAACTGACAGTCACGAAACGCACTCCCGCAAGGAAGACCACCATGGATCTTCCGACATATTCGACAAGAGGGACTATAAAAATAAATAAAAAAAGGTACTTACCCGTGTTTCGCGGCTAGAATGTTCGACGGAGCTGTACGTTTCGTGCGGTGCGGTGCAATCCTGGCTGGTAGGAATGGGCGAAGTGGAACCGGTGCCGGCGGTGGCGTTCGACAGGGTGGTGAAAACAAAGGTTAGGTGTATCCAGTGATGCGGTCGGTGGTGTCGGTGGTGTCGTTGGGTCGCACGGGGCACACACGTTCGTCGCTACTGCGCCACGTCGTTTTGCACTACGAGGACGCCCGATAGAGTATATCACGGATATGTAGACCGATAATGACTATTCTATTCCCTAATCCGGCCGCGTTCCTCTCTCCTTCTCACTCTATCACCCTCCTGTCTCCCTCTCAGCCTCTCACTCTAACACCGCGTTTCTCCGTGGGTCGCCGCCGTTCCGCTCCGTCCCGTCTGTCGGTCTGTCTCTTTCCCTCTAGCTGCGCTCCGGCGGCGTGTCGGCTGGCGTTCCGTATGCGGGATGTGGGACAGACCCGGGACAGATGGACAGGGATAGACTAGGTAGGTAGAGAGAGCAGCGAGCGAGCGCGGCTATTATAGCAGGAGGGCGTAGGAGAGCCCGGCTCAACTTTTCACGAGAACTTTAGTTGTTACGGATCGCTCTCTTGGCCGAGGGGTTATGCGCGAGGGGGGCGCACGGTCGCTCGTTCGGTTGCTCGCTCGGCTCTCGCCGCGGGTGACCGGACCGCCGCTCGCTCGAGGGGAGGGGCCGAGGGGAGGTATTTCGAGGCTGGAAGGGATCGACCAGCGAAGGAGTGGGGATTTAGCCATTGGTGCAGCCAGGACGGACTGTACGCGAACGGAACGAGATGGAAAACTTGGTCAGGCCGTGAGAGAGCGAGACGGAGACGTGGTCGCGTTTGCGCGGTGAGAAGGACTAAGCGAGATAGGGCGAGGGGGTTACGGTCGACGAGTGAAACTGGTCCCTCGAAAAAGTAGAGGGGGAAGGCGAGCGAGAGAGGAAATCACGGTTGGTTAAAGACGAAGAGAGACGAAGCAGCGAACGATGCCGAACCGCGTCTGCTCGTGAAAAGTCGGCGTGGTTAGGGCTGTACCTTCGGCAACGAGGAGACACGGTGGGGATCCAATTGGAATTGAGAAGGCGAACCATCCTTACCAGCCGCGATGGCAACGCTTGCTCACCACCGCGTTACGTACAGTCCGTCTCTAAAAATATATTCCAGTCCGGTCTTCTCTTCTTCTTCCTCCTCCCCCTTTCCCGCTCACTTTCCTTTCTCCATGATTCCTCTTCGGCCTATTCCAGGAAGAAGCGCGAATAGATTACGAGAAAATGAACGGGCAGGGTACTTGTTTTCTCTCGGGGATGTTTACCGATTCAACGATCGTGCAAAAGCTGTACTACATTTTCTACATAATTATTACAAATTTGATTCGATGAAGTCGCTTTTGACAAGAGATACGATTCGTTCGACTTGGCATTCTGTTCAGCCTCTCGTCGAGTCCGTCTTTGAAACGTTCGCGGTTATAATCTGGTTAGAGGAGAGAATAAAAAGGAACCCGTTTCTCGACAGGCGTCGTTATGCTACTTTGGAAGCGTCGATTCCCGACCACGATACTCTCCTCCTTTCGTTACATCCTGTAGCCAGGTGATAGCTACATAGCCGGGCGTATACCCACAACATAGCAATTTAACTTGCTCACGTGCGAGCGGTTAATGCTCTTACGGGATTTCGAAAAGATCAGCCAGCATTACTATGCTATTAGCGTAGCTAAAACCGGCTTGCTTCCATAAACCTATACTAACATGCAGCCACTTTATTCACGCCGGCCCATTCATGAACTCTTAGCCAATTTTCCTCATTGACCAATTGACTTGTCGCGCGAGTCAACGGCACGTGACACGCGCTAACTCGCTCGTTCGCTCCTTCGGACCACCAAAGATTCTTCTCTTTTTCCTCGTCTCTGACCGGTACGACGTTTCGAGACATTGTATTTTGACGTGGCTAAGGCCGCCGGAGCCTATCACCGACGCATCGAAGTCATTTTGTAGAGCAACGCCAAAAATGCGCTTTTCGACGGTGTTTCAAAATTCAAGGTAAAGGTATTTTATCCGTCGTCCTCATCTCTGAACGTTTCCACCGACACGGGTAAACGTTTGCGCCTTCGTTATCTCGCGCACTCGCCGTGTCGATCTTAATTAGCGCAACGCACCGCTCGAGGATTATTGCACGCGTCACCGAACGAAACAAGCGGTAACAAGCGGGGATTACCCGTGGTCTGGTCTCGATTCTGTTAAAAAACGCAGGTGTCCCGTCTGCGAGGATATTGTAACGCGGCTCGATCGTTCTCTGCGCGGTGACAAGATCCGCGATAAGATTCCAGATCGTTTGAAAAAATCTGCGAACAGGCTGGAGATTCCTAGGAGGGTGAGTCTGGTTAAACGATCGATACGTGGCACACCGCGAAAGCGCATTCGAACGAGGCTTAAAATACTCCCGTGCCTTTATATAGAATGTAGTTCATGCTCATCATCCCGAAGATCAGCCGGCTGAGCCGTTCGACAAACCGTTCGAACAAAAAGCAGTGAAAAAAAAGACAACTCGGTGCAAATAACCTTTGCTACGTAGCTACGTTTCCTATCCCTCGTTCCTCTTATCTTTCTCTCCCTCCCATCCCTATTTCCCTCTTCTATGTTTCTCTATCCCTCGGTATGCGCTCTCCTATCGTTCTCCCTCTAGCTTTCTTCTCGTTTCGCCACTTCGAATAGCACCCCTCCCATTTCTGTCTCGTGTAGGGTAGAAGCTCATTGACGAGAACAGAGAGGGACGGCGTGAGAGAGAGAGGGAGGGAGTATGGAATTTGAAACTGAGGCAAGCCGCTTATGAAGCTTTCGTGTAAATCACCGGTGAAAGTCACCGAGTTACTAAGTCAATGAATTACCCGGGGTCACACACGTCTCGAGGTTACTGGGAGGTATTATCGTCGTCGTCGTGGTCTACGTCTGCGATCGAAACGACCATCACCGAGGATTTTTTCCGATCGGAAGACACGTTCTTTCCCGCACAATGTACCGATGTTAATTGGATTCCATCGATCTTTCGGTGGTCGTTAATCCATGCCTGTGGATTATCATCCCAGGGATCCTTTATCGGTGATCTCTACCGTGTGCTTTCGTCGTTCGACTACCGTTCGAATTCATCCGTCGTAATGTAAATTCGATCGACCGAACCGACACGAACGAACTCCATTACGCACGTTATACGACCTCGTGGAATCCTCGCGCGACAACGAACGCCATTGATAGTGATTGATCGCGTAAACGTAGATAGAATCGGCACGAGAGAGGAAAAGTCATGTTCAGGTGGATCCTCGAGTGGATTCGACGTGTCGCTTTTATTCTTCTGCGAGAGACGCTTTTGCCGGGTCATCTTCGACGACCCCACGGGAACTATTCACCGTCACGATTCGTCCGGCAGGTGCTTCCACGAGAGATCATCGGAAAAAGAAACGCGCGGCTCTTGGAACGCGAGATAACGAGGGTAAAATGTGTTGTATCGGAGAAATTGAAATCGAGTCACGGCTACGTAACTCTGGTCGATCGACGTCCTCTTGTAATTCGATTTCTCCCAAACAATGGACGGTCCTCGAACCGGGCCCCCGCGGAGGCCCCAATCCACCGGCCCATTCATGTAATTCTGCCGCGTAATACTCACGGGAATCGAGATAACGATCGACCGCTAAGAAATTGATTCTCGACAGTCACTCGAGTCCTCGATCTATCAGAGACTTTCTTCTGTGTCAAAATACGGATACTCCCGAGCCAGTTCGACAGCAGACCGCACCGATCGTCGGTTCACTGTTTTCTTCTTATAAGGGGGAGAAGAAAATGGAAAGTGTAACAAGAGTAGTTGAAGAGACGTTCAAGGATGCCCCGGAAGCTGGACAGTTTCGAGATATTAATGAATGGAGAGATCCAAATGGACCGGGCATCCAGGGTTGTTCCGGTTCACGCGTAGGTCGTAAATCGCGTAACACCGGAGGCAGGAAGAAGAACCGAATAAAGGTCGAAGAAGTGAGTGTTCCGAAGGTGCAATCCAAGTTCCCACATTTATTATCTCGGAAGCCGAAGCGGGACTAACGAGTTTTTGATCGGTTCTGTCGGTGCCGGTCCATAGACACGATTGCACCGGTCGTTTTGCTCGTTCACCTACCTGCTCCTACCTCCTCCGCTCGCTTCCTTCCTCGCATTGTCCGAAGAATCCGGCATTCCGCCGGACGCGAAAGATTTCCTTCGAACAAAGCGACACTGACTCGTCCGGCTTTTCTTCCTTCTTCCTTTCACTCCCATACTATGGTCGACTTTTAAGACGACGCCCACTGTCGCCCACTTGTGAAAAAGAAAGGAATCGAATCGTACGTGATTTTTTAATAACAAATTTTCGAAAAGTACAGGAAGTCCTGGAACTCTTGAGGAATCGGAGTGGCTATTAATCGCGACGTTCGCGATGTAGGTTTATCGTTTGCGAATCCGTTAATCGATACTAATGAGCGGCACGCGTTTGCTGCTACTCTTCCTCCACCGCCAGGATTGTTTCTGCGTGAATGGATGATTAGACGGAAGAGAGGCAAACCGAACTCAACCGACTGCGCTTTGAAACGGGTTAAAGGCTTTATAATACACGAGCCGTTTGCAGCTAATATTTGTGCTAATTCTGTTAATCGTAACGGAGAGAAGACGTGAAACGATCAACGCGTCGACGAGAGTCAAAAATCGTTCGAGTTATGAAAGAAAGATACGATTGCCCGACTCGTTGCCCGGGAGTTACCAGTTCAGCAGATCTACTGTTAATCGTTTGTGTGCTCGGTTAATGTTCGAAGGCAACCGCGTAGCTGAGGGAGGGCAGGAGGTAGACGGGAGACAGACGTCAGGGACGAGTTGGTCGGTCGCCGCTACAACGGATCGGCTTAACATCGGAGGCGGCAATGTTGACTAACTGGGCTAACAACGTCGCGGCGTTTGCCAGCGAGTTGGAACGTTTGCCGGTCGGCACGTGGCACAACCTCTCCGTGGCTGCCTAGTCGATTAGCCGAGCTTACGTTTATTCCTGCCTCGTCCGTTGCTCCTTTCGACGTTTTCCCACTCCCAATTTTCCCCATTTATTTGCTTTGAATTAACTTCCCGTTCGCCACTCGAATGGATTTTTCTAAGACCAACCGATCCTCTCGTTGTTTCCCACTTGTCAGCTCGTGGTTTTTCTATCGTAGCGTTTACATGAAATTCTGTACGCTGAACGAGCCACGAACCGCGAGACAGAGACGAGGACAGGAGGGCGTCGCGACGCGGGTGCATACGCCCTTACGCCGTTACGACTTTACGTGCACGCAGACCTTACGCACAAAGTGAATCTCGGATTACCGGTCTCTGGGGCCGTGGAAACCCTACACCACCGATCGCTGGTAAAAACAGAGAAGTAGCGAGGTCCGTGGAGGGTAGCTGGAAACGAGATGGCACGAGGAGGAGAAAGAGGGTGGAAGAAAGATCGCCAGGGGTTTTGATGGAAGTCTGCTATCCGCGATTCGTGTTTCGAACGAACCGAACCGGCGTCTGTCTCATCGCTACGCTGTATTAATGGCCTCGTAATAGCCTATATGTGATCGCTAATAGCCGAAGCCCGCACTCTTCCCTTTGGCTCCGCCGTTTTCCCTGCGCCGCGCACAAATCCCTCGGGAAATCTGGACGGTAGCCTGCAAAATGGATCGCTGCTCTTCAACGTTCAATCATCACCCGCGCGATTTTTTTTTTCAGACCCCCGTGTATCGTCGCGTTCTAAGGCTTCGTTTTTACCGCTTCCGTCGCCGTGGCGGGGTCAACTTTGACCCAAATTATGTTCGACTTGGGATAAGTAGCGTTTTATGAGGAAGTTGATGGAAGTTCGCGTCCGCTTAACTCTACCTCGCATACGTTGTTTAATTTCATCTTTCTTCGGATTACACGAACCGTACCGGACCCCTACAACTTTGTTAATTATTTGAAAATTCATGTGATCCTCAATTATCTCGTCAGGATTCGTAATGTCGCGAAGCAACTTAATTTCTACTTACCAAATCAGTAAAATGATGCTAGAACTAAATAACGACGTCGTTGGAATTTCGAAGCTGCTCCGTGATACACAGCTCGAGTTTTATTCAGCAGTTCTGCTTATCTTTCCGAAAACTGACTGCACGATTTCGAACAATTCATGAGGCGTATCTTTAAAGGGGTTAAAAGTAAGTGGTTGAAATTCGTAAACCTTCCCATAATTGAAGCGGTTTGATTTTTTCAAATATCCCAAGTATGTTGTTGCGGGACAGAGGTCGAAGAAACGGTAGTCCTTGACGAAGGGTTGGCAGGTTGAAGGGCGAGAAGGGAGGCTGGCCGGAATATCTACGGTTGCGGAGAGAAACTGAGGGAGCACCGGGAGAAGAAGCAAAGGTGGAGGAGGCAGAGGGTGGTGGTCGCGAGCAATCGGGCGGTGGAGAACCGAGGGAAGGTAGTCTAAGCGAGAGCAAGGGGCTACGGGCTACGGGGAATAGTGGGTGCTCGGCGAGGAACAGGGTGAACGGGGGTTGTAAGCGGCTTACGCCCGCCGAGCGGAGAGCGACTCCTCGCTAATTATTTATAGGACCCTCTCTCCCGGCTCTCTCTTCTCGTGCACGGGAAGATCCTTTGCCCGAGAAGAGTTCTCTTCTCTCTCCCTCCATCTTTGATCTTTTCCCTATTTTCTCTGTCTCTCGTTTGCTTCCAAAGACTCTTTCCATTTTTATTTTCTCTCTTCTCTCCTCTCTCCTCTCCCGTGCGACCGCGTTACACGTACACGGTCCTTTCTGCTAGCTGCGCCGAGAACTGCCCCCGGGTTCTTTAAAATGGGAAAGGTTCGCTCGCTGGAGGGTGAAGTACCTTTTCCAGAGATATTCCGCCGACGCGAACTTCTCGCTCGACTTTCCGCTCTTAAAAAACAGCGAAAATATTGAACGACCCTGGTAATTTCTCCGGCAAAGCTGAAGATACGTTTTTGGGTAGGATATTTTTGCGGAAACGAAAGCGTTTAACCCTTTGCCTCCACAGTTCGGCTAATCCGGTGCTTTGTGCCGTATTATTCGTCCTGTCTACTTTCATGTACATCGTTTAGATAATAAAAAGAATGATGTAGATAAATGACAGCAAAAAATGAAGAAATTACTCTCGAGTAATTGTTTTGCTATCTTCCGTAGCGAAAGGGTTAATTACGAGCGTTGAAAGATCAGTAGCTATCCTCCCTCGAAATCGTTAAAAGATCATTATCGTGATTTACGGCGCGCGATTAATTAGCAGCTCGTATATCATTTTATCCGGCTGAATGGTTTCTGTTCAACGATATCGAACGTTCGTCTCATAGATATCTTTTCTCGAATAGGAAGTCGACAGGAACTGGTCGCTCTGGGCTGTCCGTATGTGCGTGTGTGAATGAGTGACGAAGGAATCTCCACGTGTGCTGTATAGCCTACGGCGGCGGAAACCGACGGTCCATTTTTTAGGATTACCTGCGGACGGTTCTCGCGCAGGCTACCGAGGGTGGCACGATCAGAGAACGAGAGAAATGCGTGTAGAGAAAGAGGAAATAGAGGGAGACGAATAGACAAGGGAAATAGGTGTGTTGGTTACTCGTGAGCCAAGCCGAATGTTTGGACAGAGGGAGCTTAACAATGCGTTCGCGCCCCTTGACTTCCTGCCGGAGCTTCTGATCCCTCTGCCTGATCGCCGATCGTAATTGGGTCGAAAGAGCCGCGACTAGAGGTTAAAAAATATCCTCCCATGCCTCGACTTTGTTGCGCGAATCGACTTCCTACTTTCGAGAATTCATCGAGCATAGAAATCGAGAACTGCATTGAAAGGAATCGTTGCGGAAGACCTGGGTAAATTTTCTTCCTCCTGGATGGATCGCTTCAATTTTCAGCCAAATAACACATTAAAGCTATCAACTATCCTATTCATCTCTATGATGCTTCATAATCTGTTGATTGTCAACGCAACGTCATTACACTATGTTATCGCAAGAGCTTTTCACAGAAAGTATTAGGAGATTAATTTTATATAACTCCATGTGTATGTAGACTTATTATTCTTATTATAGAAACAAAGTACGAAAGGATAAAGAGATGACAAATTAAATATGATCATCGTAGTGTTATTATGCAGTTTGTAAAAAGGTGCATTTTATGATACGAAGAGAACAGGAGGAAAGCAAGTAAGAAATTCAATCGATCGTCAAGGTGGGAGCACAACAAGAGACGTATGCAAATTAGAGTGTGTGGCGACTGGCGTCAGCAATCGCGCTAATTAAAACGATAGCTGGGTCGATTAAAGTATGACGCATCAGGAATATCTCGCTAACTCGCGGACCGATTCGAACGCGTGGAAAAAGATCAAAGCGTGTAGAAGTCGGGACGCGAAGCAACTAGCAGAACTGTCTCCAATTGAATTTGCAGCGTGGCGCGATCTCGATTCGTCGCTGATTCGATTTCATTGAGTTTAAAACGGCCGCTTATAGAGCATTAAGCAATCCTCAAAGTGGGAACGGGAAATCTAGTTACGGGAGCGCGAGCTGGCCTCTTTGATCCCAGCCCGATCCTCCCCGACCCTCTTTCTAACCCTCTTCTACACCTACCCCCTCGTCTTTCCATTCTTTCCATCGTCCACCACTCCCTTCGCCATTCTCTCTCGTTACGGATATTGCCAATCGAGAAAGAATTCCCTTCCAGGCGTTCGCGAAAATTTCATCGGCCAACTTTATCCTCTTCGCGTTGCTAAATCTCCGCTCCGATACTTCGATCCTTCGTTTCAGTACGCATAAATTAACTTTCTATCGGTGGTATAATTACGCCGAGGAATTTGCTTGTAGTATTACCGAAAAAATTCTGAACTCACCATTTATTACACTTAATTTCACGAAAAATCGTGATAATCGCAACCGTTTTCCATGGAAAATCCGTGCAGGGATTTCCAAGTCATCCAAGTATTAGTCGCAGCGAGAGATATTCGAATTAATGAATAAATTCGCGCGAAATTATTAAACCGATTCTCGTCGGTGCATTATTTATACGGTTCGCCGTCACTCGACACCCAGGAGCGGCTGAAATACGACAAGGCAACTGTAAATGGAGTTGTCGGATATTTAGCGGGAAACTTTTCGCGTGCTACCTGCATAATGGCATGATTTACTTCGTCGATGTTTCGACGCGAGAACGAGGCGCAGGTGAAAAATCTAATTCGCGTAAACAATAAAATGGAGGTCACACGGACTTTTTTTCCTCCCTTGTCATTCTGGATCAACTGGAACGTAGACATAAATTGCAGTGAACGTATTTCCCCTTTGCCTCCTGTGTTTCAAAAATATCAAATGCTGAAAGATCTGTTGAATGAAAACAGTACGATAATCGTTATCCTTCAAATCTGTTCGATGGTGTCCCAAGTAACACCGGATAGAAATTCTGTGAACCCTCCGGATATTCGGAAACGCTTCCGTGCGACGATCGTCCGGCGAGTTTTCGGTAGGTGTGGCAAATCGGTAAGGCATAATGCGAGTATTAAACCGGCATAGACAGGGAGACTGTAGGAAAAGGGGTAAGAGAGCGAGAGGTTGGCAAGGATAGGTAGGTAAGTCGGGGCTTAGCCCGGTGACACAGTGAGCGGAACCAAGCCATGAAGCTTACGGCCGGCTCCGAGTTGTTATAATGGGATCCGGCTAAACGCAAGCCGATTTTAACTCTTCGCCGCAGCACTCGGCCAAGTTCAAGGCCATTGTCTTCGCCACGATGAAAGTGAACGGTTGACACTCGCAAACCCGTCTAAAATGTCGTCGGGATATCTCGAGGAGGTATCGTGCTAAACCAACCTTGTTCACGAGCATCTTTAAACGTCTCTTCTTCCCTCTGATAGCGAATGAAACATCATAAATCAACGTTAATTACTCGTGTCTTATCTCCCTCGTTTTAAATCGTGAACACGAGCCGAACGCTTTGCTAAAGAACCGTGATGGAACAAGTCAGATGCACGTGTACCGTACTTATTTGAAAGGGGGAAAGAATCTATACTGCTTTAAATCTTCAACGCTCTTACTGTTCCTTCTTCTAAACCCTATCTCAGCCGTAGGATCGTTGAACGAGGTAAATTAAAGGATCGTTTTATCGGTGGTATTATTTGCGGTCTAGCTTTCTGGTACGCTATCCGGTAGCCGGTAAGAGGCTCAAGAAAACTTTCGGTGGATTTGAGTCGATGTATACAGATAATTCGTTTGGTGTACGCATTGCCTGCGAATCGGCGGGATCCTCTTTTAAAGAGAGAAACTCGCGAGTAGGATTTGCGCGGCGATTATGCGAGAAGGGTCATCAAAGAACCCGTGGAGGTACTTAGGTTGGACCCGGACCGATTTGTTATAGCCCGTTAATTTGATGAGTTAGAAAGGATGCCGGATTACGCCGTCAAAAGGTAGACAGGTACCTGATCTGTCCAATTAGCCTGGCACAAGCGGGCCCGGTGCTGCCTTCGACTGCTGCACGGGGTTCTTTGCCCCTCGAGTTTAGGCCATTTGCGGAGATACGCCGTTCCCACCACCATCTCATCGTCATCGTTACCCTTCTCTATCAACCACCGAGCACCGACGCACGCATACGGCAATGTCCTTGTACACCTGTGTTATAGATCCTTTAATGGACCGTCGTGGAACTTGATGGTCCTCTATATCTGTCTAACATCTCCCCTTTCTGTACTAAGAGTCGGGCTCGATCGTATCAAAGGGAACACTTTGCAATAACAAACGGTGCTGCCGAGAAACTCGTGCATCCGCTAATTACTAATTACGCGTTTTGATCGGAAGCATAAAGTTTGAGATAAGGACGTGCAGTTAGAGGGGGACGGTTACGCTGCGAAATAGAGAAGAAGAAGAAGTAGGGAGAAAAAGAGGCGTATCAGCGAAATCGTCGGTGAGACTACGTAGTCAAATGTCGGCGAGAAAAGTTCCAATTCAGGTATAATGATTCCTTTAATTATCTGGAAGAGTACGCTACAAATTGGAACAAGAGGAAGGAAAAAAAGCGTGAAACGTTGATGTAAATTGGTTCGTTCATTTTACTCGTGAAATGTTTTTTAATTTCGCGGAAAACAGGATAACGCGATGCAAGGAAAGCACGTACGCAAATTGCAGCCAGCGATTACGGTGACCACGAGTCTGTAATTAATATGGCTTTTAACGGTTCGAGATCGATACGCGAGACCGCCCTCGAATAATGGGACGCTTTAATGTTAATTAATTTCGAGTGCATTAGCAAAATTACAGCCCGCGGCGGCGTGATCTTGCGAACATCAATGTGATTTAATAGCAGGCCACGATCTACAATATAAGCCTCGTTATTTCGCCGAAACGAAGTAAGACGAGTTCAATAACGATTCAACGTTCCCGTTAATTAGGACCCATCTGAAAATTAATAATTGTTCCCATTTTACATTTCGGTGAATTAAAAACGAAAGAAAAAAAAAGAAACAATGAATGGACAAACTGATTTATTAATAATATGCGATGTTTTATTTTTGACGTAGGAAGATCTTCTTCTCACATGATAGAATCCAATCGTGTATCTTACAAGTTATGATAATTATGTACATTTTTTGCGTCATATTATTACAAAGTAGCTTAACGTCTATGTGCGCACAATAATCATTACGGTTTACACGATCATATGCTATCGTTTGCGTTACTGATATCTTGAACTTGAGTTTTATTCTCTAATCCACAATAATATACATTAGGGTTGTATACACGAAATATACACTCACGATTACGTATGACGTCCTTCGGCACGCTGCTTTCCTTTGCAATTCGATTTACCCGAACACTCATATTAAGATAGCGAAACTGGTTTCGTTCGAAAGCTGCTGCCGAAATTATTATTTTGCCCGCGGATTAAGTCGCGACACGAGCAAAGCTTGATACCCCGCCACGAAAGAAAGGAAGAAAGAAAGAATATTCGTGGGGTATAGAGCGTCCGAGAATGTTGTAACTCGTCCGCGGAATCTTTCAGTAAGAATTCACCACGTTGTTGATCGCGGTTTCGCCAAAACGGCTCGTGGATCATTCAGTTCTCACGCATTCGTACAAACACACTGTTTTGCTTTCGCTATTTACACAAACGTCCGGCTACTGGCCGTACTTGATATGAATGATTATCAATTACAGTGTTAATCGTAAGAATAAAGATCGTAACGATAATACTAAAATTAATGACGGCAGTGATGAGTACTCGTCGATCCGCTTTCAGGAAAATTAAATTGAAACGTCGTAAAACGGATAATTACTCGCGGATTCTCGTGGATAAAATTGTACGATCAAGCTTTGTATCATCGACGAGTCTCTTCATTTTTCAGAAACTAAAATTCGTTGACCACCGACGACCAAGAAAATATGAGAAAGAAGAAAGAAACAATGCACCCTTGCAGTTGATACTATAGTCCGTCCGACTAGACGAATTAATGAATGTATTTAAATTCGCGTGCTCGACGCAGGATCAACTCACGATAAATAGACGTTGAACGAAGCGTTTGAAGAACTGAAAATAATTGTGTGCCGGCCTTGCATCGGGCACGCGAATTTGCGTGCGTTTACCGACTCGTCTCGTTGGACGGGTTATATATGGTCGTTTGAACGACTACGCTTGTCGAATACCTACACCTTTTTTCTTTTCTTTTTCGATTGTCTTTTAGGTTCGATCGAAGCGATATCTGTGAGACAGGAAGTCGGTCACGGTGGTGACTGTTTCGTGATCGATCGCGGCGCGACGTCACCTATCACCGGACCCTTTTCGCGGAGTGATCGCGAAATAATTGCGAATCGAATGGAAGGGAAGAGTGAAAAGAAAACAGAAATACGGGAAAGCATTGTCGCGCGTCAATTCTAAAAGAAAGCAAAAGGAAAGGAATTTTTCGCTAAATAATAGTACTCGGATCAAATCGTTCGTCGACGAATGACCCGAAACTAGTCGTGAAATGCGAAATGTTTTTTAATTTTTATTTTTTTTTTTCAATTGAAAATGCTTACTAAATGTTTCCCTTCGTATTTACGTGTTTTCAGATCGAGCGTGAATGCATCGCGTGGAGGCGATCAAGACGAACGAGCAACGTGCCGTGAACAAAGAAGAAACTGTTTATTAATCCTCTAAACGCTCTTTATTTACGACGCGTTCTCGAACCGCCTATCCTGCGACATAAAATAGTTCTCGATTTGAATGTTTCACCGGGAATTGATCACCTATGTTCACCGTACGAAACTTGAAATCGCGAACATTTCATCGAACGATGCGTTGCACGTTATCCATAAGAAATAATCGGTTACCATCGATTACATCCATCGTTACCGCGCAAAAGAGCAATGTCTACGATCAATGGCGGAATCGAACGCCACACGATTCGCTGTTTCGTCTCAGAGAATCTCGAATCCTTGCACAGTTCACTAAAAAATTTCTCGTCGAACCGATCCGAAAATCGTCCGAGTTTGTATGCCAACTCAATTATCGTCGGAATCGATGCTACCGCTGATCTCGGGGCACGATGGCGCGGAGGACAAACGCCAGTTGTAAGCCGCGGAGGATCCGGCCGCGGTTGTGCTCTCCTGGCCACGCTGAAAGATCCCGGAGGACCTGGTGGACCGCTATACCATCGTTTGGTACTTTTGATCGGGCAATATGTAGCCGTCCGAGTCGGACGGGGATGTGGCCATATCGTTCGTACCTGTTGGATTCAGATGATGGCTGGTCAGGTGTGACATCGAGGAGGTTAGCGTCATGTTGTGATGATACTGCGGGTGATGGTAGTTCCCTTGGGGGCTGTGGTGCATGTGCGAGATCTGGGTCTGATAATAATCGCCGTTGGTGTACGGGTTCTGGTAGGCGTTGTAGGTCTGCCCGGCGTAACATTGGCTCGGGTTCACCGAGCCGGGCGACGCTGAACTCCAAGCGAAACCATACTCGCCGTGATGAATCTGGTTCATGGGGGGCGGATAAGAGGACGGCGGTAGCTGGCTGGAACCTGGGGTCAACGGCGGCGACGGGGTTGTAAGGGCGCTGTTCGCGCCGCTTCCGCCGGTCGGCGTCACTCCGAGACGCGGGTACGTTGACGTTGTCGACAGCAGAGGCGAATTGGGGCCCGGTGCTTCTTTGCCGCGCGGTGGAGAAACCGGCGATGAACGTCTGCTGGGCGTCGCGGACGTGCTGGTCGACATTTTGCTTCCGTTGTTCCCGTTGCTTTGCGCCTGACTCGATCTCGGCGACCCTTTCGACGGCGAGGTTTGCTGTTGTTGCTGTTGCTGCTGCTGCTGTTGTTGCAGTTGTTGTCTGCACTTTGCTCGACGGTTCTTGAACCATACCTGCGCGGCAAACGAAAGATCGGTCAGCTTTAGTAAAGTAATTAGCAACGCGGAGAGGAGTCTTTGGCGGGGGAAGGTAGCAAGGTTTCGAGGAAAAAGCATCGCCCGAGGGATCGTCGAGAAGAAAAGGTGGTGTCCCGTCAGGAGGGACGCAGCCAATGGGGAGTTAATCGGTGCAATGGGAAAGTAATCGCGGGCGGACGGCCGTAACATTTCATTAAATCGCAACAATAACAACGAAGCCGAGAGAGGGGGAGATGGTTCAGAGGGTTTCATATAGGAGCACGCCTCTTGCCTGTGTGTCGGTGTGTCCCTAGGGATCTGTTGTTAACGCATGCGCGAATCACAGAGCCCAGCGTAGCGACTAGACCCGCTTTGCAACCGTGTGTGGTGCGCGCTCGTGTAGCGTCTGTTCCCGCGGGTTATCTATGGGGTTACCCGCACCAAGAACGCCGTCCGTGTCGTAACGCGAACGTAACAACAAACACGAGCGAAGAACCATCATTTTTCTCTCTCTCATTCTTTCTCTTTCTCTCATCCTTCACGAACGAGGGACAGAAGAAGGACAAAAAGCATCCCCCGGCCGAGGCCTTTCACTCCCCCTCGCGGATCCTCTGTAATCCCGGCACACAATGTGGCCAGGGGTGCGATCCTATGAATCTATGCCTGCCTTTAAAAGCAAGACCCGTACTCATTGTTGTTATTATCGACGGCATTGTAACAGTTGTTGCGAAGAGCGCGAATCGTCCAAGCGAATATAGACGGGATTTTCATTCGGTATGAATCTCGTATTGGTCGGTCGAATCGACAACGAAAGAGGAACGGCGCGGGCACTCGACGCGGGTAAAACTCTTTCGAAATGCGATGAAGCGTGATCTCGTCGAACGGATTAAAAAGTCACGGCTTACCACGTAGATATACGCGCGACGAAATCTGAGAATTAACGACAAAACCGAGTCGAGCCGGAATCGTAGGTATCAAAGTTTAGCGATCGATTTGCAACTGTTACACGTTTGCTCAGTTTCCTTGCTCTCGAAGCGATTGGCAAATCGTCGCTTTGCAAACAGATCCCTCGAGGACGGGGTGTGAAGATCGTAAACGCGTGAAACGCGAATATTACGTGTCAACCGCAAAAGAGGAACGATCCTGAAGAGAAAGAGAGAGAAAACGCCCATTACAGTTCAGTGTTTGCACAACGACACCCCCCGTGAGGAACAACACACAAGCCGAGGTGGTAGCTACCCCAAAAACCAACCAAACGGGCCGTGGTGCCATCCGGAAACCCCCGGGGGCGACCACAGCGAGTTTTACTCGTGTGTATCGATGGCTAGGTGTAAATTGCATCACCATCTGGTTGGCGTCCGACGCGGAAAACCAACCCATTGGCCACGGGTTGCAGCAGCTGCGTTGACGTTTCGTTATGATCAATATATTTTCTTATTTGCACTATTAATACGATCTCGCGCGAGATCTTTCTATACAGGACACGAGTCCACAGAGACGCGGGATGTAAACCGACTGAATGTTTGCCGTTTCGAGGTGTCAAAGTGCTAAGACATAGTTTAACGCTTTGACTGCCACGCTAAAGCCGTTGAAAATTTCATTAAGTATCACTTTTGTCTTCACAAATCTTATGTATGTTATCTTTAAAATACTTCATTATATTTTAGGTAGGTCAAAGAATTCCTAATAATATGAGTGATGGATTCCTATATATGGGTGACACGATACTTTATACAACGCTCATTGTCAGTCGCGGGTCAAAAGTAACCGTGCAGCGCTTATTTCACGATCGATAAGAATCGATTCAGTCTCGTAACAATATCTTCAATTTTATCGACGAAAACGTTGACGATATCGATTGGGATAATTTATACGCCGTTTATGAATCCAGATACGCGTGCGTTTAGGGGTAATCGAGTTTGTCGTCGAGAAGAATTCAAGTGGAATAAATATGCGTTGCAAACCTGTTCGCGAAGAAAACATTGGATGGCTTTTCTTGGTCGATATTGCCGACTTTCTCGAGCCGCACCGTGCCTATTTTTTCTTTCTCCAATTTTTTTCTCTATCAAAGAAATAACGTTTCGACGCGTTCCTCGATCGTAAACGACGAACGAACGAGCTGGCGCATTGAAACGTAGCAAACATCGCGCGCAGCTGTGTCGTTCTCTCGCGTATAGAAACTCGCGAGCGAGATAGAACGAAGGGCTATAATCCAGGAACAAATCAACTATATATGTTGTGCTTTATACATCGTGCTTCTGTGTTCCACCTACCTATACACACACACACACGCACACCTCTGCCCTCTCCTTCTCCCTTGGAAACTTTTAGATCCACGTATCCCCCCGTGTCTCCCCCTGCACCCCCTCGGTTCATATTATTCGTTCACGTGGGTACGCCTCTACAATGTACATCGCAACGTGCACACGTGTGCTATACGTACGTGTGTTGTACCCTTTTGCAGTTGCGCCTCCATTCACCGAGAAGGGAGGCTTAACTTCGCGTGGAAACTCCGTTGGGCGGAATTTCCTCGCTTTGTCCTATATTCTCAGCGATGGCGACAACGATCGACCATCATCTACCACGAGGTGTCTCGGTTTGTTCGCGCTATTTCTGTCCGTTTAGGTTAAATACCGCTTAGACACGCGCTATCCGTTGAAAATTTCAAGCCACTGTCTTCGGACGCGTTGAAAGCCGGCGAGGGGCTGATAACTTTATTGCATGTTATAACTGACAGGTTTTTTCAAGGTACTACTTCTGAGAAGTGTACCGTTCAAAAGGGACATGGAAATTAATGGAGTTTTACTGTACCGTCCTTTTAACTTTCAAACTGCTTCGACGATTTTCAGCAGATTAACACCGGATACCTGGTATGACCATGAGAGGCTCTATTATAAAACGACTACTCCGGCGACTACGGGTTAACCAAGGTAACCCAGTTAAAATGTTAATAAGAAACTGCTCTTGCAATCAATGCGAACGTATACGAAGTCTGATTTCGCGTTCCCATCGTTGAGCGAAGAACGCGTCCTGCCTGATAGAGGATTACGATCCTGGTAGGGGATTCGCGGAGTTGAAAATTCTCGTCACGATCGTGACTTCGGGACACCCCGGGACGAAATAAAGATGTTACGAGGACCGCAATAAAAGCGTCAACGAGCTCGTCGACGCATCTATCAATGTATTGCCAGGAGCGGGGAACAATGGCGAAAGCGGAGGGACGCGGAGCGCGACACCGAGTTGTGTAAATACCTTAAATCTCGTACACGCTTGCCGAAGCACGAAACTCTGCTCTCCTTCTTCCCTCTTTCTCTCTTTCTCCCTTACCGTCGTCCGCCGAGATTGCGACTCCCTCTACATATTACATACCACGAGATTCTCGAATCCGCGAAATTGATTTCGACGATACATTCACCGATAGCCACCCTTTTCGCTACTCCGCTACCGTCGAACGACGCCGCTGCAGCGTTACGTTTTCAGGAATATCGATAGAAAATAGAGTAAAGTATCGAGGGAGAGAAATAGAGCAGGATCGTGTTTTGACCCTCGAGAATGCTTCGAAATGAAAATCCATTTACCTGAACTCGTGATTCGGGCAGATTAATCTTCAATGCGACCTCCTCTCGCATAAAGATATCGGGATACCTCGTTTTCGTGAAAAGTCCCTCGAGAACGTCCAATTGCGCTCTGGTAAACGTTGTCCTCTCGCGGCGCTGTTTGCGCTGATTCATTCCTGAAACACGAAATAAGCAAAGCGAAATTAAAACAAAGAATAAAATCAAAGCCGCAAGCTTTTTATTTCGGAACCATTCGAAGGATGTTCTCGAGGGTCTATAGCAAGAAAGACGCATCGAAAACGTGCCAGTCGAAAGGAGGAAGACGAGTCGAAGTTCTGGTTCGACTCGAGAAGGGTAAGGCATCGGAACAGAGGATGGAAAAGGGGGTGGTATAGAGGGGTGTAAGCGTTGCGAGGTCGCGATAGCGTAATTTTGAACAGTTCCCCACTATGACCCACACCCTCCTCTACCTTCCTCGTGCCATCGAGCCTCGCTTGGCTCGTTTCGGGACCCACGTAATCCGCTTATGAGGGGGGGTCACAGGGGGTGGGTGGAGGGGAGGTAGGAGAACCGGGGGACAAGCCAGAACGATGGAGCGAGAGGAAGAGAGAAAGAGTGGCGTAGGGTGAGGAGGGGTACACCCCGGAATACACGACCATCCAGAGGACCAAAGTCGCGGTTCGTTCCCAGCTGCCTCTGGAAACGATGCTGCTATCCAACACGCCAACGTACAACGCTCCGACCAATAAAAAGAAGAGCCTGGAAAACTGCGCCTCGCCAGTGTCTCCCGGTTGGAAGCTCGATCGTAAAGTCGAGAAAGGAATGGTGGATACCAGCCTGAACGTTTCGCTGCTACGCGATCCATGAAACAGGAGTATCTTAACGCATTTAGTCGCGCATTCGGTCGATGTAAATAAGAAATACACGAATCGTACGTTTGTGTTTCGAACGACTGTTATGCGTTTGAAGTTAATAATTGAGTTTATTAAGATCCGATGAATCATGCGATTATGGGGAGGAAAAATTCTCGAACGCGACACTTTCCTCGCGGATAAACTCGGGAGTTTATCCCGACCTTTGTTCACCGTTGTTCCAAGACGGCGAGTCGATCGAGTCCCCAGGATATGATATAAAAAGAGAAAGCGACGTAGGTGAGTAGGTTCAGCGAGCAAACAGGAGCAGCAAGAAAGGCGAAGAAAGAAGAAGAAGGGAGAGGAATTAAAAGCAACAGCTACCAGAGTGGTTTACGAGGAGAGGAGAAAGCAACCGAACATAGAAGACATTGTACGATTCTTATATATTACTTCTCCTTCTTTGAAATCCCTCTGTCCATGCAACAGTGTTAAAAATGACAATTATGAAGATAACTGATTGGAAAGAAGGTAAAAAGAAGCAGCAGTACAATCGTCGATGAAACGTATTGAAATTGAAAGAGAGAGAGAGAGAGAGGAGTGGTCCGCGAGGGTCACGATCGTCCTCCATCTTCGTATCGAGTCGTATCTCTTGTGGTGGCTTCTGAAACGGTTCCTTCGAAGCTAAGAACGCGGAGGCAAAGGATGACGACGATGACGATGATGCATACGTCCGATCGTTGGCTAACGAACTGGTCGAGTGGGCTATCGGCGTGGTATAGCCCAGGTAGAGATCCTCCAGGCAGATTGCAGCCTGGCACAATGTAAAATTCCACGCTGCTCGGCTACCGTCGGCCACGACACGCCCGCGATCATTGAATCTATGATCCGTATCTTGAGTGTTCCGCGGTGGGTACGGTGGCTGCGAGCAGGGAAAGGAAAGAGGAACACGAGAGGAGGATCCATGCGAGAGAGGATGCTTGATTGTCGAGTGGGCGTTGGCGCTACCGTTAACGACTGCCTTTGCCGGGTATACATCGGCCCCTGTGAAAGCCAGGCCCTTATCCAACGAACGAGACAATGGAATTCCGATTATGGTCTTCCGGCTGCTTCCACCAGGTCCGCGTCGAGTGGGCGCGAGGAAAAGCCCTTCGTTTGCTCGAATTCTGCGATACCAGCAGATTTTCGAGAATCGCCGGTCACCCTTTCGAACCGTTGCGTTCTAGAAATAACTGTTCACGATTGTTGTATCGAGGATTCCGTTTCAAACGATTACGGTTTCGGGACAAGTTTCGCTTGTAGGTTCCAATAAGGGTTTCAACAGTAATTTCAACAGATTTTTATAAATAGTGTTCTAGTCTTGAAACTTTTCATAAAAGGTTTTCAAACAAAGGGAACGATCAATTCGATTCGACGAAAAAGGCGGCTACAGCTAAGCAACCCCTAATGGGACGGCAAACACCCGCTGAGTCCTGAAGTATGATTCGATTTATTATCGTCAGCGCGAGACGAAACCGGGGGTTGATATAAGGGTTGCTTTGCCTCATTGGCCCGCAACGAGATCAGACGCGACCCTAATAGCAAATTCGTTTTCTGTTTATTGGATTCTTCCCTATCTCCCTTCCGCGAGCAGGCTTTCGTGTTTCGACCTACCGACTGGAATGGAATCTCTGAAAGTCAATGGACTGCTAACGAAATTTCACACTGGGTTATTTCTTTCGATCGAGTTCTCGTCCAAGTGGCGCCTTTAAGGGAAGATAATAGAAGGGATTAATTGATTGAGATGCAATCTTATTGTTAGTACAAAACTGGAAAAAGTGTAAACAAAATTTCTGTTGGTTGTGGAAAGTATTGGATCGTAAGGGTTAATCAATCGTCATACTAAATCTTTAACGTAGAGTTTCTGCAATATGAATTATACGACTGGTGCTTATTTATCTACACAGCGATCTAAAAATGTGCTGGCGGTGAAATATTGCCTGAGCAACGTGTACAGCCGCCTCGCAACGTTTGTTGCAGTCTCGAATAATAAATAACAGAGATAACGCGAAGGAATTTTAATTCGAGTAGCTCGTCGAATTAGAAGATACAAATTAATAGCAATTACCGTGCGAGTCGGTATATAAAAAGCAGTCGTAATTACGCGATAAATTAATTCTCACCATTCATCGAAACGCTCGAGTCGCATAGATTGAATCATAAATTACTTTTTCCATAGTAATACCGTGAAGTCGAAGAATAATCGGGGTTTTGCAAGAGAAAACTCGGGTTACTTCTGTATTCATAGAATACAAGAGGCCGACGGTAGTCGAGCTGCCAGCGACAAAGATCAAGGATGACGATATTCGCGAAGAAAATCGAAAATTAATTAAAAGCTAAAACGCGAACAGGCTGGTAGACGGCGAAGAACGTAGGCGGAGGGACGGATTATTCATGGGGAACCGTGGGATGATAGCACGTGCCGCTGTCGATGGGACAGGGAATTCTAAAAGGCCATCAGCTACGAAAACATTTCGGTCGACTTTGCGTTTACAGCTTGACCTCCGATGAAATCGCTGCATAAAACCGCGAGTACATTGCCAATCGACGACAAGAATGCTTCTAACCAATGCATTTTTGTGGCTGTTGCAAGTGCCGCTCGAAACGACTCGATAAATTATTTTTCGAATCCTTATCCGGTCAAGGTGAGATCGATAGACTCACGCACCTAGTTTATATAACTCGTTTAATCCCTAATATAACCCAGTGAATACCTTTTTAAAGAATCCTGAATATTTCGAGATTTCTTTTTCAGACAATTGACTAAACTAAGAAACTGTGAATTTGAGAGGGAAGCAGGTGCATCGGTAAAAACTATACGAATTTGTGACACGGAACGAGCCGAGAGAAACTCGTATGGCCTTCGAATCTATCCGTTCTTGCCTGGTAATCTAGCAAAGAGGAACATAAGTAAGTAACGAAATACCAATACACACATCCGGGGACAATAATCGGATAAGCTTCGTGTTACCGTCCTCTAACCGACGCCTTTTTCCTTCGCTTCCTCTTCGATGGCCCCTGATCCACCCACCTTGTGTAACATAGCTACTACCTCTAAAAGCTGCAAATTGTATCACAAATAGGATACAAGGATCAGAAATCAAACGCGCAACCTTTTTCAAAGGTTGTTCCTCGATTCAAGGTAGTGTCGATGAAAAAGAAATTAATCGTTTCTCACAGCGGATGGAAACAAATTCGAGAAAATGAGAGCGAACGGCAGGAAAGAGGTTAAAGTATCGATATCTTACGTGATATTTCACTCAGAGTCGAGTGTTTATCCTGCAATTAGGGAGCGGACCTGTATTTGGATCCCTCTTTCGAGGACACAGCCCACCTACTCAATTTACTCGTGACACGCGTCGCACGTCGATCGGTCCGAGTCGTTCCTATTGCGATTTCGACTAAGATTTCTCCCTGGTGCTTTCGCGCGTGCTTGTTTGGCCCGATATTTTGTGGCCACTTGGTAACGACGATGAGCACACGTGCGGTAGCACGTGCCACCCTTAACCTGACGCCTAATTGAGTGATTGGAATTCTATCGAACCGACAACTTCCCTTCTGACAAACGACCCCGCCGCCTTTATCCGACTATAAATGTTTAAAATCAATTTTCTTGCTGAAATTTTACCTTAAAGAACTATTGAAAAGTATCGAATTACTCGACTAATAAGTTCAATAATTTCAAATTATTAGCCTCCCTCATTTTAGTCAGAATTTTCTTTCTTTCGTTATTTTTTGATTAAATTTATGGCGCCGGTTACCGGTCCGCTAATTAAGAGCCGATTCCAATTATCTTTCCCATCAGCTAGTGTAATACTTTTTTGCGTTCGGTTCTTAATTATCAACACCAGAGTACGGTTATTAACATGGCAGTAAATGCGCTGAATGGAAATAGGAGCATAATCGAGAAGAAACAGTTGTCCCGGTAATTACTGTGTTACCCTTCGACTGTGCCCCGATATGAAATAAAAATCAGAGGCGTGGATGTCTGTTTACGCATCGCGATCCCACCGGGAGGCGGAGGAAGTTAAGTGGACGGGCAATTTCTCTGTGACAACAAATAGTAGTCGTCGAACGAGTAAAAGGGAGAGGCATGTGACGCGATTCCCACGTATATACCTACCCGCTGGCTGCTGCCAGTGTCCCTGAACATCGGGGAGAAACCTCGGTCGCGTTAACGACAACGTATTCCGCACCCCTTCCTCTATTTTCTCGCACCCTTCGTCCAAACCTACGACCTTTCTGTTTTTTTCTCTTGCCACCGCCAAGCCCGTCCCCACGGTTGTGTAATAAAATAAATACTGACGTACGACGGGACGAATCACTCGCGACTGTCGACACGGACTATCTCTTTACTCGCACGCGACGCGATACGTCAGCTTTCGTCGATGTTAAAAACATCGTATATTCACAGGAATAAAAGCGTCCGGTGGACTTGGATAAAAGTAGAAATAATTGAAATTCAACGAACGAGGCTAGGAGAGCATCGCGTTTACTCGGTAAACGAACGATAAAAGCAAGATCCCCGTTCACCGGCTTGATCTTTCCTCGCTGTCTCGCGAGTTGCGTTTCGTATCCAGGACTCTTCCATCCTCCGGGGCTGCCTCTTGCTGGAGGCAGAGAAACACTCGATTCGTTCCTCTCTCGTTCCACGGCTTTTCGTGTAGCGGATACGCCTACAACGGATAGACGGCTGGACGTGGGTACGTAGGGACCCAACGGACAGATCCGTGTTTCCATGGAAACCCACCTATCTGCGTTGGTTGGACCTATACTGCCTGCTGCCACCCTGATAAGCGGCTTACTCTCATGGTTCTCTCTACTCTTCTTCGCTGGGGCATTCCAGCCCCTTCCTCCTACACCCTCTTGCAACTACTCCACTCTCTCTCTCTACGCTCTTTCACCTTTTTCTTCCTACTCTTTCTCCCGGACCTTTTCAAACCGCGAAAACGACGAAGAAAGGAAAGATACGCGTACCACGCTTCGACACGTATGATTTTGACGTGTGCACGAACGTGTGCACGAAAGCGTGAAAGAAGAAGAAAATAACAAAATATTTCTACTCCTTCCAATCGATGCTTCTCTCTATCTTCTAACTTCCATTCTCTCCCTTTGCGTATACTGAAGTCTGAGCGCTTGAAAAGTTATACGGTCAATTACCACAGTAATTCCGAGTAATTTCCTATGAATTTAATTTGTTTTGAACCGATACACCAGCTGCTACAGCTAACATTGGTTTTATTTTTTTGCTGCAAGTTTTTAAATTCGCAGATGTTTCAGCGTCTCAAGGATAATGAACATATTTTGTTGTTTTGCGAAAACAGATATTTAGTAATAAATATGCAAAGCTATGCAAAGAATGTAGTAATGCTATTTATAATTCATATTACCGGATATTGCATCGACTAATCAGATGCTCAAATTTTTAAGGACACACCTTGTATTATTACAAAAACAATATATTTTTAGATGCTAAAAAAAAGTTTTGTGATATTCTAAATAGTTTCGTTATGTACGAGGAATTTTGAAGTGGAAAAAAAATTCTGCGAATACTTCGAAGGTAACATCGAGAAGGAGAAATGCACTGGAACGCCTGCCAGAGAATGATACAGGCTGACTATAGTTAAGAAGCCCCGGGTTTGCTTCGACTTGGTATGGCTTCAGTCGATGCATCGATTTGCATGACAATCAATAAGAGCTAGTATGGCGGACAAGGCAAATACTTTAACAACAGAGATAACGTATCGTGTAGTAATTCATGAAATATAAGAGACGTGCATCATCCCTAAACAATTAGATCGAAAGCTTACACGTTTGTATTAACGACTTTCAAATAAATCAATCGAATCACCATTTAATCCTATCAAGCTTTCACTCGTGATTGATAGAATATTTTCCTTTAAACATCTATAGAAACTTGAAGAAGAAACAATTCAAAGAGAACTTAAACGCTTACGTTCGTTTTGCTTAATCCATGTGAAATATGTATGTTCTCATTAAACAGTCGAATCAGTGATAAACGTTTTCACTCCACTTTATTATGTGCTGTTATTAAATATAAATTATTGATCTTATATTTATTCGTTAATCAGATTAAAGTATAACAACGAGGAACAATAAATTTTTAACAAAGATCCTCTAGCGACAGCTACCGCCACCTCACGATTTCTCCTCAACACTTCCACTTACATGAAACTGTCGCTACCCTTTGCAACCTTATCCATCGTAAGCCTTAAATGATTTATACGACAAGAAAAGGATAATTTACAAGCTTGATAACGGATCGCATCGAGAATCGAAACGTTACTTCGTGACTAATTATTAGCATTATAAAAGAAAATTAATAGACGCATGTTTTATCATACAGAAAAAAGACATCCAGTCTATGCTGTACTCGGTGGAAGGGGTAAAATGTGAAAGAAAAAAAAAAACAGTTGTACTAATGGTTTTTAGACTAACCTTGCGGAAAAGCCGCGAGTCCGTGCTCCAGTGGATGGGGATGCGGATGACCGTGAGTAGCGAGGGCGAAGGGTGATGGTAGCCCAGGGTGAGGTGCCCCCGGGTGCGGGTGAGAATGTGGATGGGGGTGAGTACCAACACCCATCGCCGGATGACTGTGGGGATGGTACTGAGGACTTCCGGTCGGGGCGCAAGTGGCGCCCGCCGCCTTCAAGTACCCCGCCATGTAATCCGCGAGGCAAGCCAGCTCACCCGCCACCGCTGCACCCTTATCACGCTCCCTTATCTCTTGACCTACGCCCGCCTCCGCCGCCCACCAGCTGTTCTCCTCCCGATGATTGTTCTCGCTCGATTGCGAGAATAGCTTCCTGTTGACCTCCGACACTTTTGACGCCTGCTCCGCCGACGACACTGTCGCGTTGCCTTCTCCTCTATGATCGTACCCTTTGTACTCCGGCACCTGTAACCATTATCGTAACCCCGTTACGCTTGATTACTTTACTTTAAGGTCAATTATGACGTGGCGTTTAATGATCGACAACTTAGGACTACGCGTAAAATCAACATCGGCCATTTTTAAAATGAACGTAAGCTTGGATGTCTGCAGTGACCATTGGTTATAGCGACGAACGACCGAAAGGGGTAATTACCCCCCCTCATCCCTCTTTATTGCCGCAAACCGACCCTTCGAATTTCCTACGGACAGAATTTTCTCTCTTTCCAACTTTTTCTCAACAATGGAAACATTCGCTTAGACTTTTCTTTCGTGTTCCAAGATACATTGTACAAGGCGCGTGAACGTGAGACACGAAAGGTAACGCTTCTCGTTGACACGCTTTAGGTACAACGGAGAAATTAGCATTTTTTTTGTGACCGAAAAATCTTGTCACAATGGATGTCAACACGAAAGAAACCGCCTGTATTGTTGCGAATGACGATTATCTACGGGATAAACACGCGTATATCCACATTTTTCTTTTTCACATGATTTTCAATCTGAAAAACTATGTTTTCGCGAGATGATTTGCATTTTTCAAAAGATAGGTTGTTACTCTAGTCACTCACCAAATTGCACGATGAGGGAGAATATCCAAAATGCTCAGACATTCACTCGTATAAATCCAAATTGCAAACTATAAGTGTCTCATTTTCACGTGTATATCACAGCACTCGATCACAGATATATTCCTTCGGTCTTTGGTACTGCTTGCAATCAAAGCAAATCGCACTCCGAAATAGTCGAGAGAGAAAAAAAATTTTTTTTCCTTTTCAGCGCACTACCGGCGTGCACGTTCCGTCTCTAATGCCGTACTAACGCACGTTACAACAAAGATCCCGGTGGTACCCTGTACCTCATGCTTCGTGCAGGGATTCGGTCAAACTGTGACCTACCCCCACCGTGGCATCCCTAAATAGTTTTCCAGGCCCTACCTCGGTCCCTTCCCCAAAACGGGGGTGGGGATTTCACAGTGGGTCTGTTAGAAGTGGGGGGTAGTCGTATGAATGGCCACCCGTGGGTGACCCTTTTCACGACTGAACAACGTTCGACCAATGAAGATTCGAAAAACTTGTCAATGCTAAATTTTTTTATCAATCCATGAGGAATCTCTAATTTGAATATCTTAATAAACTCTTTAATAGCATTTATTATTATCTAAAACGAATGAACACCTTGGCTATTGTGTCACTTATGAGTGGGAGGGTATTGCAATTTCTAGTACCCATTAGATTACAATACGATAGGGAGGTGTTAACATTGTCTGGAAGTTCGAAATAGATTAACAGCAGAGTAAATTGTATAAAGTTGAGACGCGAATCAACAAGAGGGTAGTGGCGCGTGCTAAACCGGAAGGAAAAAACGGGAAGTGGTAACCATGCTAAAAAGGAGGCTTATCCGAAAAACTTAACTTCCCGCTAGACGCTAAACGGCTAAACAAACCATCCAAGTTTTTATCCGGTCGGCGGACCACGAACGGACAAAGATGCGACGTGTTCGGAAAAAAGATGGCACGATGAGAGGAGAGAGGAGAGGAGAGGAGAGGAGACGATGCACGTTGGTAGGTATGTTTACACGGGGGCATTATGGCGGATAATGTTTGTTATAGGCGTCTATGCTCTACAGCCTGGAGAGGCGAGACTATCCCGACGTTAAAAGGCCAGCCTGGTCGATCCGCTTACGCCGGATGAGGCTCAAATTGAGTGAGAGATAGTGAACTCTCGTGCAACGAGTTGCATGGGCATCACACGTGTCTCGATGCACATGTTATGGTTACTTCTGCATACCTGAACCATCGCAATACAGAAAATATCGCGCGATAATTCTGCGGATGATTGAGGTATGCGTGTACGTTAGGTTCTTTCTACAGCTAAATAGTCTGACGGAATTTAATGGCATAAAAATATTGCATTTACAACAAAAGTACTAAGCCGGTTTTTAAACGTAAAAACCCTGTAGTGTAGATTTTGAAAAATAATTTTTCAATGTATTGTCTAAGAAAACGCTAGCGATCACGTAGACCCTATTGTTTTCTACCTGTGCTACAGGCATGTCCTAATCAAGGAATTAATAACACTTTACATAGACCCTTTCTTTTCTGCCTATTGTTCTTTAAAGCTTGGACAACACAAAAGTATTGCGATTTGCGGGAGACTGCGGTCAGTGTCCCAGAAGTACCTCTCTTTGGAAAAACCCTAAACGGCTGGCTATTCAACGGAGCATTGTCTGTTAACGCCCTTCCGGGTATTAACTAACCACGGTAAACATTACAGGGTGTCGGTGACCGGTCTTCGAGAATTCACATAGCTAATACCTTGTATACCTGAGGATCTGTGACCTGTCAGCATCTCTGACACGCGTTCGAACCTTCTTAAAAGCTTCCTTTCCATGAAAATCAGTTGTTCATAAATTTGTCACGATTAATACGCGCGTAATTTACGGTAAAATTAATGATGAAACGGTGAACGGCAATTACTTCCTCATAAATAACTTCTTTCGAGCAAATATACTTGATGCGCGTAGTTGCTTCATTTGTTTCGTATATGCGCGACATATGATGCGCAGTGGACTAATTCAGTGAACGTTCAAAATATTTTTTAACAAGTAAATTACTGCTTCTAATAGAACAATAAATTAGTAAAAAATTATACTATAGGAAAAATAGTTTTATCATGTATGCGTATAATTAATTATGCTTTAGTAGTTTTCAAATTGTTGCAAAAAAGACTATCGTTTTTCCAAGTAACAATTCAAAAAACGTGACATATTGGCGCCAAACCGTTAGTCATTGCTCGCCGCGCATTTAGTTTACACAGCAAATGTTCGGTTCCGTGAGTTTTACTATTTTTACTGGAATTATTACGATTTCGATACACCCATTACCATCTGAAAGAACGTCAAAGATCAGCGAATACAGTGATAGGTATAATTTTCATGAATTCATCGATATATATTGATTAGAAGCAAAAATCTATCGGAACATAATGGGCGCGTCCACCCACTCCTCGCGATCGTCCGATTACGTATTATGAACCGATTGCATGTGAATATCTTTTTATCAACGCGTCAATTTTGTATTTCTTACGCGAACAACGGATCCTGAAACGCGTCGTTAACGATAAAATACGACGAAATACGATAATTGTGTAAACAGGAGCAGCGAACCGAATTGGGTTCAGTCCATTGTGAGATGAAGGGGTGGTAGGTGGGACGCGTGATTTTCGAAGTAACGAAGTTGCGAAAAATCCAAGATGGCCGCCCGTTAGTGTCAACGTCCTCCGCGCTCCGAAGTTTTCCGTATATATCTGTTAATAAATTCGCAATAATGTTGTGTTGTGATTTTCTGTGTGTGTGCAATTGAAATATACCCGGATATTGGATATGTACATCATATTGGATTACTGGAAGAATAGTCATCGACCCGGCCTCTTGATCTTCAAACGACGTAACGCCATCGTTCGACAGTGCATGGTAAGAAAGCACAATTTTTCAGAAGCGATTAACTACCGTATCGTATTATTGATCAGTAGCCACAAATGATACGTATACATAATTTTTTTAGAACAATAGGATATAATGGGTGAAAATAATAACTGAAACATCCGTAAGATGTCTCCACGTCCGTAGCGATAAGATGCCAGTATATCGTAAGGAGGTTCGAATTTGATAGAACAGCTTTTAATTATTAGAATTGACTTATCATCACATTCGTAAATGTGAATATTAAACTTGATCCGATCTCGTACACGTACTTGGTTAGTATCGATAAAAACACTTTCCTAAATGTTCGATTACAATCGATCCGTAAGGTTGATCGCGTCGAGAAAAATAAATAAGCGTAGACGACTAAAGAGAGAGAGATAGATTGCGTAGCAAGTTTGCGCAAGCCTGGCGAAACGTGGGGAAGGGTCGACTAGGTAAAAAATCTATATAAAGGTGAAAAGAGGAAAACCGGATGGGGTAGTTTGCTCTTTCGAGCAAAGCAGAAGAAGAGAGGCGTGTATCGAGTTTGCGCGTTTTATTCCTCCTCCTGTGTTCAGGCTCCGCCCTGATGTTTTCCCTCCTCCAGCTTCCCTATTCGCCCTTCGAGCCCTCCTGGACCAGAAGGGCTCGTACTTTGTCGACGGTCTCGTATCGAAATTTCAGTTTCTAGATGATGCCTGTCCCGAGTCACGTCGCGTAATCGAGTCACCGTTGACGTAAAGCGCTTGCGCGTCAGCCTCGTATTCTATTCTTTCTTTCTTCCTTCCTTTCTCTTTGAACGTGAAAAGACTCGTTACGGTAGAAATACGGTCTCCAAGGAACTTTATTATGTATTGGTTTTCTTGCTGAAAAATCAGCCTGTCCGACGGTGGCAATAAAAAGTTATATTACGGTAGCCAGCGTTTTCCTCGCAATCGACTTTACCTCGTTCCAAAACCTTTACAGCCACGATGATTACGGTAAGAAAACTAATTTCTTAGGTACTGCGGGCCTCTATTTGATCCTTTAACACCCCGCGCCCCTAATAATTCTTTACAGAATTGTCGCGACTAGATTCGAAAACAACCTGGACTACCACCTTGCCACCGAAATTACCTTTTTTACTCGCTGCGCGCTTTTTTTTCTTTCTTATCTTTCGCACCGTGCGAAACTTGATAAACTTCGAGACGATGAACATCATTCGAAATTCATCATCTGACTCATGGTTAATATTAGAATATTTGTACGTTCGACATAGAGCGTCGTTGAATTCATTCACAGGAAGAACGGTAGGAGTAAAATTGACGACCAATAAAATCGTTATTAGCCGAAGAACGTCATTCGCCGGATGAAGATATTCATTAACGCTCGATCAGCTTTTATAGTTCTATCGGAAGCACCTTGCATCTAGACTCGGTTGTTCACAATCGTGTCCGACGCTTCATCCACTTCATTACTTTCACTCGAATTCCGATAGCGTTCGTGCAACCGGTTTACAAACACGTGGATTTCTTCCGATCGTTTCCGAATATCCTCGGCTATATATTCGCGCTTTAAATTCCAACGCGGATATCCTTTCGTCAATCGTCGAAAGTGACAATGAGTTTCGATGAGAAATAAAGGCAACAGTAAGGTCATGGTTTCTGAGACCACGATTCTTCACGCTTTTGTTGGACCCCAAGGATCTTTTCCTTTTCGCTGGGTGTCTTCGGGAGGACGGTAAATAATAAATGATCCGCGCTGCTGCATAGACGGTTCGCGGATAGAAGGTAACGCAGAGGAGACGGCATGGCAGGGCCCGGTAGGACGTTAAATACAGTCGCGTATTTACGAGAGGAGGAGGCTTGTGGGAAAGAGAGATGGGAACGATCGGTCTCGTCGGAACCGAACACGGGGAGGGTAAAAACCACGAGAAAGCCACGCGGTAGAAGAGAAGGAAGGGGTCCAGGCCTTCCTCGACGAATTTATAGAGGAGAAATTAGGAGGTTTATAGAAGCTGTGCGCGGTAGCTAACCGTAGATCATCATTAGAGGCCCAACTGGGCTGCTATGTGCGGATACATATGTGTGCCGTGGCAGCACATATTTACTGGCGTGCCACGGCACATCGTACCGCGCCCCACCCCACGCCGTCCGTTCCAACCATCGCTTCTCTTCTCTTCTCTTCTTTTCTCCTCGCTTTGCTTTGCTTCTACCAAGCTCCGCATTTAACCGCGTCTGCCTCCTCGACGAGGTCCCATCGCGACGGCATGGCACGAATATTTTTCTCCTCGATACGTTCCGCCATTGCGATCGAACCGCGAACCTTTGAGACTAGCCTTCCGATCAACCCTTGACAAATGCATTTTTCAGTCCACTTCCTCAGTTTGTACTCGTCAGAGTACCCCGCTTTTCCTTTTGTACATTAAACTTTCACCGCAACTTTCCTTCTTTTCGAAACTTACGAAACTTGATAAAAACCATAGACTGGGATCGTTATGTAACGGGTCGCGTACATTTTTAAAACGATGCGCGTATCGATTTCCGGCATCTTCGCTTAACGAGTTTCATTATTATATAGAAATTATTTAATATTCGATCGGCTTAAGAAGGCGCGACAAGAGGATTCGTGTTCTCGCCCGATGGTAGCCCGAGGGAGGTTTCCGGCGGCGTGTTCATGCCAAAAGATAGTCTTAATTCTCGAGCGACGATTAACCAAAGGAAACAGGTTGCAGTTCGTTACGTTTGTCAGTGGAAAACCGATGGTTTCGTGTCCGAGTTCGCGTACGTATAACACATAGATCTACCTGGGCAGCGCAGCGGTCCGAGGACGGTCTGCCGCAGAAACAGTTAAATCTCTCGTGGTGGTAGCAAACACCATCAGTGCTAAGCCACAAATCCTGGCTTAACCCGAGCCTATGAATTGAATTGGTTAAAGCCCGCGTTAAACTGGGTTCTCCTCTCTCCTGGCGTGCAGTCACCAAGAACAGCCTTGCCTCCGCTTTCTTTCATCCTTCATCGCTTTCCATCCTTCCTTCTCTTTCACGTTTGTCCATCGTGCTACGTTACGGTTCCCTACCGTCCTATCTGCCTCTCTTCTTCCTCTCTGCTCGAGCTACTACAGGCTAATTGGCAAAAGCAAAGATCTCCTCGAGATCTCGTTCGGATTAACGCGACCTACCATGTACACACCTATTTGCTTCCAAATACAAGAGTAAAATATTGTCCGACCAGCTACCTCTAGCTGAACAAACGCATCTTCTTCCAATAAGGGTTAAAGCTTCTCGCTGACGATCCTTCGAGTATCGTTGCTCCCTTTGAATAGCCGCGCTCCTTTCAGGATCCTTAACCTGCAGCCTTTGCTCGCTATTATGCGAACTTCGTTCCCAGATACGCCGTTTCAAGGATCCTAAGAATGATCCATCGATCGTGGAACACTAGAGTCGAATTAGAATCTCTGTTAATTAATTAACAGGTTCGCTACCACCGTCGAATACACAGTGGGCCGCAAAAGTATTCGCACACCGTTTAAAACACGAATCACTTGAAGTTTCTCGAGAAGCTATAGATATCTGCTTTTGTCGTTTTAAAAAATTACAATTTGTCGAAATCGGGAAAGAAATAAAAAGGCAAGTTTCTATCTTTTTTAGTTTATAGCGTAATTCCGATTTCTCTCATAGACTTAATATAAGTATCGGTTTCTGTGACCATTCCTCGAGGATACCACCGATCTCTGATTTTATTCTATATAAACACTCACAGTGACCACTGTGATCGGCTTGCAAAAAATGGTCAAAGTTGATAATCTAGATTTTCAGTTAAACAGTCATAAAAATCTCGATCAGTGGTTTAATGGCGGAGTTTCGCTCCAATAAGTAATTAAAATTTCCGAAAATCGCGACTTTTCATGTTCTTATTGTTAGATGAAAAGTGGCGATTTTCAGAAATTTTAATTACTTGTAACTTTTAAGAGCATTAACCGATCTCGATGAAATTTTCATTGTACGCTTACGTAAAAAGGTTAAAAAATTGCCTTTTACTATCTCTTTCCCGATTTCGACAAATTGTAGTTTTTTAAAACGACAAAAGCAGATATCTTAGTAAATTTATTTGTATAGCTTCTCGAGAAACCTCAAGTCATTTGATCCAGTTTCAAATTAGGTATTCTGTTTTAAAAGGTGAGCGAATAATTTTGTGACCCACTGTATGCGTCTCGATTCTTGTATCTTAACCCGCCGCCGCAGATGTACGGTGCGTGTTCTTTATCAGTTTATAAAAACGTATTGCAACAAATTTAGAAATGAATAGTATTGTAGAGCTAAAAACAATAAAATAGATGTAGGATGTCCTTGATCTAGAGATAATTATTAGGTGTACAAATTAATTCGGTGCCTTCTCTTTATTTTAATTAAAGATTTATTTTTAAAAAGCCATAGTAATTCCAATTATTGAAATAATCGTTATTGTTATTATATTGTCTTGTCACTTTTCAAATATTCAAAACCGCGGGAAAATATTCAAATTAAAAATATTAATTAAGAAGGCGTAATACTAAAGGCACCGAATTAATTTGTACATCTAATACATGTTAAAATCTAAAAAGACCTATGTCAATTAAGGACATATTCTAACAAAAAACAACTCGAGCTGTGCTGAAAGATTTCCTTCTCAGATCCTGGTAGCGAACGCGTTAATTTATCCGAAGCGAACTATTCGTTACTATTTTCGTATCAATGAAAATTACGCAAGGAACAACCGACGGACAGTTTATGCGTAAGAAACATAGGCTTACAATAAAAAAAAAGAAATAATAGGAGGAAGGTCCGGGTCAGAATGAAAAAGGACGAGCCGTGTCAGAAAGGGGACCGACGGGGTCAAAGTTCCTAAACAAACTGCGTTTACTCGTCGATCATCGGGGCCTGGGTAAACAGAGTTTACAGGGAGCGGTACAAACGAAACGCCAAATTGTAACAAACTGATCTATAACTAAATTACACGGTCCCCCCGTGTATACGTGTATCTTCGCCTATGCCTCTCGCTCTTCTCTGCAGCTATATAAACACGTCAGCGAGGCATTGTGCCCGCCTCGATCCGAGGATCGAAGTCTCTATTGTTGCATCTATGCTAGCGTTGAAAACGCGACCGTGTCCTGGCCTTTCGTCTTCTCCATTTTGATGTTTGTTGTTCGCCTTGCGCCTCTGCGTATACGCGGCCGTGTAACGTTGCCAGTCGGCCAGGCGAATTTCCTTTTCCGGGGCCTTCGTGACCCACCGTCTCGAGCTTTCTTTCTCTGTGAACACAGGTGCTCCCAGATACGTAGGTGCGAGGAACATCGCGTCGGATCACCCGCTGGGCGATCTCACGGTAAATTTCGATCTCGACCCTTTTCGAGAAAATCACAGACTCCGCGGATAAAGGAAGTTAAACGTACGTTTCGATCACTTCCGTTTTGTGTAAACCGAAACGCACGATTTTTACGAACGTTTCTAAAGAATATTAGTTCTCGTTATTCCATTAGTTAAATAGTGAATAGGCGTACGTGGAAGATACGAGTATTGCGAATTCGTTTATCCCCATTGTTTTAATTCACCAAAGTGACTTTAGAATTGGCCACCTAGACTACACCCTTAAGCTTTAATCAGGATAATCGGGAAGCAATACGAGCCTTAACCCTCGTAGTTCCTTCGATGCGTTAGACGTCTCACAGATGTTCATCTGATCCGTTTAGAAACGATAGGTCATTAACGTGGAAAATCCTGTTATTCACCGCGAGATTTCATTCTCTCCCCCTAGAGATCGTTCAAAAAAATATTAACATCGAACAGAGATCTAGGCCTAGATCTCAAATGAAGAATCAAATATTCGAGGGAGTTTGCGAATTTCTCGCTAACTGTTGTAAATAATTATTTACAATAAGAATCGTAAATTATTATCGAGCGTTCGGTTTGGAAAACAAAGGTATGAGAAATTTGCGAAAGCAGGGAAGCGTGGAAACTGGAGATATCGAGCGAGTAATCCGAAAAACCCGAGCGTAATCTCTCTACGATCCTTGCTACACCGCCCTATGAATAGAGGGGTGGTTGGTACGTAGCTTTCAAACCAATAGGAGGATCGAAATCGACGGTATTCGACAAACGGTTAATCCTTCCTCTCTACCACCAGGAGAACCCCATTAGAACGTCAATGACTTGCGGTAATTGGCATTCTCTGTTGTTACGTCCGGCCTGGTTGCTGCACATGCTTTCGCGACGCCAGTTAATTTATGAGTACCGAAAATCCCCTATACCGATGACATTTTCGCGGAAACTCGTTCGCTGGACAAAACCAAGACAGAACCTTGACACATATCCAACGCGATCCTTCGTCAAATCGAACTCGATTGTGCTGTTGTCCCTACTTGCGAACCGTTAAGCCTCCAACGAGACAATGGCTTTGTTAATAGGACACATCGGAAATTCGACGAAAATGTACTGAAACCATTTTGTGAAACGTTTGATGCCTTCGTTGCGAAGATTTATGAGGATCAGGCTATTGTAACATCAAGGGTTCGATTCGGAAGCACGAAAAGTCTGGCACGATTTCGTTAAAGAAAATTATTGCAGATACCACTTGTAGCGCTTTAATTGAAACGTTCTCAGAGGAACACCGTTCCTCGGAGAGTTGAAAGAAGATGAAAACAGTTCGTTTTTAGATTGAAATTCCTCGGACCGATTAAGATTCCTATGAATGAAAGCTCAGACCGCGAACGATGGTAGATAAGAGTGGACGAGAAGTGGAATGACATAGGTTCGACTCGATAATCTGAATAACTTTACGCTTGTTTAAATGGATTCCTGCGAGGAACGAGCCGAGAGACACCTGATCGAGGGGTGACTCGCCACCTTAAGCAGGAAATATAAATTAATTCGACGCCGTTTCTGGGGGTAAAACTTGTGACGTAGTAAAGAGGGTGGGCATCCATTCGGTTTCCATTCATCGTTCTAGCAGGACTATAAATCGTACGCCCTCAGGTTCATTGTCCAGTTCGACCTTTACTTCGTGAGAACCGGACGCGTGGATCTTTTCTCGCTCGTATATTAATCCTTCGTGCACTTGTTGCGACAACCAGATATCTCGTATATCATCGAAAAATAAAGCGCATCAATCAATCCTCTGTACCCTGAATTGTTTACATTCTAATGAAAAAATATCAGAAAGGTTGGTATTAAAGGTTTATTAATTAAACTGCAAAAGGATCATAAAATCGAAAAATTCTCCGAGCTTTGTCCGTGAATCCGGATAAAGAGAATCAATTACTCGCATGAGGGTTCAAGAAGTAGATATATCCGCGGATATCTTCGCGGTCCTATTTCTAGATAAAATCTCGGTATTCTATTAACGGCAGGGGTTGGAACTGGAGAGTATTAGGTAACTTGGAACCAATAAACGAGTCGTTTGCCAGTGATTAACTACATAGAGAGATAGAAATCCCTAAGGGGGCGTCGAAGAACCCCATGACCGTAGGAAGGACCGTTTTCAGTCGGCGTTTTCTTTCTGTTTCGACGGGCATGCACACACGTGGCGCGATATTCGCCGGAGAGAAAAGGGCCGTTTAATCCCATTGGGAGTGCTAATCTTTGCGCGCAGGAAGCCCCCCGCAAATACCCCATAAACGCCGAACGCCGTACGCGGTACGGGGAATACAATGGGGGCCGGCTGCCACCGACCGTGAAAATAGGCCGCAATGTCAACCCCCCGAGATTCATCTCCCTATCGCGACTCCTCCACTCGCCAATTTGTTGCAAACTCGTTAACGCCTTTCCTCTCGTCTTCAATTTCCTATCTAACTTTCGGCTTCGATATTTTACTGTAAATATCAATGCGAAACACGATACCCCCTATACACGAAAACGCGGTACGGTATTCTCGATTGAAAAATGACAAAGTCGGGGAAAGAAACGAAAGGACGAGGCAAAGGGAAAGGCAAACAGTGACACGTCGGTGACGCGAGACTTGTAAACGCTACGGATACGTTAGGATCGTTGAAAGTTCACAATGTTCCAGGATCCACCTGTCCAGATGGTTATATCCAACGCGAACAGAGTCGAAAATTTTCGTCAACGGTGCAGGGTCCACCCTCTGAAACTTTTCGACTTCTTTTTCTTCTTCTTCTTCTTCTATTTTTCACGATAGTTTTATGAGAGGACGGAAGTCGAAGGCTGTCAGGGTAGAGCGGGGACCAGGGTCCCTCTAGCAATCGTGTTCCACGGACGAGGCGTGTCTCGAGTCTTTTAACCATTTGACACCGGCGACACGTAGAATACATTCTGCGGGCGTCCCTCGTACACGCAGATTCCATCTCAAGCGTCAACCTGTCCGGAGAGTCTCGTTTCTCGAAAGCTGATGGGGAAGTAGCCTCGTGGATGAACGTTTCTCGGGGAAAGGGGGACACGAATCTTTTTAACTCTCTAAGCTTGCTCGAGCACGACGCGCGATAAGCGTTGCACCGCTAATTCCGTAGACATTAAAATTGCTAATTGTTGTAATTTTCACCACAATTAAGCCTTCTGCTTTCGAAACGATATAAATCGAGCGATTTCATGGTAAACGGTCGTTTAGAATTTTTCCAAGAGTATCGAGAAAATGGTTGAAAGGTTGCGGTAGGTAGAAGAAGCGTTGAAAAGAGTGTGCTCTTTCTCGCGGAATCCTCGGAACAAACCAGCCGAGATTACGAAGGTTTTTGCGGTTCCTTTAGTGGGAAAACGATGTAAACTCGAAGGGAGATCCAATCTAGAAGAGCTTGCGTCCCTTGACGACCGACGCCTGTGGTGCTAGCCTTCTACTTAGCTCCCTCTCTCCCTCATTTCGAAGGACACGCTGTCCCCTTTTTCCCCTTGCAGATGGAACCAATGCACCTTTTTGTACTTTGCATCACTTAACGCTTCGTCGAACGTTTTCACGTCCCGGTATTTTCACGAAAACGCGGCCAGGAACGACCGCAACTATGGGCGGGATTCTGCATCGCCCGAGGTCGCAGACCTCCATAAGTTTCTTTTTCGAAAACACGATTCAGTAAGATGCTCTGTACTTTGCATAGTCGCTGATAATTGAGCTTCTAGGATGTCTCGAATGTTTATTGCGCGAAGAAAACAGTTTGAAATTCCATTTGATCCCTGACAGATGTCCCACGGGCAACGTTCGATCGTAATCGCGAGTCTCGTTTCGTTTCGCTTGATTTTTTTCTGCTGTCCCGCTTATCGCGACCAGATAGACTAGAAATGTTACTATCCGGTTTATCTGTTAATCGTCCAGCCACTCGACAAATGCTCGTCAACGCGATTGAAACGATACTTAAAAAAAACCGAGTCAACCGCTCGGCTGATGAATACGAGAGAGAAAAAAAGAAGGAAAGATCGTAACGGATGCGTTTCATAATTACAAGTGAACGATATTTTAACGCAGGTACGGGTCTTGGCCTAACGCAAAGCCGTAAAGATGTTGATTTATTTCACCGGCACCGAAGCAGTATTACCGAGTCGTTTAATTAAACGGGCCAGCGATGAACGCGTGACTCCTTTATTAGCTCGTTCTATCGATCCGGTAGCTCCGGAACGTCCGACACCGTTAGCTTTGCTCCTCTCCGGGTCTTTGGTGCACCGGGTTGCGTTGAAAAGCAAAAGATACAATGCTCAGCCACTCCCGAAGAAAACGATTCGTAATGGTCGGGGGGCGTTGTGTTTTGCGTCGATCGTTTAACCCTTTCAACAGTAGAATTTGGCCTGTTTGGAAGTAGAAATATAAAGCATTTTTAATATTTCGGTGGTGAAAAGATCATCTTCGTCCATTTTCATTGCTCCACTTTCTTTCTTCGGTGATCGCGAGAAATGATGGGCCAGGTTTCCTCGAGTTCTTTCTACCTTCGCCCCGCTCTTTTCTTTCAATCTGTTCGCTACGTTAATGCTGCTCGTATTTCCTCCGGTCCAAGCCACCGCCTCCGCTTCTGCTTCAACCTCGTTTCAGCTCTCCTCTCGTCGGGTTTCGGAGGATGCTTTTAGAAGGCATTAGACGGGGTGCTCACGGTTCGTCGCCCATAGTCGCTTTGCATTAAGGATCCACGCAATGTGCTCGACACGATCTCTCCACCTCGCTTTCTTGCGCTTCGTTTCTCTCTGGTCGTTTTTTCTTTCGCTCCCGTTGATAGACACCCGGCGAAGAAACCGCGATATAATTCGCGACGAGTCGAATCGTAAGGGGAGAAAGAGTTTCACGCGCGAACGCATCGGAAACAACCGCGAACGATTAATTTTTCCGCCAGAATTTTCTTTTCTCTTCTGTTTTTCTGTTTGACGAGATCTTTCAAAGAGAGAGTAAATATCTTTCATCGTCTTAACTTCGCAAGAGAGCTTGTACAAATATTTCGTTTCGAACTTTCCAAATGATTTTTTATGAGGTCAAAATGGAGATGGGCTAAGGGGTTAAGGTGGTCGGGTTCGGTTCGGCCCAAGGGTCAAGGTCATCGGCATGGCCAGGATCAGCGAAGAAGAGACGTATTCGCGAAAGGGACGGCAAATCGGTGGCACAATCCTTAATTAAGGGATGAGGCACCCGGTGGCCCGAGTCACAAACCACGCTCGTAAATTCTTCGGCAAACGCATTGAAAAAAAGTAAAAAAGTTGGCTGTGGACGGTGGAACGAAGAGGGTCGGTGGAAATAAAAAGGAGAGCGAAGAGGAACGAAGGTGGCGGCGATGATTCCAACAAACTGTACAGTCCTCGTAGGAAATCGTTCTATCTGTTCGTCTTCTCTCACCTTGCCTCGCCTTCCAGCTCGAAAATTAACGTAAACGTAAATCACTTTCCAGCCGTCCCGTATTCCGGAATTCCAGCCACAAAAACTACCTGTCCGTCGAAACTAATAACGCCGCGCCGGCACCGCGTTTCGCTTCGAACCGGCAAACTCGCTCGATTATCTTCTTCCACGACACTCTTCGCATCCAATCGAATTGTCAGCTTCGAAATTTGCAAGTTATGCGACGCGGACACCGTGTCGCTTTAGCGAGAATCGAGATATCAGAAATGAAAGGGACGGACAGATGTTGAGACAAAAATCTGTCCTTGCTTCGAGTACGACTACAATTCTCTTTCCGTTCAATCTCCATTTCTGTTTCTCTATGTGTACACAGGAGTTACAGAATTTATCGAGAAAATTTTAGTTTGTCCATTTAAATCGACCGAGTCATTTGTGGTGGATAAAATATGCAATGGGATTAATAATATTTTCTACGCTCAGACTGACAGGTGTTTTGCATCCTTGGTAACAGATGGTAATACATTCGATTTGACATTGATAGCGTGATCCATCGATAAAGTATTAGCAGTTGGAGGATAAATTTTTATTCTTTCCTACTTCAATGCTATTTCACGTGCAAATACCCCATCTAATTATGTTCCCGTCGAGTCAGGCGAGGTCGAGTAAGCTCAAGTTCGATAAGTCGACCAAAAATCTTTGGTAGTTCGAGTTCTTATGATGTTGGCTGTACCCCGTTGCAGCACCCCGCGTCTATATATAGATGTGGGACAAACGCGCACACCCATAAAGGATATCCAACGTGAGCGTGGAACGAGCCTTGAGCATATCATGGTAGGAACGGAATATGGGATGGCATGGGAGATGACACATGGTCTGGCCGCCGGTTGTGTTGTGCGTCCCGTATTGCCGACCAAAGTGTCGGACGGAGAGGAACGCCTGGGTATACGACGATGGTCGGTTGGGTAGAACGAACAAGGAAGCTTCTATAGGAGCACTGGACAGAGGCCATGGTCAGAGAAATCAAGAGAAAAAGAGAGAAAGAGAGGCCGGTTAACTCTGTGCCACAAGCCGCCGGCGCGAGAGCACAGTAGCGGCAAATACCCATAAATATAAAATATGTCCCTTCTTTTCACCCTTTTGCACGCACACCACTCTGCTCGCGTAATATATCGATAGCTGGCTACACGCACCCACCGATGCAAAAGGTTCCACCCTCCCTCCTACCTCTTTTTCTCTCTTTTCTTCCCTTTTTTACCTTTTCTCAGGACGTTTTCTTCGTTCTCGCGTACACGCGGCTATCCACCTCAACACCTTTGTGTACAACATTCCTTGAATCTTCTCTCTTTCTTCTTATCATTCTCTGAATCCGTACTTTCTTCATTTCTATCCCCTTCTTATTTACCTTTGATACGCGTTTACCTTCTCTCTCCTTCACTCCCTCTATCGTCACTATCGCTTGATACACGCAATCCGTGACTGCTGCAGCCGAGAAGCGTGGAAGAAAGGATTCCCCGTGGTTTTTACAATCTGCCGGGCATGATTACGATTAGTTGCCTCGGGGAGGATGGTTTCGGTAGCGAGTTCGGTTTCAACGCTGCGGTCGCGGTTGCTTTCGTTCCTGGTTCGGTTACCGGTATCGGTTAATCGGTTGAAATTCATTTAACCCACGCGTCCGTGTAACTTTATGGAACGTATCCAATTTCTATCTTATATTCGCACGTGTTTATCCTCTTTCACGCGTGCATCATTCTACACCTATGGTATCCTAATTTCGCGAACGAGCCGTATATAAAGCGCTCTTAATCGAAAAATTAACCGCACGATTTTCATAGATACACTCGAAGGCTACGTACTCCCAAAGGAAGTATCAGTTTTAACAGTAATTACGATAGCACCTTTCAAGGTTTCAATGAAACAGAATCCTATTAACCATGCGATATCAGTCATATTATCCCACGGTTTCAAGCGACAGAAAATTTATTAAATCCGCACCACGTATATCTCGATAATTGTAATCATTAATTGAGCATTTTCTGAAAGAAACAACCTACGTCCGCGGAATACAATCGCCATTGTTTTATTAATTCATTGGTGCAACGAGGAGTGGCGGAATCCGACAAGGATCGGCTCGTATCAGAAGAAGGCGGTTGAACGGAATTGAATTCGATAGGAGACGATTTGTTGTTGTTATTATTGCTATTGCACGTGTTTCTATATCGGTATATATGTATAAGGTCGAAATAAACGGAGACTAGCTCGTGAGAGGAGAAGAAGAAGCGGTCGAAGGACGGAGAGCGGAGAAGCGGAACGACAACGAAACCCGTTCTCATTATTATATTCATATTCAGAGCCGCGCGATGTGGCAAACCCTCCTCCTACTTCTGTTCACCTCTTTCTCTATCGTTATACGTTTTTTTATCCTCGTCTCTGTCCGTTCGAGCGCATCTCGACAGCGTAGAACGGTATAGATATAGCGGTATAAAAATCTCTATAAAAAGTTGAAAAGTGCCGCCGCCGGAGTTGAGGGGCGACAATGGATGAAATATGCCGCTCCGTTCGACCCTACTGGAAGCCTTAAGGTGCCGGGACACCTCCTTACACCTGCACAAGCCTCCATATAGCGCCTTATTATAAACCGACCGGGACGAGAACCGACACGGACAGAATTCATAGGAGGATCCACGAAATCGACGCCGCGCCACTCCGCTCTTTGCTCGAATTATTTCTACTCCCGAATGATTAGGAGTCGGGTCATTCTAATCGATTTTTCATCGCTTCATGACTTTCAGAAAGTCGTCGCTTTCGGGGGTAATTCGCGTTGCTTCCAGTATCAACGCCTTGCGAAAATATTGCGGTTAGCGATTAGCTTCGAAGAAGATAGCAACTTTTGTATCCGGAAGCCACGAATCGCGATTGAAAGGCTAATCGATCCTTGTCGTTACTCCGTGCGCTGGAGTACCGAGTACCTTCGTTTAAACGCGATCTTATTTGACCTTTTCCTAGCTCGTAGAACTCACGAAAGTCCTTTCACCAGCTCGATACACCAGCGGCTATTTCGCGACGACCCCGCTTCCGAGCAAACAACTAATTTGTTCTTCTAATTGGCGCTGTTTCTTTTCGCGAACTCGACGCGCTCGAGTTGATGAATATTCGCGTTAGAATATTTATTCGAACCTTTCAATTTGTTAACTCGGATCGACTCGGAGCTATATATCAAACGAAACGAATAACGCCGATCGCGGCACAATGCCGGTCGTTAATAATGATTTGTACCAGTCACAACGGTTTTTTCATCGAACCAGTGACAAATTCTCTTTGATTTCGTGGCTTTATCACGGTCGAGCGAGTCCCGAATATCGTCGCTGATTAGAGGGTCCATTTTATTTCGCGAATCCAGTTCTGGCACGAGTTTGAAGCCCGTTCGGGAACAGGAGAACGAACGACGTGCCGCGTCCAGGTGTTTTCGAGACAGGCAATTCCGCCTGGCACCTTTTGCCGGATAACCGGAACCCCCCGGCGAGCTTCAACGAAACCACTAATTGGTGTCGTGGAAGAAAAGTGGCGGGGATGGTGTGCAAGAAGTGAAAACTATCGAGGACAGTTCGTTGGGAAGCAAGAGGGGGTGGAGTTTCGGTCCCAGGAAGCGGAGGGCTGTTTTTCAAGACGACAATGAGGCTGATTATTAGTCAAACCGGGGGGTCTCTGTTGTGGCCTGAGGACCCATGGTGTTTCGTAGTACGCAGGCACGACTGATGTATACCTAGGCTGCTGTACCATCCAAAGGATATAGCCGTTTGTCGTCCTTTCATCATCGACCAAAATGAGAAACAACCCAAAGCTATTTGCAAACCTTTCGGATGCTCCCATCAGCCGCGTACAGGTGCCTGCTTCTTGAAACCGATCTACTTGGCTAGTCTGAAGATTCTTTGCTTATTCTACTCGTCAAGAAGCTGGGATTTCCTTAGGAAGGGTTACGCGTCGACGTATCGAACATATTTCGTAGTTCCTATTATCGACAATTCCCAATAAAGCAGTTCGACGCGTTCAAATTAAATTATTCATGGAAGAAAACTTTCTATTCCGACCGAGAATATTTCAAGGCAGTTTTTTCGGAGTTTCTACTTCGCCTAGGCTCACGATTACATCAATGAAAATATCCACACGTGCCATAGCGCATCCTCGATGCAGACTATAGGCCAAGATGTCATCGCTTGTAAATCATGACCCACCGACGGCCAACTTAATTTACGACCACTTTACGAAGCAGCGACGGGATAAAACGATGATTCGTCCTACGTTGCTAGTTTTTCCAGAAATCTTAGCGAGTTTCGTTCGTTCCGTCAACTTGCAGGCGTATCACTCCGTATGGAAATATTTGATTTGGCATTATCGGCGGCACGAAGAGTGTCGTTGCTCGATCGAGCATAGGTTTCCATAGAAATTTTCAGAAAAGGTATCTCGTGGAAGTCCGACGGACGGTCTGCCAGGTTCGCCGCTGACTCACTCGACTCGCTCGAGAACGCAGCTGGTTCCGAGGCGAAGGCAACACGGAACGGTCAGGTCGAACCTGACCCCATCCTGGCCGTTACCGTTTCTGAGTGACGTCTTCATGTCTGGCTCTGCGGGGCATTCCTCGTTCTCATTGTCCGTTTGTCCGTCAGTCCGTTCGGTGCCTGGACACGGGACGTATATCGGCGAACCCCCCGTCGTCGGCCACTTCTCGCCACGAAAAACTTGGCCAACATCGCTACGCGCCAAGTGTCCCGTAAAAAGGACGAGAAAACCGCAAAAATAATCAACCGGATACCCAGAGGATCGCATACCCACGCGTCGCGAAATAGACACCGTCTCCTCTCCGTCTCAGCTGATTAAACACGAAATTGCATACCGTTTTCAAGTTTGTTCCACTGAAAATTTTGCTGTTCGATAGGAGAACGATTTACTCCAATGATTATACCGCGATGTTGAAAGGTTGATAGAGAAGCAAGAAGACGTTAGCGGTTTCAAAGGTTCAGATAGCTCGTGTAGAAAAAATCATTACAAAGATTGATGTGTTTCGCACGCGGCACGCTCTACGTTTCCACAAGCGGTGGCTGTCTTTATCAAAAAGGAGGCGCGTACTTTTCATGACGATTAGCGGAGATGACGTTGCGTTATTCGGATAAATATGTACGACGGTTTACCGGTGCTTCGCAGAGTGTTCGCTCGGTTCCGAAAGAATCGGACATCGGTTCGTGAATGGACTCCGAAAGGCGTTAAAAACGCGCGGGGAAAGAGAGAAGGGCAGTTTCGTTAATTGGCCGCAATTAACAGAACGAGCCCACGTTTCGTTACCATGATTCGTTTGGGATGGATGAAAGGATCTCGTTTAACCTACGCAAACCATTTCTATCGTTCCGTTATTTTAATCGGTCGACAAACCTACGGCTACTAATAAGCCCTGATATTCTTTCGGATAATGCGAAGGCGTTAGGAAATATTGTCGAATTGGATTGGAACTTTCATAAGTAATACGCAAGGACTGTTGATCCTTAAAATTATAATTCAATAAAATTATAGGCAAGGGGGTGGTTCTAGTGATAAGTACCTAATTCAAACGTACAAAATCGTTATAAAAATTATAACGCAAGGAATCTGGATAAGTAATAGCGTTGATAGTTGTTCGAACGCCTGCTAAATTCTAAAAATGATATTTTATTTCAGAAATAGAATGCAACGGGTTTCGTTCAGTGGGTCCGAACGCGTCGTTTGGGCGTGTCACGGTTCGAAGCAGAGCTATACCTAATTTTGCATAATAAACACCTTGTATCTTACAAATTGGATTTCGTTCTTGTAACCAATTTTATGAATTTAACATTCGGTAATGCTTTCGCTCTCGCTTACTAGTTCACGATCATTCTTAAACGATAATATTTACATCACGCAGACATAATTGGAAGGTTGCATTGTAATATGCCTGTGATTTTCAAAATATTTCAGTTTACTTATAGTACGGCAAATGTTAATTTAATCAAAAGAAAAAAAAAACAGTAGTAAATTCCGATTCTCGTATTTCCGACATCTTACAATGGCCCGATCGACGGAATGTTATCAAACACGATTCGTCCTCGGTCGTACAAGAATTTGTACGCACGAATGTACAAACATTTACAAGATGTTCCGGCGTTCACTGTGTATCAACAATTTTTCAAAATCTCGAAACTTCAAGAGATTCTACGCAGATAATCAGTCTGCAGAGAATTAATTTGTAATAAAATATTAACGTGATAAATGACGCAGGAGTAAAAGTCCTATAATTGCAATTAATCAGAATGCAATTGTTTCATTTTTCAACGATAAGATTAAAGTTTTGAACCGTGTTCTATAAGAAAATCATTCCGACGTTTCGCAAGCATTGCAACTAGCTTCGTCAGAGTGTAAATATTAATATTATATGAAATTTAATCTCATCGACCAATCCAAATATATCAAAGAGAATCATCGGTAGGAAATTGATCAACTTATCAAGCCGTTCTCTTACCTGTTCAATACCCGATTGCCGTTCTTTCTCCTCTGCTCCCGATATCCGTCCGTGGTGTTTGCTGAATCGTTAATTGGCAAACGGTAGCGCAGCTTCCGGAATTCGTCTGACGGTCGTTCACTCGCGAGTTTGCAGTTCGTTCCTTTAGAAAAATCCCAGTCGTGACACACGCGAGACGCGCGTAAATCGTTCGTTGAAACCGATCAGATTCGTTCGCGCAACCCTGGCTAGCTGTCGTGATTAAAGGGTAGCTGCCGTCGAGATTGCAAGCAACCAGGATCTCGTGGTGGTCTCGACGGCGACGGAACGCGAACCGCAGAACCGGATATCGTTGCGTGAAACTCACTTTGGCCACTTTGGGTCCATATGTATCTCGCGCGAGAGCAGCGATATCTCGGATACTCTGTCGGCGGCGGACTCTTCTCTCTCTCTCGGGGACGCCGGTGACGACGAACGACGGCGGTTGCTTCCTGGTACCGCCACTCGATAGCGCTGCCTTCGTCCTCCCGACTCGTCCTCCTACCTTCTTCGGATCCCCACCCTCGTGCGACGCACACATACGCGAACCCTTGATCCCCAGGATGCTCGTCGCGACGCGTCGCCTCGCCTCGCTTCGTACACGCGAGCACGAACTCGCGTATTCCTCGATTTCGCGTCCCTACTCTCCTTCCATCCTGCTTCCCCTACCTCTGCCCTCAAGGAACACACACGAAGAATCCAGGGAGCGGCGATGTCCGAGAAAGAAGGAAGAATTCCAGCCACGGAGGGTATATCGCGAACCTTCTTTACCCTACCGATGTCGCGACCAACCTCTTTCTCTCCCGGTGGACGCACGCCTGTCCTTTTTGCGGGCAACACCGACGTGCCAGCAGCTGGACGAAACTTTGGAGGGAGAACAACCAGAGAGAGAGAGAGAGAGATAGGACGAATAGGTGTGCAGACTTGTGGTCCGTCCTCCAACTGGCTCCTCTCACCCCTCTTTGACTCTCCGTTGGAACACTGGCAAGGAATTTTAATGGTGACGTTACGCGGACTCTTCGATAAAAATGAAGGTTAGCTTGGAGGATGCTTCTGGAACAGCCCCGGTTTCCAAGATCTCTATGCTACTTTTGCCTTCAGAGAGTTCCTCCCACTCAGCCACCCGCTTACTCGACTTCCTTCACCCTCTCGGCAAGCTTCCGTGCTCCGTTTACCGGAAGAGGGAGAACCGATCTGCCTTCTCCTACTTTTCTTCCGTTCCGCTTTTCGAACGAGCACGCGTTCCTCGATCGGGGAACGTTATCACGCCTGATTATCTCCCGTATCCTTCGAAACGAATTTCAACGAGGACCGAGATCCTTCGAACCGATCTCGCGTCCGGAAATTCCGAAAAATTTCGGTGAAACACTAAACACTGACGAGCTTCGAGTCTGTTCACCGATCGCCTCGTTCGTTCCTCGCCCCACCACTCTGTTCTCGGCTTTAAACGAGCACGCGAGCGCGGCATCCTTCCCTCCGTCGCACCCACACACGCTCCGAAGGTCACACCGTGTGCAGCGGGAAGACAAAGAGGGGAAACGAACGCGCAGCCTCCGCATGGACCAAAATGGCCGGTCGAGCGGGGACCGATTGGCGGGATGGAAAGGAAAGGGGCGTGGTGAGCGTACGCCACCTACCTTCCGACCGGTCGACGATAAAAATAAAGCGATACCCGCGAACTAGTGGGGATGGAAGCGTGGAGGGGGATCCAGGAGAAATATACAGAGCAGAAGGGCGAACGAGAGTGCAGCGGGGTGCACGTTGCTTGCATTCGTTACGCGTTTTCGAAAGGGAGAATGGTTACGATGGGGAGGGCGAGGGTACGAGTAGGGGAAAGGAGTTTTTTTTATAGATCCCTTCCCCGTCTCTCCGTCGCCGTTTCGCTGTTCCACCGCCTCCACTAACGAACGTATTTGCGAGAACGTATGTGTCGCGCGTAATGTACCGTGGACAGAGTATGTGTACATAAGAGAACGGTAGACGAGAAAGTATGTTGGTGAGCGCAACGCGAGCGCGAGTATAACTCGGTGATCGTCATTAAGAGAGATGCTAATTGGAGGTAAAGCACGCTCGAGCCGACTGCTCGCCTGACTATATTTACTCTCGAATTGAGAGCAATATTTTTTCCCGTTTATACCGCGTTTGCGCGTCTTCCTTTGGATGATCTGATCGTTCTTTTATTGGTGCTTCAAACTGGTCGTAAAGTTTTCCTACAGGTACATTTCTGTATAATTCAGTCGTCGTATTTTCGAAAATTTCTATGAAAACCCTTAGTTTAGTTCTTTCTTAGAACATTTTGTAAATTAGTAATAGAAACGATCAGAGTTTAGATGAGCCACGAGGCTACTTCAAATCCATATCCTATTGTTGTTGCTGTGAAATTTGGGTGAATCGAGAGGAGTCCCGTAAAAAACTGCAGTTAACTTCAGGTGCAATTTTCCAGAACGGTTAACCCCGTTTTCCCAGCAATCGAGACAAACCAGCCACGAGTAATTTTCTTCGAATACATTGTTCCACGGTTGAAGGATCAAAATGTCCCTGTATATCCAGGGAAGCGTCCGCAAAGGATGATACTCCTTCTGTCGGGTGTCCGTCTCGTGGACAGAAGCAGAAACAGCCGACGGTTGTTTGTTTGTACACTGCTAACAGCCGGGGTGCGGCTGGTTGGTTGCATTGGTACAGTGAAAAGGAACGGAGGGAGGTAGATGGGTATATCGTGTTCCATTCTATGGGTACGGTTGGTACACGATGCCGTGTGTGCGGTTGAAGGGAGGCACCGCGTTACCAGCCTGAAAATTGAATGTCAGCCAAGAAAGAAAATGTCACAATATTCCGCGTGTCTGCTCTTTCTCCCTCTCACCTTTACCTATTCCTATCTTTCGCTCTGTCGCGCCAAGTTCCCTGTTTTTCGAGAACGAGGGACGCGAGGGACACAAGCGCAGGACACTGGTATTCATTTTCATAGGAAGTGTTTACGCAGTGGATGGTAAAGAGAGGGGGACGACTGCGGATACAAATAACCGCATAACACAGGAATGAAAATAAAAGCGTCAAATAAAGTACATACATGGAACAATATCGCGGGCAATAACGTTGCCTAATACATTTGAAATACTAGCCGAGAAGCTAGCGAATTATAACGGAGTGGGTGGAAAGAAAAAAATTCGATATTTTGTCTAACACTTCGGAAATGAAAAAAAAAAAATTATATCATCAAGCCGTGACATAATTAATTTGTTTCCTTAAATGCCGCATAATATTAGGATTTTATGAAGCGATAAATTTGAACGTTCAAACGCGACGACCCCCCAATTTGCCAGCCTTCTCCTACGAGTTGACGCGTGAATCGACGTATCCTGTCTCGTTGACCGAGAAATCCTTTCGGCATCTGCAACAGCCAGGCCTAGCCGTTGTTTGGCTGCGCCTTTTCTGAAAAAAGCGTGTCCTGCCGGGACACGAGGTCGTCGCCGTAATCCGACGTCCGAATGTTTGACAGAATAATTTTCACGTTAGCAGGCTGCATTATGCTCCTTTATGCTCGCGCCTAGCCCTACGTATTGTCGTCGAAATAAGCCGTATCCCACACCGTACGGCCCCCTCGGCTTTTATACGCTTTTGCGCGTATACCGTGACCTCACAAAAACCGGGGAACCCCGTCGTATATAGTTGCCACTCGACCGGCAACATAGAAGGAGCAAGAAAGAGGATAAGATTAGAGGAACCTAGCCAAACCTCCTTTGGTAGCATCCTATCCTTGCTTTCGATACTTTTTTTTTTCTCTCTCTTATTCTTTGTCGCGTTTTATCATCCGCTAATTATAGAACGTAACTCGATTCGCTGCAATTTTAATTTTTCGAGGGTGTCTCCATTTTATCCTTGCTGTAGGTTAATAAAATAAACGAAGAAGCAACAGAGCCGATCGGACGAAGATGGTAAAAGTAGTTAACCTCGCGGGAATGCAGCAAGGATCGGGGTCCCCGTCACTCGACACCAAATCGGGCAGAATCTGTCAGAAATCTGTCACCCAGCCACAATGGGTCGACTCTCTCCCTAGATTTTACCTACACGGTGAAATCAGACCAAGGATGGGCGAAGCAGAGGCAAGGAATGTAAGTAGGAGGACCCTTGCCACCTATATTTGACACCTTTCAGTCCAATAAAATAAAATGGTTCGCTGGAATGTGGTCTCCGGTTCGAGACAGAAGTGCCGTTTCCACGGCAGACGTGTAATGTCCCTTTCTCACCCGGCAATCCTCTCCGTTCGACCGAGTTCCCCCCAAAAAGTCGAGGATAATATCTCGAACCTTTGATAAGGGTTAGCCCTATCTTCCTCCGAGACTTTCTTCCTCAAATTTGAACGCGTATCCTTTCGTTTCTACTGAAAAGGGATCGATCTTAGTGAACAAATACCACGTGAAAGTGTGTACCAGTATTATTGAAACGAAGTTAACACTTCATAATAACGCGTGTTACATTTAGAAAGCTGCTGGGTTACAAGTTGGTCAACCGTGACCCACGGTACCCTGGTCGAAGCATTGTCCTTTGTATCATAGCGATGTATATCTCGGCTATTGATTCTTCGCAGACCTCGCAATAGCTTCTCCTATTGTATTATTCTGCTATTGTTATTATCCTAATAAATCGTACACTATTTTCTTCGACTATGCTTAACCAGCCTTAACGAACAGACTTTGAATTCAGATGAAAATGTATTCTACGATATAAGAAATGGAACTCGGGAGTCGCGAATTTAGTCGCCAACTTAATATCCGAATTGAATCGTACCGTTCGAGGTTCTTTGAATGTAACAAAGCTCATAGGTCGCGTGCAAGTATTTATCACACGCGCGATAATACTTTTACGATCGATCTATCGCGGATTTTTCGGGATGGAAGCGACGAATGACTCGACAGAAATACTCGACCCTTTGCATTTACATTTCTCCTAATCCGATAGGCATCGTTCCTTCCAGATGTTTAGGAGAGCTGTTTGTATCGAGATGCGTGGGACAGATATATAATCTAGTCAATTTGACACCCTCATCGAGGGACTAATGGGTGCTTTCAACTCGCCAACGAACCAGTTATACGCGGAGCTTTCCTCTGACGAACCGAGGAGAGACTTTCTTGGCATCTGCACGAATCGACGATGCTTATCGTTCGTTTGTTCTTTAACAGACCGTGGTGTTATTAGAAACGTCGTTTAATTGTTAACAGTACTGACTTATCTTATCGGTTGGTTCGATTTTTAACAGAACTATGAACACAATATCTGAGAATCAAACGAGCCACGTTTTCTCTCATGCACTGATCTTCTCCTTTTCTTGGTTCGTTATCAACGTTGTTGGGACCGAATGAAGAGGCACTTCGGTGTATTTCTTTGGTGGTAAGAATCTAAAACGTTCGGTTCAGAAATTGCTACTCGACCAGGAAAGATTAGGATTAAATTAAAAATTAACGCTACTTACCTCTGAATAATCGGTGGAAAATGATTTCTGTCGATATCCTTCAAGTCCGGAACGCCGGTCATGAAACTAACTATCGTTCCAACCACCATCACCACTATAAAGCCTACCATAGTGTAATACATGAACGATATGGTATACAGGGCAAAAGGTGTGTCCTCGGGAATCGGTGTTGGAGGAGCCTCGGTTGTCGTTTGATTAAAATTAAATTCTTCCTTTAAACAATCTTCAGTCGAGGTAGGAAGAGGTGGATAGACCAGTTTTTTAAGAGCCATGTTTATTTGGGCACCAATGATCACCCAAACCATTAATCCCATTGATAGTAATCCACCAGCTATTGCTCCTTTCGATGTCGCCCATGGTATTAACATTCCCAATGTAAAGATACCCAACATCGCTCCAGATGTGATACCGTGGAGGGTCAATGAAACTTGAAAAATGTCGCCCAAAAATGCAACCAGGAAGACTAGAGCTAGACAGAGTATTCCTACGGCCACCACTATTAGCTGAAAATTGAAGAATTTATTTTTCACGGGGCACTCGAATATTTACGAACACCTTAAATGTTATTTTTGTACCTTCATAATATTCGCTGCTCTGGTCTCTTTATTGTTGTTATCCGGTAACCATGGATCGATGAAATCCTCATAAATTGTGCCAGCTACTGTGTTCAAACCAGCGCTCATCGTAGAGAGACCGGCGCTTACGAGACCGGCTAGAAAAAGGCCAGGAAGTCCTGGAATATTCTCAGCAACGTCCAATACGTAATACGGCAATAATTGATCGCTCCTTGAAATTACCTGAGGGCCAATTAATCCGTCAAGATTTGATCGAAATACGAATTTCAACCCTTTGCGGTCCAGCAGCTTGCTTAACATATTCATTGCTATGCGAGCCATCTACTCAGCTAAGCTTAACAACTAAGTTAATGAAAAACTTTAATCTTTTGCAACTTTCCCATCTCTTCTAAACCATTTTCTTCCATTATCCTTTGAAAGTTTCAATGGAAAGAAAATACCTGACCAAAAAAAGGTTCGATACATCAGTTTGAAAATTAGTTTGAAATAATTGGATGGATACTCGTAATTTACAAGCCGAACTGAACCCGCTTCGATTGTTCGAGCCGAGTCGATCCCTTGAATTTGCCGAATTCTCGTAGTCGACGAACTATTTGAAACGAAAGCGAGTTATTCGAAAAAATTGAACTACTCGAATATTCAAGCCGTCGTAAAACTTCGATTTACTTGAAGATGAATTTTCACCTCGAATATTCGAGTAGTTCGATTTTTTCGAGTAGCTCGCTTTTCTTTCAAACAGTTCGCCGATTTCGAGTAATTCGGCAAATTCAAGCGCTCGGCTCGGCTCGAGCGACAGATCATTGTTTGACTCGAAATTCGAGTACTCGCGCATCTCTAATGGATAGACGGACCGCAAAGGGTTGATTATATAGAGCAAAAGGGAAAGAAAAAACGTACGTTTGTGCTTATTGGATCGCATTTATGATACCTGGCGTACATTATAAGCCCCGTGAGCACGGATACCCACTTAATGGCTACTATACATACTCCCATAAACGCTACTGCCCTGGAACGGTAAATGAAATAGGTTAGTTATCGATTATCGTGAACGTTAACAACGATTATACGCACTTGTGTGCTTCTTTGAGATTCGGTACCGATAGAAATCTTTGCATAGACACTTGACTGATACCAAGACCCGTTATCCACGTGAGTGTCATTCCGATCGACATACCCCAAAAAGAATTTCGGGCAGACAGACTAGGGTCCATACTAAAACATTCAATCAAATCGTGTGAGGGAAGAATACATTGAAAATAATTTGTACATCGTAATGATTTCATGAATTTTCGTACTTCCAAAAAATAATTCTGCTACCCTCCTCCGATATCCTCCAGGTTTCGGCAAAACCACCCACAGCTATCGTGCCCAGGATGAATACGGCGCAAAGACTTCCTAGGGTCACGGTCATTTGAACTGTATCGGCCCATACGACAGCTTTTAAACCTCCCTAATGATTTCCAAATAAAGAATTAGTTTCAGATTTAATCAGTAGCAATTACGATTTCATCATCAGGGTTATTTATTATTTACGTTGGCTTTCTCTTAATTGCATTCAATAAAATGTATCTTTATTGCGAGCAGGTATAACTTTTTTGTTATGTCACAATTATAACTTAAGACGATGATAAATACCCGTATCTAATGAGGTACGCGATAACGTGGATTATTAAAAACAACTAGAGATTAATTTTTTAATCTGTCGGGAATTACTATTCCGAATTATTTACATAGTCATCGAGTACTCGTGGAATCATTCAGTACTCGAAACGTTAAATTTTATACAAAAAAACAGTCTAATCATTGGTGGCGTCTGTAACAGCCGACTTTACACTGTACACAATTGATAAAGTGTGTCTGATACGAAACTCCAGTGTAAACAATTCTTATAATTCAATTTTAAATCAAGATTTCGCCTCATTCATAGCCACTTTACGTGTTATCGATTTCTTCCTTGTATCTGATAATACATCGAATATTCGAAACGATGTTTATAAACATTAGCGAGGACAAACCAGAGTAGCCAGATTGTAATTCAATTGTCATCTTTGTAAATAAACATTCGTTTTCAGAGATGGTCGTTGAAGCTCAACCTAGCTATTCTGGTTTTTCCTCGCTCATTTGCGTTTTATTCTCTTCGCGTAGGTTGTGGTCTGCTGTACAGGACATCGATAACGTTGGCGATCGTCGATAAATACGATTTCTCAAGGTATACTCCTTTAATGAAAGTAATTATTATATGTAACAACAGTTTTGTTCAGAGACACTATTTCAGTAGTGTCACAACTCAGTAGACGACCAGCTATACAGTCACAAAATAATTATTCTTACGTGATTGTATCTTGAGAAATTGTACTTATCGACGCTTTGAAAATATAATCCATGTATCCAGCACTAGATACTAGAGGTGTGCGAGTACTCGATTTATTCGAGTACTCGAATTTCGAGTCAAACAATGATCGGTCGATCGAGCCCGATCAAGCGCTTGAATTTGCCGGATTGCTCGAAATCGACGAACTGTTTGAAAGAAAAGCGAGCTACTCGAAAAAATCGAGCTATTCGAATATTCAAGGTGAGAATTCATCTTCAAGTAAATCGAAGTTTTACGACGGCTCGAATATTCGAGTAGTTCGATTTTTTCGAGTAGCTCATTTTTGTTTCAAACAGTTTGTCGATTTCGAGTAATCCGGAAAATTCAAGCGCTCGACTCGGCTCGAATAATCGAAGCGATTTCAGCTCGGCTTGTAAATTACGTGTATGTACTCGCACACCTCTACTAGATACAGAACGAAAAGTACTTACTATGGTGGTGTAAAATATGCAGACGATGCCGATGACCGGGGTGATGAGGTGTAGATTGATGTCTGTGGCCTGTGAAAATGCCAAAGCTGGCACATAGATGATCAAAGGTATGTAAATGATCAGCGACAAGGTGTAGAGGAAGGAGGCGAAGGTCCTAACCGACCTCGTGAATCTCATCTCCAAGTACTCGAATGTGCTGGTCAGTTGTAACTGATAAAAGACAGGCACGTAGATAAGGGAAATGAGGGTGCACGATATCACAGCTGTAAAAATGCAGGCGGCGTACTGTGTACCGTATTGATACACTTCGACCGGCACGGCAAGCAATGAAACCGCTGATACGTGGCTGAAAATTTAATCAAAAACAGAAAACAATTAAATTACATTAATGAACGATTCAATTGTTTTCGAAGGCTGCCGAGAGAAATTCACTTCGTGAAAGTTTTGAATGATTGTATTATTGAAAAGTGCCCGATGACTAGCGTACAATGTGTTAATATCCTTACTAATCCATATTATCATACAGTGGGTCCAAAAAGTATTTGTACACCATTGAACCCTTTCACACCGGACAGGACATATGCTGTCCCAGTCTGGAAAATTTGATGTCCCATCAATGAAGCTTGTAACATCATTGTTGTTGATGGTGCGTCGTTATGGGGTCGTTTATGCGTCTCTAGGACCTTGAGCCTTTCAGGCAGAAAAGTTATTTCGAACTGATTTTTTCGCCGTATTGAAAGGGTTAAAACAGAGTACCTCGAGGTTTCTCGAGAAGCTATAGAAATTAATTTACTAAAATATGTGGTTTTGTCGTTTTGAAAAATTACAATTTGTTGAAATCGTGAAAAAAAATAGTGAAGGGTGATTTTTCAACTTTTTTATGTAAGCCTATAATGATTTAAAATGTTTTTCGTAAAATTAAATAAGTTATGTGTATGCTAAAAATTTCATCAAGACCGATCAATGCCCTTAGAAGTTACAAATAATTAAAATTTCCGAAAATCTCGGCTTTTCGTCTAAGAACGTGACTAGTTATTTTTTTAGAGATTTTCGGAAATTTTAATTACTTGGAACTTCTAAGTGCATTGACCGATCTGGATGAAATTTTCAGCATACACATAACATACTTAAATTTACAAATGTTATATTTTAAATTTTCATTGGAAATTCAGATGAAAAAGTTAAAAAATTGCCTTTTACTATTCTTTTCCCGATTTCGACAAATTGTAATTTTTTAAAACGACGAAAGCACATATCTCAGTAAATCAATTTGTATAACTTCTCAAGTCATTTGGTCCAATTTTAAACGAGTTACTCTGTTTTAAATGATGTACAAATACATTTTGGACCCACTGTATGTCCATATGATTATTATTAATCCATATTATCTACTGTTCCACTGACCGTGTTAATTCGTTACGAGTAAATGTACTTCTCTCAGCAGCCTTGATTGCTTTTCACCGATGTCAATCTGAATAAATTTTCCTTACCTGGCAATTAAGCTCATGGCGACCGGAAACCACGACATTGTTTTCCCTCCGAGCAAGTACTCGGTAGTGTTATCCTGTTTCTTACCGAAACAGCCAAAGTAGATCCCTATAAGGACACTGATCCCCAATAAGCCAGTGAAAAGGCTGTAATCGGTCCATCCGAAACTGAGTCGTTTCAATTCTTGGCCCAGTAAATGAGATCCCGTTTCGTTCTCCGCCATTCTATAAATTCAATGAAATCGAAGATTATAAAATATCGAGAGAACACTTTGCTTTGCCGCTCGTTAAGACTATCATCGATAAACTACTCTGCAACCAACAAACTGTTCCATTTTGCTATTTTTATTCATTTATTTTTTTTCTGTTTGCAATGCGATAAAATTGTCGCGACAGGCAAACCGATTGCTTCCACTTGATTTATAACGATCGATCAAATTATTCTTCCTTTCGAAAATTAAAAAACAAGAGGAATAAAAAATTTACAGCACTCACATGTTCATTATTCCGTTTTTATTTATTTTATAATGCCATTAAACTCGCGACAGAGAAGATTGCAACCGCTCTAACTTCCGATGGAATACATTTAATTATCGGGAATGTTGTTCGACGTACGATCGGGAAATAAAAACTAAAACACTCACTTGTTGATCTGTCTGTTTTTTAGTCGCGTTATCGCGGTCCGATCGACAAGTGTAATCGATAATCCGAAAATCTCTCGGTCCTAATAGATGAACAAGGTGTCTAGATGTCGGTCGCTGATTCGATTCGATCGTCGCTAAGATAGTAAGAAGTTGGAAAAGTACCCAATGGGATCTACATTCTTACTGACAATGATGACATTCAATTCTGATGCTATATGTTTAACCGATCTTACGCGAGACATCCAGACTAATTTACGACGGGAAGATAAAGTGTTCCGTCTTTCGCAACGTTTCGCAAATAGTTGAGTATCCTTAAAAACCGAGTCGAACCTTGAATTTTTATTCGGTAACCAACGTTGTCGAGGTCTTGTTTGCCGGTTAGAATTTCAAAGAAACGTACAGAAACGAAACGCTCTTCTGATGAATAGAAAAGACATCAAGATATCAGCAATAAATTCGGTTGGACGTTGATCAAACATTGTTCGTGTCTAGAAGGATTTAACAAACCATATAACACATCGGCGAGGGAGGAAGAACAACAATTCGTAACAATCTATACATATATTTCTTTTCTTTATCTTTTACAATATAATCTTATGGGATGTATCAATCTTAAGACGTCCCGTACAATAGCCATTCGGTTAATTGTTGCATTTTCTGTTGTCTCTCGGTGTCACTGCAATTACCCAATAAATCGTCCAACGTTTTCTTTTCTTCAGGATCTAAATCTTCCACGGGATTCAATGGTTTGGTGACCATACTTGGAAGCGTTACATCGTAGTACAGATAAATCTGTGAAAATTTGTTTTTGGTACTCGTTAGCTGCTTTCGTCGTTTAATATTTACATTTCCTGTATAAATTACGTGCCATTCAAGCAAACGAGAAGCGGTACCTTGTTGTTGAACGTGTTGTACACCAGGCAAGGCGTTGAAATCCCAGGTGTGACGTTATAATTACCGGTACAGAACGCTCTGACCGGCTCCTCGAATTGAAAACGTACGCTGTTTCGTTGTTGATCCAAAATATATGTTTGCCCGTCCCACGCGCAGGCTATTATCTCGTCACTTCCGTCACCGGTTACGTCTAATCGACATAAAGCGAATATCTGATGAGCTACTTGCATGGACCTAAGGAAAACGTATGCAGCGTACATAATGTAAACAAAAAAATAAATCGGGTAAAAGCAGAGGCGTGAGGTTGTTGGAAATCTTACCATAAAATGATTTCATCTTTAACTAGCATTATCGTCCCATCTAACGTAGCAAGAGCGTAAGGTTTCCCATGCATGGACGAGCTTGTATCAACGTTTACATCGGCATTGGTTTTATCTTTCGATTTTAAACCTTCTGTATTATTGTTATCAATATTGTCCTCCGAAGAAAAATCTTTATATGTGGGTAACAATGAATCTTTTTCTGCATTCTCATCGTAATCACCAAGAATTACATTGCCTCCCAAAATATTGCCATCAACTTGATCCGTACTGGAAGACTCAGTGTCGTCAGAGGTTTTGCTTGCTTTACTTGTTTGTTCTCCTGTCGCGTCTAAGCTATCTTTCCGTAATTCTAATTGTGGATTATTTGTGATGGATTTTACATTTCTTTCGTGCTGAACTTCGCTTGAATCTAGCTTCTCTATTACAGATTCCAAATCTCCTATTATTTCTGTTGAAATATTTTGATTACGCATTCGCGATATTCCCAAAGTTTGATAGTCTACGCAACTCGCTGCTGTTTCGTTATTTGTTTGATGAACTTCGTCTTCCAAGTGATAATCCTCGGGGTTGCACTTAATTCGCATGAACGTTCCACCCGGTTGAGCAACTAATAACGTTGGTGTTCCATCAGCCATATGCTGAATAAAAACGGATGTAGTTGTTTCAGAGTGATTAATTTATTATTATAATAGAATAAAATTTTCTTTTTTAATTTATTTCGATTTTTATAGGTTAGTATTTTTTATTTTAACATTGTTTATTATGTTTAAACGATATTAACAATTAAAGTTAGTTACTCCTTACATTGAGAAGTATGACAAACTCACACATATAAATAGTTAGCTCTACGTGTTAAACACATGACTCGCAATCTAAAGATCCATAGTTCAAATCCTTCTTTCCCAACATTTTTTTTTTTAATGATAATTTGTCTCTTTTTGAATAACTATTCAAAATCATTGCATTTATTAATAATTAATTACATACGCTGCAATTTTTATAGCTGTATAGTTATTCAAGAGGAGGTAAATTATTAAAAAAAAAAAAAAAATGTTGGGAACCAAAGATGTGAACCGTTGACCTTTAGATTGCGAATCATGTGTTTAACCGCGGAGCTAACCGTTTGTATGTGTGAGTTTGTCATACTTCTCAATGTAAGAAGTAACTAACTTTAATTGTTAATATCTTTTAACCGATTAGCCGTCTGCCCCCAAAATGGGGTATAGGCGTGTTCAGCTCGACGAGCTCTACAAGGTGGAAAAGTTTCATTAATAAGTGAGCGTAACAATTGGGTAGTTCCTCTCATAAGTCAACTGTACCTGCAATGTGACTGTTCCTATTTGATTGGCGCATTCCCATTTATTCAGTCCAACTAACTTTCCTCTTCCTAATTCTAAATTGCTGGACCATCTGTAAGACCTAACTACGCGATCGGTTAAACCAAGTATCATCTCATTAGCACCATCTTTATCCACGTCTGCTACTAAAACCACTTTTGTATTTGTTGGAATTCTTTGTACGTGCACACATTCCATTTTTCCAGACAGCTCACCGATTTCATTAGTGCCATCAATTTGATCTGAACTTGGGGAACTGGTCGTATTAACACCTACCACGATATTCACAGTCGTAAAGCTTATTTCGAAAATTCTTAATTATAGGCAGTAGGATTTTTGAACTTACTACTCTTAATATTATCTTGATCAATAGTTTCCTTAGTCGACTGTAGCGTAGAGGCTGCATTACTGATACTAGGATTAACAGATCTTGGACTGTAAAAAATATGTGCCCAGCCATCTCCACAAATTACAACTAACGCGTTTCGCCCATAATTAAAAATATCTCCTATTGCTACACTAGTTACTAGACCTAGACCAGGTATTTTTTGCCATAACTCTGATCCCTATAATACGATGAGAAATACTTTAAGTATATACAAGAATTAAATAAACTATTAGAAAATCAGTGATTTACTTTGAAAATATAAAGTTCTCCCTCTGCAGTACCAACGACTAATTCGTTATCTCCATCGTTATCAACATCTCCTATTGTTAATCCATGTCTACACACAGTACCAGGTAAATCCCACTGTAGTCTTTTCACAAAACTGACAGCCCTCATTTTCTTTACATTTATATTTAACCACCTGGTACCTTTACTGAATTCAATGGAAAATTATGATTCGACATAGAGGGATGAAGGTATTGCCAACGGCTAGGTGGCCATACTATAGAAGTAGCTTTAGCAGTTATCAATGCGGTAGAAATTGGTCCGAAGGTATTAGAATCCATAGACCGACCAATATGATCTCCTTCTACCCAACAGTGACCTTCTGGAATCTAATAAATAAATATATTATAATCTATTGAATAGTACAGGTAAAAATTGATAAGTTAAAATGATTAAAGTACCTTGAGAATTGTTGTTTTATATCCATGGGTTTGTACGATGTCTCCAGAAAGACCTACTACACGCTTGATCAAAATTTGATTCGGAGACTTTGGAGATTTAACAGTAACTATCTCACCACGCTGAATATCTTGTGTACGAATTGCGCGACGATTTAGAAAAACGTAATCAGGTTTGTTCTCATCTGGATTTAAAGTTGGTTGCATAGAAACTCCTTCTACTTTAGCTACGTAACCAATTGTATCAAGGAAGGTGATCCCAATAGGAATGCCTAGAAGGATACCAGCGAGAAACTGTCGTACTCTCATCTATCACATTTATACCCTGAAAACAATAACAAATTAAACACTCAGAAACGTTTATAAAATTCTATACACTACGATTCTATTATTCGTTTAAAATTCTAATTCACGTGATCTTACGATGAAAAACGTAATGTATATTTCTTTTCACAATATTGTAAAGATATAGATAAAATCACACGATAATTTTCTATAAAGTAAGTCTTTCTTGTAGGTTAATGTATACAATTGAATTGAAAAGATATTTATATACTTTGTTTTCCTTTTCTATTTTTTCTAAATCGTAGAATATTAATTACGTCAAACTTTTGTAATTCTTAAGAGAAATAATTTTATTGTTTATTAAACTATTAACCAAAAGTTGAGGTTACATATGAAGAAAATTTGGAATAAAATATTTGGGGATTGCAGGAACTGATATCACTATTTAACGTGTGTTTCTGTAATACCAACTGTCCGCAATCTGCAGAGTTTTCGATTTCAAGAAAACTTTACCGACAGTCCCTACAAAAATCCTCAGAAACCACTTCTTACCTTTTTTCGTTCCTACCGAACAGATTGCAAAGAAATTTAAGGGACGTGTGCAGGAGTCCCTAAAGAATGTTAGTCCGGTCTTTATATTACCCAATCATCAAAAAATTATAAAATATTGGAATTGATGTCTGTCGACGGTCAGGAAAATGGCGGATCGGACTCACCTCCATTAATTTATTCGTTATATAAACATTTCTGCGAATCGTATGTCCAAATCGGTACCAGACTAACATTCTTTGAGTCGGATAGAACAAAACGAGCACCCAGGAGATGATGTACAAGCCTCCAGTTAGAAGAAATTTGGGAACTACGATTTCGTTCATTTTTCTGTCACAAAAGACGTCAAAAAGGTAAAACAGACCACAAATTTAGTTCCTCATTTTTTCTGTAGGGCGCAGTCATTCGTTTTCTGCGCTCAACCGCGCGATCATTCGCAGCTCGTGTATGTGAAGCGCCCTCGGCACTTAAAATATTATATTGAATTGTGTATTAGGTATCAAAACTATAAAAAACAGAAGACAAAGTTGAAGAGAAGACCGGAGTCATGACTTCTGACATCGTTTCCACATTGTCTTCAGAAATGCGTAAGCTGAAAATTTATTAAATACCATTAATATCTTATGTATTTTTCTATCTTCTTTCCTATATTTCGGTGCTTTAAGGCGATGCGAGCGTCGAGGCCGAACTTCGAATTCCGCGTCGGTAAAACAGTCAACGTTTCATCGAAAATTAGGCCGAACAGAAACTGATTTCAGCGCTACCTCAGTTATTGCATCCGACTAACGGCATGCTATTCTACGTTACTCTTCGCATACACCTAAATGACACACGGATGCTACGATAGCTATATTATGTATGTCACCGCCAAAGTATACAATACGATATTTTGACGATTTGGATAATATAAGGACCAGCGCGCCATTCTTTAAGGCCTCCTGAACACGTCCATCAAATTTTGTTGCATTCTGTTCAGTAATGACGACGTAATTTGTGTTCTACGTTCTAAATCCCTAGACGCGAGTTTTCGAATTACGTCGTCATTTCTAAACAGAATGCAACAAAATTTGAGGGACGTGTTCAGAAGACCCTAAAGAATGGCGCTCTGGTCCTCATTTTACTCAAATCGTCAAAAAGTTATAAAATATTGAAATTGGTGTCTGTCTACAGTCAAGAAAATGGCGGATCGGACTCACCTGCAATAATTTATTCGTAATATAAACATTTTTGCGAAACGAATGTGGTTAGACTTTACCAAAAGGTGGGACGCAAATTCGGATGGGTCATATGTCATTGGAAAGCCCTTGACGAGAGGAACACAATGGTGTGGGTGGGAGGTCTTAAATATGACCTTGACCCGGTAGAGGTCATATATATATATTGAGTTTACTCAAAAGCTCGACGTTAAATCCGGATGGGTCATATGTCATTGGAAAGCCCTTGACGAGAGCAACACAATGGTGTGGGTGGGAGGTCTTAAATATGTGACCTTGACCCGCTAGAGGTCAAAAACTAAAATTATGTTAATTTTGTTGTGCGAGAGGTTTTCGTCCAGATAGACCCCCTCCTGACGCTGGATTATGATAAAAAAGGATGCACGATGCGGGTAATTAACGTTATTGCGCATTCCTACCTTTTGTTAATCGAAATCCAGGTAGATTACGATCGCGGTTGCTTCCTTCTTCTTCGTCGAGTAATCGTTGTGATAACACGTGCGTACGAGTAAATTTCTGATTGTCCAATCACCCACGTGCTTATAGTTAGTTTTTTAAGTTTAGTTACTATAGTTTAGATAAAATAGTTAGTGTACTTAATTAGTGTAAATAGTTAGTGTAAACCGTATGCTTCTCCAGGGGCAGCTAAGTGTTTGGACTTATGGCACGCCCGATCAAGCATGGATCGCTTTTCTTGCGTGGGGAATCATTCCAGATGAGCGAAAGTGCTCCTGTGGCCGAAAGATGAAGGCAGAAAGGAGAGAGGATCTTACTGGTGAAAATGGTACTGGGTTCAGGTGGGTGTGTACTAGGGTGTGCTGGGTTAGGTCTACTAAACAGCACACTCTTTTTCATAATGCGCACATTTGCCCCTTGGCAGTAGCGCGACTACTTTCTCATTTTTTCATAAAAGATCGTCTAACGTACGCATCCTCCTCCACTGGCCTCACGGAGAAAAGTTGCGTTGATTGGTTTAATTTCTTTCGAGAGGTCATGGATGTCGTCTAAGACCATGATTACCGTCCAATCGGTGGAAATCAAGACGTCGTTGAGGTGGACGAAAGTCATCTATTTACTAGAAAGTACGGCCGCGGCAGGATACTCCGCATGAATCGCGAGGAGGTATGGGTTTTTGGTGCTTTCAGTCGCTTAACAGGTGATATGTGGGTCGAAAAGATCCAAGATAAGAGGCGAAGTAGTCTGGATCCGATTATTGCAACACGAGTGCAAGCTCAATCATGGATCATTTCTGATGAGCACCGGTCCTATCGTGGCTGTGACAGGCGCCTTAACATAAAAGGACACTCTACCGTTAATCATCGTCATAGATTTGTTGAGGGAACGGTGCAAGTTAGAGGGCTTCATGAAAGTCTTGGACGGGAGGTCACAGACGCCACTTTAGTCCGGGAAATAGCTGTTCATACAAATTCTATTGAACGGCAGTGGCGGGAATTAAAGAAACACCTCCGAACCTGCCGCAGCATCCAGCGAGTGCCTCTATACATCGACGAATTTTTGTATCGGCGTAACATTGTGCGGCATATTACATCGTTTGCCCAACAGTTTGCACGGTTCATAAACGACATTCGCAAGGTGTATCCTAGCCACCTTGGGTACAAAACTCGTATCCAACGTCCAAGCGAATGTTGCTGTGTAACGTGCAAACCACCGCAGATACAGCGCCGTCACCGCCATATTTAGGTTAGGTTAGGGTTAGGTTAGGTTAGGATTAGCTTAGGTTTTATAGTGGTCGCGGTACCTTCTCTAGTTTGCTAGATGGAGGGTTGCCGAGGAATTTTAGCCGGTAGAAATCCGGCACTACCCCCCTTCTGGGGGTGTCTTTTTCGAAGATTTCTCCTCGTTAAATAAGAAAAAAATATGTTAAAGAATTTATATGTTTTGGGGCATTTTAGTTTTTGACCTCTACCGGGTCAAGGTCTGATATTTAAGATTTCCCACCCACACCGTTGTGTTCTTCTCGTCAAGAGCTTTCCAATGACATATGACCCATCCGGATTTAACGTCGAGCTTTTGAGTAAACTCAATATATATATTTGACCTCTACCGGGTCAAGGTCACATATTTAAGACCTCCCACCCACACCATTGTGTTCTTCTCGTCAAGGGCTTTCCAATGACGTATGACCCATCCGAATTTGCGTCCCACCTTTTGGTAAAGGTTAACCACGAATGTCCAAATAGAGACCAGAGCGCCATTCTTTGGGTCAGATAGAGCAAAACGAGCACTCAGGGGATGGTGTACAAGCTTTCGTTTAGACAAAAAGTGAAAACTACGATTTCGTTGATTTTTCACTCGTGAAAGACGTCAACAAGGTAAAACAGACCAGAAATTTAGTTTCTCGTTCATTCTGTAGGGCGCAGTTCGTTCGTTTGATTAATAAACAATTGTAAAATTAAAAATAATAATTAAATAATTTTTAATAGAATAATTAAACAAAATTTTGCAGTATACCCACGCGGAAATGTAAAGAAATAAACAATTTAAATAGATATAACAATAATTTGATTAATAAACAATTGTAAAATATAAAATAATAATTAAACAAATATTAACAAATATCAGATAGAAACAGTTAAATGTAACAGGCCCGCAACCGGTGAAGCGGAACATCATGCTTGATTGGGCGCGCCGTGCGCCGGTACAAGCGCGACCTGTAGAGAGGTCAAATCTAATCAGTCTTATCGCGACCGCCGAAGGATATGGGTCGAGCTGTCAAACATATACCGGTACGGGTCAGTGTGTTACCACAAGTGTTACTGTGTGTGCCTATGGTGTTTCCTATAGTGTTTCCCATGTTTTGGAATATTTATACGGATATATTAGTGCGACTTATGGTGTGGTCACCCATGTGTTCTGACATTTTTATACAAGTGCATTAGTGTGCTGTGTGGTGTGGTACCCCATGTATTGTAAGCATCTACTAAGTTGAGACTCGAGGTGTGAAACGCTCCGCCTAATCCTCACCTCGAACCCTCGTCTAGTAGTAGTAGTAGTAGTTTCTACTAGTAGTTGTAACCTAGAGAGCGAATAGCGAGAATGCGTGTGGGTCAACTGTATAAGTGTGCGTGTGTAAGTCTGGCCCATCTATCTCCGACCAATCAGACCCAATTCCTTAGGAGTCTCAACTTAGCAGACGCGTACAGTACCTGCATGTGCTTTATTGTGTTTTATGGTGTGGTTTCCTTTGTGCTTTGGCATATATTTATGGATTTATTAGTGGGTTTTATGAAGTGGTACCCTATGTGTTTTGGCATATTTATACGGATTTATTAGTGGGTTTTATGGAGTAGTACCCTTTGTATTTTGGCATATTTATACGGATTTATTAGTAGATTTTATGGATTGGTACCCTATGTATTTTACTATAATTTTGCAAATATTTTATAGTGTTCTATGGTTTTGATCTTCGAGTGTTTTGGGATGTATTTGCATGTGTTTTACCGTGTTTTATGGTGTAGTTATTCCCATATAGTTTTGCATGCATATTTTTGAATTATCCTATGTATTAGCATATTAACTACAACAAATTGAGAGAAAACATATATCGTTCAAGAATCGTGATTTTTATGATTTCAGATGAGTGCTTTGGCCAGTGGGGATACCGTTTTTTTGACGAGCCAACAGACGAGCTATGGGTCAATCTAACAATCCGGCGCGAGAGTAAATATGACTATACACTGACTAGTATTCGGTGGGAATCCTTTTGGTTTTTATTTGATAAAATTAGTTACAAGGATTCCGCGGCATAAGACCGTGAACACCACCTCATGGGAGATAAAACCATGCATTACTAGGCCTTTGCAGGCACAGCCATAGAGTACGGAACATTTAAGTATGTTGCAGCCCATACGCTAAGCTGTCTTAAAGTCCTTTTGCCTATACTATGAGCGTCCACCACTCGGACACGTTGGATGCAACGTGTTGGACGGGCGGGTAGCGCTCTTAACGAAGGGGTGCATCCTGTCCTGGCGTTACGACGTCCAGGCGGGGTGAGTGGTATGTAGCGTCGAGCGCAAGTCCAGGGGGCCTAAGAACCTCCGTTGCCAACTGATATTAGCAGTGCACCATGTTTTATGTCATAGTTGCTCAATTTTGCTTTTCTGTATTTGCTCTTCAAGCTTTATATTTGCAAAGTCGAGTCACTTTTACTAAAAATAAATCCCCCTGGGGGGGGGCCAGCCCATATACTAAATCGGAGCCGTGAAATTTCGCCGATATTCTTACTTTTAATAAAGTGAGAATATCATCTTTAGTTTTTGCTAATCATACGTTTTAGCTTAGGCATTTCAGCACACATGAAGAAAACTGGTAGGTGAAAATACCTTTGGCCTTGTTCATTTTTATGCCCAAAGCTCATTCGGGTACTTAGATGTACTCGCGTGGGTGGAGGGCGATGGACAAGGTTTAGTTTTAAGTGTAATACATTTTGGCGACTGACAAAAGTAGTGAACCAATAGTGAACCACGATAGAAGTTCCACATGTGTGTGTGTGGTTAGGATGTGGGATTTGTATCGTTTATTAACAATCTTAACTTACTATAACATTACAAAATACTTATCAAGAATAAATTGAAAAATTTTTACATTAGATAATTCAATAGAATACGAAAATGAAATGTATTACTTTAGCATAATGTTCACTATTATTTGTCAGTCGATTTCAGCAAAAAGGTATGATTTTATTAGAGTGTGAAAGTTGAATTGAACTCGGGTGTCGGAGGCGTCCCGGGACGTTCTCCCTAGGTGTAGGCATTTTTGCACCCGGGTGGTTGTATGAAAACCATGGAGTGAATTTTTGTGAGAATGATTTTTGCCCTTTTTTAAATATAGCGATAGGCAGGCAGGTAGTTTACTTCTGGTGTGATTGAGTTTAGTTTATAAGTAGGCAGGGCCAGAGCAAGCTTTCATGTTTCTCTTCGTATTCTCCTCTAATACGTGAGAAGCTTGTATCTGGGGTTGGGAAACCAAAAATCAAGAGAAAAGATGAAAATGCAATTTAATTAATTTATCAATTAATTAATTTAGCATTCTCTCTTGATTTTTTCAAGGTCAAGCCTTATTAGTTTGTAGGTCGTAGTCGTGGTACTAGACCCGATTACAAAAATGAAGTATTAAAGTGAAAGTGCAGTGAAGTGAAATTAAAAAGTGTTTTGTGCTTGGACATTTGCAGAAATTGTGCAGGTATGCGAGTAGTGATTCAAGGGATCGTTGCTCGTTTACGTGTTACGTTTTTACAAATGTCTGAGCAAACGTAAAATTTTCGCGAGTGATTTTTGTGAGGCTATTGCCGAAGAAAGAAGAGGCTATATGCTGAAGAGCCCCGGCAAAATTTGCCCAGAAGAGGGGAACTACTAATGGCTCTCCATCTTTGGATGGACAGTCATTCTGTCACTACGCTCGCTAATTTGTTTTTTCATTTTTTGTGTTTTTCCTTGAACGGTATGAATAATACCGTCCAGGACGTATTGAACTCGAAATTTTACGAGTTCAATACCCAGCTCGTTGAATGGTCAACTCGCGATTTTATTTCCCCTATTTCTTTTTCGTTTATTGCTTTATTGAAATAAATTATTCTTTTCTTATTGATTTGCACATCAATTATATTTCATGTTCTTATTTTAATTATGTTCTATTTATTTAAAACATACTCTGAGATTGTAATGGTAATTATATTTTCTGTTGTCGGCATTTTTCATTTCAATTGTAATCGAAATTATGATGTTAATTATATTTTCTATTTCAGCATTTTATTGTTGAATTAGTTTTTAATTGTTACTGAAATTATGATGTTAATTATATTTTCTATTTCAGCATTTTATTGTTGAATTGTTATTTTGTTAATTGTTACAGAAATTATGATGTTAATTATATTTTCTATTTCAGCATTTTATTGTTGAATTGTTATTTTCTCAATTGTTTCTGATATTAGGATGTTAATTTTATTTTCTATTTCAGCATTTTATTGTTGAATTGTTATTTTCTCAATTGTTTCTGATATTAGGATGTTAATTTTATTTTCTATTTCAAGATTGTATTGTTTAAATTTTTATTTTATGTTGTCTGTTTTGAATGGTTTCACGTTCTTATGATTTTAGGGTGGGTCACTAACGTAGCCACCTCCACGTGGTGCGACGTGGTAATTGATGTCGTTTTCTAAAGATAACTTTTAGAAAGCGATATCAAGCTAAGAGCTACTATAAAAAGATTTATATATTTTTTAATTGGGAAACAATAGTTTAAATTCAAAAAAGTATTTTCGGGATTGCAATATTACCATATAGAACGTATAACTATAGTAATTTTATAGTTCCTGAAAATGGAACTTGTATGATTTTTGACTAATTACAAATAACTAATTACCTCCTTCTTTTCGAAGTCGGTTAAAAATAAAATAAAAAGAAAATCACAAAATATGGAATTTAGAAAGAACGAAGTTGTTTGATACGCAATGGTAGAAAGAAATCAACCCTGGCGAAGATATTTCAAGCAGAGACATTGTACATTGGAAAGGCCATGACTTTATTCATGACTCTGGTCAGGCGCCAGATCTCGCTCTTGTCTACAGAACACATAATTTCTGCTTTTCATTTGATAGAAATTCGCTACGTTGACTAACACATATTTTTCTTATAACAATTTTCGAGAGGAATTCATTATTGAATGAAAGTAAAAATTTGCATAAATGGAGGGTGGATGGGATGAGGTAGGGCGGGTCTCCAAATTGCAGCAATTATTCCATGGTATCCTTCCTTACTGATCATTCGCTATTTATGTACTTTTTTTTTTTTTTTTTTTAACGTGGAGGAAATCTTCAACAAGACACCCCTAGCCCCCCTGGGGAGGGGCCGGAGGTAGTGTGGGATTTCTACCCACTAAAACCTCCACGGTGGCCTGCACTGGGGCTATAGGGAGGGCCCTGGGACCTCCGACGAACTGCGCCGGAATCCCGCCCATCTCGGCGGAGGGTCTAACCTATGACCCTATAGTGAAATTCATGAAAATTAATATAAAACAGTATTTATATATTACATTCTTTACATTTTACAAATGTTAATGAATGCTAATTGCAGACAGGCTTATCACAATGGACACAGGCCTTTCGTATTTTCCTTCTCTTCTTAATTGCCTGTTTATAACATACTAGCATCCCCGTTGCGGCTTCGCCCGCTCTCATAAATAAAAACTTCGAGAATTTGAAGTAATGCAATGTTTGGGTCCCAATTTCTCTTGCATATATCCAGGATTTACTGTACACGCCCAGAAACCTTCGCGGGCGTTTGCACAACAACTCACCAAAGTTTCATCGCAATCGGATGAATGGTGTAGGAACGCATACGGGACAAACAAAGAAACATTCATTTATTTATATATAGATTTCATTAAATTCCGTTTAGCCGTTTAAACGTGAAAGAGGAACAAACGATCAGCATTTTCACTTTTATATATTAGTAAGGAGTAGGGATATCATGCAAACTTTGCGAGTTCTCTTTTGGATAGCCACGAACGTGCAGTCACCTAACGTTTGGGAGCGGTAGTTAGGGAGTAGCGGGCATAGGCTTAGAGTGTTGAGCGCTCAACATATTCTTACGTACTTTTACGCGGATGTAATATCATTTTTATTAAAATAATATAGCCTATGTCACTCCAGAGAAGGCAAGGAAGCCACTGTTAAAATTTGGTATCAATCGGATAAGTAGTTTTTGAAATTTTTCTGTACATACAAACAAACGCTGTCTCTTTATACATATAATAGTAAGTATAAGTATGATATGACAAGAACCAGTAACTTTTTTCTTCCTGATGGATCTCGTTGTACTGAAGGACCTGTGGAGTAGCTTTCACAGGATTTACTGGTCGTCCGATCACACTTTCAACAGCAATCTTCGTGTTGTAATGTCTCATCACTTACAGGTTTTGACTGCGATTCTCGATCATTGGCTTTGCAAGTTCTTCGCTCAAATGGCGCATAAATAGCCTGCGCTGATTAGTTTTTCTTGGAAGCATCTTATTATTATCCGACTTCGAAAAGGAAGAGGATACTCAATTCGATCCCTTTTTTTTTTTTTTTCATAATATATCTAATAGGAAGCAAGTGAGCTGATGTCTAACATGTTAAAAAACATAACTAGCGGCCATCTCAGAGTGCGATGTTTTGTTGTATAACTACTAATCATTTGGTCCATTGTGTCGACGCCAGTTTTATATTTATTATAATAAGTTGTGGGGCTTTAGTATCATTATTCACAGCCATATCGGCATGCATTGTTGATAACAGAATTACTGCTTTACTTTTCTTCAGTATGTATGAGCACAGCGTTATGTTTTCATGGAATCCAAACACAGTAAGTATACATACTTCTCTTGATTTATTCGGAGCCGCGCGCCGACCTTTAAGGTCCTGCTTTCTCCTACCTTTGTACGAGCTGTTAAGAGGTCTATTTTCATTTGATATTGCCTCGGACACTCATCATACATCTTTATTTATTTAAATAAATGTTAAGAAAATGATTTCATTTGGAGGAATATTTAAAAAACTAAAATAAAGAGAGGTGGATACCTGGGTACCCCTGTCGTGTAACAACGTTGGTGAAGTTGGTTGTGCACATAAGGGTTAAATTTGTATCTCAAAAATCTGTGGTTGGGTATGAACGACCTCTGCTATCAGCTCCTTCATTTCCTGTTTCATCTCTTTCTAGATAGGTGTTAGGCCTATTGGGTGGAAAAAATAATCTTGTTGTAGGTATCTTAGGTTTTTTACTATTGTCAGTATATTGACTACGTCCCCGATCAGGAAGTCTTTCATTTTCCACTTGATTTATAAGTATATGTCCAGTAATTCCTTTAGGGGCTTGTTTATTATGGGGAATAACCTCATACCCAATATGAGGACCATGTGGTCCCTGTAAATTTGATTCAATTATAGGGTTATCAAGGTCAATTCTTAATTTATATTTCACGTTTTCATTAATATCTCGAACCCATACTTCAACTGTAGCTTCCATCTCTACTGGATATAGTGCTATGCCTATTTTACCGAATTCGCCACTATTACATAGTATTGCATCATACTTTGTTGCCTTAAAACTTGAGGGATCAACAGATATAGGTTTTTTGTTAACACTAGAAAGTGCTTGGTTAATTTTATTAAGAGCTTCATTATAACCTTTAGTAAGTTGTAGATGAGATTCCTTATTTGTTAACACCCTATTTTCCCGTAAATCTATGTCTTTATTTTTATCAAATTTCCATTCCCCTCTGGAATTAGAATGTTGATATGGCGATTGATTTTCTGCTTGTTCATTTAGTCTGCTAGTAGGTACAGGAATGGAACGCTTACCACCAAACGCACCAAGAGATGTAGGAAGTCGGTGCCAGCCTTGCTGAATGTGGTGCCGTATTTCATTATCATGTTTAATAAAATGAGCTGCCTTAGTTCTTAATTCTTCTGGTGATATTATATCTTTTAATCCAGGTATAGCTTCTAAAAAAGCTTCACATAAGCAATTATTTTTTGATTCACTACTTCTATTGTTTTCTGATGTGTTGCTTCCACAAAATGTAAAATGGTTATCTTTGAGCCCAAATTTAATAATTGTCCTTTCTGCTCCTTCAGACATAGAGGAAAACTCCTGTCTTATACCACCATCTCCTTCGACAATAACGGTTAGTCCTGGAATTACAACTCCTTGCTCTTTTAGTATCGTTTGTACTACTTGAGCACACGCACTAACACATACCATATCCATTGGAATGTTTTCTTTGATTATAGCTGCGAATAAGTCAGGATTTCTAGTTTTGATCATCAACTTTTGCAAATCTTTATGATATTTTTTCGTAATACGGTTTTTTGTTTTAGATGTATTGTCACATTGTTGTTCATTTTGTAGTTTTTCCTTATACTCCTGTTTCAATTCTTCAAAGCACTTAAAATACCCACTTTCTTTGTAAGACTGATATGCTTCTTGCACTTTTTTTCCAGCATATCTAACCAGATGATTAGCGTTTTCTTTAAGGACAGGGCTCACAATATGCCGTGCTATAATTTGCCCAGCTTTTTCGCGAAGCAATGATTTCCACTGATCAATTACTTCTTTTTTAAAGCTCTCATAATTTTTCTCCACTTCTTGTTTTTGATTACGTTCTACGTCTTTTTCAAGCTTATTTAGTCTACCTTTTATTTCCTGATCTAAGTTATTTAAAAGATTATTAGTAATCATTGTTATATTGGCAATCTGAGCGGAACGTTCTAACCAAACCACTACCTTACTAATAGCAGAAATAGGTAATTCCAATTTGTTACTTGTTTTGCTTCTTTTCTTAATAGCTTCCCCAATTCCTTGAGTTACACTACTAACTATCTTGCTGGCAATAGGCAAAAACTCTTCCACATAACTTTGCCTAGTAAAGACACTTCTAGTTAAGTCATCTATAAGTTTTTTTGCGTTTTCTCTTCCTAATACCTTATAGGCTTCTTTTAAATTTATAGAGATATTATGTTCTTCTACTTCGCGTTCAATATCTGACAAAATATCAGAGGCTATGCCTTCACATAATGCTTGAAGGTAATTTTCAACGAGTCTATCAATTCCTGCATTAGCTAAGCCAAACGCTACCCCTTCTATAGTTTTTAATATAATACGCTTTGCAACTTCTTTTCCTACTATTTTCCAACCTGATGCTAAGCTCGTTTTAACTACTCCGTTTACTACCTTACTACCTACTGTTTCAATCAGCTGAGTTCCGGACATTTCTGCTACTTTCTTACCAAATTCAAAATTAGGTCCGGCTAGTTTATGGCCAAAACGTGATACCTTAGCACCTCTTGAAAGGTAAGCTCCTACACCAACAGTAACAGCTGTAACCATTAAACTCTGAAGCTTTTGCTGTTTATAATCTTTCCAGCTAAAATAACCGGACTTTAAAGCACCAGCAGCATAAAAGAGGTCATTTACACCTTCATTAACAAATGCAGCACCAACATGAGTCATCATACCCACTGAGTATAACTCTATAGCAGTACCTATAACTATTTGGCATACTCCCATAGCAGTTACTATTGCAGTGTTAAAAAGCATTTCTTGTGTCCATTTCATTTCTTCTAACTGTAGAAGTTGATCTAACCCATTGAGAGAAAAAACATACACTTCTTGTATATTTGCAAATTCACAAGGCTCAGTGATAGGTTTTAGCTTACCATCAGGAATTTTTAAAGTTTTTAATAAACTTCTTGATCTTTTCAAGGTGTTGACAATATTTTGAATTGTATCTTTTTTCGCTAGTTGTAATTGATTATCTAAAATTTTTTCTACAGTTTTATCAATACTTTGCAGATCTTTAGAAGAAAAGCTTAAAGGTTTTTGTCTTTTGTCAGGACTATTAATATAATAAAGATCTTGTACTAAAGATTTACCAGCATTTTTAATATCTTCCTTGCCAATAGCTGTAATACCCTCATCTCGTATAGACTGTGTTGGTTCGTACTTGATAATCCACCCTTTCTCAACCAAAAAATCAAAAAGCTCTTCTATACACTCTTCTGGAATGAGTTTACTTTGAGAAAGTATACATTTAAAATTAACTTTAGTTATTGTGCGACTATATATGCCCTTTAACTTATCTTCTAAATCTTCATCTTCAGTTGTCACAGTAACAGGTCTGATGACTTTTTGCTCCAATAATTCAGAGGCTAGGTTTTGATGTGGTTTGTTTATTAATTGCAGACGAACAGGAAAGTTTTTTTCTTTCAGATGTTTAACAATTCTTTGAAGTGCTATTCTATAGATAAAACATGTAGATAATAGTCCTTTTACAACATTCTCATAAACTGAACAGAAAGAAAGCTGACCTTGTTGCAATTCATCAAATTTAATTTTTAATCCATAAGCACTATTTTTTGAGTTATCTTTCTTTTCAACGACATTTTGTTTAATTAGTTCTGCTAAAATTTTTTCAGCTTCACTTTTAGTGATATTTGCTTTAGTAAAATCTTCCAGTGTAATAGAATCGTAACAAGGAAAAGTCATAGATTCAATTTTACTTGGGTCTATATGCGCTTTTCTGTTAAATGAAAGTACCCCTCTCTCTTTCAATGCTTTATATTTGCCTTTGCCTACAATCGTTATAAAGTCATCTTTTTTTAAAATATTACCGTTATTTTTTTGTTGCGTAACCCATTCTGTGTTTAAAAGAATCTGTTCATTACTGATCTCTAGAGTTTGCTTTTCTAACTCTCTTTGGTTTATTTTTCCAGTCAGATCGTCCAACAATGAAGGATCTATTTCTTTCAGTTTTCCATTATTAACTACAACACACTTAACTTCATCACTTAGAACTTCTCCTTGAATAAGCAATTTCCAAAATGCTTTTCGGTCAGGTAGCTTTATGTCTTTCGCCAATGATTTTTGAAACTCTCTTTCATTAATTTCTTTTCCTTTATACTTGGAAAGAAAACCTTTTAATTCTTTATCTGATACTCCATAACTAGAAGTGATGACTTTCAGCTCTTCTTCGGCGATGTTCTCTTCTACTCTCGGCTTTTCTAGAATATTTTTTTCAAGAAGATCCTTATATAGACTTTCAGCCAGCTCTTCCTTAATATCAGAATTAACAAAAGATTGTGGAGTAATAGTATGGCCAAAAATATCATCTATAGACCGTGAAAACATGTAATAAAGGCTAGCCAAGCTCTTTTGCTGTTCTTCATAAGCGTCGATTTGAAGGATGCTTTCGTTATTATTTTTCTTAATCTTACCAATAATGCTTGCTGCATTGATAGCAAATTTACTATGTTCATCTAAAAGCCTTGCAGCTTCTCGTAATTCTTGCTTAAATTCTTTCAAAAGTTTCTCATCTTCTTCTTTTAAAGGCTCTTTTTCCCAATCAACTTTCTTTACTAATGCAAATGCCTTATAATAGCGTGCTGCTTCAGAAAAATATAGCTCTTTTTTAATCACTTCATCAAACAGTTCAATGGCATTTTTATATTCCTCATTTTGGGAGAGATATTTTCCAAGTTTAATCATTTGAATTGGATTCCCTTCAACCCAAGCTAACCAGCTTTTGCTATTATATTCAATAATTAGAGTGCAATGCCCGCCAGGCGAAGAGATCCACTTTTCGCTATACCCAGTTTCTAAATTCTTTAATTTTGAGATAAATTTGTCCAGTAGGTTGTGAAGATTTTTTTTATCCTGTTCATCTGTCAAATCTCTTACATATTTATTGTGTTCATCTAACCAGAAAGCCCATTTGTCCAAACAACTCTGCAATAAAATTTTTTTAACTTCAGTAGGTACTTTCTTATCATCAAGGTCTTTCTCTAGCTGTTCATATTGCTCTTTAAATGATTTAAAACAGTTTTCTTCCGTAGTAATTTGGGTTTCATAGTAGGCTTTAATGTCTGATATACGATGTAATTCTTCAGTATCGCGCCCTTTTTTTAAATCCAATACTTTTAAGTTACTATATTCTTGTCCTTTTGAGTCCATAATGATCAGCTGACCAGAACCTTTATCTCCACTTCTTGCTGCTCGCCCAAATGCTTGCTGTTCAATTCGAATATTGTTAGATAAGTAAGTTAAACAAACATGCAATCCTCCTTTACTTCTTAACTCTTTTGTAATTTTTATGTCAGTTCCACGACCAGCTAAGTTTGTTGCAATAATAATCTGTCCTTGTCCCAACTCTTTGTTACCTTGAACAATTTCAAACCCTTTATCAAACTCTTCATAATCTCGTGTATAAGTATAAACATGTTTTACATTCTTTCCTCCAAAAGCTTTGTATAAAATCTCTACATCATTTACTGTTTCACATATAATTAAAACAGATCGTTCATTTTCTTCAGTTAGCTTTTTTGCCTCATTACGTATTCTATTGATCCATTCTTCTTTGCCAGTACAAAGAATAGGTTTGTCCTCGTGAAATTGCTTAGATTTAGCTGTAGGAACAGTGACAAAGTCTACCCCATGTATTTCTTGTAGTAAATCTCTTTCTCTTTGCGATCCTAAAGTACCTGTTAGTCCGTATAAATTACTGTACAGTTTAAAGAAAGAAACATTGGAAATGAAAACAGCTTTCAAGCTCTGCAAAGACAATTTGCACCCATGTTTCAGTTGTAAAAATTGATGTAGTGCTTCATCCCATTGAGAATTCGTTTGATCTGTTCCTGTATCTCTATCAAGAATTGTAATGTTAGGATTTAGATCTGGACTAGTGCCGGTTTTATCTACATCCACTACATAGTCCTCTCCTGCTTTCATGCAAAACGCGGTTATAGCACTATTAATCCAAGATTCTAAATGCTGTTCAATAAACGGTCTGAAATTATTGGGAACACGTATAAATTTTTCTCTTTCAATGCACTCGTTTAAAAGGTAATGAAGACGATCTTTGTAACAATTAAATTCAGGTGAAAGTATTTTATTAAGTTCATTATCATTAATGTTTCCTTTTAACAGTTTGCCCTGATTATCTAATATCTCAGCTTTGATTAAACGTTCCCACATAATATTTTTTTGCTGTTCACCTAACTCAGAACCAAGTTTGCTAATATCTTCTTTTTTCATTAAGCCATATAAGTCATTTAGCACTGCTTCTTTGATTGTTTTAGTATCAAAAGCATAAGAAAGTTCTTCACGATTTCTAGCTGGCTTATTAATCCACTGCCAAATATAAATGTAAACAGATTCTAGCTTATCGAAGCCTGCAAGATCGTGGGATAAGTACAGCATATTATTACCTTTATCAAGCAACATGCTGTCTACTTCATCAACGATTAAATTTTCAAAATTACGATCTCCTAAAATATTTTTCCCATAAAATTTATCTAATAAATAATCGCGCTGAAAATTAGATAAATCACCATATACCACCTGATTACTTGAATATGCTTCCTTTCTGTTTTCAATATCTTCACTACAGTTATGTGATACATTAATACTAAACAAATTATAGATATCTCTATTACCCTCAGCATCACGTTTTGCCAATACAGAAGAGCTAGTTATAATATCTACTTTCCCTCCACAAAGTGCTTTCATAATTGATGCTGCTACTACAATTAACGATTTTCCCTCTCCAGTAGAGACTTGTGCTAGGGTACTACGATTATTTGTCAATAACGCCAATACAGTTAATCTTTGAGTATCACGAAGCTGAAATCCTCTTTTTAACTCTATTGCTCTATCTATTACAGCAAGTATTTCCTTGTGTGTTTCTTTAATATCTCCAATGCTACCTTGGAATTCTTTTACCCAATTTTCAATGTCATATTCTGTAAAACTGCCTATAGGTTTTCCAGCAATTATATGCTTATCAATACTTTCAATATAATTCTTAATTTTTGACAATTTGTTTAAAATTTCTTTCGAAGTATTAGCATTACATTTAATTAGTTCAACTAACTGCGTTATCTTCCGTTCTTCTTTATTAGCAGTAAACTTCTGCTGCATTTGCTGTGCCCACTCATCAATGCTACAACTGTTAAGGGTATTTAACTCTTCTTCACTTAAGTTCCATTTTTCATTATGAAAATTAGATAAAATGTTAGTAAGCGTATCAGATGACAGTTCTTGTTTTTTCTTTTCTAGAGCCTCTATAAATTTCTCCGCTAAAAGCATGCCAAAAATATTCTCTATAGATAAAAGATAATAAGAAGCTGTTGGTAAGTCACCCTTTTGCCAATCTACTAATTTTGATAGCTTGCATGTCCAGTATTTTTCTTTTAAAGCATAAGGCCATTCAGATAACTCTAGTCGTTCTAAACTAACTGTCTCATTTGGAATATTACTTAATAAATGCAGAGTATCTTCAATACATTGAGTAGAAATAGGATTGCTTGATTTATATTGGTCCAACTTTATTGTAAATAACAGTAAAATGTCCTTATTTTCTATTTTTGATAAATAATTTCTCCATTCAGGTTTTTTTGTTAATGTTTTTTTAAAATAATTTTCGAGTTGTAGCAATATCAATTCATCTATCCAACTCTTTTGAGGATAAGCTGCCACTATCCAACAAAAGATATTCAACTCTTTTTTATCTTCAATAACGGAGCTTAGAATTGAGTTTATTAAACAATATAATTCTTGAGAAGACACATACCTTCCATCACTAGAAAAGCGCTTCAATATATTATGCAAAATTCCTTGTTGTCCAATATATTGAGGTGTAATTTTGTCCAACCGCCCTTTTAACTGCTGCCTTTCCACTTCAGGAAAGTATTCTACAATTTTTTCTATATCTTCCTCTTCATTAAAAGATTGCTCATCTTCTGAAGGACTGTTATTAGATAGAAAAGTTTTATTCTTTAAGTAATCATCAAATTCTTGTTTTTGCTTCAATGGCTTAATTTCTGCAAAAATCTGTGCATAAAGATCATCTTTCTTTTTGTGCTCTTCTTCTAGCTTTAAGTAGTTTTTATCAATATTTAATTGTATAAATTTATTATCTCTACATAATATGTGAATAATTTGCTTAGATGAAGGGTTGTGATCACCTTGCAGAAACAATTTATTATCTTGATCTTCAACATATAATCTGATATTAATACCAAAAACGTAGGCTAATAATTCCCTATAGCTTTCTGACAATAGGCCTTTTTCTCGAATATAATTATCATGTTCTTTAAGAACAGCTTGATCTTTACAACACTCATTCCAGTCATATTCTTGCTTAAGTTGACTATTAAAGCGATCATAAAGATCATTCAGAATATTATCTTTTTGTATTTTTTCCTCTAGCTTACTTCTTAGAGATTGATCTTTAATACTTTCGATCCATAAACCAAATACTTCTGCATGCCTTGGCTGAGATAGTTCACTCTTAAACGCCTCAAAAGATATATTTAAACTGGATTTTTGTTTTTCTAAAAATTCTTTATGTTCATTATAGTACTTTTTAATAGAGGAATGTACTCCTTCTGATTCTCCTACTTCTAAAATAAACGTTTTCAAAGAACGTTTCAGGATTTCACAATTTTCATTACTGTTCTGCAATTCCTCTTCACACAATTTAAATATTTCATTATGATGCTGTTCATTCCTTTCATAAAAATATTGATTTAGAGTCCCTAAAATAGGATGAGAAACATCATTGTCATTTTCTTTTGCCTCAATTAGATATCTTGCTGCAGTTTTAGGTGTTATTTCTATACCATCTGTAACTTCTTGGTAAGGTGGTAATTGCTTTGCAATTTCTTGCAATGTAGCAAGTGTATACTTATCGATCAAAAGCTTTTCTATGTCTTGTAGCTTACTATTTTCCGTATTATCTTGTAAGCTTTGTGTTTCAGTATATCTACTTTTTAGACCTTCAAAAATTAAAAATAACTGATCAAGTTGAGATAAGCTCAGTTCTATTAGTTGAAACCAATTATCTAGCAACAATGGTTCTTTTTTTAGCTTATCAATAAAACTTTCAACATCAATAGTCTCTCTGTAAGTGGTACTAGATGTTGTAATAAAGATGTCATTGTAATGGTTACTTTTATTCTGGTAAGGAGAATGACGCTTAATTCCTAATTCTGTAGTTTGCTTTTCCTGCTGTTCTTGATTTTCAGTGATTGCTTGTAAGGCTTGTTGTTTAGTATTTTCTAAATCAGATCGCAAGTTCTGCAATGTATTTCTTTCCATAGAACTAAGGTGATGAGAATAACTAGCTAAAATGCTACTTTGTGAAATGTTTTTTTTCCTTATCGCTTGTGCGTGATGTTGTCGCGCACTATTCTGTCTAGTATTCTTCCTTTCCTCATATTTTTTTTGTTTCTTGTGCTCAATATTGGTAGATATAATTTTTGCATATTTTTTATTATATGGACACCATACTCGATCACTTGAATTATTATCATAATATTCTAGTGTACATTTACTGCTTTGATCTGTACCGAAAAATTTAGGCCACTTTTCTGTGAAAAATTCTGAAACCCAATAATCCATATAACCCATATCCCAACCATTTTTCCCATGGATACCATATAGGCCTCCCTGTCCCTTTTCTCCTTCTTGTCCTTGGTTGGTATTTTTCATAATACCACACTCCTGGCTGCTATTTTCTAGATTTTTTACTATTATCTCTCCAGCATATCCCCCTTGACCACCTAAACCATATTCTCCACCATGCCATCCAGGTTGTCCTAATGACCCTTTATAGAGAAAAAAAGCCTGGCGATTTGTCAGCCCACCTCCACGCTCAAAAGAAAAAGTGACCTCATTTCCTTGGCTTGTAACTGTTTTTATAAAAATATTCTCTTCAAAATGCTTGAATAAATATAGCGAAGTGTCACCATCTGCCATCTCGAATACTGTGTCATTATAAGAATTAATATCTGCAATTTCTGTAATAATGTTTTCAATTGTTGCAATATTAGCCCCTGTGCACCACACAGTTTCTACTGTTGATGAATCATTTTTAATGTTCTCAACAAACTTTTTTATTGTATCTTGTCTCTGTGCCGCTCCTGAACCAAAATCAGCAACAGGAGGAAACTTTTTATCAAATTCTGCCTTCGTAATACCCATTCCATTGTTACCATCTCTTCCATTACCACCATCCTGGCCTTTACCGCCCCTTCCGCCATTTGAAATAATAGTAAAATCTTCCGGATTTTCTATTTTCTCTGCTATAATCAAGACATTGCCGCCACTTTCTCCAGGATAACCATCTTTTCCTTGCTTACCATGACCATCTTGTCCAGTACCCGCACTATGAGAATAAATATGATCGTTATCTTTTCCAGATACATCCCAGGTTACTTGATCATGAACTTTTATTGCTTTTGTTAAAATAACTACATTCCTTCCCTGCCAAACTTTACTCTTAAGGTTTGTATCAATATGTATAATATCAGCACCAACAAAACGTACCTCCTCTATATTTGGATTTTCTAAAAGTGTATTTTCTAATAGCTGTAAAATTTCACTAACAACAATGTTCTTTCCTGTCACTTCAACAACCAATCGATCATCTATTCTTCTTTCTTGTATTCTTACTGGTTTTATATAAGCACCTATAACTTCCTTAAATTTGTCTATTAAAAAAAGATCTTCCTCCTTTAAGCCCTCTGTTGCTTCTTGCAAAACTGTAAGATTTTCACCATAAATATCTACTTCAAGCTTCATAATATTATCGATCAACTCATCAAACGATAAATAACCACGATAAAAATCTTCTAATTCTAGTTCAGCAACAATTGATTGAAAACTTTTAGAGAAACTTAAAAAATTAACAAAAGTTTCTAGAAGCACTAACTCTTTTTTAGCAGAATCACTATAGGCAACTATTTGTTCCAAGCACTCTTTTTTAAATCGACTTATGAAAGTTTTTTCATCTTCTTTCCTAACTAATCTATAGTGCTCCATTAAAAGAGTATAATATTCAAGTACATTTAAAGGTTTAGGAATTTGGCTTAAACCTTTTATATCATCTAGTGAATTAAAAATTTCTTGAATAACAGTACGGCTTTTACTTTCAGTCAGTGTTTTTAGAAAATTTGTTGTTTCTTCTAGCCAAAACCTTGCACAATATTTTATATATTTTTTCTCAATATAAGCGTCGTCGATAGTGCTAAGCGATTTATGAAACTTTTCTTCTATATAACTTTTAACTTGCCCTAAATCACTTTTGTATTTTGTGATTTCTTTACTGATAATATCTTTTATTTCCTGTCTGTTATCATTATGTTGCTCCATTAAATATACAGTTTTTTTGAGATTGTCACTAGTTCTCTTATACCGCATACCCAGTGCAGATTGGCCAGCCAATTGATACACTTGACCTAAATAATCAGACTGCTCTGCAGTAACGAAAGCATTTTTATACACCGGTACAGTAATTGCATCTTCTAGCATGTTAATTACTCTTAACAGCTGAATATTTTGAATCTGCTGTCTATTCTTTTCATCAGAACATTGTTGCAAAGGAATATGGTCGATATGACCTAAAACAATACATAACTTTATATACTTTTTCATATTAGAAGCTCTGTATTGTGTTAGCTGACTTTCCTGCTGTGTGTATATTTCATTTACTTCTGCTAAAAATTTTTCAGCATCGTTCTTTAATTCTTTTATCTCATTTGAATAACCATCTTGAGAAACTTCAGTAAGCTTCTCTAAACATTTTTCTAGATATTTCTTTACGCTTTCTAGATTAACCCTATATTTATTAAATAGCTCATCATTACAGTAGCTTGCAAGGTTATAATAGTGGTAGGCTAAGCGTTCACAATACTGTGAATTAATATTTTCTCTTATGTCTTTCCTCAGCTCCCTATACCGTTTACTTAATTCTTCCGCTGTACTTGTTAGCCATTGCTCACTTCCCGTCCAATCTCCCCAAGAATTTAAACATTCAATGGCTTGCTCAATATTTAATAAAGAGCTTACATTTTCTCCACTGTCACTAATCTGTTGATATTTAATATTAAACATGTTAACGTTCATTTGACCTTATCACTAATTTAAACTCGCTTCTCTTAAAAGAGAAGAAAAATAAAATAGTCTGTTTGATAATGAACAAAACGTAAAACTAAATATATTATCTTATACTATATTACACTAACGCAAATACCGAATAATTTGTACCAGTCTTTAACAATCTAGTTTAAATAAACTATCGCGCACATAAACTTGTACGGTCTCGCAAATAGCTAATCCTTTTACTTTTCAAATTTGACGTTTTGTCTCACAGTTCGCTGCCACGTGTTCTACACACCACTACACAACTACGTATCTCGCAGAATTCTGACGCTCAGTCTTCTTTTATTCGCGACTTTCCCACCCTCTTTCTCTTCTTGTCTTGCGCAGTAGCAATGTAAAAAAGAGTCTAGCCGAGTAAGCATGGTAGAAGTGCCCCCAAACCAATTTGAACGGTATTCATACCATTCGATAGGTGGTTCGAAGAGACCCCTTTCCACAGAGTTTTGATCCGTTATCTCCACTACAGGTGTTTATCGTTAATATCTCCCGTTCTGCTCGATAGAAAGTTATGAAAAAAATCATGGATATTCTACCAATTGGTATGCACATTCGAAAATTTTTTCAGAATTTTTGGATGCAAATTCGATTTTTTTTAAATTCGAAAAGATTTTAATCGTCGATTTTTTATCGAAGTTGTCAAGTGACCACGTTTATATTTATACAGTAAAAAGCTCTGATTAGAATTAGTAATCTCTAATTTTTTTAGATTTTTTGAAGGGGTGGAACGTAGTCAAAAAAATCAAAAATGATTAAAAAATTAAGAAAAAGCTTCATATTGCCTTAATTACTTACGTGACCATGTTCATATTTTTACAGGTATAGCACAACATTACGACTATTAATCTGTAATTTTTTCAGATTTTTTGGAAAATGTAAGCCGTGGGAATTCTAATCGACAGGAGTCCGGTACTACTCGTATTTGAAACTACATATAGTGACCATATAGTTAAAGAAGTATGTAAATAAATATATTTAAATTATATCGATTTTAAAAGTATGTGCGACTTTTTTCCGAATAAAAAATTAGGAAATATGAGTGAATAATTTTTTAACGATAAAGCACTTTTCCAAGTGATTTCCACCCCATAATCACCCCTGTAGTGGAGATAACGGATCAAAACTCTGTGGAAAGGGGTTTCTTCGAACCACCTTTCGAATGGTATGAATCCCGTTCAAATTGGTTTGGGGGCACTTTTACCATGCTTATTCGTCTAGACCCTTTCGAGATACGTTACATTATTCTTTCGTTTTTATTAACCGACTTTGAAAAGGAGGAGGTTACTCAATTCGATCAGTTCAATTTTTTTTTTGTTTAAACCACGATGTGGTCATAGATAAAAAAGATAAGATTTTTAATCTTAACCCTCGACTTTAAGCCTTTGTAGCTCACAATAGCGTTAACCGATTTCAATGAAATTTTTACCATGTGTATAATTGGTATAACACTTCGAATTGTGTTATAACAATTTTTATGGCAGATGCAGGTAAAAAAGTTAAAGAAAGACATTTCTATTTACTCGCGATTTCGACCAGTTGTATTTAAAAACAAATTGTTTGTTATACGTCATGTAGAAAACTAATCCCTCTAATTTCTGAAATGATTTAAATCGTATGAACCAATATTAAAAATGTTATTCTGTTTGAAAGAGGTACGAATATTTTTATTTCCCACTGTATACGAGTCATTGAGAGATACGCACTTCCCTTCACGGTCAAGTATATTTTTGGCAAGTTTGTTTAAAATCCCAAAATACCAATGATTTTAACGTTTTCCATCTGCTTCGAACGATCATTCGTTGAAGTTAACTCGCAAAAAATTTATCTGAATAAAAGCTTACTTCTATAGTATAAAAGTGCGATGTTGTCACGTCTCTTATTTTATGTTTTCAAGTTTACTTGCCTTTCTTTGTTTTGATTTTATTTTGTTTAATATCGTCCTTTTTACATCTACAATTTGTTTCTATTTTTTTATTGTTCTTTTCTTTTTTGCTTCTTCATTCATACTATCCTAATCACAGCAAGCGTGGATGTAAAACGTTCCTCAGGCCACGGAAATTACAATGACCAAGGTTAATTTCCCGTTATATGTTTTTGTTTTGCCTACAGCAAGGTTGGGTTGTGAGGGGGGCCCCTTATTAGAATCAGGACGATACCCTCTGACACTCGCGGTAGCCCATCCTGTATCTCCTTACTTAAGTTCCACGAATGCCTAGTCGGCATAAAGAAACCACCGTGCGACAGGAAGACGCATCAAGAAATAAAGTTCAGTTATCATACAGACTCCGTCGGGTATGGTTTTATTTAATACCTTCCTTCTCGCTGTCACAGGGTGTAAATAAAATATAAAACATCCCTCAGGCGACCGAAATTGCAATGACCAAAGTTAATTCGACATTACATATTTACCTGTACCTCTTAGGAGTATACACCGGAAGAGCTAAGTTTGGTTATCCCAATTTCGGTGAGGTTATAATTAAGTCATGGCCAGATACAATTTACATAATGTAATGAGTACCGTAAGCGTATTATCAATTTTCGATGAACTGTCAATTCGGGGAATTGTTTTCGGTGAATTGTCCTAATCGGTAAATTGTCCCTTCGATGAACTGGCATTCGATGAATCATATCTTTCGGTAAATTAGCATTCGGTGAATTGTCTTTCGACGCACGGCATCCGGTGAATTGGATGAATACCCCTAAAATTACATCTTGTCTTTGTGATTCGTCTGGAACCACTCTAAATGTGATCTTTCGCGGTTTCAATTGACCAAAAATTGTATTTTCTTTACTCCGCGCCCAAATCCTCCTAAAACCGTTCGTACTGGATAAATTTTGAATTCTTCTCGAGCAACTATAGACGCTTTAATCGTATTCACTGACGCTCCCATGTCTATCAACGCAATTAATTTGACTGAACCTATATTTATTTATTTATTTATTTCATTACCAAACGGGATTAACCCTTTAATACAAAGTTTGATAGAAATAATATTGAGAACCTTCATGCATATAAGATACAACATGGTACAGCGGCATTCAGTAATATGGCACAAGAACAGCACATTAGGCAAAACATATACAGTAATGCTTCGAAATAAGCAAGTGACTCGGGACCGAACAGTTGCTTATTTCGAAGCAGGTTGCTATTCGGCTTGACTTTGTTCTCGAAACGGGACGATAGAGAACGCGAGAAACGAGTGAGAGATCCGAGGTAGCGGCAAATCATAAAGTGATCGGCCGAGCAGCAATGTTATTTTTTGAACAAGGATAGAATATAGCATACCCTCTCATTCTCGCACTATGCTTTATTTCGAAGCAAATATACCCGACTGAGAAAGCATTATATATATTCTATCCTTCTTTTACTAACCGCTGTCACTGCTCAGTCAAGCGTGAAATTTATTACCCTAAACATCGGCTTCGCGCTTTCAAGGACCTCTCACTCATTTCTCGTACCTCTCACTTTGCGGGCGACTTCAAACAAAGAAGAGGGGATAGCGAGTTGCTTATTTCGAAGCAGAAACCACTTGCTTATTTCGAAGCATTACTGTAGTACAGAAAATAAAGGTACATATAATGTGAGACAGTGAGTAATACACGACGCAACGCAATCTCTATATGAATCTCGCACACAAACTATATCTCTCATTTCATTTAGATTAACCATATTTACTTCATCACCCGCTGGTTTCGAGCTATTGGTATCGCTTGGATTATAATTTGCACATCGTGACGCTGCGTGTCCCGAACGCTTACATAGGTAACAGGTTATTACTCGCTTTTCACTTTTACGATCACGGGAAAGGTGCCCTATCCCGCCGCAGTTGCAACATTTGACTGTGTTACTATATCTAACAGTTGACTTCTCGCTCGCTTTGTTACTTTTCTTGACGCGTTGTCCTATGGGATACAGCATAGATTTACCGGTGTCCGCTCTCCGCGCTCCTGTTGACAAAAAGACTCCCGTCGCGGGCTTAGATTGCCCGGTAGACGGTTGTGAAAACCGGATTTCCTACTGGATCCACATTTCCGTCTCCATCTCACGAACTCGCTGTTCATACTTCTCTCTTTCCTCCTGACGCCTTTGTTTTTGCCTTTCAAGTTCTGCACGAATTTGTTTAAGTTCTTAATTTTTCGCCATGTTGCTAAGCACAGTGCTCACAGAGATTACCCCAACGGCTAAAATTGTCCTTGAGAAAGTTCGTTTTCTCAAACCCCTCGGTGCCAGGCGTGGTCCGATGACTTCGTCTAGTAGCCGTTGGAACGTGGCTGGTGCAGAGTGCAGCCCAAACTGCATTACCGTGAACTGGAAGAGGTCCCGGCCCGAAACGGTGAAGACGGTGAGCGACCAACACTCGGGGTCGAGTGTACCCGCCAATACCCGTTGGCGAGGTCGATGGTCGAGATGAACCTGGCCTCCCGTAGCTTCTACCACATGGCCTGTACCTGCGGCAGCGGGTAAAGCGTCTTTCTCGGTCCGTTTGTTGACTTGCTGAAAGTCAATTGAGAAACGGTAGTTTCCGTTTTCCTTCCGGACCAGGACAACGGGTGAGCTCCACGGGCTCTGAGATGGCTCGATGATCCCGGCGGCCAGCATGCGGTCGACCTCGGCGTCTATGATGGCCTGCATGGCCGGGTTCCGTGGCGTATAGCGGTGCTTCACTGGTTCGACCCCCTTCTTAAGTCAGCCGGTCGAACCGGAGGAGTTCCTCGTACAGTAGGCGTTGTAGTTTCCTTTGCTGCTCGGATGTAAGGCGGGCTGGTCTAGACGACTCCAGTGGCCGTTGGCACATCTCCATTGGTGGAACCCGATTCGGATTGTGGTCCCTAGGCGACCCAAAACGTCGACGCCTAGAAGCATCACGTGGCTCATCGTGAGTACCACGGCATACTGGTGGCGCAGCTGCTGTACATCGATAGTGGCTCCTGGTCCCAGGAGTCGCCTTGATAGCGGCAGTACTCGACTAGGTCGCTCCGGAGGTAGGAGCGTGTAGCCCCGGTGTCTACGGGGGCCTGACTTCGGTATCTTTGAACCTCGAGGTCGACGTAGATCCGTCCGGCTTCTTCTACTGGTCGACTGGAGGCGTCTGCGGTGGGGCTGGTCGGACGGCGCTTCGTGGGTCGATCAGTGCGTCATTTCCCGTCCCGGGCCGGCAGGAGTAGTCACGTTAGGTAAGGCAGGTACTCCTGGCGGAAGATATCCAAGATCTCCTCTCAGGAGGTCCAGTCGTCACGATGGTTGTGGTACCACGTCAGGGCTCTTCCCTGCAATAGCCCGGGGATGCTCCACAGGTCCTCCAAGCGGTTGAAGAAGTCATCTGCACCCTTGCCGCCGTCGTAGTAGATTCCGCTTTTGCGGAGTAGGTCCAGGAACGCCAGGTCCGCTAGCGGGGCCTGGGCTGGTCTGGCCCCAGGGCCTTTGGTGGTGGGTAGCTGGTGCGAAGATGACCTACGATCCTGGCTCGCAGCTCGTCGATGGTCCCAGTGGGGTCGAGGCTTCGCTCGGTTGCAAAGCTGATTAGTTCGGCCTTTTTCAGATTGTACACCCACCCGAATTTGTGCATGCGCTATTCCCTAAATCGCAGGTCCCTGTTCGGGTGCCAATGTAAGCGGAGCGGATGCGAAATCAAAGCGCGCTCCGGATGTCGCCGCTTATAATTTATCGTTGGGGTAGTAGGAGATCGGGAAAAGGAGTTCGGGCGGTTGCAGATTCGCACTCCCTCCTTCCCTGGCTAGAGACCGGTTAGTCCGAGGACACGTTGCAGATTCGCACTCGTGTCTTATCGGCGGTCGGACACCCCCGTCTCGTGGCCGAGCCACGGCGTAGAGTCGATGCATAGACAGAGTATGCAGATTCTCACTCCCGCTCGTTACGCTCTCTGCCGGAGGAGAGTAGTTGGGATACAAAAATATACAAGAGAGCGTGGGCACGATGCCTATCAGTAGATCGTTCAGAGTCGCCATCGGAATCGCTATCGGAACGCTTTGCCTTCTGCATGTACGAGTGGGGGTTCGCGACTGACTAACTACGTTACAACTTTTCAAATTTGACGCTTTGTCTCGCAACTCGCTGCCTCGTGTTCTACACACCTATTTACGTATCTCGCAGAATTCTGTCGCTCAGTCTCCCTTTATTCGCGACTTTCCCGTCCTCTCTCTCTCTTTTCTTGTCTTGCGCAGTGGCAGTAGAAATTTCCAGACTTGTACATTACTTTACTCTTTCATTTTTATATATTATAATATTATCCCTAATAAACATATGTAACTCCTACCTATTCTATTGTCTACTTACTGCTGGTTCCACAGATGGCTGCTCTATATTAGTGCTACATTCTTTTTGAAAAAAAAGATTCCAAAAAATCCATCGTTGTGTTATGGTTACTTTCTGATTTTTCAATTCTCTTTTCATTATTTGAGCCTTTCGTTTTTATTTTTTGTTCTCTGGATTTACTCAAGCTATCATAATTAACAACAGCTTCTTCTCCTTCCAGAAATCTAGCATTTATCAAATGTTCTTTACAGAGTATTAACTCATAACTACCCTTATTATCCTTACGTGCAGTTCTTCCCTTAATCTGTATTTCCTCTTTTATATCAAGTGAAAAGAATGTCTGTATAACATGCACTCCGCCACTCTTTTCTACAGCAACACTAGACTTGAAATCAACACCACGACCCATACCTCTTGTTGCTAGTGTTACTGTTTTTGTAATGCCTGCCTCATCAATGTACTTCTCTTTGGCCAGCCCTTTCGTATTTTCTGTTAATGTATGTAAACGATCAAATTTACCGAGGAATTTTTTTTTAAATTTATCTATTTCAACATCTGTATCAAAAAATATTAATACTGATCGTCCTGAGCTAATATTGGAAATTGTATGATTGAAAATTTTATTAAGCCATTTTTCTTCTGAATCTTGAGATATAAAATTTCGACTCGAATCAAAGTTTAAATGGGAGTCACCAAAAAAAGATGGCATTATAGACTTCTTACTGATGTTATAAGATTCCTCTACCGCTTTTTTCTCATAAGCATCTAACGCAGTTAAGGTACCACTTACTCCTAAGATAAGAGGATATTCCTTAGGCAATTTTGCATAAGACACTTTGCCACAGCTTATATTCAAATAACCGTAATTTTTACTATCAAAGTCTTTTTTCTTTAACCTAAAATAATTAAATATGTTATAGTAACCAGAGTAAGTGTAAATGGAATAAATTCCATTGTCTTTTCTGTAGCTTATGATTCCATCATCATTAATTTTATACTTATTAATGTACCAATCTTTATCACTTCCATTTGCAACATCTATTGCACAATTGACCATTTTTTCGAGATGCTCTTCGTAGAGGGATTTATTTTTATATTCTTTTTTAATAACCACATTATCTTCGTTTTCTCCCAAAAGATAGTATGTTTTAGGTTTAAACAGAAATTTATTAAATTCTTTAAAATGTTGGTTTCTTTCTCCTATCTTTTTATTAATAAATTCTCCCAACTCTATCAAAATAGTACTTTTTTCATAACTTTTGCTGGCCATTTCCCATATTTTTTCCTGAATACTATCTAGTCCTGGAATATGTATAGTGTTACATGCACCATAAGTACTCCCATAGAATTGATCAGAAAAGAAAACGTCTACTTCGTCTATTAATAAAATACTGTTATTGATATCCCCTTGTTTTATCTGTCCAGTTTGTTCCGAGCTGTGATTTAAAATACAACCTTCAACTAATTCTCTTAAACCTTGTTTCTTGCCATTTACCTCAGGCATTATCACTTCATTTGCCATCTCCTCAAATGTACCATAAGTTATCTTATCACGAATACCAAAATTCTTAAAAAAGCTGTCAAAATCTTGTTGATCTCGAGTTGCTAAGTATTCACTGTAACAAACAGTCCTGACCTTATGACCCGTCAATGCTAATAGTGACGATAGTAACCCTAGTACAAGCGATTTCCCTTGCCCTGTTAAGACTTGAGCAAGATGCTTATCAACACCTTTAGAGTCTTTATCAACACTTAACAAACGCAAAATGCTTAATATTTGAATGCAATGCGGCTTTAAGCTTTTTCCTGTACTTGCAATATCTATTGATTCTTGTATGGACCACACAGCAGCTAGCCCAGCAAGAAGTTCTGGTAGAGTTTCTCTCTTGAATTTTGAGTTCCATTCATTAATTTTAATTTGTTTTGACTGCTTCTTGACTTCTTCAGTAATAAATTTAATTTTTTTTTCAAAGCTCTTATTTACAGTTTCGTCTATATAAAACTTAAATTTTTCTAAGTATTTGTTATAACAGGTTTTTAGTATCTCCTCTGTGCTATTATCGTTGTCTTTTCTGTATAGAATTAAAGCTTTTTCTATATCAATCTCATCTTGTTTTCTTAAATACCAAAAAGATTCCCCTATAATACCAATTCGTTTTTTAAAATCCTCATAAGAGCTGCTATTCTCTACCGCAGAAGTAAACGGCTTTGTACTTTCTTGTTCGAATGTATAGAAAGACCTGTAATTAGGTTGTTCCTTGAGATAAAGAAAAGATTTCTTAATTGCTGATAGTAACTCACTTGCCGCACTTAAATTATCGTCATCAGACCATTTCTTTTGTCTAAGTAAATCACTTACTCTATTTAATAGATTTTGAGTGATTTCAATAATGTAATGATTAGGGATCTTTTGACAATTTTTATTAATGAAATTTTCAGGATTTAAAACTTTATATGAATCTTTATCTGCATTGACTAACTCTACTTCAGTAAAGCCATTAATGTCATCTTTTTTAATAAACCAACTAAACTCTATATCATTTAAATCTTCTATAAATTCATTAAACGATCTAAAGTACTTAATGAATCCTTGTGATTTTGCTTTTTTATCAAGTGCAGTACTTGCAATATCAAGTAGTGTTTGACATATTTTTTCCATGTTTTCCTTGAACTTCCCATAAGGAAATTTATCAGGAATTTTTTCTAAAATAGATTGTCTATTCTTCCAATATTCATTATACACATCTACTAAGTCTCTAAAATTATCAGACTGCTCACCTGAAAATGCCTGTTTAATAGATTCTATTTGTTTTGTTAAAATAGTTTCTGAAACCCCCTTTGAGAGATAAGGACTTGTTTGTGCTATAAATCTTATAACATTGTGTGTTGCTATTCGAAATGACTCATAGTGATCACTTTCTGCGTTTTTAACAAAATTCGTATAGCCTTGTATGAGAGGTTCAAATGACTTTAATTCTTCTTTGGAAAGTAAATTAGCAATTGCGTTGTCAAGAATATATACCCATACTAAACGGTCCTGAGATACGAATAGCGGCGCATTACTGCTATTAAATAAGCTCTTAGTACATTGCCATAATGTTTTGTCATCAAAATTTTGTAATAACTTAAATTTGTATTCAAAATTTTTCTCGCTAGAATAATAACCAGGCTTAAAATGTTTCATTAGCTTAAAGATGAAGCGATATTGCTGCTCAAGAGAGTGGTTTAGAGAGGAAGTTGATGGCCAATTTATAGTTTTCATCAAGTCCCATTTCCCCTGTTCATTTTTTTTAAGCAAATCATTAACAGAAATATCTGTTTTACCACTAATCTCTAAAATTAACTCTTGAAAGCTTTTACAAAGATAAAAATAAATAGGATGACTTAAAGGCGCAAAATCCTTCAGCGAATTGTACATTCTTCTTTCATTTACCCTTCTAAATAAAGAATCCTGCAAATTATCTAAAAATTCTGAGAAAAGTTGCTCATCCATTGCATTAGCAAGGTCAGAAAATAAATTTATATCTTTGTTACTTATATGAAGTGCTTGTTGTTCAGTCAGTGCATCTATATTGGAAATTATTAAATAGGCTAGTTGGGAACCATAGGAAGAATATTTATCACGTAAGGACTTCCTGTGACACTCTATTAACTCGTTACAAATTTCTTGTAATTCTCCTAATAAATTCTTTATGCTGGGCTTAGCAAAATCATCGAATCTAGGAAAATTCTTGTTTCTCCTGTGCAAAGCTGTTTCTATATTTAACAAGCCTTGAGTAACATCTTTAAATTCAGTTGAGATGTAGTTATTGTTAGCTATATTAATTAATATTGAAGTATCTAAATCTTTTAGTTTCTTATATTTTCCTAGTATGATAGAAAATTGTAAAAGATCTTCTGCACATTCAAGATTATCTGCAGTTTTATTGCTTCTATCTAGCAAGAATTTCTTAAAATTAGAATAAATTTCATTTCTTTTATTTAATAATTCATCTTTCAGAATTTCAGTTATTACAAGCTTTTCAGAAAGTTTTCTCTTAACATCGATGAAAGGTTTAGTAAAATCTAACCTTTCTTGGTTGTGAACTCTTATTCTCGCAACAAAATTATCTTGGTTAGAAGTTAATAAACTTCCTGAACCATGTATTTTGATATGTATACTACCACAAGAAAGTTTACCTGAGTGTACTAAGTTACCATCTTCTAACTTTTCCTTTATGTATTGTTTTTTATCTTGGTTAAATATCTTTCTTATTCCTTCTTTGTTTTGATCAAGATCTCTTTGCCGAATATTATCAACTTCTATATGCTGACTACGTTTCCAGATATGCTGCTTAAAATGTGACACAGTAGGAATAGACTCCAGATCAGAATCACTTTCGCAAGATATAGAAGATCTCTCAACCGTACTGATATTATTACTGGCTTCATAGTACTCCTCATCAGAGGAATGAATCGAAGAAGACACCATATTCTGTCTTACCTGCTGACTATTAAAACTTCCTACATGCAATAATATCCCCCCTATAAGGAATCAATATTCTTAATTTAAGATGTTTTGTTTTTTGAAAAGTTGCAAGAGAAAAAATTTTTATATATCGGTAAATAAAGTCTTCAAGACACAATGTTTTCCCTAAAATTTGTTGATTTAGTTATGGTGGTTGAAATAGTAAACCAATTAAGTTGCTTCGTTCGGCGCTCTCTTTTAATCAATTGCTGTTTTTTCCTTGTAAAAATTTAGCTTACTTTCTATATCTAAATAGTTAACACGATTCGGCCTTCTGTAGACTAGCAATTTTCTAGGAATTATCCTACTGAATTCTATGATACTATTTTTTGTAACATTGTTATACACGTCGTGGTAATGAAGCTATTTTATTTAACTTCGCAATCTGTGCAGATTAAAATGACAAGCAAACTTGTATTTGGCATATTATTGTTTAATTTTTTGCACTATGTGTACCGTATGTCTTTATAAAATTTCTAGGTTTTTACCTATCCAAGCTGAAATGCGTTTAAAAAGCTCTTGAGATATCACCCAACGACAAATTTTTAAATAGAGAGTGAATAATTAGCTGTTGCGGATTTGCTTTGTCTTTCTTTTCTGCAGACCGTACTTACTACTTACAATTAGATAACGAGTTTTCGCTCGTTTTTGCGCATATGACTGTGTTTCAGTTATACATATACTTATAGTCTAGGCTAATGCGCATGTACTCAACGGACCGGTCGGACACCCGAGAATATACCCTGTGGACAGAAAATTTTACAAATTTTCATTCTTGATTCATCTTCCCTTCATTACACGAAAATTATTTTCTGTTAACATTCATTTTAAACTCACCAAACTAGCGTATAATGATAAGGAGAGTAAATGAAAATAGTCCGTATATTAAAGAAAAGAGAAAGTAAAGCTGAATATATTATTTTATCTATACTAAACTATATTACACTAACACAAATACCGATTAATCTGTTTGTTCCAGTCTTTAACAATATGATTGTTTAAACTATTGCGAAACATGAATTTGTACGTTTTCGCAAGTCTTTAATACCGTTACTATTTAAATTCAACACTTTGTCTCGCAGCTCGCTGCCTCGTGTTCTACACACCTACGTATCTTGCAGAACTCTGGGGCTGCGTTCGCTTTGCGTTACGCGCTGAATTCGTAAGCACAAGTTATGACGTTATCTCTTTGACGCTATAAGCGCTCACGGATAACTTGTGCTCACGAATGCTTATTCCATCCAGGTAGGGCGGCAAAAGCGTAGGCGCTATCAAACGCTTTCTTTCCAAAGCAAAAGCTGTAAGGAAATTTATAACCATAAAGATGGCGTCAAATACAGTTTCAGTGAAGTTACAACATTCAGAAACAATAACATAATAAGCAATAATAAATAAAATAGAATCTAGAAATTATACAAACACAGAGAAAGCTATATGTACCAAACAGTTTTCTCAAATATGTTTGTATAATTTAATAAAATTTATTTTCCTTAATGTAATTAATTTACTATAAAGAAAATACTACTATACATACCTAAAATGCTCTTTAAATTGTTTATTATTGTAATTTGGAATAATTTCTTCTACAAAATTTTTTAATCGAGTTATTGTTTTCGGTTTAGGGCTAGCCAGAAATATACACATTTCTTCCAACTTTTCTAATGAAAAATTTCGATATTTTTCATCTTCAATCAAATCCAATAAAATTAATGCTTGCGCAAATATTTCACAGATTAATTTATTCTTTTCTTCCATTTTCGCTTACAACACCTAAAGTGGACGACTGTAATCATTTTCATGTGAGCGCTCACAAACTAACCGAACGGATGAAAACAGCGCTCATAAGCTGGTTCAGACACCGCTAGTAGTTTAGTCGAGTAGCGAGTAGTTTAGTGTATGGACACTACAGTTTAGTCGAGTAGTTTAGTAAAATGGTTTAGTCGAGTAGATCCCTTTCATTGGATTTTTCTAGTCGAGTAGGCTTCCCCCACCACTAACTAGGCTTCCGAACAGACCTGTTCGGACCCATTTCTTTAGTCAAGCGATGTGCCTTGTACTCTCAATTTCCAAAGCTCAACTGAACTAGTCCGTACACTTTTCTATGCGCTAAACGGTTTAGTAGTAAGTAGTTACTCCCCACTCGACTAAATTACTAGCCGTGTCTGAACCAGCCTTTAAAGTCTTAAGAAGTTCTTGACAGAGCAAGAGGATCAAGGAAAGTAGGATGGGCCCAATCCTTAGAGAAGCAACGCTGACAAATAGCGCCTACCCCCCTGTAAATAATGCATCACCCAATGTATATATATAGTCCCCCCCTACTACCCCCGTAGCGTTAAGTTTAACTATAAGAAAAACTGAGTGACCTGAGCGACTGGTTTTTAAGCCCAACGTTGCTCTTTTTTTTACCAAATGCTGCAATAACAGTGTACGGACAACAACTGTCTAAGTCCGAGAAAAGACGCGAGATGAACGTTGGAAACGAAGCGATTTGTGATAGCGCGGAAGTGAGTACAATCGAAGCGCCAAACATCCGAGTAGTTCCTACTGTTAGGTTATTTTTTATATAATATTTTTATACCGAATATGTTAAGACTTGTATTCTTTTTAAATAAAAATATTGTTTGGAGGATGAAGTTCCGAATACGACCGGTCGCTGATTAAGATGAAATTTTGAGGGGGAGGGGGGAGGGAGGAGGAGACCCCAAATATAAAGTGGTATCTTCGGCTTTCTATTAGTTTCCGAGATATTAATTAAAAACTTTCGTACAATACATAGAATTTTTCCTATACAGACGTAACTAACACAACTGTCTTCGTTGTAGTAAGCTGACATCGTCAAGTGTCGAACAACCGTTGACACAGCGGGGGTTCCAACCTGACTATCTATAGGGTGTCCTATTCAAAACTTTGGAGATACGACGACTGTTGTAGCGTTGCCGGTCGCTTTCCGGGGGCCGGAAATTTATCTAGCCTAACCTAACCTACGTATAAATCAAATGTGTTTAATTCCTTGAGAATTAGTAATAAAATACAAAACATAACGTAATGTAACTAAAAAAACGGATTTTACATGGAATACCCTATAGAAACGGAAGCCGATATTGCAATGGTGTGAACGGCTGTTCGACACTTGACGATGACGGTTGCTACAGCGAAGACGGTAGTGTTAGTTGCGTCTGTATAGCAAAAATTCTATGTATTGTACAAAAGTTTTTAATTAATATCTCGGAAACTAATAGGAAGCCGAAGATACCACTTTATATTTGGGGTCCCCTCCTCCCTCCTCCCTCCCCCTCAAAATTTCATCTTGATCGGCGACCGGTCGTATTCGGAACTTCATCCTAATTCGGACCATATTTACTTGAAACAACTTATTATGTATCATTATCATTTCTATTAAATTAGAAAAAAGTTTTATCTCAAGTATCTGTTCAATCAGCTACAGTATCACAATAACTAGTTTTTATTAGATTATATAGATTATATAGATTATATTGATTATATTGACTATAGATTTTATTGGTAGTCTCATTAATAAAATGAAACTATCATTTTATGATGAAACGCAAATATTTATTTAAAAAAAAGTACAAAATAGAATTGGACTTTGCGGATATCGAGGATATCGATGATATCGAGGACATTGATCATAATTTGTATATATATCCACGAATATCGAGACGATATATTCGAGACGGGAGTGATTCGTTTGATTGTTTTGTCTGCCTTTTCTGATGACACCCCTGCGGAATCCACAGACTGAAGAAGAAATAAGGCAATACTGATACTGTTTAGTCGACTGATTGATGCACGAATTAACATTGAATTATTCGATCGACACAGGTACAATGAAATCCAGATCAGGACTCGACAGATAGTAGAAAGAACGTTCGGTGTTTGGAAGCGCCGTTTTCCATGTCTTTTCCATGACATTCTTGTAGAAGAAGATGAAATTGCAAACCAAAATGAAGATGGAGAAGAATTATTAGGAAACGTGGAAAATGTTAATGGCATTGATGGATTTGCTACACGTGAAGCACTCATTGCCCGTATGTTTCATTGAGTAATTGTGTCAAACGAAATATAATAAAGGGTTTTTGTTGCCGCAAGGCTTTTTCCCCTTATTGTGTCTATCGAACCAATAAATAATCATTATTCTTTCGGCTCAAATTGGTTTGATTTATTGATTAAAATACCCTCATCCTCAGTCATATCACAACCTATACCTCGAAATTTAATTTTGTGTTATTTTGTGTTCGTATTTCAGAATGAAACTTTAAATATAAGAGATTTTTATAACGTATGTGGTAACATTAATAATAAAATTGTTACTTTTCTTAATAAATTTGGCTTTTTTTATTAATAAATTTGGCTCTGTCTATCGTTCGCTCAATTATTTGAATTCAATTCAAAAACCGCGTCACTAAGTTACAAATAATGCTACATTTTCAAGAATCATTTTGATTGGTTGTTATAGTAGAGAATCGACGGAAATAGCCGAACGTCAAATAAAAGCATAAGGGGGTAGACACGACACGTGACCTCTCCGATTCGGGACGTCGGTATTACAGCAGTTTTTTGTTGAACCTGGTGGAGCCACTTGCGTGGTCTGTTACGAATTTGAAAGGTTCAATTCTCAGCTAGTGTGCGCGCAACACGATCTAGGAAGGCAACAGCGCCTCAAGTATTTTTACAAACACATTCAAACGCTCATCTCACCAGAGGCATCGCGACGGTCCACCTAAGGGTGCGTTTATGTTGGAGCGTCGATAAACAATAAAAGCGTCGATCATAGCTGCGAAAAAATATCTCTGGTTTGTTTATAGTAGAGCTCTGATAATGAGACAACTTCACATTGCTATGATCGACGCTCTTATCGTTTATCGACACTCCAACATAAACGTACCCTAAAGAACGAAAGCGAAACATTGGCGCGTGGTTAGAGTGAGATGTACGGTGATCATGCTATCCTTCTTTCAACCTAAATGATAGAATTGTCACAGCCGACTCTAGTACTAGCCATGCTGAACAACGTGGCAACACCGCCCACATGACAATCGGGAGTCCTATTTTCAAAAACAGAGTCCTGTGCTCGGAATTGTAATTAACGTCTCTTTTAATTAAAGGCTGTAGTAATATTCACTATTTTGTGTTAATTATGTATAAACAGTACATAAACGTTGCAACTATGGCAAGTAGAAGTGATGTGGTAGTATAAAATTGTTATAAATGTGATATATATTTTGTGTACTCTCGAAGTAGTTTGGTGTTGTGAAGCATGATATTTAAAATATTTACAGTGATTTCAAGAAAATTTAGGTATGAAGCAAAATGAAACCATCTTTGGATCAAATTGAAACATTTAAGAATTGATAAACGTGTATATAAGTTAATAAAAACCTTGAAACAAGCGAAATTATTGGAACGAAACCAAAGAGGTTATGTGAAGTCCAGAGAGTAGTCGGGAGTCTGACGACGTTGATTGGCTGAGAGTCTGGGAGTCCGGGAGGCAGATAGATAGGGTAGGTGTTGATATATTCAGACCGGACTCCCGCGGTGTTGCCATTTTTACTTCAGCACGGCTAGTACTAGAGTCGGCTGTGGAATTGTCCCGCTCCGGTAAATTTTGACTGACTGAACGCGTGGATTTTATATAGCGCACCGTAGTACGCCTCGCTGCTAAAAAATATACATACCTGCACGTATCCGCAAAGGGTATATTCCTAGCAAACGGACTGTTCACCGATTTTGACGTGTTATATATTGTTGAATTCGTCTTGTTGAGTACATTACTAATTTCTATGTCATTGTTTGCGAAAATTCGTTTTTTTGTGTAAAATTTGCTGTAAACTTTCAAGAAAAAAGTATGGTTAAGTATGTTTTTTATACATTTATGAACAGAAACAAATGACAGCATTCTTTTTAGACTGCTTTAAGTCTAAAAAGACAATAGGTTAGGTTGGGTTAGGGCACATCCAATCCCGGCCGGCGTCAGCCGGCCGGCAATATTTCAGAATCAGTAGTAATATCTTTCGATTCTGTAGAAAATGAAAACATATCAAACTTGGATGATTGAATCTATCCATATCATGTAAGTATGAATGTACCGACAGTCATTTGTTTCTGTTCATAAATGCATCAGAAACATACTTAACCTTCCTTTTTTTTCGAAACTTCACATCAAATTTAAAAAAAAAAGAAATTTCCACAAAAAAGACAAACACCTCAATAATATGCTCAGAAAGACGAATTTAACGATATATAACAGATAAAAATCGGTGAACCGTCCGTTTGCTAGGAATGTTCCCGGACTTATTAGACTATGAATTCATAAGAACTTAAGACTTTCTTAAGAATCGACTATGAATCTACAGCGATAAGCATTTACTTTCCTAAGCAAATGCTTAAGCTGATGCTTAAGGCGTTGCTTATTCGGCGACTGTGAATCTGACGGATACCTTAAGCTTATGCTTAAGACCAGCATAGAAATAAGTTGCGACTGTGAATACCGCCCTCTGACGCTCAGTCCTTCTCTATTCGTGACTATCCAGTCCTTTTTCTCTCTCTCGTTTCTTGTCTTGCGCAGTGGGAATAGAAATTTCCAACGTTGTACGTTACTCACGCCCGTATTCTATCGCCGTTGCGTATCCGTTTGAAGAGGCACACCTTGCATCGGTGAGTATCACAGCGTGCTACGTGCTACGACTCGGTCAATTTTTCTTCGTTTCTTGAAACGGTTCGGCAATAGGACTGGGCGACTACAGGCGAAGAGTTTCGGTTTGCTGCCTGCTGTTCATTTGATACGGAGCCATCCGAAAAAGGGTATAGTCGGGTAAGGTAGGCAAAATGGCCCTTGAATCAAATTAAATTCAGAATGCGTCATTCGATAGCATATTAAAAGAAAATAGTGTACACCAATTTTCAACCCTTTATCTTAACCAGGAGGGCAGTGAGGGGGGCAAAAGAAACGCCAAATCGTGCCCCATTTCTCCTATTTAATAACATCCGAAAATTCTGGAAAAATTCTCATACACTACAAACACCGTAGCGCATATTAGGGAATTTTTTCAGATTTTTTCATTGCAAATCCTAGTTGTAAAAAATGAAAAACCGAACAAACAATCTGAAGAAACGCGATTTGTTATTGAAAATGTAAGAATACTACTTTTATATTACTGTGGTAATAACATATTAGTATAACTATTACTCTTCAGATTTTTTCAGATTTTTTGTTGTGGTGCAACGTAGTTAAAACAATCAAAAACCAATTATTTCGCATGAAAAAGTAACTTCTACTTCGAATTTTTATTTAAGTTAATTCTATTTCGGTAACCTGTATACCAATTGTGTGAATGTGAATCCATTTAAAAGTACTTAATACATATTCTAAAAGAACAGGAAATAAAAATTACTATGTTGCACCACAACAAAAAATCTGAAAAAATTCAAGAGTAATAGTTATACTAATATGTTATTACCACTGTAATATAAAAGTAGTGTTCTTACATTTTCAATAACAAATCGCATTTCTTCAGATTGTTTGTTCGGTTTTTCATTTTTTACAACTAGGATTTGCAATGAAAAAATCTGAAAAAATTCCCTAATATGTGCTACCGTGTTTGTAGTGTATGAGAATTTTTCCAGAATTTTCGGATGTTATTAAATAGGAGAAATGGGGCACGATTTGGCGTTTCTTTTGCCCCCCTCACTGCCCTCCTGGTTAAGATAAAGGGTTGCAAATTGGTGTACACTATTTTCTTTTAATATGCTATCGAATGACGCATTCTGAATTTAATTTGATTCAAGGGCCATTTTGCCTACCGTACCCGACTATACCCTTTGTCGGTTCTTTGCCGTTGCATCGAAGGAAAGGTTCATGCGTTTGCACTTGACATAGTGTTTCGTGCTGTCACTTGGATTTCAATTTCAATAAATTAACATTTCAATTTATTTTAAATCTTACGGTATTATTGGACTCATTTCAAAATTGATGAAATTATTTATGAATTTAATCTAATTTAATTTAGACAAATTTTATCGTCTAAATATATTTAAACATATCAATTATTTTCTGTGCTACGCTGTACGTAAAAGACTAATGTTAATAATCACCTCTGTGATTATTAAAAAAGGACAATGTTAATTTTCCAGAGATTTTTCCGTTGCCGAGTATTGAAAATTTGCCTGTTGGTTGAGACACTTGAGGCACGGGATAATATGATCTGGGATCGGATATATCAGTGAGGTAATACTAATGCAACGACTGAACTTTGTTATTTTTCATTTTTCTCTTTTAAAACTTTTACCAAGATATTTGTGACGTTTTTCTAATTAAAATGCTAATGCAACGACTGAACTTTGTTATTTTTCATTTTTCTCTTATAAAACTTTTACCAAGATATTTGTGACGTTTTTCTAATTAAAATGCTAATGCAACGACTGAACTTTGTTATTTTTCATTTCTCTCTTATAAAACTTTTACCAAGATATTTGTGACGTTTTTCTAATTAAAATGCTACCAAATACGATATGATTTCTGTATTGGTTAAAATTCGTCGTAGACGGTCAATTTGGAATTTTTCTGATTGGGTGTCTTTTACAAACGCGAGGGTACCTCCTAGTCCGCGTGGAGATACCGAACTTGTATGATACGCAGATACAGTGTGATTCTCTCGCTACGCAAGACAAAGGCCGTGCCGCACAATCGAACCCTGCTGTTTTTGCGGGTAAAGAGACCCAGGGGCCATATCGCCGGACCCAAAACTACTCTGTGTCTGTTTATGGCTGAGACGAAGACAAGAAACGAAACAACAGGGGTTCCATTGTACGGCATGGCTTTTGTCTTGCGTAGCGAGAGAATCACCCTGTAGTACCAGTCCAATGAAAGCAACAAGGGTAATAAATGATGACCTCTTCGAGTAATAAATGGATTAAGTGAACTCAAACTCCTGGTATAATAACATAGATTTCCAAAATTCCTCCTTTAACTTGCAGATCTAATAAAAGTTCTACAGTACTAAGCGATGGAATCCTACAATAAAGAAACAGCACACAGCAAACTGAAACTCCTCGCTTGTAGTGACCCAATCCTATTGCCGAACCGTTTCTTTCAAGAAACCAAGAAAAATGGTCCGAGCCGTAGCACGCTGTGATGCGTTGCGATGCAATGCGTGCCTCTTCAAAAGGATACGCAACGGTGATACGATACGAGCGTTTGACACAAGTGGATACCCGGCTTTGGCTGGATGTATGCAATGTTTGGGTCCCAATTTCTCTTGCACTTATCCAGCTTTTACTGTATTATTTTTCCACATAATAATTATTGCAACTATTAACAATACATGAGAGATGGGCCGCGGAAGCTCGTCCGAATCTGCCCGACTGTACCCAACCGAACCCGAAATAGTCGGGCTACCTGACTGCACGCATGTATCGGATGCCCGCCCGATTGCTGCCGAGCCCGCCCGAGCCCATAATATCGGATACCATGCAAGTTAGTTACCTCCACGTGGACTAGAAGGTACCCTCACGTTTGCAAGAGACACCCAATTAGAAAAATTCCAAATTGACCGCCTACGACGAATTTTAACCAATACAGGAAGTTTCTACACGGAAACCCCCACCACGATTATGAAGTAACATATTTCTCATGAATACGAAATAATATTAGTATCGTTTCGACTACAGGAAGAGATTTATCATGAATTTTACTAAGGCGGAAACTCTGACGTTGATTAAAGTTTATCGTTCGAAAAGTGTATTGTGGGATCCCAAAAACCCTCAATATTATAATAAGATAAAGAAAGAAGATGCGTGGGAGGAAATAAGTGAGAAACTTAAAAAACCGAAAGTACAATGCAAAAGAAAAATGGAATACCTCCTCGCAGCTTTGAGGAGGGAGAAAATAAAATTGAAAAGAAGTGTTGACACCGGAAAGGGTAAGTACTTTTTTTTTCATACATTCATGAATTGAGAATTGGAAATATTTAGTACTTTAACTTTCTATCGTTCTTTTGTTTGTAGGAACAGATGAAATGTATCAAAGTCAATGGTTTGCCTTCGAGAGTTTACAATTCCTATGGGATAGGAATAAATCAAGGAGGACATCAAGTACAGTACGCAAACCTTCAATCATTTTTTAATTTTTTCCACGATTCATAAAAGCATACTAAGCATACTTCATTAGCAACAAATTAGAAATAATATTTGTTTTCAGATGGAAGATGAAATACAAAATACAACTCTAGAAGCGGCACAAGATGAGGTGATAGAAGAGACAGAGATGGGAGAAGATACCGAGGTGGTAAAGGTAGAACAGGGCCCGAGTACGAATACCCCATGCCTCCCAACGAAACCAGTTACCGCGCAATGGCGGCATACCAACCAAGATGAACGCCTGGAAAAGGCATTCCAGATTCTCATGGCCGCGTGTGATCCATCAGCTGATGAGTGTCAGCATTTTGGAAATTTTGTTGCAGCGAAATTAAGGGAACTGAACGTTTCCGAAAGGGTGCATATTCAAGTACAGATGGTGCAGTTATTTGCGCAAATTAATAAGTTAAAATGTTCATGTAATAAAACCAATATATAATGTATAAGGTATACAGGGTGTTCCGTAACTTCTGTAACTCCCGGAAATGCGGGGTTGCTGGGGTGATTCTGAACAACATTTTCCTTTACCAAAATGTCGTTTGAAGTTTCGTTTTTGAGTTATTAACGAAAAACACTGACCAATCAGAGCGCGCCTTTAGCTCGGGCCGAACCACGAGAGCGTTGGCTTTCAGCCGCGCTCGGTCGTGGTCGTGAACAAACGCATTGGTACAGCGCGGGTATCAAGGGAAGCGTGCGATAAATGTTACATCGTCTTAAATTAAGAACAATGTGGAATTATTCGTTATTCATAAATAATAAATGCGTTTGTGCCAATGTGTTTGTTCACGACCACGACCGAACGCAGCTGAAAGCCAGCGCTCTCGTGGTCCGGCCCGCGCTCTAATTGGCCAGTGTTTTTCATTTTGGTAAAGGAAAATGTTGTTCAGGATTACCCCAGCAACCCCCCGTTTCCGGGAGTTACGGGACCCCCTGTATATATGTAATATTAAACAACGTTCAATTTCATTCCTTTTCTTTCCCTCTGTGACCTAACACCTTATTTACGGATCCAGGCGTTGATTATTTACACCCAATACGGGAATTGAAAACATAGAAATGTGTTCTACATTCTTGTCGCAATCGTTTAGTGAAGGGGACCGGGGAGCGCTAGGTGGCGGCGAGAGGAACCGTGCTCTCGCAAGCGCTCGCCCGGCATGCGGCTCGAATATATACAAGTTTCGAACCGCGGTATGATAGGTGTCTGGGGCAGGGGTCGTCTGTTGTCAGCCCCACTGACGAGTCTAACAGACGATCCCGAGACGAAACACCGTTTGTTTTCTCGACTGCTACATTCTTGTATAATATTTTTGGTAGAACTTTAGAATTTGGGTATCGGATTTGCAATAAGGGTAATAAATTATGACCTCTTCGAGTAATAGATTAATTAAGCCAACGGCAAACCCCTAGTATAATAACATATTTTTTCTGTATTTTATTTCCCTAAGTCATGAACCGATTTCCAACTTTCCTCTTTAAACTTGCAGATGTAATAAAAGTTATATAGTACTAAGCGATGGACTCCTACAATTATTAAGAAACCGCAGGCAGCAAACCAAAACTCGTCACTTGTAGTGGCTCAGTCCTATTGCCGAACCGTTTCTTTCAAGAAACGAAGAAAAATTGACCGAGCCGTAGCACGCTGTGATACGCAGTGCCTCTTCAAAAGGATACGCAATAGTAATGCGATACGGGCGTTTGATACAAGTGGATACTCGGCTTTAAGCATTTCGCACTGCACCAAAGCGGACTGTTGCAAGTCTCTCATTGGTGGAGGTGTGATAAAAATGGGACTGGTAAGACAGTTGTGACTGTCATATCGAATATGTGCTCTGTATGTAAGTAAAACGCAGATCTAATTTAATTTAATTTATATTTTTCCCGGTTCAGAAAAATAGGATGCATTTTTGCATCCGGGTGGCGTTCTTTATGGACTTTACCGTCCCTTTTTGCCCAACGAACTCTGTCGGCCACGCGCTTAGGGGATTGGCGCTACAGCCAACACTCTCCCGCGCAATTTTGAAACTTCTTTATGCTTACGCTAATCGCTCTTTTACTTAAGTATGTACATTCTTTCTTTCGCTTTGCCCGTTACATTTACTCTCTTACGCTTTTGCATTACTTTTAGTTCTCGCTCGCTTCTTTACATTCCCCTTTTAGTCGCCTCTTACGACAGGAAGGGGTTACCGTGGCCGTATTCTACTCCCCCCGAGTCACAGGGGGCTGATGCAGATCTAATCTCCCCTGGGGTTATCTGGGACCCTCAAAATTATGACCCCTTCAGAGCAAAGGCATGTCCAGTCTTTTTGTATCTGTAGTCACCGGTTTTCGTTTCATCAGTTAAGGTTAGATCAGGTCAGGTTAATTTTTGCAATGTAAAGTTACTGATGCATTATAACTGCTTCATTATTTTGAATAAACATATATTCAGGTATTTTTGAACATTTTACAGTATTTTAATTACTGTTCAAAGGTATTAAAAACAATATCTCAATTTATAGGTTTTTGATTATGATCTTTATCAACCTACTTTAATTATTTTTTATATGCTTATGTGTATGTATTAAAAAATTTGTTATGAAGACATGTCAGATGCTTTTGAGGAAATTCAAGCTCTTAAAATAAAAAGGAACAGTTTAAGGGAAAAATTGCAAAAGAGAAAACGTGAGAGACATGAATTATTCACTCTTACTTCTGCAACACCAATATCATCCACCTTAACTAATGAATCATCCCTTGGTAGTGGTAAGTAAACTGTTCTGGTAAATGCTATTTGATATATTATAATAATAATAATAATAACAACAACAGCAATAATAATAATAGTAATTGATTTATATTAGATGTAGCTGGACACTCACAACGATCAGATCACAGTGAATATGAAAGGGATGTTTTATGCATTTTACATGAGTCATTACCTAATTTACCTATCACATCTG